>NW_022631030.1:16857821-17457821 GCF_010015895.1 Lontra canadensis
GGGGGAGGGGGAGGGGGAGGAGGAGGAGGAGGAGGAGGAGGAGGAGGAGGAGGAGGAGGAGGAGAAGGAGAAGGAGAAGATATCCCTTAGGAACCCTCTGGTACATAATGGATGAATTTGTTTGGAACAGCTCGGACAGAAATGCCACCAACTCTGCCCTATTTTCATTACCCATCCAAGAGAATAAGAGTCATTCTTCAAGTAGATGTAGTAGCGCGAAAGGTGGGAGCATAGCTGTATCAACCATTCATCGCCTGCTCCGTATGTTTTATATTCATTATATTATTCCTTATAACATCTGTATGAAATTTATATGTGCCATTACGCCTACTTTCAGAACAGGAAATTAAGGCTCAATTAAATAATCCACCCGAGGGAACACCTTCCCTAAGTGACAGAACTGGGACTCAAAATTGAAACTCTCTGAAACTATCTGAAAAAGACTATGCCTTTTTGATTATCAGGTCATTATTTGCATATAGGTTCATTTATCTGAACCAATATGTCTATACATACACATTTTGTAGCCAGATCTTTATTTGCTCTGTGTGTGTGTTTGTGTGTGTGTATGTGTGTATGTATGTGTATATATATATATACACACATACACACATACACACACGTGTAGATATATATAAAATATGTATATGTATTGTGGTACATATATACATATATATGTATTTTTGTATATGTATATGTATATGTATTTTTTGTATATGTACATATGTATATGTATTTTAATGTATATATTTATATTTGTATGTATATATACAAATAAATATATGAGCTGTTATAGATGAGTGTGTATATAGGCAATTTATATACAAATATCAGATGTAGTGTATGTATCAATATATGGTACAAATAAATAATTGTATAGATATGTATACAGCCATAAACCAATATTATGTGTTTATGTCTCAGAAATAGAGCTAATCAGAACACATGGCTTGGCCTGGTATAATCCATAGCTTGTGTTGAAGAGTAAGATTTTTACCCAAGTCAACTGACTATACTCATGTCTCCTCTTTGTTGGAACTTGGTCATTTCCTTACAGAGAATGGGGACAGTCACTCACTTTCAGATCCATGGACCATTTCTGCCAAACATGCCTGTCCTTCTGGTTTCCAGTCAACCTTCACAATCTCTCTTGGCTGGAATTCCCTAGTACCGTGGTCTGCTGCTGCAGCTCCTTTGCTATTCCCCTGCATTCCCCCACAAACAGATCACCAGGGATGAACCCTCCTTCTTTTAATTGCTCATCAGTCAACCCCCTTTCCATGGGTAGAATGGAAGCCTGTTGTCTTGTTCAGCTCTTGGACTCCTAGGCCTCTGGAAAATGAGCATACCAGAAGCTCACTGCCTGTTCCTATGCTTTAAAGTACTTCTAACTTAAGCACAATGGGGAGACCAGAGTGGAGTCCAGGAAGAAGACACATTCACAGGATCACAGCACTCAAAACAGTGACCAGAGGAATGAGCGAGCCAGACAGGCAGTGGGAAGAACCACCAGCGTGGGTGGCAGGTGTGCCAGCCGGCCAGCAGCTGCAGCCAGGCCAACGGGGTCAGTGCCTTTTACATTTTCTTGTTCAGTGAAGCCCTTTCCCAGCCTGTCTCAGGGGAGATGAGGGAGGCTGGAGACAAATAACACTGAGCCTACTGGGCTGTCTGGCAGAGGTTTAAGAGCTTTTCCTCACTGAGCAGATTTCACTCAAGACTGGGTTCCTACAGAGAAGGTCTTGCTGAAACTGTGGCAGACTGTGGTGGGAATGTCCTGTGCATTTTTTATAGGCTTATTTTATTTCATTTGTAGTTAAGAATAACTCATAGAGAAATCCAGGCTTGGTTTAATCCAAATTGGAATCAACCAACCCAGGAGGACCTCAACCAGAGACACATGCCTGGGCAGTTCCAGGGGGCCTGGCAGCTTCGTGTGGGACAGCAAATTACAGTTTGTGCTGAAAGAAAGGGTTGGTCCATAGAGAAGGAATGAGGACATAAAAATTAAGTGATCACCTTCGAGAAGCCAAGAAACACAGGAGAAACGCAGTAGGTTATATTCTGTTGTATAGGCTAGTTACATTTGGGTTTTCCAGAAAGAAACTGAGGCAGATAAGAGAGTCTGACTTATAAGACAGATACTGTGAACTGGTGTACCCCTGTACATCTAAATGTGGAATGGCTGGTACTGTCTGCATCTAGGATTGACTTGTGTTGTCTGCAGCAGGCATGGCGAGGAGAAGTGGCGGCAGGTATGCTACTAGCATAGTCCAGGCACTGCCTGGAAGTTTGGTGCCATGAGAACTATTATGTCTTCCTCTGGAACATGGTAAGTTCTATTTATGGGTTTGCTAGAGTAAGAGCCCCATAAGAACTTCTCAGAAATCTGGGGGATTGGCGCTCACCCAAGTTCATCAGTTGTACACAGGCCAGTGGTACAGGAACTAGAATGAGCTAGTCCCCATCATCCCACCAGGAAGCCCAGTGCCCCAGCAAAGAACCTGACACCACACACCTGTGTCCTTTATTATTCATGGGGTAGTAGTTGGATTTATAATTGTTTTTATTTCCCTAACCTAATGTGTTGTCTCAAAGTAAGATTTAGGCCTGCTCTGTATTATGTAGTTTATCCCAAACTTTATGTTTCTCTGGCCAGTTGCCTTGACTGTTACCATAGATAGGCCCTGGGGGAGGCAGATGCTGTTATATCTAACTTACATGCAAATCTAAGAGTGGAAGAAATGTAGCTTCTCTCAGTTTGCTTCTGTAACTAGCTACACAATACCAGAAGGTAGCCAGTGCCTATTCCATAAGACTTGGCTGATAACAAAAGTGACAGTCTGATGGTTCTTGGAGGCATCCAACATTTTGGCAGCAACTTCATTATGGTGGAAAACAGTGCACTCCAATAGAACTTTGTGCAGTGATGAAAATGTTCTGTAACCTCCTTATTCCGTATTGGTAGCCACCAGTTACAGGTGGCTATTGAGCATTCGAAATGTGACCAGAGTAACTGAAAAACTAATTTTTTTTTATTTTAGTTAAAATGGTTTTAATTAAAACCATTCCAATAGCCATGGTTGACAAATGGCTACCTTGTAGCACTGATTCTCAAATTTTTACACGGATAAAAATTACCTGGAAGGCTTGTTAAAAGGTAAACCCCTGAGTCCCAGAGCCGGAACTTCTGCTTCACGACGTCTGGGTATGAGGTGAAAATGTGCATTTCTTAGAAACCCCCAGATGATACTGCTGCTACCTGTCCCAGGACCTCACTTTGTGTAGCTCTGATGAAGAAGGCTGACATTATTTACCTCAGTGGTTATCGATAACTTTGCTTACTAGTGGACATTTGATAATATCTGGAGACAGTTTGGGACTGTAACAACAGGGGGCAGGTGGTGATACTGGCATCTACTGAGTAGACATCAAGGACGCTGTTAAATATTGTAGGCACAGGACAGTCCTCACCACAGAGACTACACAGCTCAAACTGTCAATAATGCCAGAGTTGAGGGGTGCCTGGGTGGCTCAGTGGGTTAAAGCCTCTGCCTTCGGCTTAGGTCATGATCCCGGAGTCCTGGGATCGAGCCCCCGCATTGGGCTCTCTGCTCAGCAGGGAGCCTGCTTCCTCCTCTCTCTCTGCCTGCCTCTCTGCCTACTTATGATCTCCGTCTGTCAGAAAAAAAAAAAACAAAAAAAACTTTAAAAAAATAAAATAAAATAATGCCAGAGTTGAGAAATCCTGCTAACTGTTCATGCTGATCAGATCCTGACTACAAAGTGGTTACAGTAACATCATTTCTATTCAATGTTACCCTGTACTCTTGGCAGGCTGTGTCATTATTCCTTGACCAGATATTATAATATCCATCCGTTCCATCAATCCCGAGACTCTTCCAAACTTTGAAGTTGAACGCTAGAGTCTAGCAGGTGAGGTTTTCCCTGGCTTCTGCAGCAGGAGATAGGACAGGTATGCCCTAGGCCACCAAGTCCCAGCGGGAGCACTTGTTTGACAAATGAAAAGCATGCCAGACAAGAGGGGCAAATGGCTTCTTTATCTAGTCTGGGAGAGGAGCTGTACACTGGGTTTCTAATTCTTGCATGTGAATCACATGAGAATTAGTCATCAAGGAGCTGTGTTGGAGGCATTAACCTGGGAAGTGCATGAAGAAATCAAATAGGCGTGAAGGTCACGGAAAAGCCAGGGCTCCAGATCTTCTTGTGAAGAAATTTCTTCAGCTTTGCCTGGGTGATCCCCACAGTTGCTTTCCTGGGGTTTACACACTGTCAGACAAGAACGTCCAGGACAGGGACTACAGGCTCCTGGAGTCCCTGGGAGTCAGAGACCAGAGGAAGGGAAGATCCCCTTGGCCGTCTCTGTGCCTTCCAGACACATAGCAAACATATAGGTCTTGAAGGCATGCAAGTCACTTAGCCTGCTTAATGATAGCAAATGCTGGATGTTTTCTGTCTGCCTGAGGCTGTTCTTATCTCAGGTCTTAAAATCATTCAGATATTCCACCTCTGCTACCACTAACTTCTCTCCCAAAGTCTCAGAAAGCAAAGTCCCACTCACAGATCCTGTCCTCCATGTGTAAGCCACAACTCCAAGGGAGACCAGAGGAGCATCTAAGTGCATAATAGGCCCCCAGATCCAGAGGTCCTGGCCCCTGTTGGGGTGTGTGTACAAAGCTGTTTCTCTCTGGATTCTCTACTTAGCAGTTGCAAGATCCCCCAGGCCTCACGGGTGAGTCATGTAAGTGAAATGGACGAAACTAATCTCACAGTTATATGGCCCTTCCATCTTTCTGTAGGAAATGAGAATCTGAAATCTTTCCACAATTATCGTCATGGCCTGAACTCGCTTTCCTTTTTTAGAACCCCCAAAATATTTTTTAATGCTCAGAAGGCCATCTCGAATGCAGCTGCTGTCCCAGTCACTTGTGTATATGACCCAGCAAGGGTCTGACAGGTCACCACTTTCAAGCCTGTGGTTGGTAATGTTTCATCTACTGCTCCCTCAGCAGCGTAGGATGGAAAAGGTCCCACCATGTGATGTAGGTTGGCACCTATGAGGAAAAGCTGGATCCTGGAAGACATCTCAGCCTCCTGCTCCCTGACCGTTTCTAAGGCGTCCCAAGTCCCCATCCCCCACACCTGCCAGCTGTGTGATCTGAGCACCATTGCTTAGTTCAAAACCTGGTTTCCTTCTTGGGAACACGGAGTGGAGACCAGCTCCCCAAGTTGTTTAAGGTGTGAATTAGATAACAGTTCTGCTTGTGCCAGCACAGTTCCCCGCCCACAGTAGGCATTCGCGAAACTCGGAATCTCTTAGCACAGTGCCCACATCCCTGGGTCCCAGCACCTGGGTCAGAGACCATGTAAAGTTACGAGGGAGGGAGAGAGATGCACATATGGGGAAGGTGTCATCATCTGCTGATGATGCTGAGGCATGTTGGGAATTAAGCTACACAAGAGAATGACGTATTATCACAGAATATTGTTTTTACACTATGGCTCATGAGTTTTGACCTACATGAATTTTCTCTCGTAATTATACAACTCAGATTTCTTGTTGTACTGTGATCTGCATCATTCCACAGTCCTCAATTATCACATGACAAGGACTGGGAAAAATGACTGATGCTCTCCTTTTCTGAAGATGTCTTCTATGGCAGAGCTGGCTCTCTGGGTTTGCAACGCTGGAGGACACTTTCTCTTCCCATTTGTAACTCCAGCACTATGTACTTCCTCCCAACCTGCAGCTTCCCAAGGTCAGGGCAAATAAGCAAGACTTGGGAGTCCCCAGGTGTATGGCCTGCAGCCAGTCCAGGCCCAGTGGGCCCTCACCCTCGAGGTGCTTCCGGGACTGTGAGTGATCAGGTCTTCCCTGCCAGGGAAGATGATGCCTGGGGAAATTTAGAGGCCTATGAATGACCCCGTTGCCATGGAAGGGTGAGTGGAAGGGTACACAAAAATCTGAAACAGTGCAGAAGCCAGGGCTATGAGAAACTGAGGAAAAGAACGTGGGGGTGGGGGCATAGGTGCAGGGAGGTAGTTCGAGCACACAATGGGGCTTGCCAGATGGGAGGCCAGGGCTGCTTGAAAAGCCGAGTTGAGTGTCTGGACTGATGGGTGGGTGTGGCACCCATTCTTTCTACGAGTGCCCAGTTGCTGTCCGGGCAGAGGAGTCTGGGTCCGCACCAAGGCAGACACACACCTCAAGGAAGACCATCTGAGCCACAGGCACAGGGCTCTGTTGCTTCCCAGCGTTAAACGTGTAAACGCCCAGTAGGCCGTGGTAAGCAGCTGAGGATGGGCCGCCGGCCTGAACACAGCCCATGCAGCTCTGTCTGGCCTCTAGCATTATAAATTATGTAGCTGTCTTCATCTATTATTCAGCATAATTTATTTTGGACATTTGCATCAGCACTTTATATACAAAATAAACCAGATGCCAAAGGAAGGAGGAGAGGATTAAAATGGACATGCGTGGAAGCATAAGGGGGCAAGAAGGGAGGGGTGGCCTGAGGAAGGGTGGGCCCCATCATGAATTAAACGTGGGCTGCAGAGTGACAGGAGGAGACAAAAGGGCAGGTTGGGAAGCACTTGGAATTATAACAGCACCTGATCAGCCCCCCCCAGGTCCCAGATTCACGTATGTCGGATATTGGGATTTCGCTTGGAGAATGCCAAATCTTAAACTACAAGCATCAGAGCAAAGGGCAGCATCCTGCCAAGAGCTGGGCAGCCGGGCCTTGACCAGTTCAGGATGGAGCAATGGTGCCTCCCTGGGCGGGGAGAGAAGGCGTCTCTGCACCGCTCCTCATGGAGCAGAGATCAGGCCCTGACTCTGGGGTGCCCACTGAGTGAGTTCAGTGCCTTAACCTTTGTCCTTGTTCAGGGCCTGGCGCCGTGGTTTCAGATGTGGCAATGGCCTCCAGCTGGGAGTAGGGAGGGAAGGACAAAACATTCCTTCTGGGTCCCCAGCAATTGTACTATCTGGTAGAAATGATCAAGCATGTACAGTGTTTTTGTTCTGTTTTTCTCATTTCTCTTTCCCTATTCAAAGCCTCTGATCCTCCCCCCCTCCCCATTCATATTTTGTAGCAGAGAAAAAAACTGTATGGGAGGAGGAGGCAGAGTCAGAAAAACTATGGAGACAGGGGTCACAGGGAAGAAACTGCACCAGGGGATCACTTAGAGAAAGAAACTATGGTTATTTTTCGGCAGAATCAATAAAAGGTTTTGTTTTGTGTTTCTGAAACCTGCAGGGTACGATTGCAGACAGTTATGAAGTACAAGTTTTTCTGTAGCAGAAAGAAAGATGTTTTCACTGTTTAAAAAAAAAAAAATGCATCCCCACCGTACCTTACTTATGGACCCACGAACTAGTTTAAAACTGAAGCTCCGTGATGCTAACTCTTGCCATTTCTATTTTGAAGGCTATCCCTCTGCCACCTCTGACCCACCAGCTCCTGTCATTAGCATCCAAGTGTTAAGCCAGAGGAACTCAATCTGGGAACACCACCAACGTAGCCAGTAAGCTGCAATTTAGTTAATGTGCACCACTTGTAGGCCGTGGTTTTGGCCGGAGCATGTCTGTGAGGAGTGTAGGGTGGTGGTTGGGGGAGGTGGGAATTAGAGAGGAAGGGAGGGTGAAGAGCTCATTTGCAAAAACTGCCCAGCTGAGATAACATTTAAAACGACAACGAGAAGGTCCAGTGCTTTGTAATCCTCCAGCAGCTGCTCACTTTGGGTCGAGCTTGGGAGGCAGCATTTTGCCGTGAGTCCCCGTGCCAAGAGTGGCCGGAGGTGGTTTCTCATCTCCCTAACCACCTCCAAGGGGGCCACTCAGCTGTGTCCTAGGGAAGCTGAACAAGAGAAAAAGAACAAGAGGGCTTGTAGGCTCCATCCATGTGTGTGGCCCCTGGGATGCCCCGCAGATGGGCCTGGTTGGAGACAGTGATATTTTGGACCGGTTCACTATAGCTCGGTGCCCGGAAAGGGCAGCTGGTGGGCTTGTTCTACTGTTCTTCAACCTGTCATTGTGCAACTCTTAACAAGTTATCCACATCCCAGAGATGCAGAACATCCTTCAGCTCAGAGCATCTCACTCTCTCCAAGTGACCAAGCCAGTCAAAAAGCTGCCAGGACCCCCCATACCTGCCCAGATCCCCTCAAAGAGAAGCCAAGGAGTCACTTCATTGGTCACTGTTCCAGTCAAGTCCACACCCATACTGGTCACCCTCCTCTCTCAGGCCTGTGGTTTCTCCCACTTGAGGAAGAATGAGCTTTTTCTTTTGCTGTAAAATTACAAATAAAGCTAAACTGACTTTGAGCATATTAATGATACCAGATGGTTTCATAAAATGTAAATAGAGCAATAAAAATACAAATGGGGTCCTCCCAGTAATTAACTTTTGATTTGCATACTCCAAAGAGAATTGGATCAAGTATTGCATTTCTAACATATTAAGTTTAATCCTTAGTCAGTCACATTTGGGGCTCAGCCTTGCTGGCTTTCCCATTCCTCTTCTCTGACCCTCCATCCTATGCTGAGAGGTACGTCTAAGTTTCCTAGCACCGAAGCACTGAAATAAACATTTGCAGACATCTCCTGGGAATGTGTCAACAGGCTGCCTAATTAGGACGGCCATGAAGTACTTGGGGGACATAAAGTGTTCCATAAATGCACATTATCCTTGTTATAATCATGACACAGTAGTAATAACTCAGCTTGTTGGGGCATTTTCACAGTAGCAAATATTCTCTCATTTATTTGACAATGATGTGCTTTGCTATTTATGGATAGAAGATATTCTTTGATGTCAAGGTCAGGTCACTGTGTAAAGCCAACAGAGTAGAGATATTCTGATTTCTAGATTCTCCTTGAGTTCAGGAAGATTCACAAAACCATGCTAACAGAAAACCATAGAGGCACTGATTCTATTTCATACCCTCACAGATTCTTTCCTTGATCTAAATATTGGCTCCTCTACTCACTTTCTGAGCAACTATGGCAAACTCCCTGACCTCTCTCTGCCTTAGCTGCCTCATCTTTGGGATGAAGATATAAATTGAAATTCCTCAGTGGGATTATTATATGAATTAAGTGAGTTAATACAAGAAAAGCACTTACAACAGCGCCCAGGTACATAATTTAAGTGTAACTGTTGATCCCATGGCCTATAATCACACCAGTACAGCTGTAAGAGTCCTCTGGAGACCATCTAGCTTGGCCTCCACATTACACAAAACAAAGCAAAATTGAGCCCCACAGAGAACAGGGACTTTTCCTCGGTCACCCAGGTATCTTTGATAGAGGATTTGCATTACCTCTGTGAGGTCATTGTAAGGAAAAGAGCTTTAAGTTATAGCAAAATAGATTGGAAATTCTGATAGGTTGGAGTTTCCCATCTTAATTTGACATAAAGACCGGTGAATGAAAAGCAAGTTGGAAGGACCATTTAATAATAATAGTAATTGACAGTAACATGTTTATAAAAGACACTAATTATTCTTCAAAGAGCTTTTTATGCAATAGTATTTTAATCCAAACCCTATGCGGTATGTATCATTAGGAATGACATTTTATAGATGAGGAAACTGTACAGAAAGGCTGAGTGACTTGTAGCAGGCTGCACAGCAAGTAAGTGGCAAAGCTGGGTTTTTAAAACTTCCAGGTTGGTTATAGAGCACCTTCTACGTATAGGCAATTAAGCTGAGGTACAGGTAGATTGGATGTAGCCCAAATTATCTAAACCCTATAGTTCCTTCAACAAATATGTTGTAAGCTTCCACACCACTGCTCCCTCCAGCCTGCTCCCACTCCCACCCCAATCAGGCACAGGGAGACACCCCATGGGTATGGCAGGGAACCCGCCAGGCACAGTTCTTGTCCTCATGGAGCCGTGGCCCATGGTTCTAAAACCCTGCAATCTGTGTGTGAGTTGGTTGGGGGAGAGGGGTGGTTTGCTCTATTCCCACCAGGACAAAGCACACTTCCTTTTATCTACTTCAAATGGTGCTGGTTGAGATGAAGAGAACCAGCTATGACCAATTCTCTTCCCGACCTCTTTCTTTTATCCCGGAGGGGATTCAATTTGGTGACCATCTTTGCTTAATTAGCTAGATATTTCACAAATGGGGTCACTGATGACCTACAAGGGCTGCTGGTCCCCCCTCCCGTGCACTTCCAAATCTCTAAGGCAGCAGCAGTGATGGATCTAGGTCAATCATATGTGAAATTTTAACATCTAAATTAAATGGCAAGCAGGCCTAGAATCCATTACCTTCTCCATGGCTACTAAAATCAAGCTAATGGGACCAATTCAATTTTTCTCTTATAGATGGAGCTTGAGAGGGCATAAAAGCCAATAAAGATCCAGGTAACTCTCTGCTCTGGGGGAAAAGGGAGGGAGAATGGGTTGGATAAACAGTCAACACAGTCATGGGAGCACCAATCAGGCAATTAATAATAGCAGGGCCCCTGTCCAATGGACACCGGGAGAAAGAGTCCCTTGGCGACCACATTTAGACATTCATAACTCCATATATTCTTGTCATGATCCAATCTCACCGGGCTCAATAGTGATTCCAAAATATATTTCATTTTATCAATTCGAGTTAAATTATGACATCTGAGGAAAAGAAATTTACCTTGGCTGATCTGCCCGCGTCAGCTCAAACCTGTTTCAAGGAGACTGGCGTGTGAGCGAGAGTGACGAGTGCTGTCCCCACACGCTGCCCCTCCCCACACGTGCACACCCCTCCGCTGTCATTGCCTGAGCATCGCAGTTAAGAATGTCCTGAAGGGGCCCCATGAACTCCAAGGCAGCCCTGTGTCATAACGCTGGGAACCCTGCACGCCCTGTGCCCAGGCTGCACCCACACCATCTCCTGAAGGGCTTCTTTGCAGACACACTCTACTTCCTCGTGATATCTGAGCCCATAAATCATCTGTCAGCTGTACACCCAAATATCTCCATTCTCGTGATTTTGTCAGATCATCACCGCTAATAGGATGTTGAAATTCATAAATGCATCTATTTCCAGTAATAGGCCCTTGCACTGCCATCTCCCAGTTTGAAAAGAGAGGTTTCTGCTGGGGACACGAATCCCACGCGTCTCAAGAGGGCACCTGGCTTACTTGAACTGGGGAGGTAATTTCCTGGGAGAGGCTTCTGAGATCTTTAATACCGAAAGTTTAAATATATCAGTGGCTGTGAAGCTCAGCCGGCAAGCTAAGAATTGCTCAGAAAAATCACAGGATTTTCAAGCAAGGGAAATAAAAAAGGCAGTTCTTCCATTCCCCACCTGTTAGATTAGGTTCCCTGTGGCTCTGTCTGGAAATTCTGCAGCCCACCAGCATGGAGGGCATCTGTGGAGCAGAGCCAGACAGTGGCCAGGAGCCACCTGCCTCTCCCAGACAGCTTTCTTCTCACTACAGGAGAAGCAGGCACAGCTACGTCGGGATCCGGCAAACCAGAACTGGACTTACTCTCTCCATTTAAGGCTTCTTGGGGTTGGGAGTTGGGGCTTGTGGCCACGAGCAAAGGGATGGTGGGTCAAACTCTGACCCAGAGGACAACCTGCTCAGTGTCCATTCCTGCCCAGAGGGCAATGGCCAAGGCCAGGACCCTGGGGACACTGCCTAGAGAGCTGGGGCTAGGGTTATTGCACTTCTTAGCTGAGGCTCTCAACCTTATTAGGAGACCTTTGTCCTTGGGGTGGGAGGAATCCCATTCATTAATTCTAGTAATGCCTCTGAGGAAGTGCTAAGGAGAGACTGGCATTCACTGCTGTGCAGTGAGAATAGCAAATTAGGCGCATACCCCAGTCACTGACGTCCAGTTCCATGGGCACTGCTGTGGGGGTGCAATAAAGGCCATTCACTCGTCCAGTGCTACACTTTACAGAATTCTTTTAGGTCCACTGCCCGGTTGAGGAGAGCGTGGCAGATGTTGCCCCACTCCCTAACCCCCAGCGTCCAGGTGAAACAGCCCTCCAAAGGGATCCAGAAGCTGAGGTTTGGAAAGGTAGAACTTGGTGAAGGTAAACACAGCATAAGCACTTAACAAAACAGGGCTAGATTCTAAGCTTTCTGCTTCAAATTCCAGTTCTCGTTCCACTATACCTCATGGAAATAGACTCTCAGACACAATTTTGAAGTTCATTCATGGAGTCCACCCCGCACCTCTGTTGGGCCAGCCCTGAGCTGCCCCCTGGTGCTCAGCCCTGCTCCCCGATTTGTGCAAGGAGGCCAGAGACTGACTACAGTGCCCTGTGGAGCTTCCCTTCCTTCAGGCCTCCTGTCTTGATGCTTGCTCCCTTACCCTGCCTTAGGCAGCCCCTCCCCCACGCTCTTGCTGCCAGGCAGCATGGGGCTTCCCACGAATTTATAGAGGGAGATTGGATCCTGCAGGGCCCCTCAGCATGAGCCCAGGAGGCTTCGTGTGAAAAATGATTGCACCGCACACATGGAGGCTGTTTAAACCTGTCACTTTAAAATATCCCTTCTCCTCTGCCTTAGGCTGGGGCCAGGAGAGCAGACCCAGGAAGAGGAAATCAGTTTAAAGTGACAGCCCTTAATTTCAGAAGCCAAACCTCTGCATTTGCAGCAGACTTTTTATGGGCTGAGGTCTCAATTTAAAACCAGAGTGTCCCAATGGCACCCCATAATTCTCAGTAAGTTTTTGCACCTCATCTCCAGATTTCTCCTTACAAGAAAAAATCCAGAAAGCTAGGAGGAGGCTTCATCTAGGGGCTGGGTTTGGAGCAGGCTGGTTGAGAAGCAGGTCCGGGGCATTAAAGGGACAGCAAAGGACAAGCCAAGAAGCCAACTGGGTCTATTTAATTGCTTTGCTTTTGTTAAAGTTGCTGTCACCAGGTGGCCTGGGGCAAGGACAAGATGCTCAGGACTCAATTAAAACATATTTCATTATCTGAGGGCTGTCCTAAACCCAAGCACAGGAGATGCAGAATACAAGTTTGCAGCACCTCCCAAGTCTTTCCCCTGTCCACACCTCTTAAATGAAGCCTTCCCAGACCAACCCATCTACAACTCTCAATCCTTTTTAATAAATCCCTAAAGCCCTTTATGGAGTGTGGTTAAGGTGTATTCATTGCCTGGTCAGTTTCACAGTATGTAAGTGTGAATATGATTTCCTCACCTACTAAACCCTACTACACGCATGTATTCTCACTTGAGTGCCTAAGGCAGTGCTTTGATTATATTAAATATTCCATCAAATGCCCGCTGCGATTTTTATCCAGATTGGGGAAAAATGATAATTTCCTAGGATTAGAAAAATGTCTCCCAATGCATCTGACGTGCAGTTCTGTCCACCACGTTTCTAGGGCTTTAACGATGGCTCAGCCCACAGTCAGCTGCTTGTGGAAATTTTCTGAATGAAGGAAGAATTGCATGAATTTTAGCGGAAGTATAGAAACCATAACTTTCCAAATCAAATGGAGAAGAAAATCTCCCTCCTGGTGTAGTGGCGGCATGGAGATGCGGGGAATTGCATGGCAGTTGGATGAATGCCAAGGAGCATCCCCACCTGAGATGTAGACAATGGAGAGAAGTCAACTGCCCTACCTCCTTCCTTTTCCCTCCTCTCCCTCTCCTGACCTCACTGTAGACTCAGAAGGAGGGATGCTGATCTAAGGAACAAAGCACAGACTTTGAACCAGAGCTGGAGCAAGAGGCTTTCCCAAGGGTCCTTTCCCTGGGCACCCATCACCTCAAACCTGCTTAGTTTATAAGATTATTACTTGTAACAAACCCCTATCCAGCACTTTGCATTTCTAGAATGTTTGGCAATCATGACTGAGTTAATTAATTCCATACAATCAAGGGCATCCCAAACGTAGATGGTATGCACACAGTCACCCTATCTTAGCACATCTGGGGTGAGTTGTAGACTGTTTCACTGAAGGGCGAAACTTTTTTGCCTAGCTGTCCCCCTCTTCCAAGGGGTGTGCCCCCATGCTGCACGCTGCTGCTCAGTGGCTTGGACGGCCCAGCATTATTACCATTACTGTTTCTGAAATGTTGACAATCTGATTTAAGGAAAGGGAGAAGGCAAGTGCTTCTAGGAGCCTGTGATTCATATCCACGACCTGCCACCACTCATAACGAGGGTGGGTGTGCAGGGCACTTTCCACACATTTGCAAACAGATTTAATAATAAGGGGCTGTCTGACTCAATGTGTCAAACTCCCTGCTAGCTGCACAAGAGAGTATCAGGAAAGGCGACATAACACAAAGCAATGCAAGGTCATGAGTTCTCCTCTTCACTGTTCTAACACATGATACAATTTTCCTTCAAATGGAGATTTCATAGCAGTATAATCAACCACCTAAAGAGCAGCTAGGCTTGAAACATTTGAGAATAAAAATTAAAGCTCCAAGGAGATGGGAAGAGGAGGCTCTTCTCCCTTTTTGCCCCTTGATGCATGAAGCCTGGAGGTGCAATAAAGTGGGGTGAGGCTTGGCCCCTGAGACCAAAACCTGGGCTCAAATCCCTGCACTGCCACCAACCACCAATCAACACACGAATCAAAGCCACTTAACCTTTACGACCTTCAATTACTGAAGAAGGGATGAGAGTTAGCAGAGAGCATCACACTCAGGCCTCTGTGTTTAGAGAATCCTAGGTGAAAATGTGTGCGGCCTTGACATACAGACATTAAACGATAATTTAGAGAAGTGCTCTCCTTCTGGGATCCCAAATTAAAAATTGTGTATTATTTCTCCTATGGTGCCTCTCATAGCATCTAACTCAGTGTAAAGCACGTCAGATACCTGCTAGAAATATGCCGATTCACATAAGCAGCAATGGAGACCTCAGGCAATGAAGTTACACTAACAGCCCCTCTGCTCCCCTGCTTTGAAGCCTTGGGTGAGATGACCTTGCGAGCAGATTCCTTCAGGGGGTCATACTGTGCCTCCATTATATGTAGATTAAATGGGCTGATACATGTAGAACACAAGCAAAGACCAGAGAAGTGAGGACAGGGGAGTGGACTCAAGTAACAGCACCATCAGGAAGTACAGGAAGGACAAGATGTGGGAGAGAAGCAAAGCACAGTTCACGTGGGCTACTGGATTTACCCTGAGGTCTGGACCTTTACTCATCTTCAACATGACCTTAGGTTTCCACAGCAAGAAATGGGATCCAGGAGGTCCAGAATCTTGATTGCGCCCAGCCACGCTTGCTCCCGGTGTCCTCTAGAAACAATTACCTGTGCGGGTCAGCCTCAGGTTTCGTTTTCAATGAAAAAAGAGAAAGCCCTTCTTCAGAAAGAAGCCTATGGTATGGTAGAGAAAGCTTGGGATTTAAACTGGGATCATCTTTGAATTCCTGATTTCCTGACTGGGTCCCTGAGATAGATGATATTATCTCTGACTTGCTTTTCCTTCTTCAGAGGCACAAATATCTCATGGGTTTATTGCAAGAGGTAAATGAAATAAAAGAACATGGAATCAATTTGTAAAATGTGATGCTCTATGAAGTCATGTCAATTATTTGAACTTGAAGTGAAGAGAATACTAGGCAGGAAAAGAAGAAGTTCCTGGGATGGGTCCCTATGGGAAATTAGAAAAATCACACTTCACTTTTCCCCATTACCTACACAGCAAACACACGCACACACACACACACACACACAGGCTGGTGTTGAGGAGACATTGTGACACTGCTTTGTAGATTTATTTATTTACTTATCAGATAGTTTCAAACATCACAATTTTATAAATGTTTTGAACAGGAGAGGGAAGGTGGAGTAAGAGCAGGGCAAAGAGACCCTCAACCAAACAGGTCTGACTGCCACCAAGTGAATAAAATTACCTTCTAATCAAATGCATCATTAAAAGTACAGACATTAGAGCCCGGCGCTGACAGGTTTATGAGCAAGGCATTTGCAGTTAATTAGGATATACTGTCTTTGTAGTTGGGATTGTGTCAGGAGTGTTGTTGACTTCTGCCAAACAGCACCTGCTTCCACGGTCACGGCACCTGGGCGCTGGGGCCACTCTTTGGGGCTCCTCTTAGCCCGATCTTGCAGGTAACCATGGGCTGTCCCACACTGGACTGTGTAGCAGATGAGCTTCTTTTATAAAGATCAACAGCAACTTTTGTGGAAATATATCCAGAGAAATTATGGGCCCAAAAAGGTGCTGAACTTCCTTTTGGACCAGAGAGAAGGGTCACAGGGGGTAAAGATGCAGCTGCATTTCCCAGCTGCCATACCGTCCTTTGTAGAAAGCATGTGAAGGGGTTCAGAACATGCTACCCCAAAATATACCTCTTTGTCATATTGATTATTTTGGGCTGAAGGCACTTGAGAAAGAGCAGGTGCACAGAGAGCTCTTGGCCCTCCCCTCTTCTACCTAAAAGCAGGACATGAAATTTCCCAGTAGAAAATGTCCCTGTACCAGGAAGAGAAGAATATTCTTATCACCAGAGACTGGGAGTCAGCTCCAAAATGGATCTGTACAAACAGACCAGGCGAAAATAACTCTGATTTCTTTCATTAGTTTCCCTGGTGTCTTTTCTAGTTACTATCAGAAAATTTACAATTCCTCTCCCAAACCCTTCTTTACTTAGTCTTGTCATGTGTCCACAATGTATCACTCTTGGTCGAAGTGGTCTTTAAGCCCCCGGTGTCTAAAAGCTTCTTTCTCTGAAGCCCCTAGTGTCACACAAAAATATTAGCATCATAAAATTTGTATGTTTTTCTCCTATTGAATTATATCTTGTCAGCTCAAGTCATAGGTCCTAGTTATAGAACCTGAGAGGGGAAAAGAAGTCTTTCCTCCCCTGCTGATAAAACCCAGATTGCCCAGGGGTGTCCCCTGCCCAGATCACTGGCCCGGTCATTAAACAAATCTCAGAGCAACCAGGGCAGCTGGTCTCCTGCTCTCCAGTTCCTCCCAAGTGCTGGATAATTTAAATGATTGCACCGCTGAACTGCTACCAGCGTTAACCTGGAGAGGGACAAAATCCCCAGCTAGACCATCCCTGTCTACAAGACCCCAGGAATACTGTTTTGAAAGCAGAGATCAGAATTGTTGGGTTTTTGTCTTAGTGGAAGTTGACTGTTGTTCTCAGACCGAGCTCTTCTTTGAAAGAGTCCAGTTTCTCAATTTCTGCAAAAATACCCCAGGTTCCATTTTTTAAAATAAGTAACAAAAATCTTTGAAAATGGCCATAAAAAACTCTGGAAAGATTACTGAGCAGGTTCTTCTGTTTCTAGGCAGTACTCTATCAGCCAGCGAAAACTTGCCATTTTTCAATCTAACCACTATTTTAACGTAATGACTCAGAGAATCATGAAAAACGCAGGAAATGTAGCAGGCCATCGAGTAGGAAGCCCCGAAAGCTAAGGGACATATCCAGTGCCACACAGACAACTTCTAATAGAAGGGACAGGGCTGGGACTGCTTCTCCCAACTGTCCAGCCCAGCACTTGTCCGCTGCACTCTGTGACCGCTCTACTCCTCTTATTTCGGCTTCAGGATACAGTTCTGAGCAGCCAACTTAGGGGCCTGTCTGCACATTTGAAGATAGTAAATCACCCTCAGCCTCCCTCTTCCACATTAAACAATGCTTAGTTCTTTAGCCTTTTTTTTTTTTTTTGGAGGTTTTCATTTTCCAAGCTCCTTAATCACCTTGGAATCTCTTCAAGCCACTCTTAAAATAACTGATCCGAAGAGGGAATCAACAAAATAGTAAAAGCAGAATAAAGCAATCGTTTGATAGAAACACTTAGGAGTACAATCAAAGCACCAAGTCAACCCTGGCTAGCCCATTTCCATGGTGTGGATGGTCTGCTGCCATTTCAGAGGTACCATGTGGGAAAGGTGGAGCTTTCCACCCTAATGCCATATTACCTGCTGCTGTAGACCTGTAGAAGTTTGCTGGATAATTGAATGACTGATAGCAGTTATCAGGAGCTGTGCACCAAGATAAGACTAATCAAATTTCATGCTTCAGGGGCTCTGTGGCTTTAGCTGGCCACCTCAGGGGTCACAAAGAATTCCCTTCCCCACCCGACTATACTATCTTTCCCTACAAACAGTTCTGCACAATTGGTCAGTTGTGTTTTGTGCTTTTGTGTTCTGCTCCAAAGACGCCCCCAGAGGAAATTCCTGGAGGCAAAGAAACCTCGGTAATACATCAGCTTGGGCCAGTTGATCTCACGAAAATGAATTCCTGTTATTCCCTTTCCCTCTCCTAAGAGGTAGTTGATTATTTATGTAACCCTAGTACCCAACATTTACATGGAGTGGTGGGGAGGGAGACCAGAACAAAGGCAGGGAAATAAAATGCAAAAAAGGAAAAAGAGGAGAAGGGAGGGGAAGGAAAAAGCACCCAGGAAGAAATCAAACCTCAGCTCAGACAGGAGGGCAGAGTGAGCTGTTAGCACTGCACCCAAGCTGTTCGGCGGGACGCAGTGGACGTCAGAACACAGGGCGCACAGCTGCTTGTCTATGCCGGGAGAGATCATCCTGTTAGGAAACTGAACCCTGGCGCAGCAGCTCTTACAAAACCACCGCTGGTGACCCTAAACAAGTAACGACCCCCATGAGGGACCTGGGACAAACTCCTCCCTCAAGGATTACTGCATGCTATGGCCACTCAGTTTATGGACTCAGCGGTCTGAACAGCGGGGGTCTACGTTCCGTTAGCAGCTCAGACCAGAAGTAGCTGAGCACCCATCTCCTTGGTGAATGGGAGACCTGCACTAAGGCCTGTTCAGTATTAGAGTATCAAGGGCTGCTGGTAGGAGAGCCACTTCCCAAGTTGAGAAGCTTTCAGAAATGCTTTAGAGTATGAAAACTTCTTGCTGAAAAGATGTCTCTTGAAGTGACACGTTTAGAAACAGGACGACTTATATTTCCGTTGCTGCTGCTTATCTTAAAATGATTTAAATTGAAGGAATTGTTGGTGTAAATAACATTGGGCAGCCCTGAGCTTCAAGTGGAGGGAGCGCAGAGCACCTACGATATGCATGGGTGTGGGGGGCTGGCCCAGATGCCCCTGGCAGCTGTGTCCCATACCACCAGCACCCTTCTCTGACTTAGCAAAGATTTGGTGACCATTTATGGAGAAGCCAGTGCACGCCAGCTGTGCCATGAACACGTAAGTGCAATGACAGGTTCCAAGTGCCAGGATTAAAGTTAGCTCAAGATCCGTGAGTTAAGGTGGAAGAACTGCTCTAGATGAAAGGAATGTGGTGGACAAAGGCAAGGAGAAGCAAGACTTTCTGATGTGTTTGAAGGACTGCATCACGCGAGCAGGGCGGTCAGGCTAAAGGTGGGCAAGAGTTACGGAGGCGCTAGTGTTTCTTGTTAAAGGAGAGACAATAGAAAGGCATTGGAGGCACCAAGACACTTGCAGAAATAACCTTCGGATCCTGGACCCCTTTATCTTTCCTCTCTTCAAATCATGTGACCCTACAAGGGCTCCTTGTCCTGGCCTCACAAAGCTGTGAGTGTATATCCATGTGAGAACACAGATCACACATGGGTTGAGGCTGGGAGAATGCATCTGTCTACCCCTTTGCCAAAGCCCAGCCAAATGCAGAGTCAGAACTGGGATGCGTTTGATACTAGTGGAGAATGGGATAGAGACAGGGACTTGAAATAGGAGCTCACTCTGTTCAGAAGACAATAGTTACTGTTCATTGCATTATTACCACATGCTAGTCACTTCTCTAAGTGGTTTACAAAAATAATCTCATTTAATCCTCATAAAAACTGTGACAATGGACGTAGAAGCACTCCAAAGTTAGACATGAGGAAGTCCAAATGGGTTAAATAATAAGTCCAATATCACACAGCTAGTTGGTTTCTGAATCAGGAGGGCATTTGGAGTTTGTCTGATTATGGCCCATATTTGACCAGGGTCCCACTCTGCTGTGTGACTTATAGCCCTGGATGACACCGCCAGGGCATTCTGGACTTTTCTTCTCAAAGACAGTCTAGATCTGTGCTGTCCTATACAGTAGCCACTGTCCACATGTGGCAACTGGGCATGAGAAAGATGGCTAGTGCACCCTGAGATATGCTCTCAGTGTAAAATACACTCTGATTGCAAAGATAGTACCAAAAAAAAAAGTAAGCTATCATTAGTAAATTCATGTTGTTAAAATTATAATATCGTGGATATATTGTGTTAAATAACTAAGACCAATTTCACCTATTTACTTTAGAAAAATTGGAATCACACATGTATCTCACATGATACTTCTACTGGGCAGCACTGGTCCACGCTCCAGTTCCCTGGCCACCCATGGGGAAAGGGCAGGCTCGCAGCTCCTTTCCGTGGATGGTCAGAGCAGCCCTCCCCAAACAGCCTGAAGATGCCTACTGAAAGAAGTATCCTCTGCTTCCACACCACGGAGCAGTGTTTCCATTTAAGTGGAAACTCATCAGAGGCTCCCCCTTGCTGTCCTCGAGGGGAGAGAAAAGACAGTATTTTGTGTTCATTAGTTAATATTTGCAAAGTGCTTTGAAGATGAAATGCGCTACATAAATGCTAATAATGGCCAGGACTTCTGTATTTCTATGGGCCTTTCATCTGGAGATTTCAAAGTCCCCATCACAGGCAGGCATTATTGTTCTATTACTTTAACATTAATTGTGCCTCATTGGGGTGCTGGATCATTATCTTCCTTGCTAGCAGGTCTGACAGAGGCTGGGACGGAAAGAGTGGCACGTGGTCTGGGTCAGGGAAGAGCAGCAGCCATCAGCTGGAGAGATTCCTCCTTGCACCCAGCCGGGTCTCAGGTAAAGTCACGTCAGAGGGCTGAACTTACACATACACGGAGAAGGACTCTGAAAACTAACCAATTTCTTCCTCGGTGCTCTCTCTGCTTTCCCTGCGAGGTTTTCACAGAGCAGAGCACACACCAAGCACTCAGGAAGTGCTCGCTGATTGACCAAGCTCTTTGGTGGAGGTGTCTGTCACAAATTGTTAGCCTTGGTGGCCCATGAGACAGCCTGACTTAAATACGGTGTTCGGTCCAATACAGACCAGCCTTTGCTTGGACCCCTACAATTTCCGGCAGCCTACAGGAGGCTGACATGAGGGAAGTGACATCTGATGCTGTGCTTAATCAAGCAGAGGGAGAAACCCTGCAGAAATAGAAAGGGGGCAGACTCTGTGCTCCACTCCCCGGATCCTGGTCTCAGCTCAGCCTCAGGTGTGAAGTACTTTAAGGCCTTGAGGAATGCCAGAGCCAAGGCCACTCAGGGCCTCTCCAGTAGACGCCCCACCCCCTGCCTGCCAAGTGTGAAAGACCAAAAAGTAGGGTTGCCCACCAGGCGCAAAGCCACAGTGTGACATCCCCTCTGAGGAGAAATTCCTTTATGCTAATTAAAGCCACCAGGAAGTCAGACAGTGTGAGATGACACAGCTGGATTCCCCACTGCTCAGGAAGAACTGCTGGAGATGCCTAATCTCTCACCGAGTGAGAAAGTGAGCGAAGGGGGGAGACAGAGCGCTGGGACACAAAAGAGCACAGGAGTGACGAGCACTCCGCCACCGCCACGGGGCGGGGGCTGGGCGGGTGTACGCAAAGCTTTTATAAAAAGGAATAAAATGTGTCATTTCAGATTGGATAAGTTGAACATTACTAATTAAGAAATTACTTAATTATGGAGAAGAAAATAAAATGAAGGTATTTTGCCCTTGAAAGGGGAAAAAAAAAATCTTCGATTTGCTAAATCAAGGAAATGATTAGATTCAAACATTAAATAATTGGAATTGGCTCCAACAAAAACATTAGATGTGAGCACTGCACAGCCCTCGCAAGAAGCCGTGCCTTTCCCCATAAACGCTCCGTCTTCCATGCTTTCTTTCTTCCTATAAATGAGTCTTGCCCAGAGTAGACTGAGTACCCTCACCCTTTGAGCAGGGCAGAAAACCAGACTTGCGTGCACCCTGTCTCACACGAAGGAAATCTATCCATGATGTTTTATTCATCGTTCCTCAACTGTTTTTAATTCCTGCCCTCCAAGTGTGGGCTTTCCCTAAGGCTCAATCAATTGCTTTCTTCTCACCCACAATTCTTCAGCTAGTAGATTACAAATCCTTATCTGTTGGTCCACTAACCCAGGCATCAGTGTTAATGGCCTCTCTGTCCTTTCCCCCAGCCCTCTCAGGGCTTCATTCTGCAGCCAGAAGTACCCATTACAGACCAGGGTAACCAGCATCCAGCCCACCTGCCTTCACGTTGGAAATACACAATTCCAGGGCCCTAGCATTCTTTTTAAAATCCAGATAAGGACAGCTCTTTTGCATTTTTTTTATCTTAACACTGACCTAACTCCCAGACCTCTCCTTTATATTGATAATCCCCTTTTCTTCTAACTGAGCCCTACCTGTCTCAGCTGCATCTATCATATATTCATAGATCACTTCAAAAGTCAACATCACTCTCATGGCCACTCCCTTCTTCTCAGCCGACAGTGTTTCTTCTTAAACCATTAAACTAGGTTTTAAAGAATTTGAAAATATCCTAAGCCTTTAATTTTCCCGGGTTAAAAACCATAGCCTGCCTTTCCTCATGTCTTTGCCATTTCTCTATATGCAGTCAGCCACAAAGATCTACCAATTCTTTCTTTAAGGGATAATATCCTATATTGATTTTGCATTTAAAACTTCTAAACCTTTCCCATATGTTTATCTTATTTGCTCTCGGGAAACTGATGAAGTACACAGGCAAAATACCCTCCCTACTTTCCGTTTTTAAGGAGAAAAATCAGGACCCATCTGACGTCCTTTTCCTGGGAAGCCTTGGTATCACTTGCTTGAACCCTAAAGACTAGTTTTGTGCTTCCTTTAACCTATATATTCTTCAATACTTTCTCTGTCACTAACATTAGGTGTTGGTTAGAGGTGATCAATACCACTTCCTCATTGTTCAGCAGTGTGCCTAAAAGATGGAAAACATATACTCAATTATTCCCCAAGGAGTCATATGCATGCATGAAAATAAATGGCCTGGCAATTGTACTACCTAGTATTTACCCGAAAGATACAGACGTAGTGAAAAGAAGGGCCATATGCACTGAAATTTTCATAGCAGCAATATCCACAATAGCCAAACTGTGGAAAGAGCAGAGATGCCCTTTAACAGATGGTTGGAGAAAGAAGATGTGGTCCATATAGACAATTAAATATTACTCAGCCATCAGTACCGTAACAACATGTACAGGACTGGAGGAGATTATGCTGAGTGAAATAAGTCAAGCAGAGAGAGTCAATTATATGGTTTCACTTTCTTGTGGAGCATAAGTAATAACATGGAGGACATTAGGAGAAGGAAAGGAAAAGTGAATTGGGGAAAATCAGAGGGGGAGATGAACCATGAGAGACTGTGGACTCTGAGAAACAAACTGAGGGTTTTGTGGGGGAGGGGGTAGGGAGTTGGGTGAGCCTGGTGGTGGGTATTAAGGAGGGCATGTATTGCATGGAGAGCTGGGTGTGATGCATAAACGATGAATCTTGGAACACTGCATCAAAAACTAATGGTGTACTGTATGGTGACTAACATAACATA
The DNA here is from genome assembly GCF_010015895.1 of Lontra canadensis. NCBI lineage: Eukaryota > Metazoa > Chordata > Mammalia > Carnivora > Mustelidae > Lontra > Lontra canadensis. The sequence continues at coordinate 16,881,405 of NW_022631030.1, forward strand.
ATTTTTTAAAAAGGGAAATAAATGAATGAAATCATATTCCTAAGGTCACACAGCTAGTAAATGGTAGATCCAGAGGCAAGACCCAGCTCTACATTCTGCTGTGTTGCTGACCAGTCCCCTCTGCAGATGTTTTCAGAGCATTGTCAGATGAATTGCTAGAGCACATTTTATCATCACAGATTATATCATAATACAAAAAGTCTTTACTTGCTTCCAATTACCCAATGGTAAAGTCTATCAATGTATCAAACCAATCCTCACTAACTTTTCAGCCATATTAGGGAATCTTGGAGTCAAAGGAAGTCATAGAGAGCATAAGAACAACTTCCTTCCCAATGTAAGACTGTCTTCTGCACACACTTTTCCCAGTGTCCAAAGACAAGAAGAGTCTGGCATTCCCCCCTGGCCTTCAGGAGCAAACCTTCATCTCCTATGGGACACCAACACAGGACACACTCTGCCTTGCACAACTCCTTGCTGCCTGCCACCAGCTTAGCACACATTTCCACACTCTTCTCCAATCCTACCTATCATATGGGGTCTAGGTCAGGGTTCATCTTCAGAAAGTCTTCCGCTGGTACCCAGAGAACATCATACACCAGCATCCCTTCTTGTAATCTTTTAAGATCTATTTATCACCACGTTCACACATATGCCATATATTTTAGTTAGCCCTCATAAATGTTTGTGACTTACGTGGCAGCTAAGTTGTAAAAAAATTTGGATCCTGTCTCCTCCTCCGACACCCAGGAAATAAATCACCAAATATGTAGTAAGCACCTGTGTGGAAACTCCATGTGCTGGGTGGGTACCTTCACACACATTTTGTAAATATGTCATTTAACCAAGCTTTAGAGAATAAGATGATTACATTATCAGATAGAGAAGGTGAGCTTGTGAGAGACACAGCGATATTCTAAAGATCAAAGAGTGAATTAGATGACACAGCTGTGATTCTAATGCAGGTGCCCTGATTCACAATCGAGGATTTATATTATTTTGCTGGGACCTGCCATAATAAAATACCATAGACTGAGTGACTTAAACAACAGAGATTCATTTCCTTACCGTTCTGGAAGCTAGAAGTCCAAACAAAGGTTTGTTTTCTTCTGAGTCCTCTCTCATTGGCTTGAGGATGGCCGCCTTCTCCCTGTGGCCTCACTCAGTCTTTCTTGTGTGTGTGTCCCTCATGTTTCTCCCTCTTCTTACAAGAACATCAGTTAGATTAGATGAGGCCTATCTAAAATCTTGTTTTAACTTACCCATCTCCTTACAGGTCCTATATCTAAATTCAGTCACATTCTGAGGTATTATAGCTTAGGGCTTCAACATATGACTTTTGGAGGGAACACAGTCTGCTTGTAAGAGTGTTCTTACTACACGTTGTACATAATTGCTTTCTATATACAGTAAATACCAGCTGAGCATAGTTGAGAAGCTGATCTATCAATTTTGGAGAGGAAATGTCATTCTCACATTTGTGATTGCTCTATTTTTTTGCTTGTTTTCATCTTTTTTTCTCAAGCTTAAAGTGACCATAGATATTTGGGCTTTTCCTAAGTTCCAGATTCAAAAGAAGTAAGGATACATTTTTTTTTTTTTAAGTAAAACAAAAAAGTCCAACAAAATCCCACTGTACAATCAAAATCAAGTTTCGCTCTATCGCCTCCACTTTCTTCTGTCTTGGTCTTTATTTGTCCCTGGACTCTCTGTTTCCAGGGGAGTGAGAAGAGCATCTTGTGTTTGCTTGCTCTAGGGGATTGCTTGGAGCAGGGAGATTCTTGTGAAATTCTAGAATCAACTAAAAAGTTTCAGGAGGGTTGCTGGGCAGAGGGGGGTTGGGAGGGGGGGGTTATGGACATTGGGTAGGGTATGTGCTATGGTGAGTGCTGTGAAGTGTGTAAACGTGGAGATTCACAGACCTGTACCCCTGGGGAAAAAAAAATATATATATATGTTTATAAAAAATAAAATTATAAATAAAAAAAAAGTTTCAGGAGTATGGGGCTCAGAGCAAACAAGGTATTATTAAGCGTAACTGTTTTCTAACACGAGGTACAAGCCTGAGAGAGTGACTAGTACTGGACCCGAAACCCAGAGGCGCTCAGTCACTATGCTAAATGAGGTGAACTGAGTAGGGTTTCTGCCGTGGGGATGGAGAGAGCCAGCCATTCCTGGAAATGTGTGGGCTGGGCTTCCAGGAGAGCTGTCCCGAGCAGAGCAGAGCTGATTTGCCACTTTCTGCAGTTACATTTGTTGCAATAACCAGCCACCAAATAACCGGATCCAGGGGACAAGAGGTGAGAACCATTCATCCTTCCAGGTGCAGTGGAGTGAGGTGCAGTGGGTTATTGCAAATGCGTTCACAGCAAGGCGAGGAGGCCCTATAGAGGGACCAGACATCTGCTTTGAGAAAGGGAGAAAAGGAGATAATGTTGAGAGGCAGAGAAAGGCAGAGTCAGGGCTCTTGATAGAGAAGCCAGACACTCCCACAGGCTTCAAAGTCCCTGGTCAGTCTCTGCTTTGCTCTATTTAGGGCACTGAAAGTCCTCGCAGGGGACCTGGGAGTGGTTAACACAGCAAGTCATTGGCTTTGGTTTGGATTCTTCTAGAAGCAGATGCTGAGATAAGGTTGTAAGGACAGATTGTTTATTTGGGAGGTAAAGGAAAACACCTGTCGAGGAGCAGGACCTTGAGACAAGGAAAGGAAGGAAACTACTGTTAGCCCTTTGGGCTTCAGCCCATATGGGGAATTTGAGGGCCAGTGTAAAACCCCCACTTCAGTTATCCCACTGAAGGCAGGGCAGGGCCATAGCGACATGCACACACCAACAGCTACCATCCTTGGGGGACGGCTGCCCTAGGAGGCAGGTGGGGGCACATTACCTCCCAGCCCTTCTGACCTGCCTCCTGGTGAGATAGTGGGCTCCAGCAGTGAAAGGGTGGTCTTCATATTTAGGTGGAGACATCCAGATGCTGGCAGTAGGAATTCAGAGGACACAGGTGGGATGCACACAGCATCTGGAGGGTAAAGATATACTTGGGAATCGGGCTGCTAGGCTTGGAGTTCCAGCTTGCCATTTAGCAGTGGAGTGCCCTTAGCCAGGTTATTTAATCTTTTATATCTCAATTTCTCCATTTGAAGAAGCAGAAATAACAATGCATGGACATGCCTGAGAGGGCTGAGGTTAGATGGAATGAGATCATGTATGCAATGCTCTGTGTATTTGCCAAGCACTCAGTAATGTTGGCCATTTGTATTTAACCACCAACATGATCACGACCAATGCGTTAACTGACCAAAAGAGTGAGTGTGTCCCTGAATGCATGAGGCCTAGAACAGGTAAATATAGACTGCGATGTTGTCAGGAAGGTGAGTGCTTCCCCGAGACCCTGCAGTCTGTCAGGCAATGGGCAATCAGGGTCCCACTGCTTGGGCACTCTGTGTTCCTGCAGTAACTTGTGAGGATGTGAGGAACCTCCCCATATGTGCATTTTCTTCATGATTTTACTTAGTTGATGTTAAAGGAAGTCTACCGTTATATAAGAAGTGGCTTACTGATACATTGTGGTCAGATCTTTAGTTCACACCCCTCATCTAGTTCTTTGGAGTATGTGGCTGTGCAGAACAATGTGTCACTTGAATCATAGCCAGTTCTCGACTGTCTGTATGACTGAGAAAGATTAAACGTAGGTATGTGCAAACTCTTGGATAGTTCAAAAATTTTTAGGGGTAGTTCTTAGGTACTTTTAGGCACAGCAGATTTTCTTAAAGCAGTATTAAAATGGGTTTCAATTCTACACACACACACCAGCTGGCTGTTGGAGAAGGCAGTTCAAAGCCTACCAAAGCCTGAATAGTAAGGGAAGCTATCTGGAAATTATACTTTGGCCATTAATATCGAAGAAGACCACACGAGGCCCCAGTGCAGCTTATAGGTCCTGGGAAAGAAGAAGAGTCCTGGAGTTTCTGGGTTGAAACCTTCTTGATGCCGGTGTACTAGAATTTCCAACACATCCTTCCCACAGCTTAACAATGGTAGCCTATGCTTTCTTTCTTCTGCCCCAAACAACTACAGTTTCCCCCCCAAATTAAGAGGCTTGATCATAAAGTGGCCCAATTATTTCACACTAAAGTCATAAATATGAAGAGTTCATAACTCATTTAATGTAGATTTATTCAACTCTTAGTGTATGATGGATGCTATGTATGTTAGGCATAGGGGGACCACATCAGAGGTAGTCTCTGCCTTCAAATTCTTCACAGTCTAATAGAAGGACAAAGAAGTAAATATAGGTTATGTAGAGAATAATGTGATTATCACTAAACTAGAAGGGAGGAAGGAATCTATGGAAGTACAAAGGAGAGCTCTTAATACATGCTCGTTAAGAAAAGTCTTTCCTGAGGTGATGAGGTGCATGAAGCAAATTATGAAGCAAAAGAAATTTTCCAGGCAGTAGTGAGCACACTTCAGGCAAAGAAGGGAAGTATGAAAATGCATGAAGGCCTGCAGCCATCCCGGGCAGGATGAGGACAAGGCATAGATTCAGGTGGAGGGAAATTTATGCTGGACTTGAATTCTGTCAAGTGTTTTGTATTTTTCATAGCAAGAACTCAGAAGACTTTTATTTTTTTTTCCAATCTTTCAAAGCAAGGAATTATGGAATTATAATTTTATTATAGAAAAAAAGACATTTGGTAGCATTACAGAAAATTGATGGACAATACCAAGTTTGGAGACCAGCTAGGAAACTATCTTCCAACCAAGAAACTTTAACAATGAAAATAAATACAGCACTGGGGATGGTGAGGAAAGGACAAATTAGAAATCTGTTAAGTAGGTAGAATTGCTAGGTGTGATGGTAGTAGTAGCAGTGGTAGTAGTGACATGAAGGACAAGAACAGGTAGTAATCTAAAGAGATTGCCAGCCCTCTTGGGCTGTGGCATTGCACATTATGTCAATAGCCATGATCTGGACTATAATATAAGACTGGAATGAAAATAGAGGGAGATGTAGATATCAAGTTTGGTGGAGATGAAGTTAATGTATCTATGGAAATTCAAAGGAAACATCCAATAGGAAGGCAGCTATATAAAGCTAAAAGCTTGGGAGGGAATGAGCACTTGAAGCCATGGCCACAGAATAGGTTATCTAAGCATGACATCAGGAATGAGACAGGAGAGGTTGAGTGATACCCTGAGAACCACCAACAAGTAGAGTATGCTAGGAAGGAAATCAAAAAGGAGAGCCCAGAAAAGTAAGGGAAACTAGGAGAAAGAATGGCATTCCATATTCCATCCAATCAATTAAACATAAATTATAAATCTAATATGTATTCTAGGCAGTAGGTTTAAAGTGTGCATCAAGAAAGACATGATTTTTCCCTCTACAGAGTATATACTACAATTCGGGAGATGAATATTTATCAAATAATTACAAAAATGTACAATCTTTTGCAAATAGCGTCAAAGGAGTCCCACAGGAGACTGAGTTTTGAAGAGAAAAGAGAAGGAATAGTTGATAGCATCAATGCCAGAGAGACTAAAATCAGATGAGTATGAGCTTGGGGATTGGAAGACCATTCTGGCTTTGGTGAAAGGAATGGGAGCAGACAAGGACATAATGAAGTTAAACTCCTTGGTTTGAGGAGTTTCCAGGAAGTGAGGAAACCGAAAGGAATGTAGGTTTCACTTTCAACCAGTGAAAGAGCAAGAAGAGTATAGTTGAGGAAGATTTTTGCAATAATGGGAGAGACTTCAGTGTACTGTTTTGTTTTGTTTTTAAGATAATGACTAAATAGATGATTCTGAAAATAAAATAGAGCATATGGGTTCACTTATCAGTGGGGTTCACATGAAGTAAGGCTTACCTGTAAACAGGACGAGTGCTCCCTCTTTGGCTGAGATGGAAGGGAAGAAAGCAGTAGGGATAAGGATGCAGATAAATTTATAAATGGGAGACAGGTAAGAAATTTGAGAGAAGGGATACATGATTACCTTATCAGGTGAACTTGGGGCAAGGTGTTCAGAGTGGAAAAAAAAAATGTGTAGGAAGCTGAAAGAGAGTGGTATATTCGAAATAGTCAAGGTAGAGAAGTACAAAGAAATGCCAAGAGCACAGCTTAGCCTCCAGCCATAACTTTATCAGGATACCATTCTACACAGCTAAATAATTTCCCTGAAGCAGTGTTTGGGATCCTGGATGTAAAGAAGATAGGATGAGGTGGGGGCTCAGCAATGAGGCACTTGAGGCACTTGTGGCAAAAGGAAAAGGTGGTAGGAAGTGTGTTCTAAGATGGATAAAGAGGTTAGGTGGAACCAAGAGGAAACTGACAGACTTGGACAAAAGGGAATAATCAGAGGACTTTTAGATGTGAGAAAAGAGTTGTAGATATGATAGAAGATCAAGGGCCATATAAGAAGGAATGACACTGGGGCTCCTGGGTGGCTCAGTGGGTTAAATGGGTTAAGCCTTCGGCTCAGGTCATGATCTCAGGGTCCTGGGATTGAGCCCCACATCTGGCTCTCTGCTCAGTGGGGAGTCTGCATCTCCATCTCTCTCTGCCTACTTGTGTCAAATAAATAAATAAAATCTTTAAAAAAAAAAAAAAAGAAGGAATGACATCAGAGAATGAAGTTTATTTCAAGACATTTCCAATCCCGGGCGGCAGCCAGTAGAGTGGACTACTGAGGGGGACTACCTAAGGGGAGTGAAGGTGAAGGTCTTTAGAATTCAGGAGAAATTATAGAATAAAGGTGCTATATTGCTGTATGTGTCATCTCCCTGGATGTGAATGTGTTTTGGGAAAATGGCAGAATTTTACTACTTAACACTGTAGTAACTAACATAAAATATGTAACTAACATAAAATCAATGATCCTTTCTAGCTCCTTTCTCAAAACCACCTGGAGTCTATGCAAGCAAAACCCCATCAGGAAGAGCTATTGACCCATCCCTATCTGACTCCTGAACATACTTTCTGATGCATTCCCTGATCTAGAAGAGGTATTTTACAATAGGGTTGAGGCAACCCAGACAAAGGCAAAGGAGGGAAACCTGACAATGTCACCACCCATTTCTGATCTTTTTGACAGTTCATATATTTTAAACTTCACCTACCAAAGCTGTCAATTCAATCTAGACTCCCTCTGAAGATGTGATTGGAACCAGACAGCTCTATGGTAATTCTATCATCATTAAGCAGTTCTATAGCACTTTAGAATGTCAAAGCACTTTATGACTGTGCTTATTAATTTTTCCACATAACAATGCCAGAAGGCAGTCCAACAGTCTGAACAAGACTTGTCAGAAGTGTGATGAAGAGAAAACGGACTATGGGGAGAAGCTAGGCCAGGACTTAGCCAAGAAGAAGCAACACAGTTCAGATTACCAACCCTGGGCTTGGGAGATACCATTTAATAACCCCCAGAGATCCAACTCCCTGGTCAGAGGCAATGAAGGAATCAACCAAGTCACAAAACTCAGCCTAAAGAATATCTTGGTACAGCGCAAGTTCTTTCTATACATAATAGGTGCTCAAAATGTAATAAACACATTCATGTAACCTCAACTCCCTCTTAAGTAATAATAAAGGTATGTCTGTCTTTTAAATTTTTCTTTAAGCTTAACATTTATAATTTGCATCCTCTTCTACACTTATGTCATTGTTCGATAAACTGTTAACTTTAGAAAGGAAAAGGTTTACATGGTTTTTTGAACAATGACCCATAATTCTATTTCATCCAAACTATCGATCCAGGGTTTGGGTGAAATAAGTTTTCAGTCAGTAAAAGTAGAAAAGTAGAAAGGAAAGGAAAGGAAGTAGAGGGGAGAGAAGGAAGAAAGAAGGAAGAAAAGAACAAGGAAATCAAACAAAAACTCTTTTGTAAAATGCAATTTTTAACATAGTTCATTGTGACAGTAAATGAAGAGTAAGCAAAAAATCACCCTAGTCTTATCTCCATTAAACTGAAAGAATACAGTATTTACTAAGGACCAAATCAAGAGAAATTTCCTTAATTAGCATTTTTCAAGCTCATAAATAGGACACCTGAAAGGAAAGAAAACATTTTTTAAAGAGCAAAGAAAGAACTGTAGTTGACAGCTCTTCTTTAATTTAATTACTATGACTATCATTAGCAATGGACCTCTAGAATTCAACATGATTGCCGGTCCTGCAATTACTCTCTTCCCACTTCTCATCTCTGCTGCACCTGCTAACACAATACCGTACTGAGCAGGAGGAGGACAGGCTTCCTGAACCATACCTACTGGAGCTCTACTGGAAATAAGAAAAGCATTTGTCCTTTGAGTAAAGAACCCATGGACACTCTAGTGACCCAATCAGGCTGATTTGGGAAATTACATATTCTCATGCTTATTCCTAAGAGATTATTGGAAAAGGAAATTCCTCACCAAAGACACCTCAAGGATGTTCAATAAAACATGTTTCTGGAGAGTGGGCTACAGTGGAAGACTCTTTGTAGAGATCATTTAAGACATGCTGGGTTTGAACATTGAACTGTTTTACAGGACAAACAAAAAGAGGATTGTAAGGCAGAACTGGGGATAGAACAGAAGGCTTAGCACCCCAAGCAGACAAGTGTCTATAGGTACGGAAATAGAGGGAACTGTGCACTCTCAATGTTAGATGATGTGGAAGTCTTGTCACCAGCTCTGTCCTGACACTTCTTAGAAGAACCCAAAAGAGAGAGGCCTCTCTGAATCTGTTAGGAAACGCCAGGGCAGTCCTGATGAGGCTAAAAGAACAAGGTACCCTCTCTGTGAGACAGAAAGTGATAGATAAATGTGAGGAACTCCCAACTTCATGCCTTCACCTTCTACCCTTCAAGTGCCCATGTGAACCAGATCTTACTTTTTGTTTTTAGAAACCCCAGAAGAGTTTTCTTAGGTTGGTGTAAAGGAGGAAGTAGGATTGCTAGAATCACAATTTCTCAGAAAAGTAAATATCAAACAGTTTGCTAAAATCGTATCTCAGAGAACTGAAATGCACTAGGCTTTAGGAGGAACTAAGTTCTTGGTCCTTTGAGCTATCCTTAATGTGGAGGCTGATGCTTGTCTGTCTTCTTAGAATAGCAAAATGCCCCTTGGTTGCCCAGGTAGGGCAGGCAGGAAAGGTGTGCAAAGGCTCATGCTATTAAAAAGCCAAGTTATTTCAGACTATGCAAAATGCTCAGGTAGTTGTGAGTCCCATCTTTTGTCTGAGAGTGATTCTATTGAGAAGTACTGGTCTGATTTCACAGCTGTTGTGCGGGCGAGCTTCCACTAGAATCCGCAGGGAGGGAGCCTTTCAGGAAAACTGCAGCCTCAGGCAGGGAGATTTCTGGAGGGATACCAAAAAAGCCTACCCATTAAAACCTTTGCAGTGGTAGGAATTTCATTTTTAAGATAAATTATACTAGGTACCAGCAAGGTTAATCTTTTTTTTTTAAGACATCAGAAATAATTCCTAATGGAAATTCTAAAGGACTTATACACATACATGCATACATATTCTCTACCAATATAAAAGAGACAAGTTAGACCAGAAATATAAATAGGATGTATAGCACAATCTCCAATAAATTTCTTATAATATTTAATATGAACGTTTCATCCAGTTTAGCTATCATCTAATTATAAGGTTGGTAAGCTTCGGGGAAACAATGCAATGGAGTTCAGAATCACATTTCCTTTTCCTTATAAAGTATATATTTGGTTTATTTTCAGATTTGCTGTTGCTCGGCCTTCTTGTAAATTAAGCTGTCACCCATCAGCAACTGAAGTCACCTGATCAGGTGCGGAAATGCTTAGCTGGGAGATGGGCAAACCTCTGGAGGTCGCATTTCTGATTAACTCTCTTAGTCCAGGCGGTTCTCAGCATTGCCCTAAATATTTTTAATTCTGGTTATCTTCTCCAGGAATCTCATTAGTATTAGCTATTGGGCTTTGCTCCACAAAACCTCTTGTCTGGCTTCTGCCTATTCCACTGTATGCCCTGTCAAAAGTGCCAGCATCATTGCCTTTTCTTCTTTTCCTGTTTGCTGAGTAGGGGATTGAGGAGAAGGGATAGGGTTCAATTTCCTGAGGAGGTACAACAAAATAATCACAGGCTATGTTAACCCAAGATTCTGTGCAAGTGCCCTTCTTTTCTCTTAGTATGCATTAGAATCAGAACTGGAAGTCATAAAAATAGAAATGATCATGTGATTAATGATGAAAATAATGATAGTCTTTTACTTTTGCATATAGAGATCTATCTATGATACAGTGCAAGCCACTTTTTAAATCCTCACAGTAAGCAAAACTTGAAGATTCACAGTTAGTTGGCTTATTTTATCAATTTAATTTATCAATTTAAATAAATAAGAAAATAAACAAGAAGTAAAACAAAGTGAGCAAGCAAGAAGCAAACAATCCCGGGAGGTATTTGTTTAAGGTTAAACATATTTCCTTCCTTACTTTTCTTCTCTCCCCTCTCTATCCTTCTCTCTCCTCCCTTCAATATACTTGTATTGAGGAACACCTACACTCAATTGTGCTATTGGCAAAATCTGCAGACATGAGCATGATGTTGGCTCGCCCTTCAAAGATGTGCAATTGGCTGAGCGAAAACAAAACCTCAACTCACCAAGGTACAACACAAAAGCTAGCATGAGGGCATTAGAAATGATCAAGGAGCACCAAAGGAGGGGGGCTTCATTTTCACTAGGGTATTAGGAAAGCTTCAGAGAGGAGGTGACACCTGAATTGTGCTTTAAATACCCACTGCAATTTAATATCCCAGGGAAAAAGGAAAGGACATTCCCGGCAGAAGAAAAAGCAAGAGCAGCTCCATTAAGAAATCATGATGGGCGTGAATTGGCTGTTTCACACCTCCATCTACACTCATCATATCAGGTATTTCTGCTTGTCTATGGGGCAGTCAATGAGGGTAAGATTGTTTAGGTAAGTTGGGTTCAGATGAGGTTAACATATGGGGACCACACCAAGGAATTTGCATTTTATCCTCCAAGCACCTCAAGGTTCTTCAAAGAGGATTGGCAAAATGTGTGTTCTCTAGAAGGCCAGCTCTGGCAGCAGGTGGAGACTGGAATGGGGAATTGGCTGAACTCTGATGCTATCACGACGGCCCAGGCGCAGGAAGCTAAGGCTAAACCTGGGAGCGCTTGACCAAAGAAGAGAGGAGAGGAGCCAGCTGGAACATAGGTCTCCTTAGACTGTATTTGCTCCTACATGGTTGGGGTGAAGGGGAGAAGAGTCCGATGAATCCATAGCTTCCAGCTTGGGCGTTTGTTTGTCTAGGGATATTTGGAGGGAGACAAATTTGCAGGGGAGTGCACTGGAGATGGCAAAAGTAGAGGAGAGCCATAGACCCCATAATCTTCCCATTGCTTCATAAGGCCCCAGAGGATCTTCATAAGGAACATTAAATTAACTATATGGTAGATGAGCCCATTAAATATAGCACTGAGTTCAAAAAGTGAGAAGAATCTGGCAAGCAGACAAAATAATAGGCAGGGAAGCCAAACTAAGAATCTACCTTGATTCAAAGCCATGTTGGTTTTTTAAAAATCCACAATAGTAATAGGATATAATGAAGATTTAAGCTTTAAATATAACTTAATACCCATCTAATTAGGATAATAAAGTGCAAGGAGTGTTATCCCATCAATATGTTAATGTAACTCAACCTACCACCTTCTTTTCTCACACTTTTATTCGGAAGTTTGTCCGGGGATGGCACAGGCTGTTCGTAAACTGCAATGGAAGTTCACAGCACACACCTGGGGCATAAAATGTCTAAATAGTGATGTCACCTCTCCTGCTTGGGAAGGGGATTTAATGGTGTTTTACAGGGAGTATCAGGGTAATGCACAGAAGGGGGATTAATTTTTAGATTCCTGGTTTTGTTACAAAAGAGATGCTCCCTCCAGCCAAGGTTTTATTTGTGTCTATTTGATTTTCCTTTTCCCTGCTTTTAACCTGAGACTGAAAACAAACAAAAGCTTTTTAAAAAGAAGATAAACACATGGGGCTATATGAAAATCCAAAACTTTTGTAACAAAGTCTAAAGACAAACAAGAGATTTGTTGGAAGGAGAGAGAGAGAGATTTACAAAGAAGAGGCTATATGTGGGGGGGAAAGAAAAAAAGAAAAGAAAAACTAGAACTCTTGCCAATTAAAAAGGAGTGATTAATGAACAGATAAAAATGCAACGATTATTCACAGAGCAAGTAAAAATGCAAAGTGACGTGAAATCGCATTCATACTCAGCGGCTTGCTGTCCAGCTCCCAACGGGGCAGACACTTTGAAAGCTGGCACCACCTACAGCTCACAGGGAAAGAATACTTTGCACGTGTATCCTATAAAACTGGGATGTCTGTACAGTTTTTGTCTATGTCTTCCTTTCCTTATTCAGTGATACCCCATGGAAATCCCTCCACATTGTCTGGCCTACTTTGAATTTATTCTTTCAAAGCCTGCATAAATTCTATGCTATAAGTACAACTTAGTTTATTCTACCACTTACTCTTGGGCAGGAGGCTGGGTGTGGCAGACCAGAGGATGGACCTCAGATGTCCTGAGGGAGAGCGCGACCGGGGACCTCACCCGGGGCCTCCCTGTTCCAGCCGTCTAGCCTTGGGTCTGTGGTTACAGCCTCCCAGTGGAGGAAGAATTCAGTTTGTTGCACATGTTGCACTTGTGCAGAAAGCGGCAGCTTGTTCTTATTTGACCTATTGGCCTAGAGGAGAAATAATATTGTGGTTTCCTGCCCCCTGCAGGTGTTTTGACTACATCCTGGGAAACCACATACCTAGTTGGCTAATTATTATATCATCCAGGCCTGTCACTCAAACGCTGAGACCCTAGGACCCACCCAAAAGAAAAAAAGAAAAAACTGATGTAAGCCCACAGCCCAGGGTTTCCGGGGCCGTCGTCTCTCTTGACTGGCCTGTTCCTTCCTTGGAGTGCACTTGAATAAAACTTTGTTCTGCTTTACTTTCATTTTGCTGTCCTGTAATTCTCTACTCTGGCAGGAGAAAGAATAGAACTTCTCCCCTTTTCAATCTCACTTTCCGTAACATACCTACTAGTGGACATGCATGACTTTTTGCTAGCAAAGCTAAAATAGCCTAAATCATAAATATGTGACTTAATTATATTGCTTTTATTTTTATGGGATAGCTTTCTAGGTCTTCCAAGATTCAGGATTACTGGTGCAATCCTTGTATTATACCTATTTTTAGTTTTAACAGAAGTTACTGAGTATAGCCACGACGTGAAGAGCCTAAGCACAAAAGCTCTGTTGCCTGGGCTTCATCCTGGCTTTGCCACCAAGTTTGGGCAAGTTATTTAAACTCTGCACGTTCAGCTTCCTTATTTGTAACACCGGAGTAAGACAGTACTTTATTCAGAGAATTTTTTTACAGTGATTAAATGAGTTCCTATCTATAACTAATGTACTTGTATTAAGGTATATATAACTATATGTACATAACACATATGTGATATACATAATGTATGTATCGTAACCTTTGCAATGATTATTCTTTAGAAAAAAGACACTAGAGACTATAATAACTCATTTTATAATTTTATTTTTCATTGTCTATGCCTCTGGTGGTGTGTGGGATGATTTTAGGTGGTATATGTATATGAATGAGATTGTTGCCTTTTATTTTTATACGAGATTATCTTAATGTTATTCATTCATTACAATTAGAACAGAGGTACTGGTTTGGGGGTTCTTTTTTTGTTGCTGTTGTTTTGTTTTGTTTTGTTTTTACTTACAACAATAAGAAAAAATCCTTTAAAAATAAATCTAAAAAATAGCTTTAAATTAGAAAATAGTTAAGTATGTTGATATAGGTTATGTACAATTAGGGCAAAATGTGAAGTTTGGGAAGGATTGGTATTCTGTATTATCATGCATTGCTTCCACTCTTCCCCTTGCAGTTGTTGTGAACTGGGTAAGTTCTATTAACTAGTACCTACACCAGTGGTAGGCTGGTAAACCAGCTCTCCAGGAAAAAAAAAGAAAAGGAAAAGGAAAGAAAGCTCTGATTTATACTGTTTGCTGATTTCTGTGAGGTAAATACTCCCACTAGGGCCAATTTGAAGTTGCCAACGATTTAAACCGGGCTACAAAATCCCTGAATATTTAACAATCAGCTCCTCACACACTGATCTGTGACGGCTCTGAAACACCACTGTCCTACTTAACTATTAAAGTAAAGATTTTGATAACTGAAGTGGACAAAACCAGGTACAAAAATAGCATTCAACATTTTGTCTCTGTAGGTTGTATTTCTATCTCCATGATCTACAATTTCAAAAATGTGCAAGAGAACGTTAGTTCTGAGTAGGGGGTCAGTGGTTTAGGAACAGGTCAGGGTTCGTAAATTAAAGGGCACTATTCCAAGAAAAGGTAGCCAGTGGGATGACTCTCATTTCACTGTGCTTTGCAACAGGGCCATGGTCTCTGAGGAACAGCTCTCTGATGAGATCAGTGAAATGCATTCCACTTGGTTGTTTGGTACCTGTGTCCTGTGCCAAGTGCGTGTGTGCTCCAGTCCTCTCTGCCCCTGTGGTCTGTGGGCTTCTGCTTTGGGAGCCGGTTCCCCTGGAGACACCAAACCCTACCCACCTCGAAGGCAGGGAGCTCCTTCAACTCCTTAATGACCTCCCTTTTTATTGCCCCAGTCTGGAAGAAGCACACCCTCCACAAATGTTTGTGGAACGGATGAATACACAAACAACTTCCAGATTTAAGGTATTCTCTTACTTGAGGGCAGATGAGAAACTGGAATTCTGTTGCAGTGAGCGCTTTTTCCAGAAGCTATGCCCCCCCAGACAGAAGCAGAACTGCGATTAGAACCCAGGGTCCAGTCTGGGTGTCCGCTCTTCCGTTACAGCGGTCTTCTGACTCATGCCACTCATCCACTCATCTGCCCAATAAACATTCACTGAGTGGGTACTGTGTACCGGGCGATCTTCTCCTTTTTCTCCCGGCCTCATTTTTCCTTTTTTTTTTTTCTTTTTTCAGGGAAATCAGTGGAGGTAATCACCTTTGGGGTAACTCTTGGAAAATACAAGGTCAGGACTATTAAACCCACCGATTATTGGAAAAGCTCACTGGCCTTTGGATTTGCTCTAGGGATGTATCTGGGGGTGATTTTAAAAAGTCTCTGGTGGTAAGTTGCTGAGAATTTCAGGCGGTCCAGCACTGGCCCACATTCCCTCTGTTCTCCTGGTGGTATGACAGCCACTAGCAACAATGTCTTCTGGAGCCTCTCCCTGGGGTCCTTGTGTCTTAGCTCACACAGGATGGGACATTGGCATCGAGGATAATGATGAGGAGAGCCTGGCACAGCCTGCTGGCCCCGGTCCCTGCCACTGGAACAACATCCAGCTTTGAAAGGCCACACACGTCACAGTCAGTATAGAATGACAAAGATCCTTTTATTTCTGTGAATGAGGCATAGAGGAAATGAACAAACAAATGATCTGACTAGGAAAAACCGGCTCTATAAGGCAAGCCTTACGGATAGGCATCTTGTTCAAGACTTTGAGAATTAGTGGGCTTTGGTAAGCCAGAGTAGGAAGTTAGGTTCTTGCCTAGGGGCATATGAGTTATAGGCACAACTCCCTTTTCTTCACGGTAGGGGGTGACAATGAATACACTGTCACTTTTTTTATTTTTAAGATTTTATTTATTTATTTGAAAGAGAGCGCATGGGGAAGTGTGCGCCCACGAGAGAAAGCACAGAGGGAGAGGGAGAAGCAGACTCCCTGCTGAGCAGACAGCCCTATGGGGACTCAATCCCAGGACCCTAGGACCATGACCCGAGCAGAAGGCAGATGCCTAAGGGACTGAGCCACACAGGCACTCCACTCATTATCACACTTTGAATGAGAAGGCTTTTGTAGGAGGTTTTTCTGAGAATGTCATGGAGCCCAGTGAGCGCAGCACTTTGGGTGTAGTTTTCAGTCACACCATTCGGAGGTCAGGATTGCCAATCACCAACCTGGAGATTTGCTGGGTGGGGTCACTGGGGACTTCTGGAACGACTTCTGGCAAGTTCTTCTGAGGCGCATGCCACCCTCTCATCCTTGGCCACCCCAACCCCCACACGTAGTTCTGGTGATCCAGTGTCTCCAGATGTACCCCAGCAATGCCAGGAGCTCCAACAGCAAAGGGGTCCCCCAGGCCCTGAGACACTGTGGCCCACTCAGCCCAGCTCCTCAGGGACTTCTGAGAATGCTCACTAGGCATCCACTCTGCATTTCAGGAAAAAAAAAAAAACCTGCAGGGGAAACAGAAGGGCCTCCAGACTTTGGATTTGAAATCAGGATAATCCATTGGAAACCTCAAGGCCTGGGCAGAAGTAATGTAAAAGTTAAATTAAAATAGAAGCACAAAATCTGTCTTCCTGGCTCTCAGACAACCTCACCTTAGACTTCAAATGTTAAAGTGGATAAAATCATGATTAGAAATAATCCAATCTTTCCTATCCCCCTCTACTTTATAAGTAGGGAAATTGAGGCCCAGTTTGATGGGAAATACTTATTCATAGTCCCCGAGATAGGAAAAGGAAATGCCCTGTTAGGTTTCTGTTTTTTAAACAAACATTTTTGTATGCTAGGCCTGGTTCCAAATACTGTTTAAGTATTCTGTCATTTAATTCTCAATTCAAATTTGTGGGATTATATAATTAATGTCATCATGACCTTCTCTAGGTTCCAAAAGTAGAAACTGAAGCACAGAGAGATTGAGCCACTTCCTCAATGTCACAAAGTGTGTGATTAGAACAGACTTGGATTTAAACCTCGTTAGTGAGGCTATAAAGTCAATGCTTTGCGCCACCACCAGGCTGCCAGCCCAGCACTCTGCATTCTGAATACCCTGCCATTCTGAGAAAGGCTAGTTTTTGAAGTCTGAGATGCAAGAACTCTTAATGTAATAAAAACCCATGCATTTCCATCTAAGCACAAGTGTCTCTATCTATAGTTGAGTCCTGAATGGCACAGGAGCTGGGACACCAGCTCCCCACCCCACCTCCCTGTCAAAACTTTTGACGCCCCCCAGAACTTAAGTACTGATAGCCTACTGTTGACTGGAAGACTTACTGATAACAGAAATAGTCAATTAACATGATTAACACCTATTTTGCATATTTATGTATTCTACACTGTATTCTTACAATAAAGTAAATTGGCATAAAATGTTATTAAGAAAATCATAAGGAAGAGAAAATACATTTATAGTACGGTACAGCATTTTTGGGAAAAAAAAAAAAAAATCCCTGTGTGCATGGACCCACACAGTTCAAACATGTGTTGTTCGAGGGTCAACTGTTTTTGGTAGAAACAAGCTGATTCTCCTCAAACTTTGATGCAGAAGTGAGATAAGGAAAGTAAAAAAGGAAGTCATATTTTTTTAAAAATGAGGATTACACTTAAAAATTAGTATGTTAATTATTAAGCCAAATTTATGTTGCCTGAGAGGAAACCATACTATAAGGCAGTTAGGGACAAAATGGACAAATCGATTCTTTATGCCCTGGGAACTTTCACTGAACAAATATCAATGAAATAGTTATTAGTCACTTATTAAACATTTAATCAACTTATTATTATTTATTAGTTCCGGAAAGACAATTGTGAACATAACAAACTCCCCGCCTTCATAGAGCTTACATTTTTTTTTTTTTAAAGATTTTATTTATTTATTTGACAGACAGAGATCACAAGTAGGCAGAGGAGCTGGCTGAGAGAGAGGAGGAAGCAGGCTCCCCACTGAGCAGAGAGCCCGATGCGGGGCTCGATTCCATAACCCTGGAATCATGACCCAAGACGAAGGCAGAGGCTTTAACCCACTGAGCCACCCAGGCGCCCCTAGAGCTTACATTTTAATTAAGAAGATGCCAGCCAATAAGCAAAAAAGAACTCGATAGGAATATATGTTGCCCAACGATAAATCAAGAAAAGGGCAAGGGGGGAGTGGATCTCTTATGGCAAGCGATCACAGGGTGAGCCCGAGTCATCTGTGGCAGAGAGTTCCCGGGAAGCAGTACTTGCAAAGGCCTGGAGTGGAGCACACATGGCAGAAAGCTGGAAGCCAGTGCGGCTGGTGCCATGCGAGTGAAGGTGAAAGGCGAAAGAAGCCGAGCCGGAAAGCTTGTGGTATGTCGATCAAGGGCAGTCCTGGAGGCAGTTTTAAAGGTTTTGGGCTTTTATCTTGACTGAAATGGGAGAGCTGGAGAGGGGGAGCAAGGACTGAGATGGCCCGGTGTCCATCTGAAGGAGCTCCCTCTGGCAGCTGGACGGATGGGCCCGAAGCTGGGGACTAGGCAGGGCAGGAATTGGGGCCGAGGGGGCTTGGGCCAGAGTGCTAACAGTATGGACAGTGATGAGGGACCATTATCTAAAAAAGCTTTGAAGATAGGACCGCTTGGATTGGCTGCAAGATTGGAGCAGGAGGGGCAGGGGGCGTGTCTTAGAGATTGAGCGAGGAGTCAGGGTTATCGAAATTTGGGACTGAGCCGATGGCTCCAGCCCAGATTTCAGTTGCCATGACCGCACCTAGATTGGGAATACTCTGCTCCCCTGAGCTCCCCTGATTTACAAATGGGAAGATTTACTTCATCCCTCCATGTTTCAGTACATGGTCTTTTCTAAAACAGATGGAGAAGGAAAGAGGAGAAGTAGAAAAGATGGAGCACAGTGTTCAGAGGACTTCCCGAAACACTAGCTTCTTATTCTTTTTTTTTTTTTTAAAGATTTTATTTATTTATTTGACAGAGAGAGATCATAGGTAGAGAGAGAGAGAGAGAGAGAGAGAGGAAGCAGGCTCCCCATTGAGCAGAGAGCCCGATGCGGGGCTCGATCCCAGGACGCCGGGATCACGACCTGAGCCGAAAGCAGAGGCTTTAACCCCCTGAACCACCCAGGCGCCCCGCTAGCCTCTTATTCTGACACAACTAAAGCCCCACCACAGGTGACCCGGCTACTCAGCGCACTTGGCTGATGAGCTTGGTTCTTCTGCCAGGCTAACCTGCTGTGGGCGCCGAAGCAAGTGCTCCAGCAAGTCACTAGGGAGAGTCTCAGCCTGGAGCTCTTGTTAAATGTGCAGAAAGGCTCAGGATGTGGGACCCAGGCCTAGGGCGAGTTGCAGTCCAGGTGTGACCATTACGTCATCCTCTGAATGAGAAAAGAATGTGCTTTCTCCTTCCTGAAATGCCCCCTCTGGGCCAGTAGGTGTTTGGTTCTTTTTGCAGCTCTCCCTGGCTTTAGAGTCTGGGAGGTCTGACCCTGTTCTACCTCTTCAGTCTTGTTTTCTTGTTGGAAACATTTCGGTTACTGGATATGAACCCAAACCATGGCATCTCTATGCTCAGGCTAGCATCCCAGCAAAAAGCCATGGAGGCTACAGCACTGGCCACATCAGTCTCTATCTATTTGGAAGTGTCTAGACACAAGCACTGCCTCCCCAGTGATGGCATCTGGGATGGGCGGGCCCTCACTGTTTTTCTTCACTGTTGTGTCTTCCATGTCTAGAGATGTACAATATGTGGGAGGGATGACGGAAGAAGGGAGGGATGGAAAGAAGGAGGGAGGAAGAGAAGGAGAGAATGTTTTTCTAGGTCTCTTCTTCATCAATCATCATACACCCTCACCTTCATCAATCACCATACAGCAGTGTGGCTTCATGTGAAGTCTTTGCTCCTGGCTGTGGAGTGGCGGTAGTGGGATGCCGTGTGCAAGAGCAAGGTCTGTGCAGGTGCTCCCCAGAGTGCCAGACTCACTCTCTCCTCCTTGCTTCTGCTTGCTTTCTAACATGCTGGTATTCCTGATCACACACGTATCTGTCCCCTTCCTCCTACCCTGTCTGGTTGTGGGGTGGCTATAGCTCTAACTAGCTACTTGACATGGGACACAGTTACATTGCTCCATCTCACCTCAATTTCCTATAAAATCTAATTAATAATAGGATCCTCCCTTAGAAACACATTCCCTGAATTAAATGAGAAAATGCATTTTAAATGCTCAGAAACGTTCTTGGGCATGGGATGTATTCAGTAAGCATTAGCAATCATTCTCAGGTTGCAGAGCATGGCGTTTTTCTAGTATAGGGAATAAAGAGGAACAGGAAAGCTGGAGGTACTGGGCCAAACATTTACCATTTTGCAGATACTTCTTTGACTCTCATCACGTATGGGAATCAGATATCCGATCCGTTCTACCGAGGGAAGAACTGAGGCTCCGTAAGACAAGTCATCCTGCCTAAAATCACACGCCCGCTAAGTGGACATGGATGTACACCTGGAAATCCTTACACTATGGGCACAGCCTCAGTTGCCAGCCTCAGTTGCCAGCTTTTGAATATCTTTAGTGATATTCTGGGGATTCCCATCCAGTTCTTACCAACTACTCCCTTGATATACTTCCATCTGAGGATTATATCAGGATATCTTGACTACAGAGTAGCAACAGTGTCATTACAGACAAGAAACTCCAATTACAAAGCCCCTGAGAAGAGTATCTCATGCTTGAAAGAGGATTTGCCCCAAAGGAGAGTGTCTAGCAGCAGAAAACTTCTAGATGTCCTACACCATCCATAGTTCAATGATGTCTAAGAGAAATGTATCAAGACAGAACTGGGGAGGATACCGTGAGGCTTCTAGGGATAAAGATAAAAGGATAGGATAAAAGAGGGAATGCTCAATTTAAAGTTACCCCAGGGCTACCTGGGTGGCTCAGAGGGTTAAGCCTCTGCCTTTGGCTCAGGTCGTGATCCCAGGGTCCTGGGATCGAGCCCCGCGTCGGGCTCTCTGCTCAGCAGGGAGCCTCCTTCCCTTCCTCTCTCTCTCTCTGCCTGCCTCTCTGCCTACTTGTGATCTCTGTCTGTCAAATAAATAAATAAAATCTTTAAAAAAAAAAAAGTTACCACAAACCAATAATCCAATTGGGAAAGCAGTCACGTAGTATAAAATACATGGAAATGAAGGGTATATTGTTGGATCTTAGCTCAGGAACTTCCCGTGATGTAAGTGACTCCACAAAGAAAAGGGACTTCTTGGAAATGATAGGAGATAATGTCATCTATTTGACAGAGACTTTTGCAGGGATTTAAAAATTTATATAAAGCAAAAGACACTCCAGTAGTTACTGCTGTCCTGGATCATGACTTGTATTTCTGTGAGGGGCTGGGATGGATGCCCTATGTTTAATCACCTATCGGGTTCACATTACTAATGGACAAAGAGCCAAAGACATGCCTTGATGACAGAATATGGGCTTTTGGATCTTCTTGAGGCACAAGAGAAAGATCTCTCCAGGAAGAGAAACCAGAAACCAGAAATACATGAAGACATATATTTCCTTTTATTTCTCACACAAAACCAAAATCTGACTTATATTTTAGGCTTGGTGCTTTCCAAAGTGCATTTGGACTCATTTTGTAAGAATTCTACATGATTCAGTTTGGGAGGACATGGCAACAATTTCATTACATGGCTGTCCTCCAGATTCTTGATAACATGTTTCAAACAGAGCAAAGAAGAAACATTGCCGTATCTTGTTTTCCCTCCTAGAACCTAAAGTCAACAACAATAAAAAATTCCATTGAAAATTAATATTTTGTTACTGAAAAATAGAAAGAAAAATTCACTGCTGGAGTTGTTGAGAATAGAAACTGGGAGAAACCAGAAGTTATAAAATAAAAGGAGTAAGAATAAATGTAAAGACCAAGGCCAATTAATACCCAAAGGAAAATAATCCCTAAAGTAAGCACTGATGCTGAGAAAAAAATAACTTCTTCCAAGTGATGAAAACACCATATTGCAAATTATTACATGCAGGACAGGATACTATCATTTCACGAACAAGAGCATGTTCTCATCTCCCGTACTTGATGAAGCTGACAAACACAATCAAAACCGTTCTCAGTGAATTCTCAAGAGGGAAGAGTTCAGAAGCCTTTTCTGTCTTAGAAGTGAGCACCTGAGAACTTCCATCCATCCTTGTGTACCCAATACAGATGTGTGTGTCCCTGGAATGGAGGGCCTTCTCCAGGTTAGTGTCTGATCTAACCAATAGCTAGTCCTACCCCCAATAATCGCTGCATAGCCAGCCTCCTGGGCACTGTGTGTCAACTCACACGCTGGAGTTAACCATTAACTGAGGCACAGATGGCAAGCACAGAATAGTACTCAGAAATAAGTGTAAGCCTCAGATTTCCCAACTGTGAAAACAGGATGATAGGAATACCTTCTTTACCTAATTCACAGGACTTTGCAAATCAACAGAAAAAAATGCATGCAGTAGCTCTTTATAAATATGTGCATGGCTTTACAACTGTCATCAATATATCATAATTAATTATAAACAGTGCATAAAAATTCAGTAAACTGAGTACTTTAAGGTGGTAGGATTCTCATATTTGCTTCAAATAATAGACTCTTATGTTAATTAGATGTTAGAATTCTTTTGCCACCTTTGTAGTTTTAATGCCTATCTTCGTGTAACATGGGAGGAAAGTAAAGCTCAGTGATTTTGACCTGCTCAGGGTCCTATCAAGAGCCCCCAGGAGATCTGAGGATTGGGCCCAGGTCTGTTCTTTGCCATCCATGCACTGGGGAAAACACACACACACACACACACACACACACACACACACACACACACACACTAGGGGAATACAGTGGCAGCCAAATGAGAGGATGTGGAAGAGATGAGGAACACAGGTGATCCTGTAGCCAGGGGTTAGAGAGGGATGGAAGGATGCTCCTGACATGGAAGAGGAGGGGGCTTCTGTCCTCCTCAGACCAGTTCCTCAAGCATCTGATCTCTGTGCTGTTTGCACTGGCACTTCCCGTCCTTCATCACTGAGTGAAATGTGTCTTGACAGTCTGATAGGCATTTTCTATCTCTGATGTTCCCACTTTCTGTTTTCTGTCTTTCTAGAAAATGCAACATCAGGGGAGAGGTCTGAATATTAATTTCTCCTCTGAAAACAAGTAGGGAAGAAAAAAAACCCTCACCATTAATTGTTTCTGACAAGTATTGAAGAATGTAATATCCCATAGAGCAGGAGAAAGCAGGATTTGATTACTTTGAAACAAGACAGGGAAACCAGGGTTGGGAGCAGTGAAGTTGATTCCTTTCTTGCATAAAAATTCAGATGTGGGGCTGTGTCCCCCTCACAGTGGGATCAGCATCCCTTTTCTGTCTGTGGGTGAAGCTCCGTCTGAAGGAGTTAGGCTGCATACCAGAGACGCAGCCAGCACTCCTTCCAGGTGTCAGATGATTTGTGAGTAACGGCCTCTGGGAAAACAGGCCCTGGGATAAAGTGCTGCTGCAGACCCACAAAGACAGAAGGGGGAGATGTGCCGGAAGCAATCAGGGCTTTTTGAGAAGCAATGAGACTTGGTGGCACATCCCTCAGCCAATGGGCTCACGAGGCTTTGCAGGCTATCGGATAATTAGTCCCAACAAGTTTACTGTGAATAAGGTATTAATAGATCTCCATTTACAAAATGGGTAGGGAGTAGAGCAACATGAGGCAACCTGGCCAAGGATCAAAATAGCAATTTGATAGCAGCACCAGGAAAAAAAAAAAGCCAAGAGAAGCAGACATCAAATCCCAAGTTGAAGTAACCAATCCAAAGCCTTTCAAAACAAACATACAAACAGATATCTGACTCTTTATGCAAGCCCTACAGGACTTGGGGAGGGTAGCACCTGGTTCCCAGTGTTCCCCTACTCTCCCTCTCTCTGACTCCATGCACCTAAACTGAGCTTTCAACTCTTTGAAGGTGGCGTTCTCTTGCTCGTTTCACTCCCTCTTAAAAACTGTTCCTTCCACTGTGTGCCTGCCCTCACAACCTCCACGACCCTCACTTTTCATGACCGATTTTGGCCTATCCTTTGGGCTTCTCTTTAATGTTCCCTCAAGGATCTTCCCCTGACCTCTAAATCTGGGTTATATGCGCTCCCACAGTATACTGTGCTTTCTCTCGCCCCATGTTGCTGTCAGTGTCTGTTGGTATCTCCCACTAAAATGTGCAAGAAGGAACCTGTGTCTGTTCAGCTTAACTGTTTACCCTCAGGACTTAGAACAATGCCTGGCACATATCAGGATCTCGATAAATATGTATTGCATGACTAAGTGGGGACACACTCCTTGCCTTAAGGAAGCTTTCAATTTAGTGGGTAAGGCAGACACACACAGTGCAATGGAGTGGAAAGTGTTGAGCATAAAGTAAGAAGAGAACTAGCAAGCTTTAACATTCCAAACCAGAACGTTATGGTTAATTCCACGGCATATGCTATTGCTTCAGATTAGAATCCGATTCCAATAGATTCTTTCATGCTGGAGAGCTTCCCCAGGTTTCAGGGTGGGTGAGATGTCTAAATGGGGATCCCCCTTTTAAATTCCATCTCACAGACTTGCTTGTCACTCTTTGGACAGATAAAGACCTTCAAGATACATCTACTGCATCGTCTTAAACGGAGAACTATGATTCTGCACCTTGCACTGATAAATAATTGTTTGTTTACCTAGAGAGACTCTTTAGTATAACGGAGAGGACTTCTGTGGGTGGTGGAATGCGGTGTGTTGGAAAGAGCATAAGTTTTGGAATTAAAATGACCTTGGCTCCTATCCCAGCTCCTCAATTTACTAGCAGTGTGATTTGGAGCACGTTACAGTCTCTCTGAGCCTACTCTTAGCATTGCTGTAGGGTTGTATAGATTAGTATTATATTACAGACTTGAGCCTCCATAATTCTCATCAATGGCATATAAAAAAATGATTCCATATCCTGTCTCTACTGCTTTCTAGCTGTGTGGTGCCTAAGAAAGTTTTCTGATCACTCTGAGTTTCAGTTTTCTCATCTTTAAAATGGGACAATCAAATCTTATTGCACACATAATGTAAGGATTAAATGAGGTACATACTAAAGTTTTTAAACAGAGGACAAACAGAAACCTTTACCATTTATTATATTGGTTGTAATAAAATGTTGTCAAATATCTCCTGGCCCTGATCCACAATAAAGTGGATAAAGTCAAATAGTCCACACAATATATATATTTCCTTTTATATGATCTGCAGTGTTTACTGATGGATTCAATGATGAATAGCTCTGGCATTTCCCTTGATTATGTGCCTCCCTGCCTCTCTTTCCTAGCCCAGCCAAAATTTCCGACAAACTCTTTGGGCCTGAGCAGAGCTCTGGATCTTCAAAACATACCATATTTTAGGGGACTTCTTAAGCTGATTTTGCTGTCTTGAAATTAATTTAGAAATACAATCACCAAACAGTTCAATAAGACACCTTCTCTTTCCGGTCAACTGATAGAATAGTGTCATGATGTGGAACCTCTTATAAACTGAAAGGGGCATTTCCCTAAGCATTCAGATTTGTTCTTAACCAAAAGAGGATATTAGGTTGTTAACATAAGATTGGTCTAGTCAGCCTTCTGAGACTTCTTTACAGAGGAGACAGCTGATTTCCTCTTTAGATCCGAGTACATTAAAGTTCACAATTAATTTAGATAACACCATATGAGCTGATAGTAAAATGTCTAACAATTAAATAATGAATGTGAGGGAGCCACAGTCATCAGAGATATCAGAATACACCTTTATTATAATGATGTAAAATCAGTGTGTTTTCAGATGATTTAATTATAGATCGACAGGAAAAAGTGCAAAACCGTAGATTAACAATTTTTAGGTACCGCATATATTAAAATCTGTTTCCAAAACTATGATTAGTATTGAGCAGGTTAAATTCACCACCTCTATAAAAGAGAATTTGTAGATTCCAAATATAATAACTTAGTATGAATAGAGATAGAGGAGCTATGAGTATGATATGGGTTGATAATCTCTCCTTTCACATGATATGAAGTGAAGCTGGCTAAGTAGTGCATACATTTCTCAAAAAGCAGATTTTGCCACCATGCTATCTAGGTCTTGGAGTGAAAAACATTGGTCCCACGGGCTTGCAATGAATGCACAATGAAGAATCAACTGGTATTGTGTATTTGTTTCTACAGTCTAGAGGGCACCATTTACACAGTAGAATATGTAAATGACAATTCTCAGCTTGTGTTCCAGGGAAGCTGGTGGCTCCCAGGAACCAATAACGTCCTGCTTTTTCCTAGAGACAGTGAGAGCCACAAGGTGAGACTCGAGTCTCAGACCGATCAAGACCTAAGAGTCCTTCAGTTTGGAAGCCCCTCTTTATGTCTAGGAGTGATGGTTCATTTACCTGGGAAGAAAGATATCTCTGAACAATAACACTCAATGCACATGGCATTTTCAGTGATACCATCAAACATGGGAATTGATGAAATTCCAAACAGAAATTCCTGGGTGGGGAGAAAGGAGGGGGTGGGGAGGCGGAAAAAAAACACAAACAACAACAGCAGCAGCAACAGCAACAACAACTTTCTGCAGAAAGTAGCTATATATGACTCTCAACAGGGAGGAGAGCCGCCTTTCAAAAAACCTCAGAGCAACAGGTGTTTTCCCCCAGAGGGAGATAGCACAGTCGGTTTGGGAGCTCCATGGCCTTCTTGCACACGGACACGCTAACATTCCATTTCTCAATAGCCAGTACAGTTTGTCACATTGTTAGGGACTGGATTCTCTTTAAAAGTTTTTTTTTGTGGGTTTGTTTTTTTTTTGGTTGTTGTTTGTTTGTTTTTCTTAATGACAGTTAAAAAAAAAAAAAAGAACAAAGAATACTGAATTTCATTTAAGCCCACCTGCTATCTGTTTTAGGCAGCGGTAAGAACTCATATTAACAGGCTAAACATGGGAGCACATGGAGGCTGAATTCCATATCAGAAGCACACAGTGTCATCCATGTGCACAAACAAAGAGCAGCAAACCATCTCTCTAACCAGAGAAGGCATTGTTGATCAGATTACTTTTTTGTAAGAGGAAGAAGAATATCCTATCATTCTGCAAGCGTTCTGGCAAAACTTAGCACCCCTGCAGAAAAGTTCTTCATGTTAATGAAAGGAATGAACAAAAGGAAAATACCTCCAAGAGGTGTGATTTTATACATTTTATTTTCGTTGCTAGATAACTACAAGGTATAACTTGAAAATACAGGAAAGCTTAAGTAAAAGATGAGACTTGGGAGCTCCTGAATGCAGACATTTGAATCTAATTCTCACATCTTAGTCTGTGGTCCTTACAATGTAGAGGTGCTAAGAATGATAGCAAAGACAGCAAGAACAGACTTCTTGTTACTTTGTCATCTTTGTGTTTAATTTCAGGTTTTATTTTGGTAAGATCTTTTGGTTGGAAAGACTAATCGATTGACTGATTGACAGAAAATGGAAAGCAAACTTATTCTCTTAGACCCATTTAGCATACTATGGAAGGTATGATGTTCTCAGTGTTTTCTCCATGTGGCCTCACACTATGAGCATTAGCTAGATGAGGAATTAGGCCACTGGAGAACTTAAAAATATCACACAGTTGGGGAAAAGAAAGTAACCTCTTTCCTTATCTGGAAAATGAGAAGCCTAGACAAATATTACCTCCGCTTCCTCCAGGGTCCAAAACTCTGTTTCTCTGATTCCTGGAGACCTATTATAGGGAGAATGTTAGGAGAGAAATACTAAATACTAGTGATATGTGTTTTGGCTTCCATTTAATGTAGCTACCTGGGTATCTGTTTATTTTCTGATGTGTGCCTTTCTTGTTTAATTCAATAATGAGTTTCCCTGGTTGAGAGTTTGAGAACACTAAGCAGCTAGTTTTAGCAGTTTATATTTTAACAACGCAGGGGCTCACAGAATTTCAGACAACCACGAAAAAGAAAGAGAAAAATGCCCTCCATTGAGAAGGTTCACATTTATCTTAATTTTGTCAGAAGCGTGATGCATTCCAAGTCTGGAGTCATAGGGAAGAGGTTGTGTAAAGGACATCCCGAGTCTGCTTGGCACAGTCTCCATGGTGCTACCAACTTTACAGAGGGAGCCAAGGAGGCCCGGAGAGATTACCAGAAGCTTTAGCTTGAGGAGGTGGTTGAGTGAGTATCAAATCTGCTGTAACCTAGTTCACATCCGTGTATTCCATTCTGAGCTACCTCTTAAAGTAGACTGCCATTTGGCATTCACTCTGAGTCTATAAGAAAGAGTGCTTTGATCTAACATGGTAGAAAGAGAAGGGCTTTTGCAACCAGGAATGCCTGCACCTGCCATTTTCTTAACATAAGACTTTAAGTGAGTCATATATGCTTTCTGCATTTAAATTTCCTAACCTGTAAAATAAGAGGATGATAATATGTACTTCAAAATATCTCTAGAGAGACTACAGAGGATAATATACATAAAGTATCTTGCTGTCCCAGAGCCTGGTACAGAGTCTGAGCACCCAGTAAATAGCAGTCCTCTTGAACCATGTTTAAGGTTTTAAGGAATAATACACACACACATATACATATAAGGAACAGACTCTTCAGTTCTCAAAACTCAGAGCTTTGGCGCTGATGGGCATTGCCTGAATGTAAACTGAAAACATGAAGGTAGCTGGACCTTGCACATGTTAGAGATAAAAATTTTAGTAGGGTTAAATAGCAGGAAGAGAGGGTATCATCATCGCCTGGGTGATAATCACGATACCACTCAGCTGCCCTGTGTGTGAGGGGCCATGCCAAGGACGTACATTACTTCACCAACCACATACACGTACAACCTTCTGAAGGTGCTAGTATTGTGGGTCCTGTTTTTCAGAGGAAAAATCTGAACCTTAGGGGCTGTGATTGCTAGAACTAACATCCTCAGCCCTGTGCAGTATTACCACACCATGGAAATGTTCCGGAAACTATTACAAATATAAAATTGTCACCAGAATTTTACCTTACACCTGAGTCAATTATGCACCGATATAC
The DNA here is from genome assembly GCF_010015895.1 of Lontra canadensis. Lineage (NCBI taxonomy): Eukaryota > Metazoa > Chordata > Mammalia > Carnivora > Mustelidae > Lontra > Lontra canadensis. The sequence continues at coordinate 16,910,337 of NW_022631030.1, forward strand.
TATATGGAATCCAGAATGACTTTCTCATTCATTTGTTTGTGCACGGATTCATTCTACAAAATTAAGTTAGCACTCAGTATTATGTGCCAGGCAGTATGTTAAATATAAGTGTTATAAAGATGAAAATCTACAGTCCCAGAACCTAAGCTGTTCAGGCAAACCTAATGAAACAATGCAATGTGTTTCAGTTGGACCCCCACCCACATCCGCATCTGTGTTTCTCGCTGTGACGTTCATCTAGGGACAAGCTCTCTGAGCCTGGCGGCCATTCTCAAGGGGAGAGGGCTGCTTCCTATCTCGTCCCTATCTGCATGAACAGTCCCAATCTATTGCTTCACCTCTTATTAGAGGCTCTTGTCTCTTAGTTCTTATACTGCTTGCTGCGTTATTTAGGATGAATGATAAATGGCAAGTTGAAGTGCTCTATAAAGCAGCTGTAGGGCATTTGAACTGAAAAAAAAAAGGTGGAAGATAAAGCAATTTGCTAGTAGAGTAACAAGAAAAGATCTAACAGCCCAGAACACCATGCAAATTACAGTTATTTCTTATCAGACAGTATTGTATAGGATTATTGACTAACTAAAATATGTTGCAACCAGATCTACAAAGCGGTGTATTTATGAGGCATACATCAGAATGTAGATTTTACATATACAGAACACCACTTTTAAACAGTACTCCTAGGAGCGCCTGGGAGACTCAGCAGGTCAGTGTCTGACTCTTGACTTTCAGAGTTCATGATCTCAGGGTTGTGGGATCCAGCCCCATGTCAGGCTCTGTGCTTAGTACAGAGTCTGCATGAGAGAGTCTCTCTCATTCTCCCTCTGCCTCTTTCCCCTGCTTCTCTCTCTCTCTCTCTCAGATAAATAAATAAATAAAATCTTTAAACAGTACTCCTTGTCATTGGATCGTATTTGTGTTTCTGACTTAGCCCCTACGGTCACATGAAAGTCTTGATCATTTCTTTTCAGCCAAGCAGGGAGACGCTGTGGTGCAGAGTGTGAGTCAAGAGAAAGGGAGCAGGGAGGCGGGGGTGGCTTGCAGGAGCGGCGCGTGAGCTAGGTCTGAACGTGGCAGGATCACATGCTGAGAACATGTATTTCTTATTTTACCAAACTCACAAATATACATCAGTTTGTTTCCTTCCATGGCCTCAATGCATTTCTTGTTAAAGAAAATCTCTTTGTGAAAGCCTTAGACAGAATATCCAAGCACAAAGGAATGAGTGGGACATGGAGAAGCCAAGTCTCGATAAAGTAGTGAGTCGCCAGGGGGTGGAAGAAATGTTATCGCTTCTACTCCTTGTTGGAAAATGAAGGGCATTCCTTAAATCAAAATTTCCCTTTGCTCTTAATGCGACAACAGTCTAGAACACTCAGCCTGCTGCTGAGATAGTGGCTTCTCGCTGGGTTTGGATTATTGAAGAGCTCTGCATTTAATCTCAGACGGCTGCCAGGGGTTTCAAGGAGAGCTAGATGGAGCAAGAAGCGGCCGTGGACCGCTGGAAGTGGGTGTTGCCACGGGGGGAAATTAAGTTTGTTGACTAGTGTGACCCTCTTTTTTAGTTAACTCTAGCTGGCGTCACAGAGCAGAGACACATATCGGCACCTTCTCTCAGGCAACTATGTGAAAAGGAAGAAGAAGGGGTTAAAAGGGAAGGAAGTATCTAGAACAAGCAAGAAAGACTAACGGGCCTCGGAAATTTAGGGGGATTCAGAAAGTGATATGAGTGATCCAAGTGAGGAAGTGTGAACCCCTGGGAGCAAGTGCAGGAGGCGAGGGGCCTGAGGTTCAGGTCCCCCCACCACACACCAAACCCTACTTTCCAGTCCTTCAGAGGCCGGAGGAGCTGAGAGCTGCTCCCCACACACACCCCTCAACCTGTTTCCTCTGTCTCATTAAGCCTCTCCATGAAAGGTCAAGATTGTAATAATGTGAGGGCCTTCCGTTCTTTCTCTTGCAGAACTGGAGTTCAAGAGACAGAAATGATGTGTGTGTGAGTGTGTTTGTGTGTGTGTTTTGCAGAAAAAAAAAACTTTTTTTAATTAATTAGTAAAAATTTTTCTTGGGCTTTAAATTATTCCTCAAGGGAGTTGCTAAGCCAGATGCCAAGGAGATATGGTCTTCTCCCTTCTGTAGCAAGAATGGTCCCATTTCTTTAAAAAAGAACCACTTACCTTTTCTGGAGGCCCTCGCAGCCTCAGGAGTACTTGATTGTTTGGGGAGGAAATGGTCAGTCCCATTGCAAACTGATTTTTCTCAGTATCAGTGGAATTTTTCAATAAGGGAAAATCTCATTGTAAGACTATGGGCAAAATCCACAATATGTGCAAGTTCAAATACTACTACATCTATATCTATGTATTAGGTCCTCTGAAAGCACACAGTAAAAACAGTATAATTTTAACAGTTACATGTGTGATATCAAAGTACATACAAAACATGTTTATACACACACAGTCACACTCATTGCCACATTCAGATCTAAAGAAAGTACACACTTCTCTGTTCGCTGTCACACCCACAGCCAAAGTCCTAACTGGTAGGAGTTCCAAGAATCATGTATCCATATGCTCATTGCTGAGCACTTTTTATGGGTTGAATTCTGTCTTCCAAAAAGGTAGGCAAAGCCTTAACCTCCCGTACCTGGGAAAGGAACCTTATTTGGCTATGGGGTTGTGGCAGATGGAATTAGATAAGATGAGGTCCTATTGGAGTAGGGTGGGCCCCTAATACAATATGCCTCTTTCCCTTATAAGAAAAAGAGAAGAGACACAGAAACAGAGTCACAGAGATTGAAGTGCTACTCCCAAGAGCCAAGCAACACCAAAAATCTTTGAACAAAAACTAGAAGCTAGAAAAAGATAAGCAAAGAATCTCCCCTATGGGTTTCAGAGGCAGCACGGCCTTGCCAATACCAAGACTCTGAACTTCTAGCCTCCACAACTGTGAGATAATAAAGTTCTGTCCATTTCAGCCACCCAGCTAGCAGTTCCTTGTTTCAGCAGTCCTAGGAAACTGATCCAGCACAGACATGCTACTTTCGATGAACTGAATAGTCCCCATTTTCCAGAATCTTAACGTCCAGCCTACATGGCCCCCACACTGCCATTCCGTATCAAGTCACAGAGCTTTTGAAAAGAATTAGTCAAGTTGAACCCCAACTTTAAGGTTTCTCTTGGGATTCCCACCTCAAATCTTACAAAAGACAACCAGAGAGATAAAAAGGAAAACACAATTCAGCTGGAAAGCTTAAGACCTTCCCTTTGTCAGAAGCTGTGTGTGTCATTTATTTTAATTTGCCTTGGGACACTTGACTAAGATTTTTGTCTTTCAAACTTATGTCTCCTGCCCTTATGGTCAGAGAGGCAATCATGATTTTAGCTGTCCCAAGAATATTTCTGGTTGGGGCACAATCAATAGTTAAATTGATTTACTGACAAAGCATCCTTCAGCTTCATAGTGAGTTCCTTGAAGAATCTGCGCTCTTTCCAGGAGAAGAGAAACAAGGAAATTCAATCAACTCTCTGTAGTCAACCTGGATTTTCCCAACTGAGGAGTTCCTTTTTTCCTTTTTTTTCTCAAAAAATATGTATTCCTTGTAGGGGCAACTGGGTGGCTCAGTGGGTTAAGCCTCTGCCTTCAGCTCAGGTCATGATCTCAGGGTCCTGGGATGGAGCCCCACATCGGGCTCTCTGCTCAGCAGGGAGCCTGCTTCTCCCTCTCTCTCTCTGCCTGCCTCTCTGCCTACTTGTGATCTCTGTCTGTCAAATAAATAAACAAAATCTTTAAAAAAATATATGTATTCCTTGCATAACAGGGATCATCTTGAACAGAATTTCTCAGACTTCAGGGCTTTCTAAGCTAGTAAAATTTAAAAGGAAAAGAAAAGTTAGAATTAGGTGACAAATCTTTTGCCAAGTAAAATGTCTTTTATCTCTTATCATTAATTCTTAAAAATAAAGGGAGTATTTTTACTTCAAAAGGATGTGGGGATAAAAATCTCAGCTGTTCACATGACAGGATGTTGGGGATATTCCACGGGCTTTGATCTCCTTCTTTTTCTTATTCCTCCACAGATAAGGGCTTCCTTATGGACCAGCCTCCGTGCCTGGATTGGCATTTAAAAACTAGTGACCTCGAGAATGTTACCACTATCCATCTTGCTTTGCCTCCACAAACACTGATAGGAGCTCCAGCTCCACCAGGAGAATGACAATTTGAGATTAATATAACACAGTTGAAAACATTCCCTCTCTCTGCTCGACACTAAGTGTGTCAGGAGCTGAGGATGTGCTCATTCACCAGTATTACTCTTACCAAGCAAAGTGTCCAACAAATGGATGTTTAATATTTATCTGTTGATGAAAAGAAGAAAGGAATTGTAGGCCTTGTTCTCATTTCCTACCTTGACATTCATGTCATTACACTACTTGAACTACCTTTTTTTTTTTTTTTAAATCTCTTGGTCATATTTGTCATTCTGAGAGTTTTAGGTTTTCTACATGCCCACTAAAGTCTGACCAAATAGAAAACAAAAAAAGAAGAGTTATATTTAGAGAATGAAGACTGACTCCCAAAAATGAGAAACAATTTTTGGAAAAATACACATTTTGGAATCAAGAACCTATCTGTTATAGCAAAATGTTTTATAAATGCATTTATATTAGAAAACTCACCCAGAAACATCAACATGATTAGGAGGGTACTTATTAATAAAATATAGGCAGCTCCTGATACATCCTGAAGAGAAGCACAGAAAAACAAATTCTGACCTTGGCAAGTCTAACATGCTAAACAACTAAGATGAAGTGAAGAGGGAAAATAAGAACCTGGTGGTGATGTCCACTGTATTTCCAGCATCAGCTGAATGCTCACTGCTGGAGTTCTGTCTACTGTTCTTAGGAAATTCCTACTGCATTCCCCTTATGGCTGTTGCAAACCTCCTCTTTCATCTACCCTGCCCACTTCTTACTTTTAAGAGTAAATTCATCTCAGGTGAGCTCATTCCAACTCTACCCCCCATAGCCCCCCTCCATTTCTCCCTCATTCTTTCTCCTTCCAGATCCTATAGTGTCTTGGTCTTCTCCCACTTGTAGACCCTTAGTCTTTTCCACTTGCCTTTATTTCTACCTGTAAATATGCTCACGTCCAATTTCTTCTTTACAAAGAAAGAAAAAACAAAGAACACCAGCGACTCTTTCTTTCCTTCATTTTTTACCCTTGTCTTCTTAAAAGATTAATGCCTTTACCCCCATACCCATCCACTCCTTAATCCCTAGCACCCTGGCCTGTGGAAATATTCTAAATCCATGAGGACTTCCTAATTATCACATCAAAAGACCTTTTTCTTATATCCTATTTTTCTTAATCTCTATAGTACCTGACCCTGATCATTCCCTTTCTTGAAATGCTCTTCTCCCATGAAACTGAGGCCATTAGACCACTCAGTTTATTTATTTTTCCAACTTCTTCAACAGATCTCTCCATTCACCTCTTTCCTTCCCCTGCCATTAATTTTAGCCATTACCCAGGACCTTTGAATGACCCCATCCATCTCAACGGCTTTACTTACTTCCTTTGTGCAGAAGACTTCCAATCTCAAGTTTCAGACATATTTCTAATTCTATCATCTATCTATCAATCATCTATTTACCTATTTGTCATCTATTATTTCCTGCAAGTATTTTAAATTCATCCAAAACAAATTCTACTTCCTGGTATCCTTAATTCTATTCATTGTTACATGCTCTAGAACCCTCTTCTCCCCACACAGTCCAAGTCACACAGACTTAAAACTTATTACTCATCTTTGACTCCTCTCTATGCTTGACTGCTTTGCGTCTTCAAATTCTTGTCAAGTTCAGCCATCAACTTTAACTCACTACCACTCCCTAACCAGGCCTGCACAGTTGCAATCAACTTGCTGCCCTGTCCAAAAGTCCTGCTTTCATAGTAATTTTCTTATTTTAAAAGAAATAAAATGTGCAGATAGATCAACATGAAGAATTAACAGTCATATAGTTATATAGCCAATAAAGCATCATTTTTCTGATATACAAAGACAAAAATAGTTATGTATTCATTAATTTTTTTTATTAACTTAGGCATTTAGGTCAATTCTGGATCAAGTTCTACTATCCTGCTGAAATTATCCTGTAACATAAATGTTGCTGACTAGCCATATGAGCTTGCAAAATAACTATCACCCTCAAATCTCTCCCCTTCAAGTTATATGGCCTTTCTGGGGTGGGATTGAGGAGAATAAATGGAATGATTCCTTTCTTTATATATTCCTTCCAGGTCCAGCATCTACACATACGAACACCTACTATTACCAAGAATTACTTTATTTGATGCTGTCCAGAAACCTGGACAGATATCATTATCCATCTTTTATAAGTGAGGAAAGTGAAATGAAGAGAGAGGAAGTTATGAAATGTCAAAATTCACTTATTTCACGGTTAGAGGTGGGATTCAAGGATGTATTCTGACTCCAGCATTAAGGTTATTTGGGAATGCCAGAGCAGCCCCTTTAAATGCTGTGGTTCTAGAAATGTGATTGGATGGTCCACGGAACTTGGAGAGTAAGCCCAGAAGACATTCGCTGTAATACCTATTGCCCCATGGATGTGTATATCCAGCCTCCACCAGGACTCGCTTTTCAAAGCCCATTTGAATGTTAAGCTTGGATCTCTGAACATGGAAAGCACCCACATGCCATTACTGAAGAGACTAAAACCATGAGAACAAGCATCTGCTTTTAGGTCCCTGTGAGAACCCACACAAAGATAACAGGCAATGAAGGAAATGTGCAGTGCTTTCTGTCATTAATATGGTTTCGTTTTTCTTTCCTTTAAAAAAGTATTTAATGAACCCATTTCTTTAGAGATGAGTGAAAAGCTACATCAATAATAATACTACTATCAATATGGGATGGCAGTAATTATTTGATTCACCTTTTTCATTGTCAGCTTGGACTCATATTCCCCTCTCCCTATGTTCCCATGGGGAATTTCTCCTTTCTGAAGGACATACCCACTGCGTGTGCACGTGTGTGCACGTGTGTGTGTGCGCACATGTGTGTGTGTACTCACGTGGTCATGTGCTGGCAAAAGAGAGGATAGAGATGGGGGTCTGCCGTTCTGGACATGTGACTTTCTTTCTGAGAATATTAGGAAGCCCCAGTTTTAGCAGTGGATCCACGCCTGTTCTCTACTACATCACCAATAGCAATAAACCTAATATTTTTGTTTGTTTCTTTAAAAAATCTGCCTATCATCTGCTTGATTGAGTCCAAATTCAGTGGTGGGGAATAGAGCAGTATGTTAACTCTAATGTCTCAAACTCACCACTCACAGGAATTCCTTTAGGTCTATCCTATCTTCATTTCACAGATGAGAAAACTGAGACTCACAGCCTTTAAGTAACTTACCTTCCCTGGCCTCATCAACAGCAGATTGGGCATTAAAACCCAAGTCTGTTCAGCTCTAACGCCTGTGCACTCACCTACCAAATTATAGTGCTGGCGCTTAACCCTGAGTGATTCCACAGAATCAAGGTCTCGTCTTTTCTGACTTTGCCACTGGCAGCCCAAGGTTGACAGAAGCAACTGAAGCGAGAGTCTCCGCAATCCCAAACTTGGGCCCCAGTCTTCTGGCAATAAGTAAGTAAACAACAATCTCCCTCTCCTCCTTAAACCTGTTCACTTAGAGCATTTCCATGCCATGAAAGTAGGGATCATGGTATGACCCACTCAGAACAGGTCACTTCGTTTCCAGGTCTAAATTCTCGCTACAGAATGCCTGGTGCTGCTCTCAGCAAGCACAGAGCTGTGGCCAGGGCTCCGTGCCTGTGAGCTCTCCTAAGCAACCGTGGGCAGTTTAGCACAAACAGCCCTACAATCCAGCATTAATTTCCTGTCTTCCAGTCTGAGGGCTCCTGATAAGGAGTTGTCTGGCTAAGGAGCTGAAGGAAAAGCAGGTTCCGGTCCTAGCAAACTCAATACTTCATTTCCTCCCTGCCAGAGTTCTTCTCTCCAGCTCCTGTGGCCCAGAGCTTGGGGTGATGGCTGGAGTCAGTTTCAAGCAAGCCCCTCCTTCCTCCACTTGAACCCCAGCCCCAGCTCCAGCTTCCGCTGCTTTCTGCTGGTGCCTCTGCCAGCCTGGCCATATACCACTTCAGAGAATCTCAACCATGATTGAAAAATGTCTTTCCACAACAGGCAAAGAAATGAAATTTTCCCCTATTTCAATTATTTCACCTTCTCAAGCAAAGAAATGAAAAACAACTCGGCTCATAAAGAATGAAAAAGAAATCCAGGTTTTTTTTGACTTAGATCTTCTCTCCAAACTTAAAGAAGCTGAAGGTATTTGTGTGAATACTGGTGCACAATGAGTTAATTCCTTTTTTTGTTTGTTTGTTTGCTTTTTTTTTTTTTTGGGAGGAAATAGGTGGGCGTTGTGTGTGCTTCTCCTCCGGACACTCTCACCATCCCCCAATCCAGATAGCAATAAAATAGCATGACAAAAAGGGTGAGACCAGAACAAAAACAAGGTTGTGACAGGGTAAATCTGTTTATTGAACCTCAGGAGTTAAATTGTGTAGAAGCATTGGGAATGCAGAGCAAAGACAGAATATGAAGTCTGTTTTCAATGACCTTATACTCAGCAGACAAAAGAGTTTTACCCTCTTACATTTGCATATGAAAACCACTCTATATGTTTCGTTGTATCTTCCATTTAGTTAAGGTTTGCAAATAAATTTTAATCCTTTCCCAGCTTCTCCTTCTCTCTTCTTAGAAATAGCGTGCTTAGAACTTTGCATCATCTCAGGAGTATCCAGAACAATGATTTAAGAATACAAATTTCATCTGATGTTGCAGGAGAAAAAAATTGTTGAGCAGAAACTGGTCTAAAACATTCTTCACCTATGGGAAGCCAGAAAGTGGTTTCAATGAACTAACAGATCTTCTGTTACCTCAGCTAAAATATGAATTACCAGATGGCTTTAGAGGAGCACTTCATTCGGGAAATCTACTCTGTTCTCTCTTCCCACTACATCCAAGACAAAATTAGATCCCCTAATGTTCATGCATATCTCTAGAATAACACTTAACAGTTGTCTGTTGACCAACAGTTGCTTGAGTATCCACGTTTGAATAATGGAATTCTCAGTCCCTTGCATGTAGTAAGTGACTGATATTTCAAGAAGGAGGAAGAGGTGCAGTGAGGTTACAGTACACATGGGGGTCTGGTTTGTGGGCATAAGCTGTTAGCCTTGCTGCATGAAAACAATGAGGCCTCTGAGATCTTTTGTGAACCACTTTATCTGCCGGTGATGTGGTGCTGAGAGTGTCAAGTATTTTAAGAGTGTAAGGAATCCCTGTGACTTGGGATCCACTGCTAATTAGAATGACAGCTGGTGAGAAAGCAGGAGTCTTCACCAAGAGCAAGGAGGGAGCATGGGTCAGGTGTTGCCCTTCACAAATTCCACTCACTATCCTAAACATTTTTGGCATTGTACTAAGCCATCAGGGAAGATTATTTCAGCCTGGTAGCTAAAGAGTTTCTACAGAGAGAGTAAAGCAATTTTCAGAAGAAGAAAATATCCACTGTGGGCCGATTTATCCTGTAGACTCTGTCCCTCACTGGGGCTCACTCCTAGTTCCAGAGAAACCTTGAAGAAAGCATGGTGGAAGGTCTACAAGGAAAGATAAAGTCATCACCCACTACCAGCATCCCGACTCCTCCTGGGACCAGATAATTTTGAACTTGAAAGGAGAATGCTCAGTCCTAGTCCTCAAGTAACCCCCCCAGCCCCCAATCAATTCTAAAATGCTTAAAGAATAAAGCTCAGTCCTAGTCCTCAAGTAGCCCCCCCACCCCCAATCAATTCTAAAATGCTAAAAGAATAAAGCTAAACGAGGTTCATTTTGCAGGGGGCAGAGGTTTGGGATAATGCCATGAATGCTGCCTCCTGCTTAGGAATTCCACTGTGATCTGAGCTCAGCTCTCAAAATCTTCCTGCCCTGGGAAATCCCACCAGCTTCACAGAGCTACTTATGTTCACTGCTAAAATGAGGAGTCTGGCCTGACACTTGTGCATACACCCCTTACCTTCTAATATCCAAAAGTCAAGCTCAAAAGAAACTTCTCATTCCCCTGCCTCCTGTCATTACTAATCAGCAAAACTCTTTTACCAAAACAAAAAATCACTCGAAATATTAACAGGAGAGGTCAATATATTGAGCTGTGTGGCCTTTTCCTGTTCGGAAAATATTTCATGTCTTTATGTTCTTACACTGAGAAAAACCTGGTCTGTGCCAATCTACATCAAATGGCGAGGGGAGGCAACGAGGGAGGAGGAACCAAACAAAACCTGTGATTCAGGTCTTTCAAATGGCAAACTCATTATGCCCCAGCGTCCAGACAGGCTTAGTGATGGCATGTCCTGTCAGAGGCCCTTCCGGCTGTCTCAAGCTCACACACACAGCTATGTGTCACAGGGATCACAGCAGGTCTTGGCAACAGACACTGAAAATGTCAGAAAGCAAAGGGGCTGTACGGAAGATGTCACTCAGGGCTGGGGGAGCAGTCGTAATGTCAGCAGTACAAACAAAACAACAAACAGCCTGCTAGAAAATGGTCCACGTGGTTAGCAAGATGGAGGCAGGTTTGGGTGGGGGAGGAGGAAGGAGGAAAGGAGGAGCAAGAAGAGCCGGACTAGAACAGGTCCAGAGTCTGACCTCCCTTCAAGGGCCACAAGGCACTGGATATCTGCCCTCGTTCATTTAGCTGCCATGTTATTTACCACCAGATCTGCACTAGGAATCATGCTAGGCACCGACAGATAACTGTGAATTAGGAGATAACCAATTGCTCTGTGAAAGTCATCGGCTTTGGAATAGACGCACCTGGATTCAAGTCCTGGCTTTACTCATAATTTGGGGAAATGACAAAAATCTCAGAACTTCAGTTTGATCATGTCTAAAATAAGGAAAATAACATGACCCAGTAAAACAGTTTAAAGATGTATACGAGAGATTACAAGTAAAATGCCTGCCACATAGCAGGCATTCACCAAGCAGGAGTTAGTAGGTAAGATTCCTACTCTGGGAGCTCAGAGTCCCTAGGGAGACGGGTGCCGGGGGTGGGGGGGGGAGCACAGTTACTTGTAATTTCACGTGTTGAAGATACATAAACAAATGGGCTAGAACATGAGGAATGGGGTAATTAATTCTACCTAGAGTCATGAGAAATAAGTAATGAGCAATGAGTGAAATAAGGAGGGAGTTCCAGCTGAGGATCCAGGAAATGGAAGAGTAAGTTCGATGTCAGAGAGGAAGTCAGGCGAGATGTGTTTCTCCAAGTGAGATGCTTATGGCTGAGCAGAGGGTGTATGGTAAGGACGGATAGGCAGCAAGCAAGACACAGGGTCATGTATGCTGATTGACATTGTTTGGGTCTTCCCTCACACAGACAGCACATGAGGGACCACTGAAGTCTTTTTCGGCCTAGGAGTGACTTTAGAAATATCACACAGCTGGTAGTTTGAGGATCAATCTGAATGAGGGTCGGGCTGGAGGAAGGCTTGGGAGACTCGTAGGCATGAGATGCTTGTCACACAGGTGTGTTTTAGTTGCTGTCAGCTGTTAGAAGGCTTCATTTGGAATAGCATCAGAGGAGAGGGATAATGACAGTGACAGTGGAGAGGAAAGGTCCTATCAGAGGAATAGTCTTCGACTGCTAAAGGGACTCAGCTAGAAGAAAGGGTACGATTTCTGCTTCAGTCAGATCCATGTATGATACCACTTTTCATGAGCCTAGCTTTATTTACCTAATTAATTTTTAAAGCTGTATTTATTTTATTTATTTATTTGAGAGGGAGAGTGAGTGAGTGAGTGAGACCAAGTAAGCATGAGTTGGGGAGAAGCAGAGGGAGAGGGAGAAGCAGACTCCCCACTGAACAGGGATCCTCAATCCAGGGACTCTGAGATCATGACCTGAGCTGAAGGCAGGCACTTAACCAACTGAGTCACCTACATGCCCCCGACTAATTAATTTTAACCAATTTATAAACTTGAAGAAACTTTTGTATAGGTGGCTAATGATTTGACCCCTTAAGAAAGGTGTACAAAATTGTGCCATTTCCTAAATCTCTCTTAATGCATTTAAGCATATTGCCATGCCACCCTGTCACTCTTCATAGGCCCTGCAGGCTGTGTCAGTCTGTGTGTGAGTCTTCCTCTGCATAGGGAAGTTGAGAGGATTTGCAAAAAGTAAACCATGTCTCTGTGAAAACGAATGGGTTAAGGACAATCTTATTCATCTTTTTACTTCCATGTCGCTGCCTAGAAGGAGGAGGTTGGAAGGCTAGGATGGAAGGAAAAGACAAGACATAAAGAAAATGTGAAGAGCAATGGCTAGAGACCATTGCTTTATTTCATACTAGAGACCAAAGCTAGTCAATAGAAATATCATATGAGCCACGTATATAATTTTTTGCCATAAATTCTAGTATTCTAGTAACCACATAGTAAGAAGTAAAAAAAAATAAAATAAAAAAATACAGTGAGGGTCCCCTAGCTGGCTCAGTCCGTAGGACATACAATTCCTGAGCTCAGGATTGTGAGTTCAAACTCCACACTGGGCATAGAGAGTACTTAGAAAAAATGAAATTAAATAAAAATTTTGAAAACGACATAGTGAAATTATTCTAACATCTTGTATTTAACTCAGTATATTTAAAATGTTGCTTTTCAACATGTATACTAGCTGCACTCTAAGTGTGCAGGAGCCACATTAGGCTAGTTACCACCACACTGGACAGAATAACTATAGCTACCATTTGCTTTCCTCTTTTGGAAAGTTGAATACTAAAATACCAACAAAGAAATGGACAAAATTGGGTATGAAATTTTCTGGGGAAGACGTGTACATAATATGCTATAGGGACACAGCAGGGGAGCTCTCCACAGAGTGGAGGTGCCAGGAAAGGCTTTCTAGAGGAAGAAAGAGTGAGGCAGACATTTCTGGGCCAGCAGGAAGTGGCCTGAGACGGGGCAGGAGGAGGCGGAGGATCACCATGAGACACAGGAAGGAAATAACCATGTGGAGAAACACCTAAGTGTATATGGGGGTTGCCCAGAGAAAGCAGGCTCCACAAGAAGGAAACCCTCAGCTCCTGAAGGGATTCTTCTGTCAGGTTTTGGAATTCAGATTGCATCCTGCAAAGGGGGAGGGGAGGCCAGTGTTGCAGCTGGCTTCTGGCCCTCTTCATTAGGTTGTAGTCCCCTCAAGGACAAGCTTACAGCTTGTAGTCTTTCTGTCCTGGCTGACTTCCGGAAAAAGGAAGCTACATGCTCTTTCCAAATTGAGTTCCCACTGTTGGGTAAGTTCTGGGCATCATATTGGGCATCAGTGATAGGAGAGCAGCTTCCTGATCCCCGTGAGGGACTCTGTCTTTAAATTCCATTCTTCCAAGGCCAAGGTTGGCATAGGAAGAAGAGAAGGTTCTGGAGGGCTCTGGCCTAGCTCCTTGTTCTCTCTGTCTTTCTCTAGGCTCTTGTTTCTGAGAGGCTGGAGAGGGTTATGAACACCTGGAAAAAGTCCTACTGGGAGCTATCCCACCAGGAGACACCCCAAGGTCAAGCGGCTGTAAGCCCTGTCCTAAGCACTGGGCAAATCCCACAGGCTGGGAGGCTTAAAGCTCCTCAATCTCCATTCTACCAAAGTGCTTACTTCCTCTCAAGCCAAGTGCCTAAAAGAGAGGGGCCAGACTTGGCTGTGGGCCTGCCTGGGAGAAATGGGAAATGAAGACTGTTTGGGGTCTAAAGCAGAATGCAGCCCATGCAGAGGATTAGCCCCCATCTCCACAGTTCTCAACCCAGGCAGCATGTCAGAATCATCTGGGAACTTCTAGAACATTGTTTCCCGGGCTTGAGCACAGAGCCATTAAATCAGAATCCTGTGAGAGAGAGCCCTGAGAACCACTGTTTTTGTTTGTTTTTTATTTTCAAATCTCCCAGATGATTCTCAGGAACAGCCAGAGGGGACACTCTGCTCTCGACAGGTTAGCTCGCGGCAGACCGGCTGCTTTGGGGCTTCCGCCAGACTCCTGGAAGCTGGGACTGAGTGCATTTGCCTGGCCTTGCCCCTTGGTTATTTCTCTTGGGAAGTTTGAAGGGGTAATAAAAAGTAAGACACCCATAGCCTTAATTGTCCTGAATTTAGAGGATTCAGCTCAATATCATCCCACAAGTGAGCCTAACATAGTGCTGGGCCCTATCAGGATTTGCTTTGCTTTTGTTGAATTGTTAAGAAAGAGCATTCCCACAGGCACATGGGAAATATATGGAAGACACTGGGAATGAGCTAGGACACCATAACGGTAATTTTGATAAAAAACAACAAGGACCAGAATTTTCCTAGATGGTGTTTGCTTTTGTGGAAATGAGGGTATAATGAATAATGGATTAAGTGGATACTACTCGTTTGTTTGTTTTGGATGATAAATACTGATTTAGAAAACTTTCACATGAGAGACGAAACAAATATTTATGGTTCTGGTTTTCTTCTCCTCTATATTTTGATGGCAATTTAATTCAATTTTAATTTGCAGTATTTATTGACATACCTTTACCATGAGTTGAATGTTGGCGAGTAGGGTGAGCCCACATCTCCCACTTCGCCTCCCTTCCTGGGGAAGGAGCCCAGCTTCCAGAGCCTTCCCTTTCCGCCTCACTGAGACAACTCACTCTCAGCATCTCCATTCATTCATTCCAGTGACAAAGGCTGCGCCTGGAAAGGGACCCCTCACCCAGGGAGGCCTCAGGAAAGCCTGTTGTCTAAGTCATCCCAAAGCTCTACCTCCCAGGGTATCCTGCACTTATTCTTGCACTTAGGCACACCGGAGCCCTTCCAGAGACTCTGAGAGTCAGGTACCAAATGAGGGATGGTGAGTTGCTCAGCCGAGTCCAACAGGAATGAGTGAATGCAGAATTAGGGTGGCGACCCCTGACAGAAAATGGTGCGGGTGATTCCCAGGGCCTGATGGCCTGTGTCTGAGACTTATGGTGATTTTGACTTCAATAGAGGAACAAATAAAAACTCAATGAGCTGGTTCACTCCACCCAATAGGGACCACCGGAAGGAAGAGCCTGTTATCTCAGCAGTTGGAGGTTGTGTAATGAGAGGTATTGGTGCGAGCGGAGTAGGGACAAACCATAGCCATGCGGGTCAAGCTTCTCCAGCTTTGTGAGAGGCAGCTGCCCCCACCAGCCCACACACCCCTGGGTGGGCACGTGTGGCTAGCTTAGGACTGGGAGTGCCAGGAGATGTGACCACAGCCAACAGAAGGAGAGCAGGAAACAGCAGACAACACAAAAAAGCAAGAAGCTCCCCCAGGGATAGATACACAACATCCTAGGGTCTCCAGAACTACCTGGAAGGGCCTTCAGAAGAGCTTCCATTCCCACTGAGTAGGTGGGGGAAGAGCTTGAGAAAGACTTGTCTGGACTATTATTGTGGCTCCGTTAAGCCCTGTGCTGGCGAGGCCAGAGGAATGGAGTTTCAAGAATAAATAGCGGCTTACGTTTTATCTCTCCCAGGGACACTTGAATTTTAATAATTCTGAAATCCTCAAACTAGAGGTATGTTTTCAGACAGATCAGCCTGAAATGCTCAGGTATTTGGAGCACTGGGGATTTCTGGGCAGGGCATTTCCCCAAGTTTTAAAAATCACATCTCCCACTTCGCTTCACAGAACACCAGCATCACGGGTGCCACAGAGAGTTCAATGTGCAAGTCCGTGTGGTCAGACAAAACCCAGGGTCAACTTCTGGCTCTGCCGCTTAGGAGCTGAACCACTGGGAGGCAAGTTTTCAGGTTTTGTTCTTCCACAGACTTGGTTTGTCTGTTTGTTCTGTAACTCTCTCTGAACGACTTCCTCATCTCCAGACTCATGACACCATGATCATTGATGGAGATAGATGAGGCAGGCAGAACTGCTGGCCCAGTCGCTGTCCTGTTGCTGATGCTGATGACGTCAGCAGAGAGCCTTCACTTCCTCCATCCTAGCACGCTGGCATCTGTGGCTTTGGTGAGCTCCACCCCACCCTCATCCCATTCCCCCGGCTGTCAGGGTGCAGCTGCAGTAGGGGGTCCCTCAGGGGCACAGTCCCTCTCCTTCCCCGGGGAGAGAGCTTGCCTCTGCTGATCTCCTTTAAAGGAGTTGCAGGTCCTGCCTGGGGCCAGAGCGAGCTGTGTGCTTCTTCACCTCTGACCACCTCTACCCTGAGGTGCCGGGAGATCCAATTCACCATCTTTCCACCGTCTCCCAGTTCCCTCTTGATTTTCTGACAAATAGTGAGATCACAGAGGCTTAAAACACTTTGGGAGGGTTTTCCACAGTTTTTCTGGTCCCAGCTTTCCCAGCAGCCACAACATCTGAGACCAGATTGAACAACATTAATGAAACACCCCATCTCAACATTTCACTCTCCACTGCTCTCCTAAAATGTTCACAGGAAAGTTCAGGCATCTCTTTTGAAGAATACACACATGCACACACACACACCCTGAAGTCTCCCACCCCGAGGCCTGAGGCCAGCTGTGTGTGAGAAGCCAGCTCACTCTGGATGTGCGATTTTGCAGCCTGGGAAGGCACAGTGGTAGATTACCCAAGAGAATGGCCTTACAGTTTTATAAACTATTTATTAGGCCCGTCCTGGAGAGCTACATCAATATGGCCGTCGGTGAAGCAAAGCAGAAGCTATAAAAATATCATCTATCCCAAACAAGCTTCATAATCAAACAAAGCCCCGTGCTGGCTGGGACAGGCTTGTGTTCTGACACATAAGGGCCCTTTCCATCTTTAAAACAGACCATTAAAACACCAGAACACTTTGACTCACAGAAGTCTAAATCAAAAGGGAGGGGAAAAAAGAGCGCTCTTTTCTCCAGGAGTAATAATGCCGTTTCCAGCTCCTAGAAAAGCTTATTGCGATATAGATGCAATATTGCTTTTTTGATTGTGGCTTTTCAGATTCTTTCCAACACCCCGAATATTTCCTAGAGGTTCAAAAAATTGTCCCTTTCCTCCCTGCAGAAATCGCTCTTTTTCCCCCACTGTAACACGGAGATGATGCTGTGATCTCTGCAATATCATTTTGTTGTTTGTCCAATAAGTAAAAAGATACAATATGATACATATGCCAGAAAGAAGTCATAATCATAATCATAACCTGAATTAGAATGATAGTGGCTGGATGCCCTGTTCCAATTCCCCAAGGCAGAGGAGAACAGCAAGCAGGTCAATA
Organism: Lontra canadensis; assembly: GCF_010015895.1. Classification (NCBI taxonomy): domain Eukaryota; kingdom Metazoa; phylum Chordata; class Mammalia; order Carnivora; family Mustelidae; genus Lontra; species Lontra canadensis. The sequence goes on from NW_022631030.1 coordinate 16,927,657, forward strand.
CGTTGGTGGTTACTGTGATTAACATTTCCAGCCAGCGCCCCTCCAACTGGCTCCAAAATATGTCTTAATAAACTGCATTCCAAATACCCCGTATTTCTGCCTTATTGCATCTGCTAGAGTGAGATAATATGTGGACTTGAGAAACAGTGACATTCGGTGACTGAGCTGCAGAGGGTTATATAAGGAAGCTAGATCACACTCCCCTCCACCTGGCATATTGCTTGTGGCTTCACATCATGATTCTAGAAATCAATCTGCAACTAAAATTCGCACATGGGGCTGCTCTTCTCTGGACTGTAGGCTAATCCAGAGGGTAGGAGGAGGGGTATGAGAGGATACTGAGAGAATTAAAAAGAAGAGAAGCCACGGCAGGGATGGTCACTCAGATGTGCTCCAATGACTGCTTTATGCAGAAGTCAGAGAACACAGATATGCACAGCTTAATAAGCCACAGCCACCCTGATAATCCTGCCTCTCACAATATGAGAGATGTCCTTTTTGAAATCTCAGTTGTGTTGAGATCTGGGGAGGGTTTGTGAATGAGATTGGGGAAGGGAGGACACAGCAAGGACTGAGAAGGCCCAGCAGACCTGCACAATGGACAGGCACCACACACCCCAAGCTCTTTATCCTTTGCATTTTTACTCTCAATCTCCCTTCCTATCTTCCTGGAGACATACGTCCCTTTGTGTCTTCTGTGGGTGCCTAGGGGTGAGATCATATTTTTGTTTACTTACAAAACACATTTGGTTCTTTAGAAGTTAAAGCTAGAAAACAGATTATCTCAGAATTCTATGAGCCATTAGGAAAAGTGAATAGATTCCATGCTAATGGATATCCTCATCCTGAAGTTGAGGTTCTACTAAAGAACAAAAATTAAATGTTTAGAATCTACCCTTCTCATTGCATGTGCTGTGGAGAATCAAAGAAATAACAGAGTGAACAGATCTGAGCTCTGGACTCCATCGCACCAATGACCATCTATATTGAGTTAGTCAAGTCAAACCTGGTTCTAATTTACTCCAAATAAAGCCTGAGATATTTCACAGCAGTGGTCTCGAGCCCTCTAAGTGGAATCTACACTGTAAATCCAGTAGCACATAGGTTCCCATCAGAGTTTGATCAAATCAGTGGGAAGTCTTGGCTGAGGAGTCTACTTTCTTTGGGAGCTTCTTCTTTATTAAAAAACAAACAAACAAACAAACACACAAAAACAAAACAAAACAAAAAAAAACATCCAGATGGTTTATGAGGAAAAAAATACTGAAACAGGTCTTTCACTTTCAAACTTCTCTCAGCACAGCTGGATCTTCTATGTGAGAGGAGTTAGGGAAATCTCAGGGAGAGCTGCTAACAGTGAAAATGATATGATTTTCTGGGAAGTGGTGAAAGGAAGCACCGCCTCTCCTGAAAATGTCATCACTGTGGGTCCATGTGGCACCATAGCTTTAGCCCACTGAGAAGGATTTTCATCAGCGACAACAGCGTGAAATGGAGTTCTGCAGAGGCAAATGGGCATGCATAGCAACAACTTGTGCACATCTGCTGGGAGGCAATCACACCCACCGACTTCAGCAAACGCACAGACTCCCCTGACACATGAGATTGGGAGCTAAAATCACAATGCTACTCCATAGGGACATCCTACTGTGCCTCTGCAATGCCTGTCTTTGCCTTCTCTTCGACTTGGACCACTTTTTCCTCTCTCATTCATACCCATCTGGGGAAGTGGCCTCACATTGGTGAGTGAGACACTTTGATGCACATCTGCATTTGAAAACAAGCCATCAAAACTAAGATAATATGCTATAGCCATATCATAATCTCACTGACATGAAATAGACATGAGATCTACAAAATGCCACTTTACTTAGGAAGATGATTTAACAGGGACAAAATGGGTACCATGGCAAAGGTACTGCAAATGTAAGCTTTCAAATCCAAATTTTTTTTATTGGAGGGTTACTTTAATAATGACACTTAATAAATAACTAAAGAATAAAGAACACCTAGCTAATGTGTAACCTTAAAGTTCTCGTTCATTGAACAAACATTTTTTGAGAATCTATACGTTTTCAGTGAAATACTAAGAATTTCTTTTATAGCAGTAGTAAAACCAGGCATTCCAGAAAACTCACAGAAAACTAAAGCAGAGATGTTTACAGAATCGAAGGGAGGCTGTGCTACCTGAAGTCCCAGATGTGGCACAGATCTGAACTTTAAAAAATAGGAACATAGATCACTGGAATCTGAAAATATGGTAGATAGTGAGTTCCTATTTTAAAATTGACATTCATGAGTACGTAAGAAAATTTGAAACAAGCAAATGAGATTACAGGGTATCAAATGGAAAATGGCACATTGTATAGAGCACACCCTATTGGCTATCTCATTCCAGTTTTTCATTTATTTTGAGCTATTTTACAACTCTGTAAGTTATAAATAACTGATGCAATGCAAGATAATTCTGTCTGCAGAGTTGGAAATAAATTCTGTCTTGTGCAGGTTCAGTCGACTTCCTCCCCTCCCTTGGAAAAAGCCAGTTTCATGTCCATTTGCAAATTGATTTCCATATCACTTTATTCCACATACATTTGTACTTCTTTGGCTTCTCTTTTGGCACCTATATGCCGTCTGCCTGGTTTCCTCATTCATAATGAGCTTAACAATACATCCTTTATTTTTCATCTGTTTGTGAATCATCATTTTATCTTTCCTGAAAATTATCTTTTAACAAGTAAAGTAAACAGGCATGTGCCATGTATTTAGCCTAATAAAGGAAATAATATAAACTATCACGGATTGTAAGTTAAGTGTCAATGAATGACCTAGAATCACAGTGATAAAGGAAGAATATGTCTTTCATTTGAATCAGAGTGAGAAATTTCCTTTAGCCGCACCCGGTTAAAGTTTCCATCAACTTAGCAGATGGAGGGGTTTTCTGGTAGAAATACTCACACTGCATCATAATCACATCTGTGTTTTGTCTAGATGGAGGTCTGCTTTTAACGGTTTATTACGCCATCATCATTTGCTCTTGCTACAGATATCCATCATTGTCACTTAGTTCAGCTTTGAGTTCCACAACCACCTGAATTAGAAGACCCTCTCCAGGTGCTGTGGGGTGAGATTCATGAATCTGATGGTCCTCTCGGCAATTCCATTACAGATTCTGATCTGAGAGTTGATAGAATAGTTCTGTGGTAAATTTTATGGGACAATGCCTCAATGTGCTCAAAGTTACAGCCATAAAGAATACACATAATCCTACTCCTCGAGATTGAATCATCCATCCTTCTGTACTTGTATTTTCCTAGTGATTCCAATCATTATGTCCAAGCATACTGGACTGCCTCATCTGGGAATAAGGCACTAATTGACTTCCCTCAGACTCAGGCATGTACCCAATTGGTATATAAACAAAATACATTTAAACATGTTTTCTCCTTTTTAAAAAGAGGCAAAAATTATTTGTAAGATCCTTAGAGGAAATGAAATTATTATAATTCACTTAGATGTTTCACTGAGTTTATTTTTATTGTTAGACTCACATAGAGTTCATGAGAATCCATACAATCAATCGATGGGCAGAGGTAAAATGACTGTCTTCTGGCATTCAATTCTTAGTAATTTCTTTTAATTGTATCATTGACACTGATCCAACACTCACATTCCTTTTACCACGAACAGATGCAAACCCATTTACAGTGAACATCCGTACCTCCATGTGCCCGGCCATGCTGTGGGACCCAAGAGATGAAATGCAACAACGGAGCAGAAAAATTAGCCACCGGCCAAAGACTTCCTTCCAGAGGACTGAGAACAGGGCAGGCCTCTGAGCTGTCTCTTGAAGAAGCTCAAAACAGTAATCAAATATAGTGCACTTACCTAGGGAAAGACAAAAGAGAAGAGGCATAAAGTAAAAGAAGGGTTAGAGTTTACCACAACCACATCATGTTCTGTAGACATGATTTATTTTAAGATGATCTATTGTTTAATGGAATTCAAGTTCTCCACAAACTCCAAGTAAAATTTAGGTTTTAAATATATCCAGGTAAAGGTCAGTGGGGGAAAATGGCATATTGTTGCAAAGGCCATACAGCTCACTGTTTTTCTTTTCCGATCTGGTATTCTTATACAGGTGCATTTAGCAACCAGAACATGGGCCTAGTAACAAGAGACTGGCTGGGGACTCTGTTAGGTGCCAAAAAAGGGGAAAAATGCATACGACCCAGCTGCCTTAATGATTATGGAGGTTCTGTAGCTATGTGGTTCAGATGCTGAGAAGATTGAACTAATAAAAAAGAAATGAGAGAACTGTCATCACAGATTACATGGTATTTATTCCAAAATCTGTTCATTATAGAAATTTGCAAGACAAATGGGTTTTTAGCAAGGAATGGCAGCATTTTCCTCCTGGTAAGTGCATAACGAGGCACCCAATTTATCTACAACATAGTCTGTCTTTTTTTTTTCCCCCCAAATATGCCTGGCTCTAAATCCTAGCAAAGATTCCTGAAAATATTTATTAGGAGGTTAGCAAAAACAAGTGGTTTTTGTATAATTCTATACAATTTACAACGGGCTTTAGTAGATACTATCTTTTGGTTCTCATGGCAACATTTTATTGTAGGTACTGTAATCTCTCCACCTCCTCTTTATCCCCCCTCCCCTTCTTCTTCTTCCCCTCCTCTTTTGAAATAAGTAATCTGGGACCCCATATAATTAGTGAATTTGCCTAAAATCACACTCAGGGAGAATGACAGTTCTAGAACTTGAATCTGGTTCTCCCAGTTTCCCATTGTTCACTCTTGATCATATCTCAGACATGATATATGGTAGCCAAGAAGGAACATGGAGAAGGAGAGTGAGAGAAACTGAGGAGAGGGATTGTAAAAGGAATAAGGAAGTAGGAGAGGTAGAAAGAGATAAAGCTAATTAAGTATTGTACCACAAGCTCTTCATTGAATACGTTTGTACAAGTTAAGAACATAGAAAAACTACCCGACCAGAGGAAACCTCAGAAAACGTTGTTATTACTCATTCTTTCATGTCTTTCGACTCAAGAAAAACTTGACTAGAACAGAGGGTATCATCACTATGATGGCTGCTGCTGATCTATCTGCCCGAATGTCTAAATAACATTGGTCAGAGGAGTAACTCTGTCAGAGAAATGACATTTTACAGGGGGAAAAAAAACCTTCTAAAAGTAATATTTTCTGGTCATGCTTTAATCCCAGGCATTGATGAATGGTTAATTCCTGGCCTGCTCACAACCAACAAAGCACTCAGCACTTTGTTGTATCCCAGTACTTCTAATGACATCTTGGCTTTCTTCCCAGATCATTCCAAGAGTCTAAAGCTTACCCGACATCTGCAGTGCGTGTCTGACTACTTGTGTGATAACAAATGCAGCCATAATAAATGGTATAAAACAAGCTATGCATTGGAGGTTCAGAAAGGCCGTGACAGATTACAGGGAGGAAGCTGTCAACTTTCATGCTTATCTACAAGTTTCACAGCACCATAGCTAGTATTTGACTGGGGACAGGACTTCTCAGACCCATATCAGCAGAAACAAAATGAAAGGAGACCTTGGGGTAGTATCATGGGATCATCATGTTTGTAGCTTTTTTACTGGAAGGTAATTATAGCCTTATTCAATTTATGACCCAGAATGCACCTAATCCCCTTATAAATGCTTCTTATTCACCACCCAGCACTTTTTGATGCTGCTGGCCAAATAAATGGTAGCTGTTTCTACCTGGGTGATGGCAAGGCTGTTAATTGTAACACTCCATGAAACTTAATTATGCAAAGCAGAGAGGCAACTCTGGAGCTATTAATCAGAGGTTTGGTTCAGAAGTAATTTGTTGTTGGGACCCAAAGAGCTGTTCTTCTAGTCCCTTCCATTGTGCTGCACCAATAGTTAATCCCCTGCTTTAATGGAAAGCTGTTGGGGTTGGATTTAGGAGCTTGACGGTAGCAAAGCAGCTTATGAACATAACCTTGCTTATTAATGAGCAGATACCTAATTTCTTCTACTTAAGTCACCTTTAATTACAGTAACCAGAAACCAATATAATTTGTGGGCTATCAAGAACAGGTGACCAATCACTTATTTCCTAACTGCCTGAAGGCAGAGCAAGAAAAAATGTGTAGATTATGAAAGTGGGTAAGATGAAGAAGGAAGTGAGATAACACATACTTGAAATTGGCAAAAGTAAATCATCTGCATCACCTCCAGGTATCTTTAGAAAGAACATACTGTACATAGCTTCTAAGAAGGATGATTTGGTATTTGCCTCTAAGTAGATTAAGGGTGACCCAGATGGTGTCTAAAGAGTTCCAAACTCATTTTTGGTGGAAGAGAAAAGGGATAACTTCCTGACAACAAGTACTACCACCACTGCTATTACATTAATAATATTAATAATTATTATTAATAAAATTAATAATATTAATTAACTGAAGACATTCAAAGGAGTCCCAGGGTCCTTGGTATGAATCTTTATATCTATTCACTCAAAAAGCATTCACTGAGAACCTCCTCTAAATTACGCCCTGTGCTAATTAAGTACTGGAGAGACCAAGACACACGTGGCATGGCCCAATCTTGTATAAAAGGTTTGCAGTGCAAAGTAGTAAGAACAGTGGGGCTAAGGCATAGAAATCATCCTGACAGGTAGGACAGGGTGAGTGTACTCAGGATGTGGAAGAAAAGTTACAAAAATTCTGAAAGAGAAAAGAAAAGATGAATCATGGAGATTTAAAGAGGATGAGCTGATTGAGAGGCTGGAAAGGAGTGCTAGAATAAATAAGGTAGGAGGATGTGGGGGACTTGCTTGGCATACGCTGTCAGGCTCACTCTCCAGCTTAATTCCAATGCTCCTAACATGACCTCTGCTTTTAAGGCATATCTCCCAAACCCCTCTGCTCATCCCTGCCTCCAATCTGCTGCTCAGGCTGTCTGCCATTTTTCTCCCACATCTTTGCAAATTCTGTCTATTCTTTAAGGGTAAGACTACCTATTTCTGTTTCTTCTATAGCAGAATCCCGTCCACACCATTCATGTGGTATTGAGTCACGAATACTCCCTGATATGTTTTCTAATTCTTTAAGTGTGTAGTTTTACTCTTGGTGACACCAGAAACACGTTAAGGGCAGGGATGTTGTGGTAAGTAGACAAATGGCTTCCAAAGATGTCAGGTCCTAATCCCTGCAATTTATAAGCATGTCTTATATAAGCAAAAGAGGGTCTCCACAGATATGATTAAGATAGGGATTTTGAGGAGTAATGATCTGGAATTATCCTGGTGGGCCCTAAATGCCGTCCCAAGTTTCCTTCTAAGAGGGAGGCACAGGAAGATTTCCTAAAGATGGAAGGGGAAGAACTGTGTGACCGCAGAGGCAGAGAGTGGAACGATATAGTCACAAGCCCTGGCATGCTGGCAGTCACCAGAAGCTGGAAGAGGCAACACACAGACCCCTCCCCTGTAGTGTCTGGAGACCACAGCCCCGCTGATACTAAGATCTCAGCTCAGCATTACTGATCTTGGACTTCTCTTCTCTGGAATTGTAAAAGAATACATTTCTATTGTTTTAACCCACTAGGTTTATGATAATTTGTTACAGCAGTCATAAGAAATTAAACAGAATATCAGGTGACCACAGAGCAGAATCTCCCTGGACAGCCCTAGTTTGTGCCTATCATCTTGGTGTAATTATAAGAGCCCCCCTTTCACTCTCCCAACTGTCCTAGTTTGGAGATAAATTGTATGGTCACCCCAGATACAGGCCGTGTTTTAGTCTTCTGTTTTTTGTGGCATCCTCAGTACGCATAGCACAATGCCATGCAAAGCATAAGCAAGCAGGATATAGTTTTTGGAGTAAAGAAGAAAAATGCTCTGTCATTTTAGAAATCATTTGCTCACAAGCTTTTTTTCTATACAAATTTTAGAAACAGGGACCTATTTTGGTTGACTGAAGTAGAGAACATGCTCAGAGAGATTTGTTGCTTAAAGATGAGGTTTTCAAGTTGGCCTCACTCAAAACCTGAGGTTTGTTCTGAAGAGGAATAAAGGTCTTAATCCCAGACTAGATTTTCAAAATTTGTAACAGTTTTAGTAGGTAAAAAGAGCCTGTTCCAAATGTTTAGGTAAATGTGGGTTTAAGTCTCTTGTGGGTTTATGTCAGAGGAAATACGCGCATAAACTTATTTGATGAGAATGGAAGAGGGAAGTTGGTAGGTCTCTTTAAAATGATCCCTGACACACTGCTAAGATAAGGTACATGGACTCCCTCAGAGTAAATATCTGCTTGTTTGTGTATATTTATGTGTGTGGGGGGTGGGGAGGGCAATCAATCAGGAAGTAATTTAATCTGGGCACTGAGTATATATGAAAGAGCATGAGTATACATTTTTTAAAAAATATAAGTTAATATAATTCGAGCCAATAAAATAGCCCACAGTTATATGAATCAAGCAACAAATATGCCTGAGTATAAATCACTATATACAAAGCACTGGAACAAAACAAAAAAGCACAAAATCTATTTTACAGCTTTAGATCCGTATACAAGTTTGTTGGGGAAATGGAAGGTTTGGAAGGACATGGAAGAATTTAACCAATCAAAGGGAAATGCAAGACTTTATTGTATTAAATTATATAACATTGACAATAAGTACCAGAAACATTAAGAGAAGGGACAGTCCACTGTGTGCTAAGATAATTATTAATAGCTGCATAAAAAGTCAGGCCTCTTGCTGGAGTTTGAACAAAGTCCAGGATTCACGTAGGTATTAAAAAGTGCAAGGTAGGACAATATGCCAGGCTAATCCAGGTAAACAGTATATGGCAAGAATTTCACAAGTCATATGAAAAGAACATAACGTGTCACCTTTGTCTTACTCAATATTAACTGTTACATTTGGTTTAAAATATGTGTTATAATATTTCTGAAATTCCATGGAATGTAGAGCCCCTTACTCTCTAGTCCTTGGAATAATAAGAAAATTTCAACCTATCCTCTGAATCTAAATTCTTGTGAATTGAGCTGATTAGATGGTATTGTCATGAGTTGAAGGGATGCGATGTTACACATTGGAATGGAGCAATAAAAATTCACTTAAATAAATTTAATTAAGAAAGATCACCCAAAGCACTTTCTGTCTCTAATACTACTGAACCATAAGCAGCTTAGGAATGATTAGATAATTTGCCAATGTACTAGAATTTCCAGCTCTTCCACTGAATAACACCTCTCATGTGTTTGGTTATTGATAAACTATTGGAGATACCTAAATATCTAGTGACTTGGCCTGATTTTGGTTATGAAGCATTTGCAAATAAATAAATATTTAGAAGTTAACAAAAGAAAAAAAAAAGAAGAAAATGCAACCCAAAAGTAAATACATTGACATCTGTTTTTGGATAATGAAGTTGGAGCAAAGGAAGGAAAATGTGAGGGCCTCCAGTGCACAGGAAAGACAATTAAGACACAGAAATGGAAGTTGGCATAAGGGGAAAGCAGCACTTGGAAAGTATTTAAGCATGTAGAACCAATTTTGTTACCAGGAGGCAATCATACATATGGCACAAGAAGAGAAAACTCTAACAAAAATGTGCCTTATCACATGGTCTCCACCTTCAACTACCTACTGCATAACAGAATACAAATGATAAGCGGGGTGGTTTCATGATTGTTGATTGCTGAATCTGGTATTTATTGCAGTCAGCCTGTTGGTTCTTTAGTGTTTTACTAAATAATGTGCTAGGAAGTCTAGTAAGAAAACAATGAACACCTGGATCCTATTAATAACTTGCATCACAATGGATATTTGAATCCTGTGTGGTATTGAATGAAGCTCTTAGGAAATGTGCTACCATGTGTGTTCCAGGATTGACCTTGATCTGCTATTGATGGCTTGTTATCTATAAACTGTCACCAGTCATCCACAGTTTAGTGTAAATTATTGGTCAGAGAGCAGATTGAAATACTCAGAAAAGTCTAGAAAATATGCAAAAGCCAGGAAGAAAGAAAGAAAGAAAGAAAGAAAGAAAAGAACACTGTTGAGATGGAGAAAAGTTGCAGAATAGAGTCACCAAAGAAAATAATGCTTAGGGCAAGTTCCTTTGAGCTACCATTTAACCAGAGGGAACAGTGGGAGACTAAAAACTTTATTGCTCTCATCCTATGTTCTTGGTTGTAGATTGAAGCTTTAAAAAGTACCTGAAAAACTTAGTATGGAGACAACTCTTTCTCAGTCAGGTTTATGTATAAAATTTTTCACTGATAGTGAAAAATTGAGTACTGTCATTTCTAGTTTACATAGCTCTTTGAAAATTAGAGATGTTCGCACAAAGAAGCACAGTGTGCTAGATGGCTGAGTCCACAAGTGAGGTGTGATTCTTCAAACCACAGGTATGCCACGCATAGACTCAGGAACACAGCAAATTCCTGTTGTGAAGTGGAGTTTATATTCACTACAATCCAACCCCTTAATCAGTAAGACAACAACAGGAAGGAAGCAGAGTACAGAGTACCTTTCCTCAGAAGCATATCAAAGACCTGACAGACCACAAAATTAACAGAATAAACTCAGCAAAAAGAAAGTAGTAGACTAAGCACTTTACAAGAGGCCATTGACTATGAACTGGGATGACTTCCATTCTCCAGATGCAGAAATAATGCCCAGAGAACGAACGTACACACCCAAGTTCCACAGCTTGCACTTGGATTCTAGAACCACTTACTTAGCCGAGGCTTTCTTGAAAGCAGAAGTGTTAAAACTTGGGGCTCTCCAAGCATTTGGGTTGAGATGAGGCAAGGCCACCTAAAATCCCTGAGCCCAAGTAGAACTGATTAAGGGCCACACAAGTTGCCATGGAAAGGGAATGACGAATAAATATCCTGGAGCATATAGCTTACCACCACCTAAATCCTTCCTTATCAAAAATATCATTGAGGAGTTTTCCCTAAACAAAATGGATCTCAAATTATGTAACAGGAATTAATAGGAAATAGCATTCACTTATGGCAATTTGCTTTCTAGCCAAATATCCTGAGCTCTGTCTTCAGCATAAGGAGACCCACCTGCACCAAGATACAGGCTAAAAATTGCCAAGCAGACACTGCCTCAATTCTCTATGGTTCAGAAGGAGTAAGTGGTAAGTGACCCAGCTTCCTCTCCCTGTAACTTTTTATGCAGAGAGTAATAAGCAGAGTCTGACTCCTAATTCTGTTTTTTCTTATCACAATCATTCTTTCTCCTGTTCCTGTTGAAAGGGAAAAGTCTTCCTTCTCCTCAGATATACCTCACAGATGGGGCTGTGAGGATTTGGTGAAAGCCACGAAGCAAGGAGCACAGTGACTGTCTTAGTAGAACTCAAGGAAAGCTTATTATTCTAGTGTTCTCCAGACTATGGGCTCCCCTGTACTCCCCTTCAAGGATGACCATAGCCACCCAAGGATGCCAAATTCAGAAAAGGGTGACTGGCTCAGACGAACTTCCATTGTGGGTCAAAATAGGCAAAGCCTGTGGGGATAGAAGAGCCTTCCCTTTGGCTAAGTAGGCAGCGATCTCAAATAGAAATCCCATGACGTATAGGAGGTCTGACTACAAGAATCATTTAAGTGCCCTGCACATGGATATGTAGTTACATTTAATTAAATCAATAGTTTTAAGTGATTTTCTATTACAGCCATGCTTATCATTTTCCCTAATGCCTCCTCTAAGGCCAAATTTCACTGCTCTCCACACTCAGATTTCCTGATGTATACATTCACCACGTGGTCCCCCTCTACCCCACATAAGTGCACAGGTGGCTACCTCCTCTATTCTCTGCATGACCGGCACCCACTCATGTCCACAGGGCATCCTGGGGACTCCTACTGCAGGCCTTCTCTTGAGAGTGGCAGTCTTTTTCTGTTCATCATAAGCAGTTCATCTTAGAGTTACATGAGCAGGAGCCAAGATCAATGGCAACCTGATTTATGGCAGCTCTTACCAACAGCTTGTGGAAATTAGAAATAAATATGGGGTCAAATGACTCACCAGTAATTTGACATTGGTAAATCTGGCTTATTTAAAAGTCTTAAATAATAAGGACCTTCACATCTTCGTTTCAACTGAAAGAGCATCAGTGCATTGCCTGAAGAGCTGTTTAGAGCTGAAAAGGTGCTTTAAACCATATCATCATTAGTAGTATTTTTCCACTCTCTTAAATACTGCAACATAACTGAATTGGCAACACAATAGTGTAGCCGCTCACAGCCTTCACTGGCATAGAGCAGTGGCGTGATCCAGAGGCGGTCTACTTTTGGTGCTAAAATCATGCCTGCGTGTTTATTTGCAGACTGTACTACAAGTCAATAAAACAGGCATCCGTATGTCTGAGTACGCTAGGAAAGCTATGAATACCACAGTGAAATGTTTCAGAAGTTTCATGATCTAAATAAAAGAGAAGCAATGCAAAATACCAAAATCAATGACAACTGCATAACTGTACATCATTATTTTAAGAAAATGATGATGATGCTTAAGTTTGAATGACAATTTGATTCAGTTAGTCCAAAGCTGACTTTGACTTCAATTTACAAGGAATAATTTCTTGTCGTGGAATTGCTATGAAATGTGAGTTGAACACATACAACAGTTTATCAGAAGCAGCAGTGCATGTATGCATGTGAACTGTAGTCCCCAATCCTCTGTGAAAGTTGTTAAGAAATTTTATTAACACACAACAGCAAAAATGCAAATGTTACATAGCTTTAGAAAAATCTTAAGGGGGTGACCTGGTCCATCTTCCTCTTAGCCGTTCAGTTAACTGTGAAAGGGATAAAAGGGAAGGACATGCTTGCGTGTGATTTGCCTGACATCGGGACTTCTCTTCATGGTTAGCATAAATTTCATGGTTAGCATGCCACAATTTCATTCCATTTCTTCTGGTTTTATCCTTAATAGGGACACATACAGCTGGCTATGTAATAGGCTGTCCTGTAATGCAAAATTGTCTGGTCAACTTTGAGGCAGTATTTTTGTGGTCCATGGACAACCCTGCATCACCCATACAGTGGGCCATTGGGAAATGTTTAAGAACACTTTATAGCTTAGGAATGATATAGACTTGAAGCTGGGGGCAGTTGTCATGGTCACCTAGTGGCCACAGCTCTGCAGCCCCCTATCTCATGCCACAGTCCTTTACCTCCTCCATCTTTCAAATTCACAGGCACAGCTTCTCACAACATTTAGAAGTCCATTTTGCAAGTAAAGATACATGAGTATCAGAGGCAGCAAAGTAGGATGAGCACAGGTAGTTAAGACCAGGGGAATGGGAGTGCACTTGGGTGGCTCAGTGGGTTAAGCCTCTGCCTTTGGCAAAGGTCATGATCTCAGGGGCCTGGGATCAAGCCCCGAATCAGACTCTCTGGGAGCCTGATTCCCCCTCTCTCTCTGCCTACCTCTCTGCCTACTTGTGATCTCTCTCTCTTCTCTCTGTCAAAACAAAACAAGACAAAACAAAAAAAGCTTAGGGGAATGAGTAATATTCTAAAAGCAAAATGAAGGTAAGGGTGTGAGAGGCCATAAATTCAACTTCTAGGGTTTCAGATAGGAAGAATTTGAGATTCAAGGAGATGAGATTGCATGATCGAGATTACGCAACTAGTCAGTGATACAGAATGAAACTTCTGATTTTGATTTTTATATCCTTTCCCCTACATTATATTGCAAAGCCTCTACCCAGAGTGTGTATGTGTATAATGCATACATAAAAGAGTAGCCGGGGAGAAGACTGAAATGGATAGTTTATTGTTTTAGGTAATCCCTTTACTCTTTCCAGAGCATTTCTTTTGGCTGCTCACATGCCTAGGGTGAATGCTTTGCTTTCCTCCCTGATTCATGTCAAATGTCACTTCCTCTGATCCTCCATGTCAACCCCTTCTGAGGGAAAGAGCCTGGTGTTAGGGCAATAGCAACAAGTTCTGTTTCAGGGTGGTTAGCAAGTGGCAAACTGGGATTGTTTTGCTCCTGGTACCTGCACCATTAACTGTGCCACATTCAAAGTGACCAAGAGGGCTGAAGGAGATGACCTTTCTAATGTACCGGGTCCACCATCTTATTTCTCTCTTCTCTCATTTCCAAGCTTCCTTTTTTATTTTACCTCCCAGGAAAACTATCATGGACTTATTGCTCTCAGAGCATTTTTATTAATCAAAAGACTTGACTTTTTTTTTTTTTTCAGTCAATGAACGTACAGGGAGTTTTGAATCAGGTTCAGTGCAAGGAACTAGAGAACTAATAATCAAATGATGAGATAAGAACCATATTGGGAAGGGTTTTATATGCAATACCAAAAACTTGAGCCTTTATCTTATGGGCTAAAGGAAGATATTGGAAAATTTTAAGCACCAGAGTAAGTTAATCTGATTTTTATTTTAGCTGAATCAATCTGATTTCCAGGTGAAGAATGGATCAGAGATGGAAAAAACTCACTAGGAATTCCAGTTCCAGTGGGCTAGCCTCAGAGAAATGAGGAAAGCTTAATTTAGGCAGTAAACTATTGTAAGAATAAAAACAAAAGAATCCAAACTAAACATTGTACACTAGTTACTATTTTTTTTTTCTCATAGGGCATGGATTAGCAATTCTGAAACAATTTTATTTGCATACTAGGGTTAAACAAATAAGCCAATATATTGTAGATAATGAGAGCCAGGTTTCTCACTGTTGGAGAAAGAAGTTTCAAATAAGGAAAGAAAAAGGGCAAGACAAACCCTGTGGTGTTCATTAGAGTTAGAGGTATCAATGTGGAGTCAGGGAATTTGAATATTTCTATAGATACATAGAGAGGCAGATGGAGGCAGGGGCTTTGTTTATGTGTGAGTTTCTTACTATACATTCCTATATTCCCCAGCCCTGTCCGCTGAGACAGACTCCATGCAGTCACCCCACAGCCTCAACAAGCACGCTCAGCCCTGAGACCTTGGTTTCTAAATACCATTGTCCAGTAAAAAGTAACCAGTGTTCCTTAGAGAAATGGTAGAATCCAAGGAGAGGGAAGAGAAAATATAAGACAACGCTATAGCATTTTCTGGTGCCAGAAAGTAAGAAAGTACTTAAAAGGAGAGAAAGTAATGTGTCCATAGTGAAAAGTTACAGCAGCCAACTTGATAGCACTCCCAATGACTAAAGTTGAAACAACATGAGAAACAAAATAAATAATAAAGAATAAAATAAATATCCTTGAGTCTCTATTGATATAAATAACTAACTGAATATATACATAAATGGAGGAGGAGACCACTCTTTCCTGCAGAAGGATTCCAATGAACAAATGTAGAAAATAAATGAGAGAAACAGGATATCAACATTAAAAGCCCACAGTAATAATTGCTTCCATAAGAGCCACCAATCAATGCTAAAATTAATGGGTAAAAGTTTAATCAGAAACAGGAGATATTTCTCCCCTCAAATATTTACAAAGAGAACAAAACAACTTTATCCTGGAGATTTCTGGCTGATACTACCTTAACACCCCCAGAGATAACACCATTAATGAGTGATGTTATATCAATATCATGTACCTACTGATCTAGTGGACCATGAGCAGTGCATAACTGCTGTGACAACTTTCCCAGTAATTCACAACCTCATACTAATCATAAGAAAGTATGAGCAAAGCCTAATTTGTGGGATATTGTACAAAGTCATGATGCTTTTTGAAAGTGTTGATGTTACAAAAAACAAGGAAAGATAGAAATTATCACAGGCTGGAGGAGATTAAGAAGATATGATAACCAAATGCAACATAGGATCCTGGATTGCACCCTGGAACAGGAAAATGACAACAGCAGGGAAATTGGTGAAATCTGCATATGTTCTGTATATTAGTTAATAGAATTGTACCAAAGTTAATTTCTTAGTTTGGTAATTAGTCTGTGATTATGCAGAATGTTCACATAAAGTACAACTAGGTAAAGGGTATTTGGGACCCTCTAAACTGCTTTTGTAACTTTTCTGCTTGTCTAACTTTATCTCAAAAAGAAAAATTAAGCAAAGCTGTAGAAACGGAGATCAATAGAAAGGTAGCAGAATCTACAAGATTATTAATCAATGAGATATAGTGTTTCAGAGATAATGGTGGTCACTCCATGGGGAAGTCAGGTGGTAGGGCAGGTGTGGGAGGACAATGAGGGTTTCGCTATGGGACATGATGAGTTTGAGGTACTTCTGGAACATCCAGATGGACACATGATTTAGGCAGTTTAATGAATGTGTCTAGAATCCAAGAGAGAAGGATGAATTGGAAATATAAACTGAAAAAGTCAGCATCTAGAAATTGTCTAGAAGCATGAGAATGGATGGAACCATAGAGAAAGAACATGAATGGTGAAGGGAAAGGAGTCTCAAAGACGAAACTCAAATTTAGCTCTTGTTCACGTTAACTTTGTTTTACAAACTTTTGTGGAACTGGAGCTATAGCTTATCCATATCTGTGTTTTATCACTTTAGTATTGTACCTGGCAAGTAATGTATGCCTACAACCATGTATTGAACATATGTTTGCATACATGTGTGGAGGAAGAAATAAATCTGTCTTCTTGGACACCTTGATCACATAGAAGTTTAAATCTATCTTTAAGCATATATCATTCTATGAGTTCATCATCCCTGCATTCTGGATTTCATTTAAAAGGCATTTTCCCGGAGTTTAAAAAATCTAGGTAATTGAAAGAACTGATACCTCCAAGCAAATTATACTTCAAAAATGTAATGTCAGATTAATGTGACCTATCTATTCCCCTCACCACTTCTAAGAGAATGGCAAAATAATCAATAAGCAGTCTTAGAATTAAAAAAAAAAAAAAAAAAAGTAGGAATGGTTCACCTAGGGCCCCACACTCTGTCAGTGGGCCTTCTCTATAACAGGGGAGCTGACTTCCTTCCTACTGTTCTTGCTGAATGCCCAAAAGTCATTCTCCCCTGAGAAGACTGTTTTTAGCCAGCATTCAGGTAAATGAGTCAAGCCATGTCAGATGAGAATCCTCAACTTGAACTCTTGGCTCAGATAGCCGACAGAACACCTTGTTTCATGCAGGAGTCCTCTCTGCACGGAGACACGCCTACAGTTCCCCAGTTATGCTCTGACATAACTCTGCATGCTATGCAAATATCCTGCTAACGTGGTTTGTTTTGTTCTGGAAAGCAGTAAAATATAATGATATTTAAAAAGATAAGTGGCTGCTGAAATCCCCATAACACCACTCTATTTGGGAAAATAGAGCTTACCTGAATATTTTAGGCTTAAGAATTACTGACCAGATGGCAGGCAGCAATATAAAAGGTATTACAAAGCTCCAACTCCTTCTGTGTGTCATTTAGGAGGATATTGTGTTCAGAATCCTGTTCTGTCACTGTTGGATTAGTTACCCAAACTCCACCCTTTCCCATTTTATTTTCTCATGTTAACACTTCAAGAAAAAAAATCATTTAAAGTATTGCCGTGGGTTATTAATTTATAAACTTTGCACTTTCTGGAATTTGCCTTGAAGCACTTCTAGGGACAGACATTGAAAGGGAAGGGTGGTTAACTGGGAGGGGCAAAGACTCAAACTAGAAGAAAGGATATAGGACATGGTTTGGTTCTTCCGGTTATAGAATACACTGCTTTTCCTCCAGCTTGTTGGAAGCACGGAGAATTTGGCCCAGACGTCTATAGATTTTAAACAAGAGCACTGCATCATTAGTGGTAGAATCTTAGGATTCTAAAAGCAAAAGGCCCAGCTGGTGTTCAAATGGAAGCTCAGGGACAGTGGGATGGGGTGTCTGGGCCAAACCCAGCTATATGAGATGAAATGAAATAAGCTCCAAGTAGGAAGAGAGGATATGGTGTTAACAAACAAAAACAAAAAGCAAACACACTATGATTCAGAAGATCTAGAAAGAGAAATTTCATGGAGTTTAGGAGGCTAAAATGAGATTTGGAATATGGCCTAGTAGTAGATAGGAGGGTTCGCACTGTGGGACTGGACTAGTGTCTGGAAGCAAGTCAAAGCACAGGCCAAGTTCTAGAGCAACTGAGGCATAAGAGAAGTGCTGAGGGCAGGGACACAGGCCTTCCAGTAGGGCAGTGACAGACAAGGGAGACAAGTACAGCTGGACCGTGTGAGAGAAATATCCCAGTGCTTCTTGACCGAAAGCTGGGCAGAAGTTAGAACAGAAGTGACACAGAAGTAGACTTGATGCTGAGACATGTTTTTCACTGCTGTGGGTTCATTAACTTTCCACTGCAGAATTGGTCCCTGTGCTCACAACCAGACCGGGCAAAAGGACCTCTGCTGAGGGTGGTAAGGGTAGAAAGTTCACAATTATGTTACATTATGTTATGTTATGTTATGACATCTTTTATATATGCATATATAAAATCAGATTATAGGAGGGAGATATCTTAAAGAAAGAAGCCAGTTGGAGACTAAATGCCTTCCTCTGTAAAGGAGATATTGGAATGCATTTATATCCAAGTTCTTTCAAAAATAGTTTATGGCAAATGTGTTCAAGTAATATATGTATGTAGCTCATAAGCACATCTAATTAATCAAGAGGAGAAAATACTCGCCCCCCAAAGCATGCCCACCACCACCACCACCATCACCAATGACATCAACAGCAAAACACCTTGTTGAAAGGCCCTGGTGCTGTGCAGTCTCTCATTTCTCTCCTCTCCCTCATTTCACCCAATCTGTGTGTACTCAGCAGCTGTATCTGAGCAGAGAGAATGGAATAATAGAGGGTGAACTGAAGCCCTGAATAGGCTATTTAGATTAGTTCTAAGGCATGGGTAATTGTCTTACTCTTCCCTTTTTCCGGGTCTGTGTAAACACAGATTTAAATGATTGATCAAAGATAGAATAGTCACATAATGATCAAACGGAAATTAGGGGAAGCTCAAAGAAATCATATTATCAGGTTTGAAGGAAAATAAAGGATTTCAAATGCCCACCCAGGCTCTCCTCTCCAGTCTATAATCTACAAGGGGGTCACTCCTTGCTTAGGTAGAGAATAAACAGAATTAAAACAAACACACTTCAAGCTTGGTTCATTGCATTGCTCTACCACATGATTAAAAAGTCACTTAGCTTTTTTGACCCTCAGTTTTTTCATCAACAAAGTCAGATGATGATTTTTCATCAACAATCATCTCCCAGGTTCATGTTGAATATAAAAAAGTAAAATGTATACTAAAACTCTTTTCTAATTCCTTATACACAATCAGTGACTCAAAGAAAAGTCTTAGGGTAATTCAAATGAATGCATGAACAGAAGGATATACAGTCGCTGAGTAATTTTTATACACGAGCATGTAAGCCTGAATTACCATTTACCTTCATAGTATCACTATTTGACATCACATGATATATTTCTTTTCTTTCTTTTACTTTTTAAAGATTTTATTTATTTATTTGACAGAGAGCAACAGGCAGGCAGAGTGGCTGTCAGAGGGAGAGAAAGGAGCAGGCTCCCTACTGAGCAGGGAGTCTGACTTGGGGCTTGATGCCAGGACCCTGAGATCATGACCTGATCCAAAGGCAGCTGCTTAATTGACTGAGCCACTGAGGTGCCCCATATATTTCTTTATTTATATACTGGCTATCTCCCCTACGACAATTTAAATACCTCATGGTAGCAAGTTTGTCTTATTCACTGCTACACTCCCAGTGAGCAGAACAAAGCTTGGCATTAGTAGATGAACAGTAAATATGTGTTGAATGAATGAATGTGGCAGGAAAATTTGCACCTGACTCCAAAGCCTGTGCCCTTGATCAATAAGCCAGCTAACTCTCCATAAATGAATAAATGCTACACATGACTAAGGCAGGTTTTACTTGTCACCCTGCTGGGTCTTTTCCACACAGCTTTGGTCGCCAGAAGAATGTCCTCCAGAAATTCCCATATCCTAATTCCCAGCACCTCTACATGTGTCACCTTACATGACAAAATGGATTTTGTGGAGGCAATTAAGTTAAGGACCTATAAATGGGGAGATTATACTGGCTTTTCAGGTGGGCCTCATTTATTTACATGGACTCTTACAAGTGAAGAATTTTTCCAGGCTGTGATCAGGGAGAGATGGGATATAGGCAGGCTCAGAGAGACGCTATGATGTTGACTTTGAAGATGGAGGAAGGGGACCATGAGCCAGGGAACGTAGGTGACTTCAGGAAGCTGGAAAAGACGAGAAAATGGATTCTCTTCCAGAACCCCAGAAAGGGAAGCAGCCCTGCTCATACCGTGATTTCAGCCAAGTGAGACCTAAGTCAGATTCTTGATGTACAAAACTGTAAGATAACAAATTTGTGTTGTTTCAAGCCACGACTTTGGTGATACTGTGTTACAGCAGTGATAGAACACAATGTCAGTTTGAGGAAGCCTACTACTTATTTGCTACCAGAGCAGGATTTTAGACATCATGAGAAAATTTCACTCAGGTTTAAAAAAAAAAAAAAAAAAAGCCTGGATTCAATAAACTACCTTCTAAACAGCTCTCCCAATTAGGGCCAAAATTAGACAATTTAAAACTTGGGAACAACTGTAAAAGTTGTTTTTCTCTACGTGGGCTTATAATGAAACCTTGAAACCTCCACTGATTTTCTTTGTTCCAGAAATGTGGGCTGGCTTCCACATACTATTCATTAAGCAGTGGGTAGCACTGTGTATATGGAGCTAAAACCTTCCTCTGCTATGACTTTCCATGTTGCCTTTCATAATAAAGCACACACACAGAAATTGCATATAGTATCTGCATCTTCGCGAGCATGCTAATTGTTACAGCCCTCCTAGTCAGGGGGCCTGGAGGGTGTGTGGGTTTTCCAGCAGCCCACTGACTCATCTGTCTCCACCACAGAGCCATCCGGCCTGACGACGGTGACACGGATACCCTGGGAGTCCTCACTCTCCTGTCAGGGATGTTGCTGCAGAAAATTAACGTTCATCCATTCATCGCTGCAGACGGCAGAGTGGGCTGTAATTTTAGCTTCTATCCCCCAAATAATGTTTGATGTCATGCTGTAATCTTGGCAATCAGCGTAACAGATGAACATATTGTTTCATGTGAAATATTTGCTAAACATGATGGGACCTTGAGAACCACACCTCAGTGTGAGTCTGTGTGTGCATGTTTGTGTGTGCATGTGTGTAAGTTTAAAGAAAGACCATGGATACTGAGTAGTCTATAGAATTAAAAAGTGAACCAAGTAAAAACTAACTGAATAAGGTAAAGTAGGGAACCTCAAAAGTTCATTAAAAATTAAATTATGCAGGGCGCCTGGGTGGCTCAGTCTGTTAAGGGAGTGTCTCTTGGTTTTGGCTCAAGTGATGATCTCAGGGTCCTGAGATCTAGCTCCATGTGGGACCTTACTTGGTGCAGTTTACTCCAGATTCTTTCTCCTCCTTCTCCCTTCCCCTGTGCTCTTCCCCCTACTCACAGCTGACCGTGCACCCTCTCTCGCCCTCTCTCAAATAAATAAATAAAATCTTAAAAAAAAAAAATTAGATGCTTATCTCCTAAACATTTTAGCACTCTATCACTTAGCATTTTTTTTTTTTAACCTAAAAAATGAAGGCTTCAGGAGTGAAGCCTGGGTGGCTCAGTCTGTTAAGCCTCTGCCTTTGGCTCAGGTCATGATCTCAGGGTCCTGGGATCCAGCCCCGCATCAGGCTCCCTGCTCAGCAGCAAGGAGTCTTTTTCTCCCTCTTCTCCCCACTCGTGGTCTCTCTTGCTATTTCTGTCACTATCTCTGTCTCTCTTTCTCAGATAAATAAATAAAAGCTTTAAAAAAAAAGAAAAAAGTGAAGGCTTCAAACAGGTCCAGAAAAGTCATGCATCCACCTTTCCTCTTTTAAATATGAAAGTTAATACATGTGCAGTTTCTGCAGTAGAATCTAATAGCAATAAATGTCAATTGGACATATTCCTCTTGTGATATCAGGTTGACTTGTGTGCTGCTAACCCCGATTGCTTATAAAATAGACCTGACCACTGAAAGTACTCCTCATTTTCAGAGTAGACACAGTGGCATATATGTTAGATTGATACGTAAGCAAACTCTCACCAACACCAAACTAGGAGACCTCTCTTTCTCTCCAAAGTCATCCCAAGGTGAAATTCACATCCCTGGCCATTGCTAGAGCAGAGGTTTTAGAACAATTTCATGTCTCCTTCTCATTCCTCAGCAACAATATCTTCATCATCAGTGAACTAATTCAACAAGTATTTGTTGAGCTTCTACTATATGGTAAGAAATGCCTTAGATTTGGGGGAGATAGCAAGAACAAAGTATTCAAACTTTCTTGTTTTCATTTGAGCCCTCATCTAATAAGAGATACTCATGAACAAAGTTTATATAGTGTTCTAGACAGCAACAAATGCTAAGTGGGAAAATTTACATGGGGTGGGATGGGGTGAAGATCATGAAAGGTGGAGATGGGAAGTATAGGAAGAGAGTGAAAACGACTATATATACAAGAGCATTCTAGGCAGAGGAACCAAGCACAAGGTTTTTGAGGTAGGGGCATATTGTGTGTGCTTGGCTAGGAGCAAGAAGACAGGGAGGCTGAAGTAGAGAGATGGAAGAGGTAAGAGATACAGTCAGAGAGACAACTAGCGTGTTCTTAAATGTACACAGTCAACCCATCAAGCATAAAAAATACATACACTCACAGAAGAATATAACCATCAGCCCTTTTTATTTTGACAAAGGATATTATAATATGAATTAGAAACTGTATTTTATGAATTTTTACCCTTTAGTCTTAAACACTTGGCTTTTTGTTTGTGTTTATATTAATATGTGCGAGCATATAATATAGTATTACTATATGCATATGTGTTATGAACATGAGGATATCAGTACTAGTAGAATATTACATACTAAAGAAATTCTTTCTTCACCAAGGCCCATGGAACATTTTTTCCATGTTCCAATGACAACTTTTCCCAAACCCAGTTTGATTACTACATTCAATTGAATCTAAAATATCATTATTTATAAGTACGCCATTGGTCTGTGATCCTCTAAGAAAGAACAAAAAATAGGTCCAATTAACCACCACAATGCAGAGATTTGGAAAGTTGTATATCATAGAACAAAGGAAATATAGTATATTCATTCCTATCCTGACCTACAAATGCCTGAATTTTGACTTATTTTGATGTACAATTTCTGCAAACTGAAACCACTGTTTGTTTGTTAACCTTGACTCAAAGCAAGAAACTGTATTTGTATTTCCTTTGCTTTGGACCTACTTGTTGAGAGATGAAAAGCCTTCGTTCCAGGGCATTGCTCAGTCATTAGCAGAAGGGGTAATTGCAGCAGTGGCAGCAGAGCTAGAAATGACTATCATAGTGATATTATCTGTCACAGATTTATGGAGTGTTTATGGAGTATAGACAGCTGTGTCTTTGCCTGTTACCTGTACCTGACCACACTTCACAGGTCAGTTTAAGACTGGAGGAGAGAGGTTGGCAACAATCTGCAAGGTGAGTGATGGACCTGTGCCGTCTTCTCTATTTTATATCCACACTAGTGGCTTCTAGCAGGATATTCCAATTCTGCTTCTTAAGCTTCTCTTGTGGGTGCTGTGTGTGTGTCAGTGCTAGTGTGTTAGCCTAAAATCATAAGCTCAGGGTGATGCCAGAGAGCCCTGTGTGCCTTTTTGTTATAATGACAATTGCTAATGTTTATTGCGTGCCCATTGTCAAGTGCAGTTATGTTTCTATCCTTATGTGATAGATAATAGTATTATTATTATTATTATTATTATTTCCATTTACAGATGAGATGAGGAAACAGAAGCACAGACAGGTTAGGTTATTTGTCAACAGACAGAAACCCAGGGAAACAGCCTGCATGTCATGGTGGCTAGCAGTTCTGGCTTCGTACCAGCTGTTCTATGAGAATCAAACTGTTGCAACTGAACACACACACATCCCACCTGCTGGACCACCCTGTCTCACCTAGTGCGGTCATGAACACAGCCACATGTGTGTTCTATCCCAGTCAACCACATGTATGGCTCCATCCTTATAAGCCCCAAAGCTCACAAGACGAGACAAACAGAGCTAAATATTATGTAGATCCTGAACTTGCTATACTCACAGCCTCAGTGATTCTACTGGCCTAGGATGCTAAGAAGTCTTTACTTTAAACCCATTATCTGTAACCGAGGACAGTAATTACTCTGTCCTTTTCGGTGCCTTCTCTTTAAAATTCAGAGCACATCAAGTTGACAAGTCAAGACATTCCAGCCACCCAGTCTAGTTGCCTACCCAGGTGAGATGCATGTGAATGGAAAATCAGAGTACCATTCTCACCAGCCCTGCATCAGAATGGACCTCAAGCAGCACAGTTCACAGGCCCCCAGGCTCTACCGTACCCCTCCCTCAACGACAGCAAGAGTCTTCTTTTGAGCTCCCAACAGGGTGAAATTCTTTGTTCAAATTCTTTGCTCAGAATTGCATGGAATTTGTTGCATTTAGTGGCAACCCTGCTGTGATCTCCCGAAAGAGACGATTACCCATGAATTAAAACATTACCACAACTAGTATCACTCCAAGCTTTATGGCTTATTTCCTGGATCCTCTAATCACCTAAGGCGGGGTGGGGGGGGTGGGCAGGGACACCAAAAAACCCGCAAAAATAAAATAAAACAAAACAAAAAACAGGAAAAAAAAAGATTTTTGTTTCGCTTTCACACTCTTGACTCTGCCACATTCTCCATTGTTTAAGTCTGAGCCTGTCTGAGTATTACCACCACCCATCTGGTGAGTTCAAAATAAAGGTACATAGTAAGAGAGATGCTGCTGTCAGAAGGGTCCCCAACTGGTGTGGCCAGCAGCTCCTGGAGACATCCCTGGAGGAAGGCCTGGGACAAAAGCACCAAAAAGGACCTCTATGCTGATAAAAGTCTTCCACCAAATTTATTTAATTGAGTAGTTCAGAGAAAACTGCATTTTCTTAAATTTCCAAGGCATTAGGTTGGTGTGGAACCATATTCTTTTACATTCAAAGCTTTCCAGGAAATGCCCTGGAAAAATTTGTTTTGAGTTGGCTCTTTCCTTGACGCTTGAATGAATGTCAGTGGTGAGGCAGCTTCTGTTCTTGTCACAGGGCAGATGGAGACTACTTAAAAGCAAGTCTGGGAAACTAGTAAAATATGGTCGACCAGTCCCAGGTAACAGAGCCCAAATACAAGGGCGGGTCAGGCCAGGTGGAGACATCCAGAGACATGTATAGTGTCTCCCTAGCTACCAAGGAGTGTGGGTCCCACCTTTTGGGCACCAATTCTGACCAAGGTGATAGGCTAGTTCAAATGGGGTAAATTGTGATTCAATTGGTCACCTGTGTGTGACCTAGCATGACTATGCAGCTTTCTCTGTGTGTTGAAATCTCATTGGCCACCTGTGTGTGGCTAGGCTCAACCACATGGCCATTGCCCTTTAAAAGTTAGTCTATAAGGCAGGGAGGGGTCGCCCTCTCTGTAAGAGGCGGCCCCATCTGGTCGGCTTGATTCTCGATGCTTGGCTCGAAATAAAGCTTTGCTTGACCTTTGCTTTGTATCCGTCTCATTCCTTTGATTACGGACCCATCACTCCTAATGTATACTGAAACTCACTGAATGACATATTTAATTTTTATAATTTGACCAATTCTATGGTTAATTTCATCAATAGAGAAAAATCTACTTCAAAAGAGAATTTGGGCTATTCCTTTAACCCTCCACTCCTTCTCCTCACCCCTTCTTCCTTCTCTTCCTCCTCCTCTTTCTTTCTTTTTTTCCTTTTTTCCCCCTCAATTATAGCTATTTCCCTTCATCCCATGAACTTGGAGTCAGGTTGATGGAACTGGGTTAAAGTACTGGTTTTGGCTCTCATTCTACTGTGACTTTTTTTTTTTTTTAAGATTTTATTTATTTATTTGACAGAGAGAGAGATCACAAGTAGACAGAGAGGCAGGCAGAGAGAGAGAGAGAGAGAGAGAGAAGGAAGCAGGCTCCCTGCTGAGGAGAGAGCCCGATTTGGGGCTCGATCCCAGGACTCTAGGATTATGACCAGAGCCAAAGGCAGAGGCTTTAAACCACTGAGCTACCCAGGTGCCCCTACTGTGACATTTTTTGAGACAGTCTTTAATCATCTAATCATTTCACATATAATGAGAATAGTAACCCCATGAAGGGACACGTGGGTGCAGAAGTTTTTAGGCCTTGGACTCTTGGTTTCTACTTCTGTCTCAGTGTCCTGAGATCAAGCCCCACATTGGGCTCCAGACTGAGCACTGAGCCTGCTTAAGACTCTCTCCTTTCGCCCTCCCCTTCTCCCAACCCCCACAACCATGCACTCTCTCTCTCTCTTTCTCTCTCTAAAATTAATAAATAAAATCTCTAAAAAAAAAAAAAAGAAAGAAAGAAAAGAAAGAAACCCACCCAACTTGTTTCTTGCTGTAATTAAATGAGATAATTTGCATGAAGCAAGTCTCAGAGTGCCTAACACATAATAAGCATCTAATAAATGTGAGTTCTTATCAGCTTCTTCCTTTATAAAGTAACAAGTTATATATTTTCACCAATTTCAGAATGCTAACATCTTATAAATATCTTTTTGTTTGCTTATGAAATATTGACTTAGTAATTTAAAATCAAAGCTCTGAACAATTATGTTCTTCTCTGGAAAACAATCAATTAACTTTGCCAATGTATAAATAAAGGGCACTGGCCACCCTGTGATTTAAAATCAGATGTTGTCTTGAACCCTGTGCCTCCTCCTCCTTTTCTGCTGGATGTAAAGTGTGCAAAGCAAAGCATTTTATGGAACTCACCAGTCCGCCCAGAGACACAGACTACTGGGACAGACGCTCCAGGCTGGTTCAGTACTGGCGAGGAGAAAACATTTCATAAAAAACAGAACCTAATTGAGTCCATTTCTGTCCATTCCCTAATTATTCTGCAGCGCCTGGAATGAAGGTACTGTACCACCTGACAGGGGAGGATTCCCCAGGCGCCTACAGCCATCAAAGACTCAGTAAGTGCTGCTTTTACGGAAGGAAGGCAGCTTCAAAGGTTTCACTTCCACTTAGGTTTTAAGCAGCTTTACAAAAGAACATCGATTTTGGTTAAATTGATTTTATTCATAGTTGGTTTGGATGGTGTATTCAAAAGATAGATTGTATCAGGCTGTCAGCACGCATGAGGCTGGGAGAGCAGACCCTCTCCTCGGTGTGTGTGGACCTAAATATTTCCTCTGTGATGGTTTGGTGGGATTTGTGGACTGAAAGACATTTTCACAGTTTGGGCCACTCTGGATGGGAGTATTCTACTGTGATTTTGGTTATGTCAAAAGCATAAAATCAGGCTTCTCTGCTCTGCTTCTGATTTCCTGCACAGCAAACACCCATTTGTCTCATTACGATATATCAATGCAGATTAGCTGTTGACTGTAATGTAGTTGAAATATATGATAATAGACATGCGTGCTAAGTGCCAACCAGTTATTAGAAACTCAGGCTCGATCCCACGGATTCAGCGTGGTGGCTATTGTGGAGGATAAGAGCATTACTATTTTAAACATGTGAAAAGACATGAGCGTTCATGATCACTTCTTCGGAGAGCAAAAACTCAGCCTGTATGACATTTAGGAACCACATGGTCTTAAAAAGCATAGCACCAAACAGAAGTTTTCTGCTGAAAGATACTAAAAATTATATATGTGATTTTATATTAATGCATTCCATCAACTTTCAATTATTTATTCAAATGCAAGACAGCTGCACCGACTGATGGCAATTGGGCAGAGATTAATTAAAGACAGGTATTTGGAGAACTCAGTTTGAGATTAAAAGCATATCATAGCTGGATTATACAGATTCACATGGACATCGATACACAAACACATAATACCCATGTGTGTTTACGGTGATGCTTTTCAGCAATAACTTTTTTAACCAGAGATATGCAAAGAATCATCTAGGGACCTTTTTCAAACACAGATGCTTAGGTCCCACCATCAAAATAATCTGATTCAATAAGACTGGGGTGGATCCCATTTAATTATATTAAAAAAAATAAAACCTTAACAGTTAATTCTGATATGCCCTGATTAAGCTACTGCATTAAAGATATTTTAAGATGTCAGTGGTCTAGGCACTTGAAAAGAGTCATTGTTCTTTCCCAAAACCTCTTGGGTGTGTCAGTGAGTACCACCATGGACATAAGTGCTGCTACAAACAATATAGGAATAATCCTTGATTACCCATTTTCCTTATCCAGCCCACCAGCCAGCGCTCCTGGCTCTGTCTCCAAAACACTCTCAGACAGGCCCATGTTCTCTCAACTTGACAGACACCCAGGTAATCCAAGTTGTCTTCTCCCTGTCCACCCACTGCTTTGTTTCTGGAGATTAGCACACTGTCAGCCACATACTACACACTCAATAAATATGTTGTTGAAAGAATAAATAAAGAATTGAGCCACTATTAATGATACATTTTTCAACAACTACTTGCATAAGACCTGGTATATATAAAATTGAATTAATATTAAGAGACACTGAACTAAAAAGAAGGTCAATAATATGTCTAATGATAGGACCTGTGACAAGAGTTGGATTAAATAGCAGGGAAGAGAAATCTCCTAGTGGTACGTTGGCTATGTGGTCCAAGCCTGAACAGTCTTCTGTTTCACTCCTACTCACAATGACCAACTGGGGAATGGATGCGCCAGAACTCTACCAGCTTCACAGTCCATATAGAGGTATCTGGTGGAAAAATATCAATTAGCACCTCCTCATCTGAGAAATCAAAGAGTAGATTTCTGGAGGGTCTCCCTGGTCCACTTGTGTTTTAGCCAATCTGAATGTTTACACAAAACAGCCTTGTTCCTCCTCACAAAGGGCAAAGGTGGTAAAGTCACTGCTTGAAATGAAATAAATCTTTTTTTTTTTTTTTTAAGATTTTATTTACTTATTTGAGAGAAAGAGCACCAGTGGTGTGAAGGGCAGAGGGAGAAGCAGACTCCCCACCTAGCAGGAATCCTGATATGGGGCTCGATCCCAGGACCCCAGGATCATGACCTGATACAAAGGCAGATGCTTAACCAACTGAGTCACCCCAGTACCCCAAAATGATATAAATCTGAACATAAATGGAGAGATAATATGGTCTGAACTGAAAAGGCAGACTTTGCATAAATGGACACCTCAAATTCACATGCCCACAAAAGGCACCCCAAGAAAAGCAACTCTTTAACCACCAAGGAAGAACGTTCCAGGATTGAGGACCATCCATTTGAGTAATGCTACTGGTGCTGTTCAGACAGCACCCAGAGTTTAAGAGATGAGCTCACAGAAGTAACTTCTCCAGATAGGCTGAGGCACCAACCAAACCACTAGGCATGAGAGATGAATATTATATTCCACACATTCCTGGATTATTGTGGATAGGTATCTCCCCTATCCAACTCCCAAGCCTGTGGGTTTGAGATACACAGAGAGACTATGGAAGAAATCAAAGAGGAGCCAAAACAAAAAAGATGGAGTGGTCCATGAAGGGTGGTCCTGAAGGGAATGGCAGATCATGGTCCAAACTTCCAGCTTCCTCTGGACTCACTATGTCCCCCACCCCCACAGGGACACAAATTCTAAGTCAGACTGGTTTGGATCTCTCCAATTCAGTTAAAATGTTTATTGTTGATTGTCCAGGATTCTAAATCACTCAGAAGGGAGCTTATTTGTTCTCTCAAGTTCTTCATTACCCCTGTGGGGGCTTGGGAGATTGCTTTGAACTGAAAACCCTGGCAGTAATTAAATACAAAAGACCTCCCAACGCCTTCCTTGTTCCTTGGTTTTGGCAGACGGCTCTAGCCGAGCAGAAGGGGAAAGATTTGATTTTAATCACACAGATTTCATATTTTATTTTGCTCATTAAAATTCCTGATAAGGATTTACTTCAGCATTTTGTGGCTCTCCCTGAATATTTGAAGAGGGTCTTTTTTTCCCCCCTCTTTTTTACTGCAAATGTTGTCTGATCTCTGCCTGTTCCACTGTCTGAAGAGATTGACTCCACATTGCTCAAATCCAAGGTGTGAGCCGTTTCTGGGAGAATTAAAAAAAAAAAAAAAAAAAAAAAAAAAAAGAATTTAGGGATGGCATGCCACTACTCTGTAATTACAGCCATGCTGTCTCTGCTCAGCCAAAGTGAAAAAATCAATTATCTAAGAATGCAGGGCTGGAATCAAGATGAAGAAAAACTTTGCTGTCTGAAGTTACCTAGAACTTCTAAGAAAATGAAGAATTCTGTGTCTGTACAAAACACTATTGCTAGGGAAAGGAAGGAAATCATTTTTAGAAGGAGCTGCTCAGAAGACTCCACAGTCCAATTGCACACAGCCTGCTTGCCTTTCTGCAGGCTTTCCCAGCTACTCTACTCTGACATCACTCTGTAGTTGCTGGTTTTGGTCCCCTCACTTGGCAATGTTAAATTGTCCCTAAGCAGGCCCAAACTACAGCAAAACCGCAATTACTTTATTCTTCCTCAGGGCATTAAATGTTAACCCTTTTTTGCTGGCAAACAATTAAATTTTTGTTTAGATATATATTTTTGTAGATTTACATATTTATAAATATATATTTATATATCTATATATGTGCATATATATGTTCAATAGATATGGAGTTACATCTGTAATATAATAGATATACAGAGAAGAGCATATAGGATTATAGATACAGTTCTCTCTATGTATATTCCACATATAGTATTACATATACTCTCCATCTATACCTCTACACATCCTAGAATTTCTCTTTCTGCATCTATGATTAAGATTTGCAATACAGTTTCTCCATTCCAGATACTTGAAACTTTGCACGTGTCCTCTGCATAAAGACTGTCCTCAGAGAGATCTAGGGACAGTCTGGGAGTGCAGTGGTGGGGAGGGGAGTGCTCTCAGCCTAAGTAGCCGAGAGCTGGGAGGGCTCCAGACTCACATCCTAGTTGAGGCTCTAGTATGAAAAGCCCCATTACTTTTTCACTATATATTGCTATAATAGTGCTGTGTTCTGATGGGAAATATTAGAAGAACTGATTTGGCTTATACACGACGACATCCTTTTTTGTCCTCTATGTTCCCCCTTCCAAATATTTGATTGCTAGGTTGTATTATTTTGGGGAAATCGTTCCTAATCCCACCCATCTTTCACTAAGCCAGTTCTACTTAAACACCTACAAATGTAATTACTCTGATTATTGTTAACTTGTTAACTTGAACAAGTGGAAAAAATTTACCTTTTATCTTTTTACACCAACAAAACTTCATTCCCACGGAAGTAATTTTAACACCTACCAAAATGCAGAAAGACCGGCCTCAGATAGTGATATATATATATTATATATATCCTACTTTCATTATATTAGAATATATGTTTTTATATATAAATTTTAATTCTATTAATAGGTAATAAATGGTAGTGAGATTTTTAAGATATCCCAGGAGCCTGTAATCAAGTTTCTCTAGAGAAGAGAGCCGAATCCTCGCCAAGATATGCAGCATCTTTTGCGTGTTCAAAGAACTCATATGGAGAAAAAATAGGAATTACAGAGTGAGAAAGGCATATCCTTAATCGACCTCCACAGAGCTCATCTGGGAAGAAAGTGGGTCCCTTCTTGCCTGCATTGCAGTCAACTGTTTTGTACTCTGCATCCAGCATTTTCTGTTTTTGTGCTTTTGTGTGCTACGGCTGTTTCTTCAAGAACAAAATCTTGTCCATCACAATAGAATGCAAGGCCCTGCTCTTCTCTGAAGGCTGTGCACCCCCACTTCCTGCAGTCTCTTTACTTAGCAGCAAATTTCCCTTCATTAAAATTAAGCCTCATTTCTTGCTCATCTTTTCCTGTTTTCCTCAGCAAAACTGAGTGCAGTACTGAACCAATTTTTCTCGCTGCTTTATTTTCCTGTCACTTCATAACACTCCATAGCTTGTCACTTCATAAACCTTTTATCCCTCCAAAAACAATCAAAAAGTTTATTCCACCCAATTTTACCCCTCCTTTGTAGGGGAAATAAAGAGGAAATTGGTGTGTGCGTGTGTGTGTGTGTGTGTGTGTGTGTGTGTGTGTGTATGTGTGTGTGTGTGTTGGCAGGAAGAGAATCGGGTGTGTTTTCACATAGTTAAGTCCCCAATATGTACTAGAAGGGTCCATTTGGTATATTTTGGCTTGAGGTTTTTGCCCAGACTCTGGGATTAATGGCTATGTTCCAGTTTATGCTAACTGCAGGGATAAAATGGTCTTATATTTCCATCTGGAGTGGTGACAGCTCAAAGTACTTCTTCAGGGTCAGACTCCTGGACAGTGAGGTAAGAGAAATTATTGCGGGTGAGCACTGGATTGTCAAACACGGGAGCTCTCAGGCTCTGATAAAGCTGCCCCTCCCCCACCTAATTAGCTTGTGCTCGCTTTCTCTTCTAACTCTCTCAATCAGCTTATTTCCTCACTTCCTCCGCTAGAACCAAGTAGATATGGGGAATTCTGTGGACCCAAATTTCACAGTCCCAGACTCTCTGAGCAGCCCTGAAGCCCTGGTTCCCGTGATAGGGCAGAGACTGGCAGGTTCAAGACTGGCCAGCAGAGTGGGGCTCCAGTGGGCAGTCCAAGACTCATGGCGTAGGTCCCACTCTGAGGCCAATAGAGTCTACCTGAGGCAGGATTAATATGCACCTGTGTTCCAATCCGAGCAACATGGGCTCATAACGCAAAGCTCAGGGACTTTGACCATGAGTACTGGGAAGACACTTTGGGGTGCTGGGGGCCAAGCTCTAGAGAACACTGTCTCTGGTGAGAGTGTGCCATCCTCCAGATCCTACTTAACCTAACTCAACTCCCATGCTTCCCAAAACACTGGATAGTCATTAAATTGTGGTTAAAATCTCAAAACTTGCTGGGCCTATTTAACTTCTAGGTCTAATCTGTAGAATGGAATAGTGATATTATAAACCTTGTGGATATGTGTTATAAAGATTAACTGATATAATCAGAATTAAAAGCATAAACATAACTCCTGGCATACAGTAATGCATAATTAAAAAAATGGCTTTTATTATCAGATGAGCATTGAACACTTAACATATACTGGACAGTTTACCAAGTATTGAGGACATGAATGAAAGCAAATAAGAAATAGTTCATGACCTTATCTTGCTCACAATCTAGAAAACATTTCACCTCCGTAATTAAGAGGTAGACTTTTTTATTTTCCCTCTTTTTTAAATGAGGCAACTGAAGTTCAAAGAAGTAAATAAAATTGTTTAAAAGTTACACAATCGGGGTGCCTGGGTGACTCAGTGGGTTTAAGGCCTCTGCCTTCGGCTCAGGTCATGATCCCAGGGTTCTGGGATTGAGCCCCGCATCGGGGGGGGGGGGGTCTCTGCTCAGCAGGGAGCCTGTTTCCCCCTCTCTCTCTACCTGTCTCTCTGCCTACTTGTGATCTCTGTCAAATAAATAAATAAAATCTTAAAAAAAAAAGATAGAAAAAGTTATACAGCCATTAAGGGACAAAACTGTAATTTGAACCCAAGTCCAGGTTATTACAAAGGGTGTCCCTCTACCTACTTTCCACAGCAATTAGTATAGGTGGATCCAGGAATACAATTGAAATAGGGGATTTGGTCACTCAGGATCCCAGTATGTTGCCTTATTCCTAAAGAAGTTTCAAGAATGAACAAGACAGAGGCTCCTGGGTTGCTTAGTCATTAAGCGTCTACTTTCGGCTCTGGTCATGATCCCAGAGTGCTGGGATCAAGCCCCACATTGGGCTCCCTGCTCCGCGGGGAGTCTGCTTCTCCCTCTCCTCTCCTGCTGTTTGTGTTCCCTCTCTCATTGTCTCTCTCTCTCTCTGTGTCAAATAAATAAAATCTTTAAAAAAGAGAGAGAGAGAATGAGTAAGACAGGTGAGGGGAGTAGACTTTGAGAGAGCCTGCACTGGGGGACCTGAACTCCTGAAATCCCATTTACTGTATTGTCCCTTGGGAAGCTGGTGAATTTCACAAGAACCTAAGCTGTGGGTTCTGGCTTTTCCTACTGCCTAGGGTCCCCCACATCTCAGGTTCTTAGTGGTGGGACTGATAGGGGTAATTGACATGGATCATGCCACTGCAGGGATGCATGTGGGCATCAGGGCCCTGAACTGCCCCACCCTGGGTTTCTCTGCCCAGGAGGGATGCTGCCATTCCTACCAAGACTGCATGGGGGAATCAGAGCCACCCAGGGCCTCACTTACAGCTTTGGCCTCATGTTGGCTTCTAACTGGAGTTTTGTTTTGTTTTTCCTTCACATTTTAATTTTCAAATACTAGCTTATTTTCTTAAAAACAAAACAAAAAAAAGATAGAAACTGAAAACAAAAAATCAAAAAAGTTCTTTTTTTTTAAAAAAGGACTACAATAGTTTCTATGACAATTTTTTTTTTTTTTTTTTTTTAGGTGGGAAGGGGCAGAGGAAGAGGGAGGGGGAGAGAAAGAATCTTAAGTAGGCTCCATGCCCAGCATGGAGCCGGATGCAGGGCTTGATCTCACAACCTTTAGATCTTGACCTGAGCCAAAATCAAGAATCAGACACTTAACCAACTGAGCCACCCAGACACCACAGTTTCCATAAATTTTTTAATTTTATTTTTTCCTTAGTTGTTTCCTCTTCATAATCTTACATAACTTCTTTGCTTTTAACTTTCTGTGTTATGGGTTTAGCCTTTTCCCTTCATCTTTTAATCTTGCATTTTATTGGCTTCTAAAGGTTTCTTTTCTATATCCTCAAATCTCATATATCATAAGTTGTTTTGTAACTCTTAACCTTTTATCTCTCCTGTGACTTCATCACTGTTATTTTTAAATTCTGCTTTATTTCTATTGGCAATTTTAGCAATTGTAAGGAATCCTTTCTTATCTTTCTTTTTTTTATTATAGTTCATATATATGCTTATAAAATATATCTTTCCATTGTTTCCTGAACTTATCATATATTTCATTTGTATTTATAATAACCAATAACAAGCATGATTATAGCAGTAAAATTTTCATTTAAGAATTTTGATCAGGCTCTTTTCAGATGTTTGGGTCCAGAGCAGAGTGACCCAGCTCTCATGGAGTCCACCAGGGGCTAAGGGCAGAGAGTGAGGTCCATAACCAACAGAGCTGTTCTTAACTGGTCTCTCAGGCTCCATCCAAAGGCCACTACAAACCAGCTGAAGAGTGACCTCCACAAACCTATGCCATGGATAACCTGGAGGTCCACATATTAATCCTTACATAAGCTCTGAGCCTCTATAGAGGGCATTTTTAATTTACTGGAACATGTGACTTCAGAACACCCATGAATTAAATAAATTGATAAGCATGAAGTAATGTAATCTATAAAGCACTATACTCATGAACTACCTTGTTAGTAAATGATGGTAATTACCAGCTACTAAAATGGACTGAAGCCTACAAATGACAGATGCTCAAGACCTCTTCTACTTTGATCTCCTTGTGCTTTCTTCTAATAATAGGAAGGTGCCAGGAAGAGCCACACACAGAATGGGTCCTTATAAAAGCTTGCTGAGGAAGAGGCAGCCATCCTAGACTGTCTGTTAGAGACAATGATACAGAATGGGTCTAGAAGTTTGAATAGACCTCTCCTCTGCCTCTTTCCATGTGCCTATAGAATATTCAGTACCACCTGTGTCCCCAGCAAGGTTAGGCCAAGGATATTGTGTAAAATGATAGGTTTTCTTTCCTGGTTATTTATTAGAATTACCTGGGCAGCTCTAGAAAAGCAAAAACAACACACGCCTGGGCCTGTTCTCCAGAGAAATCATGTGAATGGGTGTGGGGTAGGGTCCAAGCATTAATAATTTTACTATTTTAATTAATTAAATGATTAATTAACCAATTAATTAATTTAGTAGGCTCCACCTGAACCCATGACCCTGAGATCAAGACCTGAGCCAAGATTAAGAATCAAGACACTGAAGTGACTAAGCCAGCCACACACCCCTAAGTATTTTTAAGAAGATGTTTAGTTGACTAGTAGGTGTCCAAGGCTTAGACTCACTGGAATATAAGGTCTCTCTTTGAGCAGATAAAAACATCTCAGTTCATAACACAGCAATAAAAATAAAATAGTGTTACCAATATTAATAACAATAATAAAATCAATTGCTGCAACAGCTACTACTACTATCATTTAGCTCTTAATTCATCAGGAACCATGCTAAATAATCTTTATCTTCTAATTTACTGGTCAGAACTATGAGCCTCAAGCAAACCAGACAATTTGTCCACATTCAGTTAGTTTGTTAAGTGGCATAGCCCAGGCTCAGGCTCAAGTCTAAGAAGTTCTAAATCTAATCTTTAACCACCAGTTAAAGTAGCTTTCCCCCAAACCATTGGGAATAGGAGTCAAACACCAGGGGTGGTCTGCAGTGGCAAGTTTCAGTAAATCAAAAGTGCCTGCTGTACAGAGCCTTAGTGCTTTGATAAGGATTCCCTTGTGGCCTCTGGGTCTCCACAGCAGAGATCTGAGAAGGCCACTCTTCAGCCAGTTTGAGGTGGTTTCAGTGAAGCCTGGGAGGGAGCACAGGGACAAGACCTGTTATTCGTGTGGCACTCTTGGCTCTCACCTCCTTGTGGGCTCCGTAAAAGTAGGGAGTGGTCTGATTGTTACCAGAGTGTAACATCTGAAATAGATTAAATGAAATCATTAACAGCTTGAACTCTTGACATGTTGGACTAGATCTTCTTTGTTGTGGAAAGCTCTCCTATACCCCTGTTACAGCAGCCCTGACCTCTAATCTCTAGAGATGCCAACAGCAACTCCTGAATCCAGTTGTGACAACCAAACATGTCTTCTCTAGACATTGTGACATGTCCCCAGGCCAAAATCACCCCCTGTCGAGAAACTGGTTTATTTAATCCTTTGGCCACTTTTCATGATAGACAAGACAGCTATCACCACTCTTCATTTCATCAAAAAGAATGCTTAGGCCAAGAGGCTGTGAACTTCCTGAAGTGACATAGAGTGGTACCTGGATTTTCTGGTTCCACATCTAGCTTTACATTAAAATACTCATACCTAACAAGTGAACAAGAATAGGCAGACTTTTCTTTGCAGCATTCACCCCAGGCTGCATCACTGGTTAGAGGTCTCCCAGGGAAGTAAAAGCCTCTGCCTGAGAGGTTGCTGCTGGTATTGACACACTCACTGGGACATGGTGTCATACGATTAAAGGAAGCTAAGGATCCTCAGCCTCCCTAACACCTAGTTTTCAATGAGGGCTTCTGGACTAGAGGACAAGTTGATTTTTAATCAGTAAAGCAGCTAATTCAGCCATTGAGTAGTATCCTGTTAAGTCTTCAAAATCCTCTCCTTTCTCGTTTCCAAATCTCCTCAAGACAGAGCATCTTGGACAGTTACCCAGGTGAGGCTGCAGCAAAAGCTCATCCAGTGGCATTGGCTAACAGCAGAGGTTCATGCTAATGGCAAGTGCAGGTCCCAACAATCAACCTAAGGAACTGTTGCCATCCAAGCTGAAAGTTGATGGCTGGAGTTGTTGAATAAAGATACAGATATCCTATCAAGTGAAGAGAACAATATGGAGACCCTGAAAGAAAGGCATCTCCATCTAGAGGCTCTGTTTAAAAGGAGAGGACTCCAGCCAGGGAGAGCTCACAGGCATCCCAGGATGCCTGGCCCAGGATGAAACAAGGGGACCAGCCCAGGGGATGGAATCAATATTTTTATGGGAATGGACTTCAGAACAGAAAGGAGGCCTGACATTAGGACCAAGTTACCAATCAAAGTTAGACAAAAAGCAGATGTCATTTGATGGAGAACCCACAGAGTGTAGGGTCAGAGTTAGCATACCTCCTGTCTCAGAGCAGTATGGACCATGGGGTTGGGGGAGAAGACTCATCAGGTGTGAAATGCAGAAGCCAGGAGCCAAGCCAACTTGGGGAAACACTTCAGCCTCTTTGGGGTCCCCAAATTTTTAATTCTTCTTAATGGAACAATAGCAGCAACAACAAAACCTCAAGAAGTAGGACCTTATGGCTAAGAATGTAGGACCAGGTAAAGTAAGGGTAAAGTCTGGACACCATACAACCGGATGACCCTGGAGAATCACTTAAGGTCTCTAGCGTGTGGTGTCCTTGCTTTAATGGTGGGAGTCAATATAGAATCTCTTTCATAGGATTGGGAGATTTAAATGAGACAGGAAAAACAGAAAGCCCTAGAGCCTGGAACATAGGAAAAACTCAGCAATAGTATTTTGAAAGAAAATAATTTGTTTCCTAGACTGAACTTAACATTTCACTTGGAGTGGGAGCAAGGAGATGAAGGAAAGGTGTGCTCCTGTTGCTGTCAGAGGTTCTAAGTTTAGTGACTGTCCTTGCTCCTGGCATCTCTCCTTTCTCACTCCCTCATACCTCCATATGTTATTATAAGGTATGAAGACTTTTTCCCCTTTTAGTAACAACCAAGGATTTCCTATACCCACAGATATTTAATATTCTCCAGATGCTCAAGGCCAGGCTGCAAGTTAGCATAGCTACACCTGGATTTGGATCTAGAGACAAATTGCTACTTCATTATAGAACCAGTGAGAAGCATCCAATTTTTAAGGTTGTTAAACTTGCGAGGGCAACAGAGAACCAAATGAATGTATAATGAAGAATTACCTAACATGGGGCAGAGTATCTTAGAGGCAAAAAAGAAACATGCACACACACACAGACACACACACACACACAGATACACACACACACACACATACATAGACACACACACATACACCCCTCACACTCTGGAAAGCTATTTTATGATGGTAGAAATAGATAGCTGGGATAAGACTCTTCTTTTTAGATACGATAAGCAAGACATGATATGTCATAACTCTTTTTCTTGTCCCCTGGATGCAAGGGGTGCCAAGAAGTCAGCCACTATTTAAAGCGCTTTTCCCTACACCTGTCACCTGTGCAGGCCTCTCTGCAAGTCTAAGAGGTACAAAGACTTCCTTAGTTTATAAATACTATCCTTTCCTGGCCTGCTCACCCACTGTGCTGCTACTGATAAACACCCACTCAAAAGACGTCTGGTCTTACAAGGCACCAGAAACAATAACCCAGTTGCCTGGGGAACCAGGAATTCATGCAGGAGGTTTGCAGGGTCTGCCTCTGGGCCAAGGCAATGCCAGAAATGGAAAGCTCAGTTGCCCTAAGCTTCTGACACACATCATGGATTCCTGAGCTATTTGGGGAAATCAGCAGCCACTTTAGTGCCTTTATCTGCTCTGGGAAGAAACCTTACATATTCCACCGTTATTTGCCTTCTGAGTAAGGGATTCCACCGCTCATTTCTGGCGAGACTCACTCTGACCTCACCAGGCTATGATCACAGACATTTTTCATCAACAGTTCCATGTCAAAGTGGCCTCAGCATTGAACTGAAAGGAGGACACTAGGTTAGGTTTCACCTGGTGAAACCTGTTAGCCAGAAATCCCAAAAGTTGTTTTAGAATTTTGTAAACACCAAGGTTAAGTAAAAATGGACGGATGTTCAATCAATATAAGATTATCAACATATCAAGGCTCTCATCTGAAATCACAGAGTCGCGCACAGGACTCCCCACTAATCATTCCCAAGCACTCAGATATCTGGGGTGTTTTCTGTCTCCACTTGTGAGAGTGCTTGCTCCTTTGCCAGGCCCTGCCGCCTGCTGATGCCACCGTAGCCCAGCGGCTCCGGGCAGCAGTGCAAGGGTAGTGGGTGTACCAAATCTCCAATTCATCAGTTGTGGGGGAAGAAGGCTTAAACCCTTTCCATCAGCTTAGCTACTGTTTCTACAGAATCCAAAGATGACTGCCAGTAGACAGAGCATTTGTTTTCTTCCTCTGAATGCAATTGTCTAGATGGCAGCCTGTGAGTGCAGCAGTTTTGCAGACACTTATTTCATCTCAGAGGTCATATGGACCACAGCCCAGTAGGCACTTACCTGCCACCAGCCTCTTGCCAACAAAACCCCATGTCCCAGTCAGCCTGGGCCTTGGTGACTAACCTGGCTGGCTGATGACATCCACTGGGGCTGGAGGGGAGGTGCCATGGCTGTGTGGGTTTTCACACTACAGAGAAGAAGGATTTGGGAATGAAAAAGGAGTTGGGCTGTGCTGGGCCTCTTCTGCCATTCAAGTTCCTGAACTCTAGTTTGATCTTCTTCCATAACAAGGGCCAACAGTGAAACCTCCCTTCTGCAAGCACCTCGGGCCCCCAACATCCTCTAGGACTGTTCTGTGCTGAATCTGCAAAGGAAAAGCTCCTATAGTAACATTTGCCACTCTGTTCAAGGCTAAAGTAACTAAGATGGGTCAAAACAATGGAGAGAAGCTCAAAACTGCACCTCATTCTAGCCTATAAGAAGGGAAAACTAGTCTCTTTTCACCTCCAACCATCCCTATAATCTTTGGGTTGATAGAAATAGTTCTGGGGAAAAAAAAAAAAAAAAAAGAAAGAAACATTCCTGCTGGAAAAAACTTTGTGCACTGGTAGCTGGGGTGGCCAGTATTGTGAAGAATGGATGTCTCCTCAGGTGTCTCCCTGTCTCTCTCTGAGACTCTTAGAGCTGGGAATAGATGCTCAAGGAAGTGGCTTTTCACAAGAGAAGGGTTACCAATGCCTTCCTCAGATACATTCAAGATTCTCCTCATCCTCCCTGTTCTTGCACCCCCCTCTCTGCTGCAAGCTTTGAGCATGGCCAGCCTGTAATGCTGTTTTCTTCTCTCAAATGGTGACCACCACTTCCTGCAAAGTGACTTTCCTCCCCTAGTGCTCTACTAAGTTACAACGATATCCAACTATTTGTGATGCCTCTCCATCTTCACTAAAGCAAAACATGATATTTTATTAACGTCAATGACACTTTATTGAGCATTACTGTATGCTAGAGATTTTTTTTATAACTTTACATGTATTAATTTATTTAATTCCCACAATAACCTTCTAAATTGGTATTATTACCCTCTTCATTTTAAAAATGAGGAAAACTGATTTTCAGAGAGGTTACAGAATTTGGCAAGATCATACAGCTAATATGTATTATAGCCAGTGTCTAAAACCAGGTGGTTCATTCCGTAGCCCATGCTCTTAACCACTAAACTCTCTACTTGGCACAGAAGCCTGACCACTGGTTCTCTCAGCTTTTCACCCATAACTCCCTCTGTGCCAGAAAGAGCCTCCATTCATCTTCTTTAGCGTCTTATACAACAAACTATTCCCACATACACCCCTTCTCCCATCTAGCCTGTTCTGTCTTTCCTTATTTGAATCTTACCATTTCTCAAAAACTGGCTCAAG
This sequence comes from Lontra canadensis, assembly GCF_010015895.1. Taxonomy (NCBI): domain Eukaryota; kingdom Metazoa; phylum Chordata; class Mammalia; order Carnivora; family Mustelidae; genus Lontra; species Lontra canadensis. Next base: position 16,969,083 of record NW_022631030.1, read on the forward strand.
TCAAGTCAGCTCTGCAACATTCTCTAAGGGACCCATGCCCACCCTCATCCCCTTGGACCTTAAGCACACAATCACAGCCACTGTGTGCCGGCCCCTGTTGTCTGTGACTATGTGCTGCCTTGTTATCAGAGACTATGAGCCATTGAAGAGAAAGAAAACTGTCTTATATTATTTTGTATCTCTTGTAAAATCTTTCCAATATGAGAAACATAACAAATACGCAATTGAATTAGATCAGTATAGTCTGGGGCTCAAGAGAACATTCTAAACCTCAAGTCTTACAAAAACTCTGTAAGAGAAAATGAACAGGCCCCCGTAATCTCCTGTGCCTTTAATGCCACACACAGAGAGTCAAACCACATGCACCTCTGCTCCCTAGAATCTTCAGTGCTCTATGTGTAGCTGGGAAAAATGGTTTTCTTTTCTAACTCTAAAGAATACCAAGGTGTGCCTATAAATTCTTCCTTTGTTTATGTGACAGTTTTCTCTGTGACTTGAAATAGGACATCATTCCCCCTTGTCTGCTGGCACTGGTCTCTGGGTGTATGAGAAAGAGAAAATGAGAATCATCATCCAAGCCCCAAAGAGTATCATTGTACTCTCAGATAATCCAACTGCACACAGTGTGTTCCTGGCCAATTCTAGCTATCAAAAATGCACTTCTCAGTTTCCTTACCAGCCTACCCATCCTAGAGTAGGCAAGGAAGGGATGGCTAAGTGCTATGCTGGAATCAGCTTTACCCTGTTGACTGACAGTCTCCAGTTGCTGAACATTTCCCCCTAGCCTTCATCTTTCTCCCCTTCCCTTCTCTCCTCTCCTTACAGCTGAACTTTGTATAACCCCTGTAGCCCACTAATTAGCTGTGTGTGCATGTGTGTGTTTGCATGAAAGAAGAGAGAGAGGCTTACTTGTATGTATAATAAAATATATAAATTAACACCTATTTCTGTGATGAGCGCTAAATTTTAAAAATGATATATTCAGGACTTCTGCAATTGCCAGTCAATCTGCCTAGAATGGTTTGCTATCCAAAGGTCACACAGTTGCTTCCTACTTCCCACATGTCTCTACTGAATATAATGTTAGAGAGATATTTCCCTAATGCTTCCTATGCAGTGGTGTCCCTATCACTTTCAATCCCCCCACTCTCTTTTCTTCACAGCACTGGTACTGCTGATACTCCATATGTATTTCTGTCTCTGCCTTCATACACACTCCCAGGGTGGGAGCTCCATGACAGCGGGAGTCCTCTCTAGTTCATTCATTTCTGGATTCCCAGGACCAAGAATACTTCCTGCCTGGTGTATCATGGATGCTTAATAAATAGTCAATTAGAAATTGTTAGATGAACACATGAGTGAATTCTTCTAACAAGTTAATTTGAAAAAAGATCCTGGATCTAATTCTAATTTAATAATAACCAAATATAGGACCTCAAAATATGACTTCATCCCTGTGCATCTTGCTTTTCTCATCTATAAAATGAGATACCTAGACAAGACAAGCAACCTATTTCTGACCGTTTCTAAGTCTTCCTGAATTGCCTTGCTGTGAACAAGTGAGGCAGGAGGTCCTGCCCTCTACATGACTTTCAAGTGACCTTGGCAATGCTATTTTCCCTCCACCCATTGAGCAGGCTGAAAACACTGCCCTCAGTGGGGCATTCAGTAAGAAGGCCTGCCTAGACACTTGCTTGTAGACAATACCAGATCTCATCCTCTGGTTTGCAGGAGGAAGAGGAATTAGCTCCTCTTACAACATCTTTGCAAACTTATTCCTGTGAATCAGAACTGGGGATTAGTACCATGAAGCCAGGAGGAGTGTTCTTTACTGGGTCCCGCAGAGGAGAACCATAAGAAGTTGTCTAAATTGTGTTGAAAGTGAGTGAAAACATGTTTCTAGGGAAGGCAGGAAGACAGCTTTGAGGCTTCTGTATGATATCTCTTGGCTAAGCATGAGTTTCCTAAGGAATCAGAACTAATCATGGCAGTTTTGCAGTTCTTCTTTTAACCATCCCTAGAGGCCTTCTGAATTTCAGAGACCCCTGGAGGGAAGAGGAGAACTAAAGCACTAGAAATAGCTGTGCCTTTGACATGAAGCACACCAGCAAATGGGCTAAGACAGATCACACAGTCAAGCATTGCCATCGCTCCATGTGCACTGAAACGCCCGCGCTCACGGTTATGCAATGCAGCAACTTGCTAGAGCACCGCCGGCGCTGTTCTAGAAATTGAAAGCTATCTACTCCTACCTGTACATACAGCAGGGAAAATCACTTTCAACTCATTGAGAGGCTTCAACAGCAGAAAGATTGATCAAACCGATGAGGAACAAATCTCCCTTCTGTGTACTGATGCCAGACACATAAACAAGGCCAGCTGCGAGTCGCCCCCCAGGACCAGCTGGTACCGAGGTTGGGGAAGATATAAGGCACTCAGGGAGCCCATGAAAAGGCAGGGACACAGAGTGACCATTGAGAGGCAGAGGATAGCTCGGGGACCCAGGATCATGCTGGCTTCAAAGGCAATTGACGTGGAGAGAGAGCAAAAGTCTGGGTTCAAGTTGGAGAAGTTTGGAGGGGTGCTAATTGGTGCCTTAGGCTTTTGTGAAAATTTTGCTGAGAATCATTAGTTGGGAACTCATGAGGAGGAAGTGGTTGTTTTCTGAAATCTGGCATCACAGGGAATAAGAGATCCTGAACCCTCTCCAATGAGGATTGTAAAAAGTCCTAAGGGAAGGAGACTTGGCTTGCTCACTGGGATAGTGAGTGACCTGGCTGTCTCTAATGAGTCCTTTGCATTGTCCTCTTAGCTTCTTGCAGGACCCAGGTCATCCTCACTCCCCCTTTAAACCATGGGCCCAGCACTTGTGATCTTGCTATCTACCCTTGTCACACCCAAGTTTTCCTCATTAGATAAAAAATTAAATTTTGTTAATTAAAGTAATGGAAATCAATTACCCTTATTAGGACACATGGCCTATTGAAAGAGAGCCAAGCCTTCTACAGCAGGTTTCTTCTGCCTGAGATTGCGAGGGTCTCAGGGCACAGCTCTCCGAGTGGGGGTTCCTGGCCTGCAAGCAGAGGGACTTTTCTTCCCTAGAGACAGAGCGGGTTCCAAACTGTTAACAACCAGGATATTTACTTCAAAATGATGAATGGATTAGATTTCACTAACACTTAAAGATTCCATTCATTTCTTCTTAGGTCTCTGCCTAGCACACTGGGATGGATATAACAAAAATCATGTATGTTTAAAATAAAACTCAATCACTTTCTAGATGGAATAAAGGAGTGATGCAAGGTGGTTGTTGAGGTTTTCTCTCCTTTCTCTTCTCCTGTACTACATCTCCTCAGAATAGCTTGAAAATTCATCACTCTTATAAATATCGCTGTACAATTTAAACACAGTCATTATTTCTCTTTAAAAAATGCTGTAAATGCAAGGGATAAAGTCTCCTCAGCAATGTCCCTGCAGTTTTCTCAGTTTATACTGAACTAATTGCCAAAGCAGCATGTGATGAAATCCCTAACAGCCTTCACGACAAAAGATTAAATCCTGTAAGGAAGCACATTTAAAAGGTGAGCTGCAGTTGCTGAAATTCCACCCACCTGAACTCGGGTCAGTCACATCCGCACATTGGCAGCCCAGGTTCAGGGCTGGGGCGGGGGGCCAGATCTAGCAGTCCAGTTACATTGCTCCTGCTGACTCACTGTTGAAAACATGAATCCACTGACATCGTTCTGAGCTTAGCCCCTGGAGCCATTTTTTCTGTCTTTAAGAAGGGGTGCTAGCTTGGAACTCCTTCTTGACCTCATCTTGCCCACCTAATGTCCAGGATAACCCTTCTCCGCTGTACTTCGAATGTATCATTCCACTATCCCTTCCTAAAACAGTAGGACAAATCTTGAATGAAACAAAAACAGTTCATTCTGATAGTCAAGAAGTTCCTTCCCTCCCATCTTCCAAAGTCACTACCCACAACTCCCATGCTATAGAAAATGTGCTGCTCAAATTGAGCAAACTCTCTTTTCTCCCTCACATGGATCATGTCAGTCATCACCTTAGATTGAATCAATTCAAGAATCCTGACCTCCCCACTTCTTTCTTTTTGAAAACCTCCTTCTGTCCCTGACTGTAATAAAAGGTGAAATTCTGCATATCAGGATTCACTGTAAAATAGGGAACATTCTTACCATTTGCTTTATTGAAAGTATGGAAGATCCAGATAAGAGAAAAGCCACAAAATGATGCCACCTGCATTCATGAGAGTCACATGAAAGTATCTAATTGCAAACCTCAGCACCTGGAGACTTGCACCCTGTGCTCTTTGCTCTGCTTCTCTGGGAATTGTAAAACCTCAAAGAGGCAGGGATCACATGTGAACGGACTTGACCAGTGATGTCCCATGTAGAGATTTCCTCCAGCAGATCGATCGTTAACAGCATTGTGTCCTTCCTCACCATCACAGTCTGCATGGCTTCCATTATCTCTCTTTAGAATTAATCTAGGCAATCACATTTATCTTACATAACATAAACAAGTTGACCCTACATCAATTACAGAAGCCTAGAATAACACTGTCATCACTGGAAACAGCAGAACGTCTACAAATGCTGCCATTCCATCAAAGTCATGTCTGTTCTAAAGAATTTGGAATTTCTTCTGCAATTGCACTACATATATAAAATGTCAGAGTAGGAAGAGAACTTAAAGGGAGGTATTTCCCAGTGTTCAAAGTGTATAGATAAGTGTTATGTAAAAACAGGTAGTCATGGTAGTCAAATGCATTTGGAAAAACCTACATTAAACTAATGTAGACAAATTTATTTACTGCTTTTTAAGAAGATTTATTTATTTGCAAGAGAGAGAAAGAGGGAGAGAATGAGACCAAGTGGGAGGGAGAGACGGAGGGAGAGAGAACCCCAAGCAGACTCTGCACTGATTTTGGAGCCCAGCATGGGGCTTGATCCCTGGACCCTGAGATCATGACCTGAGCCAAAACCAAGAGTTGGATTCCCAACTGACTGTGCCACCCAGACACCCCATTTACCACTTTTAATATTAACCACCTATCTCCAGAAATACAGTATGTTCCAAACATATTTACCTTGCCAACTACTCTCTCTAGAAATGACCTCATCATTGTAATGTCCCATGTAATACACTGCTCTAGAACCATCCAGGCCAATCCTTCATTAAATGCTTCACTCTCCTCTACATCACTTCTGGGCTCATAATTGACTTACTGTTTGTGTCCTTTCCCTACCACAACATCCTTTGTTGCATTGAACTAAAATGTGATTCTTTATAGCTTCCTTCTTTTTTTAAATTCAATTTTATTTTTTCAGTGTTCTAAGATTCATTGTTTATGCACCACACCCAGTGCTCCATCCAGTACATGCCCTCCTTAGTATCCACCACCAGGCTCTCCCAACCCTCAACCCCTCCCCTCCAAAACCTTAATGTTTGTTTCTCAGAGTCCACACTCTCTCATGGTTCATCTCCCTCTCCAATTTTCCCCAATTCACTTTTCCTCTCCTTCACCCAATGTCTTCCTTGTTATTCCTTATACTCCACAAGTAAGTGAAACAATATGATAATTGACTCTCTCTGCTTGACTTATTTCACTCAACATAATCTCCTCCAGTCCAGTCCATGTTGATACAAAAGCTGGGTATTCATCTTTTCTGATGGAGGCATGATACTCCGCTGTATATATGGACCATATCTTAATTATCCATTCATCTGTTGAAGGGCATCTTGGCTCCTTCCACAGTTTGGTGACTGTGGTCATTGCTGCTATGAACATTGGGGTACAGATGGCTCTTCTTTTCACTACATCTGTATCTTTGGGGGTAAATACCCAGTAGTGCAATTGCAGGCTCATAAGCTAGCTCTATTTTTAATTTCTTAAGGAATCTCCACACTGGTTTCCAAAGTGGCTGCCCCAACTTGCACTCCCACCAGCAGCATAATAGGTTCCCCTTTCTCCACATCCTCTCTATCACTTCTTGTTTCCTGTTTGTTAATTTTGGCCATTCTAACTGGTGTAAGGTGGTATCTCAATGTGGTTTTGATTTGAGTCTCCCTGATGGTTAATGATGATGAACATTTATTCATGTGTCTGTTAGCCATTTGTATGTCTTCTTTGGAGAAGTGTCTGTCTTCTGCCTTCTTGTACTTTCAGAATTGTCCTCTAGGTTTATATAGAGCAAACCTAATCAATCTTCAAATACACAAAGAAAGTTCTCATGGTTCTTCTAGTTATATCCTGCAGGCTAAAATCCATGCAAGCCTTCAATGATTACTCTGATGACATTTCACATTCTAGTAACAACCGGGTCCCTTCTGCTTGATTCTCTTCAATTATCAATATACTTCATAAAGCATGGTGGCTGTAGGGAACACAGACACTCTGGATCTTGTCAAACCAATTTAAACTAAAGCAAGACTTTTACTTTTGTATCTCTGGACACTGGTATGCCAATAAGAAGCCAGGAGATTTTACAAGAATAATCAAGAATTTCATCAACTTGAAAGTAGTTCTTGACTCAATGTTGAGGTTATTAAGGTTCATCCAGATAGATAAAATTTGATGATTTCCATGAGAATGATGATCTATGTTGAGTGTTTGGATAATTCAGTATAGACCCTGACAAGGAACTAGACTGTGATTTAGGCTCCCCTTGTTGCAATGGACTTCAGTGATCAACATTACCATTGTTGTGGGCAAGAAGTCAGAGTCACTAAGGGAAGTTGACAGGTCTGGCTCAGGTTGATTCCCCCACCAGCCCCCTGCCCCAACCCCTCAGCATGTACAGCATCCCCAAATGCCAAGCAGGATGCTTGTGAGTCAGCCAAATTCCCTCTGGAAAGTAAGCCTTAGCATGTGAGAGGCAATCTTTATTCTTTTGCTAGGTAATTCTTGTTTCCAAAACCAGAAGAAAAAACAGAGGCCAATATTTAGAGATGTGAATGGTACTAGAGGGCTGCAGAAGAATAGAAATGCAAATACAATTTTTGAAATGCACCCTGCTGAACAATTCACTGAAAATATGAAGGCATGTAGAAGGAAATGCAGTGACTGGATATCTAGTTTCTGCAGGACCATATCAGCTTCTGGAATGCCAGCATGGATTAGATAGGTACTTTAGCCATATCCATTTTCAAGTAGGTTTTAAAGAAAATTCAAAACAAAATGGTAGCAAAAGAAAGAACACAGAATTGTACATCAGAAAACCTGCCTTCAGGCTGTGTTTTGTCACTTACTAGCTGTATGAGCTCTGGTTATTTACTTAACCTCTCTAAAAACTCATTCATAAAATTGAAGTTCTGAACTAGATTGCTAGCTGTGGCCTTTTTGGTGCAGATCTTCTACTATTATAATTATTGTATAACTACAATATATTATCATAATAGGTCCTACAGAACACCATATTTTCTGACTTCTGGTAGTCCTCCAGAAGGAATGGCTTTACATTATTTTAAAAGAATAATGGGATGCATACTGTTGGAGAGATGGAGAGAAAAAACGTATTCAGATTCCTGTATTAGGTTGAGCACAAAGTTGTGTTCTTGTTTATTTACTTTTGTTGTTATTGTTGCCAGAGAACTAATTACTTGTACCATTTTGTTTGTTCTTCAGAAATTAGTTGTTCATCTGTGGTTTAGCTTTGGTTTTAAGCCACTTGGAAAGCACCCATGGTCAGAGAATGGCATGTTGTTGCTATACCTCTCCATGTCTGCTCTAATTATTTCCTTGCCCTGGAGGGCTGCCCAACACAACTGCAATAATTCTCTTGGGAATTTTACCTACTTTGTTCTGACATGAAAGAATTATAAAGATAGCTTTTTGGAGGTCATTAAACTGGTGGCATTTCCTTGGACACATCCTTGGAATATCACAGGGCCAAGAGGATTCCAAATTGAGATTATAGTAATTGGAAACCAAAAGTAGGTTTTGAGTAAGAGCAGCAAAACAATATAAAGACATTCAATTGCTCTTATGGAAATTGTGTTCTGCATCCAATATGTGACTGACTATTATCTACTGAGGCAGCATGTAGGTTGGTCTCTGAAATTAAGGCTAAATATGGAAACCAGGAACTTCTATCGCGTAAAGGTCCTAAATGCATTTGGACACAGCAAAAAGCTATTAATTTCATTTCCAAATAAGCAGAGAGATTATTGGAAAGGAAGCTGGAAAGGAAGCTCCTAGTAGCCAAATACCTCTTTGCCTGATGGGAAAGGAGTTGTATAAGATTCACTTCAACATTAAATGAACTTGGGGGAGAAATCCAGGAAAACATGAGAAAGAATGGTCTTCCAATCACCTGAATTATTATAATCTCGGTATGTGTAGGTGTCCATAATAGACAATGGTGAGCTGAGAGGAAAGGCAGAAAGAGGAAAACCCTGAGAAATACAGTGGAAGTTGGAGGACAGGACAATCTATATTAAAAGCCAAATTCAGAGAGTTGATAATACACAAAAATGTTACCCCATTGCATTTGACCCAGTAGCCAGTTGTACATGTGCTCTATTGCCCAATAGACAAAAGCCATCTTTTTTTTTTTTTTTAAGATTTTCTTTTATTTTTTTGACAGATCACAAGTAGGCAGAGAGGCAGGCAGAGAGTGAGAAGGGAGGAAGCAGGCTCCCTGCTGAGCAGAGAGCCCGATTCGGGGCTCGATCCCAGGACCCTGGGATCATGACCCAAGCTGAAGGCAGAGGCTTTAACCCACTGAGCCACCCAGGCACCCAAAAGCCATCTTTTTTCTCTAGAAGGGAGAAAGAGCTCAGGGCATGAAGAGCCGTAGAATTTGTCTTCTTTCATTAGTCACTTTGACTGAAGTCTCTGTTACTGAAATGGGTACGCTCAATGAGCATTCACTAAATGTTCCATGATTGTGATGAATAAGATCTACTGCAGATGAGAGCTATTAATTCACCAGAGCCCAGATGCCCATTGAATCTCATTTAATACATCTCAGCTGTGAGCTGCTTGTGGGCAAAAACTATGTCTCATTCCCCCTTGAGTCCCACAACACCTAGGACCATGCCTTGCATAGAGCAGTTGCTGAATAACTGATAGGACACTGCTTTCATAAATTTGACAATATAATCCATGAGGTATATATAGGAAAACATTTAGAAGGGCTTTTTCAGGAGGTGTTCAATCTCCTGAAGAGGGATCTATTTCTGCTAGCTCCCTCACTGCTGCTGCTCAGAAAAGCCATTCACAAACAGATAGGCACACAGTTTCTGAGAGGCCTTTGAACTTCAGTAGCAATTTCCAAGATTTCATTTGATTAAGCATTAATAACAACAGCAGCTGATAGAAAAATGCTATGTTAAAATCTGATCTATGTGCACATTACAGATAAAGACATCATGAATTCATTTCAGTTACTATGAAACCCCTGATACAAGGTTATAAGTCAAACCATGTCAAGGAGAAGTAGACCATGTGGGACAGATTCAGTCAACATTTAAACCATAATTAGTAAGCACCTGCTATGAGCTGGATGCAAAGTTGAAGAAGACATGGCCTGACTTTCAAAGAATTCACTGTCTAGTGGGAAAGCATCAACACCATGAGCTGAGATGGAGCAGAAAGAACTGACATCTGGACCTTGAAGGCAAATGACTTTGTTGAACTCCAGACTGTGCACCTCAGTAACTCAGACACTTTGGTAAGTGACCTGGCTTCTTCAAGTCTCACTTTGTAAACATCATTAATTATATCTACTTCTGAGTCTTTAAGCAGTACAAGTATATGGTTACCACACAATAAATGCAAGCTCTCACTTTTATGAGAGGATAAGAACATAACAGAAGGGCAAGATGGAGGTCATTCCCTCAGCCCAAACTAAGTATTTTATAGTTCCTCCTTGAGTATGGATTGGAAATGAACACCATTGTATCTGCCAATTGTTCTATAAATTTATAATTGTTAACTGTTTACTTGGCTGTCTTCAGTTTTTAAGAAAAACGTTCATGTTTTAGGTGCTAGTTCCTTATGTGACATTGTGTAAATGCTCAACTTTCAATTCTGAAGAAAGAATGCCTTCAGATACTGGAATGGAAGGTACTTAAACCAGGTGGTTCTGTTTCAAAAACTGTAAAAGGTATTCAGAAGTGTAAGCAAACAGAACTCATTATGGGATGGGCTCTGAGCTAGGTCTACCCTGTGTGAGAATAGTCCATATTACAAGTGGAGAGCTGGTGCCAGCCAGAGGTACACAAGTAATCTCTTCTTATTCAGGAGTACTGACCTATACCTCCATGACCTTTACAGAATCTACTTAAAATGTCTGGGCAACCACCAACATGGTGCCTTTCTTCTGTACAGATTTTGTGCAGTCTGTGACCACATTTGCTTTGGAGATTTTCTTTCTGAAGGTGAGGTGTGAGACAGGAAGAACACAGCTGTGCTTTTAGATCCCAGATGGAAATAGTGGAACATGCTAAGCAGTCAAAAAAATATTTTGACTTATGCACAGAGCAAATTTCTCTAGAAGCTATCAGATAGAAAGAACAATTTCATGCATGAAATCCATGCCCTCCTTACCCACTGGCCTTCTTGTATGAACCAACTTTTCATGGAAACATTAGTGGTGCTCAAATGGTGGGATAGAAAAATGTGGCATGACTGGTCTGCCCAATTCTGGGACAGAGGTGAAACAGTTAACACCACTGCAAGACTGTAATGGAGCCACATAATTCCATGATTATCTGGATAGAAAGGCCAACCCTGCTGTTTTGATGCCTTCTTTCTTTTTCTCAGTCACTGCAGCAATGACACTTCTAAAAAGGGGCACCCCTCCACCCCGCCACCTCTATGGAAACAACTGCTTTGGAATTCTACTGAATGGCACTAAATGTCTTCAAAATCAAAGGGAGAATGTAATTTAAGTGCCACTTGGATCTTCCCACAAGTTTCCCTGTACCCATATGCTAGAAACACTGCTTGGTGACAGGTCTATAGTTTAGGGTAACATAGAGTGGTGGGGGAAATTATGGTTTTTCAACCATGCAGGTCAAGAAATTGACAATTTTAATAGCACCCTTCTAATGGGGAATGATCTAGATTTCTGTCCCCGCCCCAACTCTTAGACTGAAAACATCAGTAGGATGTGAGAAAGCAAGGTATTAGTAAAAAAATTTACATCTATCTTCTTTCCAGAAATGGAGAGTCTCAATGTGAAGGTAAAACAAATAATAGCATAGGAGTATTACCCCACCAGAATAAGAGCTGAGTTAAGAAATTTTGGTTGGGAATGGGGAGAAAAATCACACTTTTCCCCAAACTACTGTTTGTATATTAAATATAGCCTATTCCATATATAGTGGGTAGCCTGGAGTATTTGAACTTAGGAAGAACAAAGCAAATAGATGTAGATTTTAGAAGTTATCAGAAAGCAGTTCTTTGCTAAAAAAAAAAAAAAAGTGAGTATAACAAAGCAAATAGATGTAGATTTTAAAAGTTATCAGAAAGCAGTTCTTTGCTAAAAAAAAAAAAAAAAGTGAGTATCTACTATGTACCAGGTATACACATTTGATAGCAGGCACGTCTTCATTCTGGGAATGTCAGTGAAAGAGTCCAACATACAAATGAATACATATAACACAATCTGGAAACAGTAGAGAGATCATATGAAGGTATCAGTCATGAAGAGCTAAGGACAGCCCAGTGCAGAAAGGTGGAAAGCTATGGAAATATGGGTGTAAGGAGCAGTATGTGCATGTACTTAGAATGTCTCTATCTCCATAAAATTAAAATGGATACAAATCACTGAGGTCAATAGACAGAATAACTTGCTGACAGTGAAAGTTGTTTAAAAATGAACTTGAGGTACCACAAAAGTGGCTTTCCCCCATTTGCCGTGGTTATTTTAGGAGCAGCAAATGGCCTTTCAAAGTTTTGTCAATATCTAGCTTTTGTGGTATGGAACTAAGTGTAATTAGGAGTGAATTGAGCAGAGTGTTGTCTATATTCTCCATCTCTTCCCTTTCTCACCTTCCATTCCCTTCTCAACCTACTACAATTGAGCTTTCAGATCCACCCATTCCAACAAAACAGCCGTTATCGAGGTCATCAACTACTCTATCTTACCAAATTGCCAAAAGTTGTTTCAGTTTTCCCATTGTACTTCTCCCTTCCAGCTGCCTTTAAAGCAAACGCTTTCCCCTCCAAGCTTCTGTGATACCACCCTCTCCTGTTTGTTTGTTCATGTACTGGTTATCCACTAGGTAGTTGCTTCTTCTTGGTCATCTCTGTCTGTCCTTCTCTTCCTGAATCCTATAAGGAATACCCCAGGGTTCCATCCTCAGTCCCCAATTCTCCTGTTTCTATACTCTCTCATATGATGGTCTCATGTCAGTCCATGATTTAAAATACCATCTAGGGGCACCTGGGTGGCTCAGTGGGTTAAAGCCTCTGCCTTCGGCTCAGAGCATGATCTCAGGGTCCTGGGATCAAGACACGCATTGGGCTGTCTGCTCAGCAGGGAGCCTGCTTCCTCCTCTCTCTGCCTGCTTCTCTGTGATCTCTGTCTGTCAAATAAATAAATAAAGTCTTTTAAAATAAATAAATAAATAAATAAAATGCCATCTATATCCTGCTTACTCCCAAGCCTATATCCTCAACCCAGTCCATTTTCAGAGAACAAAGTTCATACCTCTAAATTCCCATGTAAACCCAACAGGCTTCTCAAACTTAACACACACACAGTGGAATTTCATGGCATGTTACCCCCTGCCACACATACATTTCCTTCCTTGAGATGCTTTCCATCTTAGCAAATGGCACCACCATCTACCAATTTCTTTAGACTAAAACAAGGAATCATCTTTAACTTCTTTCTTTCCTTCTTACTTTATATTCAGTCCACTGGTCAGTCCTCTGTTCTACTTCCAATGAATATCTCAGGTTTTCATTTCCTTCTATTTCCATTGTTAGCACCCTAGTTTATGCAACTCTCACCTGGATTACCAAAATAGCCTTCTAATCTATTTCCCTTTCTCTCTTGGAGTCTGCTCTCTACCTATCAGTCAGGGTAATTTTAACATTCAGATCAGATCACTTCACTTTGATGGGTGAAGTCTTTAAAGCTTTACTATTGAACTTAGAATAAGCTTTAAATTTCTTACTATGCCTAGGAGGTCAAAAGGTATCTGATTCAGGTAAATTTTGGGACCCCATCTCCTGAAATATTCCCATGTCATTATGCTTCCACCTCACTGGCTTTCTTTCTATTCCTCCAACAGGCAATGCTCATTGTTATCTTTGTCTTTTGTACCCGCTTTCTTGTCTATCAAGAATGCCCTTCCCATACATAAGGAAGCTGCTATCTTAATCTCAGAGTGGCCTTCACTGAGCCTGCTCTGACTTCCCGAGCTGAATTGCCTCAAACCCATCACCAGTGATTTTTTTCTACCACCACCTATTTCATAAAAGAAATCTACTCATGTATTCTACATGTTTATTTTATCTTATGCATGAATAAAAAATAGGGAATCTCTGTGCGGGTAAGGGAATCTTAAATAAAAAATAGGGAATCTCTGTGCAGTCTCCTGCATTGTTATATCCTTATACTTAATATACCTGTGGGATAATAGATGATCAAAAATTGTTGAATTAATTAATTAATGAATTAATGAGAGAATGGATGAGTGAGGTTTCCCTGGACACAAGAATACGTAGAGCTAATGGACTGGGAAAAGTCAGTTTCCACTACTATTTTCCAAAAATTACATTTGCAAGGGCTTAGACAAATATCATGAAATAGTAGACTTGGAATCGGTGATTCCAATTTCCTATCCAACTGTCTTGAGGAAAGTATGGGCTTCAGTTTCCTCATCTACTAAGTGAGAATAATAATCGCTATTGTTATCATGAAAATTAATTAAGTAACTTGCCACAGTCTCTTAAGTTATAATTTGTGCTCAAGAATTTTTTGTCTCACTCATTGCTGTATGTCTAAATATCTATCCCCATATTAAAACCATTCCAATGATGGAGGCTTCCTCCTCTTCCCCAGAATTTGCCTCAGAATCATATCTATCCAAAAGATTCTGCTTTTTTACGGTAAGCCCCCATTTTGGCCAGTTCTCATTAGTGATGGAAGGGAGCATCTGGTTTGATTGCATATTTTAAGTGCTTAGTCTCCATGCTGATAGGGGCTGAAAAAACAGATGATGGGAAGAAATCAGTCTGTGCGAATCCTCTGGTCCCTTTTCTCTAAGGAAATCAGTGAGCTCACTGTCATCTGCTCTGCCACCACTGTCTAACTGGTAAGATCCTCACTTGGCAGACAGGACCCTGCTCTCTGCTTCCAGCCACTCTATCACCAGGCCAGATCCTTTCTAGATTGACTTTATCTCAGGGTATCATAGAGATTCAAAGTTTTGGATAATGTAGATAAAACAAAATTAGAGGTTTCACGCCTGCTGTTTTCCAACTTTCCAGGAAGAAGTCTAGTCAGGGCTCAAGTTATAGGCAGTTTACCCTTCTGGTGGGTCTGGGTAACTTAGATAATGTCCTCCATCCCCACCCTACCTCCAAAAAAAGAAAAGGAAAAAATATATATATCCCTTTTATCACATTTGCGTACATTTACTATATGCTGTGGAACCAGATTATCTGTTTTTGGGGTTTCTCTTTCCCCCAGAGTATAAGCAAAGACTCTTAGTACTGTGGCCCAAAGCATGTTTTCAAAATCTGTGTCTGCTTTGTGTGGTGTTCTGGATTTAGGTTTGCAAGATTCATGGGCCATTTTTTCCAAAAAAGAAATAGTTATGTAAGTGGTAGTGATGGTGGTCCTGATGGTGGTGGTAGTAGTTGTAATGATTATGGTGATGGTGGTGGTGAGGGTTGTGGTGGTGATGATGGTGGTGGTTGTAGAGGTGATAGTGGTGGTGAGGTGTGGCAGTGACAATGATAAAGGGAAGAAGAAAACAAGAATGAATACATACAGAATGCTTACTATAAAATATTATTCTTCTAACAGCCCTATGAGGGAAACATTGTTATCCCCATTTTACAGACATAATACAGGGCCACAGAAATGTTCTATAACTCACTTGGCTAGCAAGCAGCAGAACTGGGTTCCAGTTCTAGTTTGTTCTGGTCTATGCAGTCTAACTCCAGAATACAACTCTTAACAAACAGACTCTTTTAACTTTGGTCAACTTATAAAAGTACCTTTATTTTGCCATTTGTTAACTGGGAGGAGATATAATAATCGTTATCTCTTATTTGCAATATCTTGCTGTTTGAGAGCTATGGAAGACAGGTGGCTAGTGTAGTAAAATGTTATTAGAGTTCAACATACTTTTGTAACTCCAGGACCAGTGGTTGTGGAGTGACACAACATGTGTATTCACAGAAGGAAAAGTACTCCATTCAAGAGGTTGGCTTTGTGAATGCCTTAGCAATCAAAACAACATGACATGCATGCAGAACATGAAATTATGGAAAGAGAACTTCTCCTCAAATTAATTTGTTAAAAAAGTAGATACATTTCTAGGCATTCTTGAACAGAAATAAAAACAATCCCACATGAACTAGAGAAGGACAATGATGTGATGGAGTTGGGAGAAAATGATCAGCTACTAAATTGCACAAATATCCTACCAGTCTCTTGATTCCATTTACCTATAAGGGAAAGGTCATCGGGTCTATCCTGCCTAACAAAGGTAATAAGTCCTTAACACAAGGTTAAGAGTTTTGAGTTAACTGAGCGGGGTTCTACAAATTCAAAGTCAATGCCAGTGACTTTTCAAATGAGGTCTAATAGCAGCTGCCCACATGGAATAGATTTGGAACCTCGAGTCTGTTTTATAATTGACCAAACGAAACGAGGTCTCTGTTGCAGTGCATCCTTCTGGCACATTCTGTTTCTCTGTTCCACAGTAGCTGTTAATGGATTTAACCAATTTTAACAAGATATTCTCAGTCATGATTCAAGTCCATCTGGCAGAATGCACAGAGCACTGTGTTAGGAGTCAGAAATCCAAGATTCTAAATTCAAGTCGTCCATGAACTACATTAGTGACCATGAACTAGAGGTACAGAAATAATATAGCATTGGAAAGAAACTTCTAGGTCATTTAGAGCAAAGCCAACACTTCGATGAGGGGCTGACATTCTGAGAAAGTATTGAACCTAAAGACTCATTGCTAAATAAGTGGCACAATTAAGTCTGAAATGTCAGCCCTCCTGACTTTCAGTCCAGTGCTCTTCACACCACACCACATGATTTCAGTGGTTACTTTCAGGTCTAGGAGTTGAAGAAATATTTGCAGTGACTCAATCTAACTCTTAAAAACAAGACGGCAACTGATAAAATACCCTTAAGTGGTTATATCTTCTGTCATTTAAGTCAAATTCATACAGGTCCCTAAAGGCTGTAGAAACTGTCAGCAGTAGTGAGCGAGGTCTATAATTTACAGAATCCCTGGTTGTGCAGATAGGACCTATGTTTCTAATGGCCACACTAACCGGCTTTCTTTTCTCTTAGTATTAGAAGAAAGCCCACAGGGATTTAAATAGAGTGGGCATTCGGTATAACGTAGTTTATTTTGCCAGAAAGTAAAGAAAATCTCTGAAGTCTTCCAAAAGCTGGTGGGAAGGGTTATAGTTGTAGAACTAGGCAAAAACAAAAAACAAGCAATTAGTAATGACAGATTTGATTGGGAGCAAGCTGGAACTTCTGCTCTCACCAGTATCTTAAAAATATTTTATAGCCTGACTCTTCAGGGAGCTGTCTCTGTCTCTATCACCACCATTAAGTTTATTTTCCCAAGAAATATAATTGGACACCTTCAAATGTTGGGGTTGGGACATGGAACTAACATCCAGTTATAGGTGAAGGGTGTTTTGTATTTTGTGCTTATGTTCCACAGTTTATATTCTAAGCTAACAAATTTCTGAATCAACAAAAAGTTTTTTTCAACGGGGTTGGATCACACACTAAAACAAAGTAAATGTACTGAAATGACTGTCCACTATTACCTACCCACACCCAGATTTATGCCTGCCTCTCTGTTCCTCTGCTCATGTGGGGAAGTAGACCACAATGGGTTTTCAGGTGACTTGTCACCATGTGGACAGAGGGTCTTGTCAGCTTATGCTTTCCCTCTATCACTTTTTTCCTTGTTTAACTCGAGCCAATTAAGCCCTGTGCTATCATTAATCGTCAAACTAGCACTTTTAGACTTGAGAAAACCCATCTGGCAATCACCTTTAAATTAGCCTTCAGCCCCTCCAAATAGCTTTAATTAAAGTCACGGCTGGCATGGAATCTGTCCAAGTTTTGTTTGTGGTTACAAATTCACAGTGTCACAGGTGTGGCAGGAACAGGACATATATTAATTCTGGAACCTCAAGGTCTCATCCAGGTCAGGTCTGAAAAAAAAAAATTTTTTTTTAAATAAATGCTCATGCAAACAGTCTGCTGGCCAAGCTTGGCAGACAGTTTATTTCAAAGGACTTCCCTGCAAAAGGAGTCAGAAAACTTCCTTGTAATCTTAGAAGTTGGTTCTATCAGCACTAGACCACCCACTGATCCCAGTAAGACAAAGGGCACCTTATGGTCATACAGAGATGTATTAAGAAATCCAGGTTTATGCTTGAATTGTCATTGGACAGGGATATGAAAGGTATATAAACTCATGGCCATTTCTTAAAGTGCTCCTGAAACCAGTTCAGACTTGGAGACCCTAAATGATACCTATTTCATGTACAATACACTACCCCAGATGAGGCCATTGCTAGGAAAACAACCTCATATGGGTCTCTTAAGAGAGAGTGTAATCTATTAGGTTGGATGCACTGATGTGTACTTTGATCTGGATTCAAACCTGGTTCTTCTTAGTAGCTGTCTAACTGTGATAAAGTTACTCTCAGATTTCTTTGTCCATCCATAGAATGTAGACAATAACCCTTGTCTCTATAGGGCTGTGGTGAGAATTACCATCAATAATTTATGGTTATGGCACATGGTAGGTGCCGGGCATAAGTAAGTGCATGATAAACCACAGATTTTTAAGGAAGTGTGTGTGGTAGTTGGGGGAGGCTTTTCCCCTAGCTGGGCTCACTTCAGCTTCTCACTGGTGGTCTTATGCACACTGCTGGACCTGCTGTCCAGTCCTCATAGTACCACCTCCTGCTTTCTTTTCAAATCCAATCTTCTGAAATCTCATTTTCACCCTTTGATAAGAGGGAAACTGAGAAGATCTCATGAGGGCCCATAACTTCTCCAAATCAAAATGTGTCCACTGCTGAAATCATCTCCTGTGTTGATTCTGAAAAATACTTTTCCTCCTCCTTTGGAAGAATAAATATTCTGCTCTTAACCCCTCACCTGTTGTATCCTCCATGATTTTCTTCCATAAAATCTAGTGACTCGTTGGGACCTTCTTTATGCTCACTCCACTCATGCCAAACTACAAATACTTTCAAATCACCCCCAAATAACAAAACAACAAATTCAAAACTAAACCAAAACCTCCCTCTGAGATGCCTCCTCATCACTCTCCATGCCCCAACACTGCCAAACTCTTGGAAAAGAAATCTGCACCCACTACTTCTTTCTCAAATCCAGCCTGCCCAGTGCACACCATAGATATTTAAAGCTAGGACCCTTCCCTCTTGCCCCTGCATTCCCCTGTATTGTTCTCATCTCAAATAATGCAATAGCTTCTTCATAGTTAATCCCAAATGGAAACAGATTTGACTTGCCCTTCTCCTTCATTGCCAGGCTGGTGGATTCGGTGATTAAACAACGAAGAATTGATGAAAATGCTTATTATGTTAATCTATCCCTGTACTTCACCATCCCCCAAATTCTTTGAATCTCTTATTGTACAGTCTCATAATCACCTATTCTATTGTTTTTGTCTTTCCTAGTGAACTCTAAGTTCAGAAAAGGCAAAGATCCCATCTATCTTTTATTCTCAGAACTTATTTTGGGGCTTTGACTAGATACTCAGTAACGTAAATTTAATGTTTGACTAATCTATACATTTACTGCTTTTCCTTCCTATCATTGCCTTGGTTGGGCCTCATCATCTCTCATCTGCACTATTTGATAAACCTCTTATTTATTCATCACTATTCAGAAGATTCATTTATTCAACAAATATTGACTGAGCATCTTTCTTTGCTGGGCTCTGTTCAGGTCTTGTGTAGCTTCTAACTTAGGAAAGCAAAAGCCAAATAAGATACAAGTATATATAGGTGGTGATAAGGGCTGAGGATGGTAAAGTAGGTAAGCATGCACAAATTGCTGGGCAGTGCTATTTAGATAACTGATCGGGAAAGACCTTCTTGGTTCATTAACCTTTGAGCAGAGATCTGAATGTAGGGACTGTGCCATCTAGAATCCTCCTGGGAAAGCACCCTACATGGAAGGAACCATAGGGACAAAGGCTCCAAGACTGATGTTTAATGGGCTTCTGAAAAGCAAGGAGACCAATGTGGCAAGGGTGCAGCGGGGGGGGGGGGGGGGGGGGGGGGAACCAGGAAGTCTTAAGACATAGGGCATGATCTGGGGAGGGGAAGCCTTGTAGGCCATGGCAAGAACGTTGAAATTTGTTCTGAATTATATGGGAAGGCATCAGAAGAATTTGAATAAGGACCTTAACTTATGGTCCCTAAACACAGCTCTGATCACATTTCTCCTGTATTATTTTTTTTTATTTGTTTGTTTGTTACCCATAAAACAAATTCCAAATGCCTTTGCTTGACCTTTAAATTCCTCTGTGATCCAGACTTATGTTTTCCTTCCCATCTCTTTCTCATCTCCTTGCTTTTTTCTCAAGATGAATTTTTTGGTGTCTCTGCTTGTAGCTGCTGAACTGATGTATGATATTTCTATCATCAGGAATACCTTTTCTTCTTCTTAATTTCTCACGACTTATTGGGACTCCATACAATGAGGATATCTTCTTGGAACTTGAGCCCCTAGAGCATGATACTGATGAGTACCATGTGGAAGATACAAACCTAATCACAATGGGTACTTATCCCAGGAAGCTTAAAATCCAATCAGAGAAGAGAAATAAGGATTAAACATTTACTGTACATCCTTAATGTGCCAGGTACTGTGCTAGAAACTTGATGTTTATTTTCTTGTTTAATTACCCATCAGAATGAATTTTCAACACTAGGAAAAGGAGTCTCAAAAAAGGTAAATATATATTTTTTGAAAGCTCATGGTAGGTAAGTATCACAGCTAGATACCATTCTCTACCTGGCCCATTCCAAACCTCTTCTCTTAAAAATTCCATCAAACCAGAGCCTAATATTATCATTATACCTACATAATCATAACAGAAGCCTCAACAAAGTACTTGTACAAGGTTCCATGCAGTTACTCTGCCTGTAATGCATACAAAAATTCTACTAAATGCCCACAATTGCAGGGCTTGGGAATGAAGATAATTTTAACACTGAGCATAGAAGCAGAGAGAAAGCTGAAGGAGCTTGGATGCTCTGAGGTAGAGCCTCCATACCTAGGAGAACAAGATTTTTACAGTAACTGTGGAACACACATGAATAGGAGACTTTAATAAATGTTGATGCAGAGGAAGAAAAGAAGGAAGGAAGGAGCTAACTCATGATGCTTAATTTTGATTAACAATGTCTGTCCAGCCAGGTGTCTTTGTTCCCATTATTCATTTTATTTGTTTTATTCACATAATTTATAGGGAAATATTTAAGGACAGGAGGATTGGAATCAGACTCACCTTGGTTTGAATATCAGTTCCAGCTCCTATCTAACTTGGCCAAGAAACTGAACATCTCTGTGTCCCCATTTCCTGCTCTGTAGAATGGGGATCATAATAGACCAGCCTGAAGGGCTATTGTGAAGGTGAAATTGTTTGCAACAGAGTCTGCAACACGGAAGGTGCTCAAGCAATGATGGCCTTGAAATCACATACCTCTGACTGAAGAGCTGCTGCTCCAGCCCTCCTCTCTTTCTGTCCTGATTCATTTAATTCTGTTCACATTGCTGTCTTGGGTTGCTAGCCTCAGTGAGTAGTTTTTATAGCCCCTGCTTATCGTAGGGCCGGAGCCTGTGGCCTCCAGCCATCTGGTCCAGCAGGCTGCTGGCGCCTGTGAGCTCCCTCAGATGGATGGTCTTATCTTAGTCTGGAAATGCTGGGTAGTTGCCTGAGCCAAACAGGGCATGGTGCCTTCGGGTGATGGTTATTCAGAAGATAAGCCCTTTCAGGGTGAAGTCCAATGATTGGAGGTGACTTTGGCAGCACAAGGCTCACTGGCTCACCAGAACCAAGGGTTGCTGTGGCTCAGCTTCCATACAAAGCAGGAAGAAAACAAGCTGGTGGGTGTCTCAGGGCTGGAGTCATCAGGCTGTCACTCACTCCAGTTAAGATCCTGAGTGTGGCATGGAGGATTTGGTGAAAGAGGGATGAGGAGCCAAGAACAAGACCCCTTCCCACCCATTGTTTGTGACCAGAAGAGAAAGGACTGATATGCCAGAGGCTTAAGACCTTTAGTCAATACACACGTGGGTGTGTTATTATGGGGAAAAAAGCATATGTGCTGTCAACAGGGAAGACATCAGGATTAGACCAAGTGGGTTCAATAAGTCATTCAGGATCAAAGTGCACATTCCAATTTCTTGGGTGATGTTATTTATGAGCATGTTCAGTTCCCTCACTGACTAAACACCTAGAGAGTGATCACCATGTCTTATTCACCTTTGTAGTCCCACGGCACCTTGCACAGAGCTCTGACATAGTTGCTGCTCAACAGAAAGCTAACAGGTGAGTTTTATTCATTTTGCAAGTGCTTTGCAATTGTTGAAATGATTTCACTGCAAGAAGGGACTTTCATGTGGGAGATGGCAAAGTGGTAAGAGGCTTAGCTCAGTCCTGAATCTTAAAGGAAACACTCAGTTCCATAAAAGAACCCAAAAGGCCACCACAAAGCAGTAATCTTTCTAAGGGGTAGGGTACTTCCATGGCAACATTCATCTGAGGGGTGTATGAAGGCACTTTCAGAGGAGGTCTCAGTGGGATGGTGTCATTTCTATGGTGGTTTTAGGCATTAAACAAGGCACAGTCAGGGGAGCTGAGTCTTGCATTTAGATCATCCAGTCACTACTAAGTGAATTTTTCTTTCACTGTTGCACAACTATATCCTTCAGAAGTAGAACCCACTGAACAGGCTTTCTTCAAGAAAGCAGAGTTCTTTGAGATTTTGAAAAAGATGGCAACTGATGGAGAGAAAGGGCATATGATATAAAGAATGAACATGAAATGGGCAGGGCTTGTTAAGCCAACTGTCTGCTTTGCAATGAGACTGTGCTGCAAATAGCCACACAACTGGAAGAAAGAACCCCCAGCTCCCTCAACACTAGAATTGTGCCTCCCCCTCCCATGCTGTCCCTTCCCAGCTCCCCTTAGAGGCTGCCTATCATCAGACAGGACTGGGTTACCATACAGACATGCCAAGGGAGGTTCAGACTTGGGGGCTTGGGTCTTCTGGGATTATTCACTCAGAAAAACAGAATCTTGTCAAGCTGCTATAATCACAAGGAAAGATTCCATCTCTCTCTCTCTCTCTCTCTCTGATGGAAATAAATATAACGGGAGATAAGGGGCCAAAGTGTAGGGGCTGGCCAAAGGGAATGAGGTGAGAAACATCTTGGGTGGATATGATATTAGTCACACATGTTAACCCTGACTTGGGCTGGGAATCCAGAAATGAGACATAAAGTAGGCCAAGAAAGAAGGATTACAAGAGCACAGTTTCAAACTCCCACAGAATCCAACAGCATTAAAACTGAGGACCCAGGGTGAAACAATCAGCACTTCATCCCACCCTGTAATTACTCCACTTACCTTCCGCTCACCCAGGGCATGTCCACAAGGCAAAGCCATTTTTCCTAACAAAGAGAGAGTGAGACAATGCCACAGCAACAGCTCTGTGCTCTCACGTTCCTCAGAAGAAGAGAGAAAGCAAGTACGCTCTCGTGTCTTTAGACGAGACTGAATTATCATATTGCAGCTTAATTACATAGATAAGAATTGAGGAGAACACTACACTAAGCCAGCTGGGTATCCTAAGAGTGGACAAACCCTGCCACATGGAAGGACCACTCAGAGGAGAAATTGTGGGGAAATTCATGAGCAACACATTTCTCTATGTCTAAAAGAGGATAGAGGGGACCCAAGGGTCACTGAAAACCCTGTCATGGGAATGAGCACGGGGTTCCACTTTGATTCTTATGGACAGGGCAAGATAGCTCTTCTTACATATATTTTAGGAGGCTTTCTGGGCTGAACAGCATATGATAATGAAATAAAGACATCCCCAAACTGTATGAAGGTCAATGGTTGGGGTTGAATGATGGCATATTGGTGAATTTTCTCATTAAATGGTACCAGATGTTTTGGATAAACTCTCCTTGTAGGAGAAGATACACCCCTAACCAAAAACATAGATTATTGACTCATTTTCTCTCTGCCTTTTTAATACTACTTGCAAGTGATGCCTTTAGCTATTACTGTAATAGAGATGCCCATTAGAGCTATTGCATTCTTAAGAGATTCTATTGTGATAGGGAGATGCAGAAGTACAATTTTCCCCATGCAGGTGTATTCTCATGCTTGGTTGGAAAAGGAGCACTTCTGCAGATGAGGTGTGAAGGGAGATGTGGCAGGGTGGAAGGGCAGGGCAGAGAAAGGAATCACCCTCACCATCCTAAGTGACACCATCATGAATTCTATCAGCCTACCCACCTGCCTGCCAGCACCTGGAAGTTCTATTCTAAGGCTCTCTGTTTTCTCTTAAGGACAAACTGATATCCAGGCTCACTGTCTGTCTTGGTTTAGCTTGGCACCCAAAAACCTTCATAGGCTGACCTCAAGCCTAATCTCACCTCCCTCTCTCCCCATTCTTGGGCCACATCAAGTTCTCCCCACACACTGTGACTCTAATACATGATACTATGTCATATCTCCATCTTTGTTCCTGAGCTTTCTGCTCAGAGGGCATCCTCTTCTAACTCTTGCTTTTCAGACTAGTGAAATCTGCCCATCCTGTAAGTCCCAGCTTGAATGTCCACAGAAAAGCTGTGATGTTATTGCTGGTTTCCCTCAGCTAGTCAGTACCTAATTCTATTTGTAGATGGCAGGGCTTTATAGATGCAAATGATATGGTTATCATATTATATTTCAGTCATTGAAAGCTGTTCCACACACACACACACACACACACACACACACACACACCCCACATTTTATATCACCAGCTATCATATATTGAATATTTACTAAATTCTGGCCATTAATATTTTCAGTTTCTAAATGAAGAAGCAAAGCCTAAGCTATGCTAATATACCTAACTAACTAGTGCTGGAGCTGGAACTCCAGCTCTGGTCTCTTCATTTTCATCTTTCCTATTATTTGTATCTCTAAGCAAAGAGAGAGCTTAAAAGTAACATAGACCAGGAAGGAACAGAGACAATATACAATAAGTCACCTTACAGGCAATACAATGACACTAAATTCATATCTTTCAATAGTTACCCTGAATGTAAATGGGCTAAATGCCCCAATAAAAATGTACAGGGTATCAGATTAGATTAAAAACAAACAAACAAACAAACAAACAAACAAAAGACCTATAGATAGGCTGTCAGCAAGAGACTCATTTTAGAACCAAAGACACCTCCAGATGAAAACAATTTACCATGCTAATGGACATCAGAGGAAAGCTAGGATGCCAATCCTTATATCAGACAAATTAGATTTTAAACCAAAGATTATAATAAGAGATGAGGAAGGACCCTATATCATACTTATAGGGTCTATCCAACAAGAAGATCTAACAACTGTAAATAGTTATGCCCCTAACATGGGAGCAGGCAATAATATTAAGCGAATTAACAACAAAATCAAAGAAACACATCGACAATAATACAATAATAGTAGGGGACTTTAACACCTCCCCTCACTGAAATGGACAGATAATTGAAGCAAAAGATCAACAAGGAAATAAGGACTTTAAATGACATATTGAAGCAGATGGACTTCGCAGATATAGTCAGAACATTCCATCCCAAAGCAACAGAATACTTATTCTTCTCTACTGCACATGGAACAGTCTCCAGAATAGATCACATCCTGGTTCACATATCACATCTCAACTGGTACCAAAAGACTGGGATCATTCCCTTCATGTTTTCAGACCATAATGCTTTGAAACTAGAACTCAGTCACAAGAGGGAAATTAGAAAGAATTCAAATACATGGAGGCTAAAGAGCATCCTACTAAAAAATGAATGGGTCAACCAGGAAATTAAAGAAGAATTTTTTAAAAATTCATGGAAACAAATGAAAAAGAAAACACAACTGTCAAAATCTTTGGGATACAGCAAAGCTGGTCCTGAGAAGAAAGTATATAGCAATACAAGCCTTGCTCAAGAAACAAGAAAGTTCTCAAATATACAACCTAACCCTACACCTAAATGAGCTGGAGAAAGAACAGCAAATAAAGCCTAAACCCAGCAGGAGAAGAGAAATAATAGATGAGAGCAGAAATAAATGAAATAGAAAGCAAAAGAACAGTAGAACAGATCAATGAAATTAGGAGCTAATTCTTTGAAAGAATTAATAAGGTTGATAAACCCCTGGCCAGATTTATCAAAAAGAAGAGGAAGGACTCAAATTAATAAAGGAATGAATGAAAGAGGAGAGATCACAACCAACACCAATGATATACAAATAATTTTAAGAGCATATTATGAGCAAATATATGCCAACAAATTAGACAATCTGGATAAAATGGATGCATTCCTGGTGAGGTATAATCTACCAAAACTGAACCAGGAAGAAATAGAAAACCTGAACAGACCCATAACCAGTAAGGAGATTGAAGCAGTAATCAAAAATCTCCCAACAAACAAGAGCCCTTGGCCAGATGGCTTCCCAGAGGAATTCTACTGAATATTTAAAGAAGAATTAATACATATTCTCCTGAAACTGTTCCCAAAAATAGAGATGAAAGGAAAGCTTCCAAACTCATTATGAAGCCAGCATTTCCTGATTCCCAAACAAGAAAAAGACCCCATCAAAAAGGAGAATTAGAGACCAATTAGAGATTTTTTCCATGGGCTGCAAGGTTGGTTCACCATCCACAAATCAATCAATGTGATACAATACATTAAGAAAAGTAAGAACAAGAACCATACGATACTCTCAATAGAAGCTGAAAAAGCATTTGACAAAGTACAGCATCCTTTCTTGATCAAAACTCACCAAAGTGTAGGGATAGAGGGTACCTACCTCAATATTATAAAAGCCATCTATGAAAAACCCACAGTGAATATCATTGTCAATGAGGAAAAACAGAGCTTTTCCTCTAAGGTCAGGAAGATGGCAGGGATGTCCACTGTCACCACTGCTATTCAGCATAGTGCTAGAAGTCCTAGTCTAAGCAACCAGAAAAAAAAAAAGAAAGAAAGAAAAGGCATCTGAATCAGGAAAGAAGTCAAACTCTCACTCTTTGCAGATGATATGATACTTTATGTGGAAAACCCAAAAGACACCACTCCAAAACTGCTAGAACTCATACAGAAATTCAGCAAAGTGTCAGGATATAAAATCAATGCACAGAAATGGGTTGCATATCTATATACCAACAGCAAGACAGAAGAAAGAAAAATTAAGGAGTTGATCCCATTTACAGTTGCATCCACAAAACCATAAGATACCTAGGAATAAATCTAACCAAAGAGGAAAGAATCTGTACTCAGAAAACTATAGAATACTCATGAAAGAAATTGAGAAAGACACAAAGAAATGGAAAAATGTTCCATGCTCATGGATTGCAAGAACAAATATTGTGAAAATGTCCATGCTACCTAGAGCAATCTACATATTTAACGCAATCCCTATCCAAATACCATCAACTATTTTTCAAAGAAATGGAACGAATAAACCTAAAATTCATATGGAACCAGAAAAGACCCCAAATAGCCAGAGGAATGTTGAAAAAGAAAACCGAAGTTGGTGGCATCACAATTCCAGACTGCAAGCTCTATTACAAAGCTGTAATCATCAAGACAGTATGGTACTGGCACAAAAACAGACACATAGATCAATGGAACAGAATAAAGAGCCCAGAAATGGACCCTCAACTCTATGGTTAATTAATCTTCAAAAAAGCGGGAAAGAATGTCCAATGGAAAAAAAACCATCTCTTCAATAAATGGTGTTGGGAAAATTTGACAGCCACATGCAGAAATGAAACTGGGCCGTTTCCTTACACCACACACAAAAGTAGACTCAAAATGGATGAAAGACCTCAATGTGAGACAAGACTCCATCAAAATCCTTGAGGAGAACACAGGCAGCAACCTCTAGCAACTTCTTCCTAGACATATTGCTAAAGGCAAGGGAAGCAAGGGCAAAAATGAGCTATTGGGACTTCATCAAGATCAAAAGCTTTTGCACAGCAAAAGAAATAATCAACAAACCAAAAGACAACTGGTAGAATGGGAGAAGATATTTACAAAGGACATATCAGATAAAGGGCTAGTATCCAAAATCTATAAAGAACTTATCAAACTCAACACCCAAAGAACAAGTAATCCAATCAAGAAATGGGCAGAATATATGAACAGACATTTCTGCAAAGAAGACATCTAAATGGTCAATAGACACATGAAAAAGTGCTCAACCTCACTCGTCATCAGGGAAATACAAATCAAAACCACAAGGAGATACTACCTCTGCTCAGTCAGAATGGCTAAAATTAACAAGTCAGGAAATGACAGATATTGGTGAGGATGTAGAGAAAGGGAAACCTTCCTACACTGTTGGTGGGAATGCAAGCTGGTGCAGCCACTCTGGAAAACAATATGGCATTTCCTCAAAAAGTTGCAAATAAAGCTAACTTACAATCCAGCAAGTGCACTACTGGATTTACCCTGGTGCAGCCACTCTGGAAAACAATATGGCATTTCCTCAAAAAGTTGCAAATAAAGCTAACTTACAATCCAGCAAGTGCACTACTGGATTTACCCCAAAGACACAAATACAATGATCCGAAGGGACACATGAACCCCAGTGTTTACAGCAGCAATGTCCACAATAGCCAAACTTGGAAAGAGCCTAAATATCCATTGGCAGATGTATGGATAAAAAAGAAGTGGTGTGTATACAATG
Organism: Lontra canadensis; assembly: GCF_010015895.1. NCBI lineage: Eukaryota > Metazoa > Chordata > Mammalia > Carnivora > Mustelidae > Lontra > Lontra canadensis. Next base: position 16,997,298 of record NW_022631030.1, read on the forward strand.
GAATATTATGCAGCCATCAAAAATGAAATCTTGCCATTTGCAAACATGGACGGAACTAGGGGCTATTATGCTAAGCAAAATAAGTCAATCAGAGAAAGAACAATTATCATATGATCTTGCTGATACGTGGAATTTGAGAAGTAAGGCAGAGTATCATGGGGGAAGAGAGAGAAAAATGAAATGGGATGAAACTAGAGAGGGAGAAAAACCATAAAAGACTCTTGATTTCAGGAAACAAACTGATGGTTGTTGGAGTGGAGAGGGGTGGGAGGGATGGGGTAGCTGGGTGATGGACATTGGGGAAGGTATGTGCTATGGTGAGTGCTATGAATTGTGTAAGACTGAGGAACCACAGACCTGTACCTCTGAAACAAAAAATACATTATATGTTAATAAATTTAAAAATGCAAAAAAAAAAATAGAATTCTGTATGTGAAATACTACAAAATAAATAGGCACCGCCAAAAATGTGAGCTCTAGTCTTTGTTTTTATGTCTGTTTCCCCAGTCCTTAGAATAATAACCTGCCACTGAGTAAGGACTCTGCATTTCTGTAGAATTCAATTTTAAAAAGTAGATTGGGCCTTCTGAAAGGGAAAAATGGCTGGCAGAGCTCTGAGGTGAGGCAGGGAGTTGAGGTGGCAGATGAGTTACATCTTTTCCAAATATTTGATTTAGGTAGATATTCTCAGGATTTGAATCTTTCTTCTTTCTTTATCATTGCTACGCTACTACCCACACATCTACTCCCTCCCCTCTTTTTCTTTTCTTCTCTCCCCTCCCCCTTTGGTCTGTCTCACACACACACTCACACTTACACTCACTCTCAGCCACCAGGAATCACTTCGGGGCTTCAGCTGGCAGGATCCAGATGGGACGTCAACAGGATCTATGCAGCCCTCAGCAGTCTTGCAGAGGATCTCATAGAATTGTACCAATACATATTAGGAGTACTTCCAATGGGAAGTAACAATTTCATGGACAGTGGGTTAAAGAAATAGAGATTTCCCTTCTCTTGGAACATAAAGTCTGCTGCCTGTATTCTTCTTAAGGATTTTGATGGATTCTAGTCTGGAGATATTCAGAGAGGCCATCTGGGGTCCAGGCTCTACCTTCCAGGTTTCCCCTCAGCATGTGGGCTTTTGTGTTCCTGCTTGCCACCTGATCCCCATAAAATGGCTGCTGACATTCAAGGCAAGAAAAAGGGAAAAGGCTAATGACAATGGTAACTGAGCTTTTTATTGGCTATGGAAAACTTTCCTGGAAACCAACTTCCACTTACATCCACTGGCCATAAACAGCTGCAGAGGTGGCTAAGACTTCAGGGGAAATGGTCAATTCTTGGAATGGGGCAACAGCTGCCCCAAGCAAAGGGTCCTAGGAACTGGTAAGGGGCATAGGAATTAGGGCCACCAACAGTGCTCCCACACCCCATACTTCATCTTCCTTTCATTTTACTTTTAACTTTGAGTGGGCTTGTCTTTGAAACACATAGGCTAATGGCCTGAGAAACATGACACCACCTTCCTCACCTTTCTCTTCTCAACAAATGCTTCATGAATTGTTGACAGGAAGGAAAGAAAGTATAAATCAGGCCATGAATACAAATCCTGCTGGGAGAGTCTGCAGGTGCTGTGAGCCCAGCCCTGTCACTGTTTATTGAAGGCCCGGGAGGTGAGCAGGTCGGGAGCACGAGGCTGCATGACTAAGTGCCATCGGCTGCGAGCGTCAGCAAATCTTCTCAGGAGACCAGAAAAAAGAAGGGCAGCATGGTCTGAGCTAAAGTCGAACTTTTCACCCCTTCCCTATGAGGAAAAACAGAACTCAATGTGCCCAAATGACATGATAGAAAATGTCAAGACAAAGGCCTAAATTATACTGAATTGGGGCTTGAAGTCTGGGAGAAAACCAGCAGTTCCCTCTCCTCCTTTGATCTTCATGACTATACCTGCATAGTGAGGAGAAGGAGCCAGGTAGGAATCAGGGTGAATGAAGCAGAATCTCCCGAGGATAGGTATTACATTGTCCAGCCCAAGTTTGGAATCAAATTAACTTCCTCCCAGAAAGACCCAGATTCCTACTCCTTAGCATTAGCAATAACAAGTTTTGTTCTCATATTTACATGATTTAATTTCTAGAGCAATTTAATGTTGAGATTATGAAGTCCTTTCACCATTCACATGTAGCAGCTCTGCATTTAAGAGATGTGTGTAATGCTATGATCCTGTCAAAGATTCCACCCACCACATGTCAATGCCTATCACCAAGCATGTGCCAACTAAAGGCACAGAGGAGCAGTGCAGAGGATCCCAACGTGGTGAGCAATGTGTCTTCATTCACCTACCTCTTTGTGTCATCTACGTCACAAAATGTACTTTCCAAGACAGAAGTAAAGCTCTTCATGTACCTAAAGACACACGTGTGTTACCCTTTTCTCTGACTCCATTCCCCACCCCCTACCCCAAAACACACACACACAAACACACACACACACACGCACGCGCACACGCACATACACATACACACCCCACCATCAGCTCATCAAGGGCAGCTGAGAGTGGAGATGGTTCCTCAAGGGCCAGAAATTCATTGACTCTAACTCTGTAAATGAAAAGAAAAAAAAAAATCCTCATTGTCAGCATCCACTTTTGTTTCTTTGAGGATAGCACCTCTTTCAACAACTGACATAAGGGAGAAAAAGACAATTAAAATTTGACATCTTTGCTCATTCAGTTTACCTTTGCCAAAAACCACAGAAACACAATTGGGCTTTTTGAGCAAGTCAGTAATTTGGGGGAAGGTGGCACAGTTAAGAGTGGTTCAAATTTAGCATCTAATAATAGCTCAATTAAGACACAGATCCCATCTGTTTCTACTTGAGTTTTGCAAAACCCAAAGACTAGTCATTTTCTTTTCCTTTTCTTTTAACTTGTATAACCGGCCCTTCTTCCACCACCCTCACAAACACCCACAGAGAACTTGCCATTCTCCTTCAGGGAGCTGACCTCTGCTTCCTGATTTAGCACCCCATTAGCTACTTCTCTGGCACAGAGCGGCCCAGCATCTGAGCCTAAATGTGGGGATATTTGAGTGCAAACTGGACCTGTTTCCTGACTCAGGATGAGTCTCCACAGCGCCTGCAACTTGTGTCTCTGTCTAGCTTCAAAGATGGGAAATTTCACTGTCTGTTCCTCATGCCCTCCAAAAATTGGTGAGAAATGGTACAAATGGCCTTGGCAGTCCTTAAAGGAAGGTTCCCCTCTAGGGCTCTTCACTGAGCTTCTGTGATGTTACTACAGATAGGGAATCGGTGTTCAGAGCCCTCACACTTTCACTCCCTTTGGTTCTCATTAGTCCAATGTGGAAGCTGGAAAGGAAGGAGGTGGGAGAGAAGGAAATTTGAGAGTTTTTTATGTGAGTGCGTTGGGGGATGGCAACAGGGAGACAGAGATTCAACTGCTCAGGTTGAGGAGAACCAAGGCAATAGTATTGTAAAAGGATTTGTTTCCCACCCAGCCTCTTTGGTCCAAGGTAAGTGTACCCTTGTCTCCCCAACCTGCAATGGAATAGAAACTGAAAAGATCCTTGGAGTTGACCAACCATGTCAAACAATTTGAGCAGACCATGAAGGGCAATTTACTCTTCCCACAATAGTGCCATGGAGTTTCCCACTGGACTGTTTCTCTTCTTTACCCTCTTGTTCCAATAAATATCCTATTTCTTTCAAAACAAATGATTATCTTTCCAACTTTCCTGACCCTGCCTCCAGATTCTATGTTCTTGCCTTGACAGTTGTGTTCACACTCTCTTAGGGTCATGGGAGCAGAAGGGTCTCTACCAACAGATTTTTATTATATGGATTCCAAGCTGTTGTTCTCTGGTTTCAAAGGCAAAAAGTAAGTGGGATCTAAGAAACTGAGACATGAAACTTGAACCCCATTCATGGTCTCTCAGTCTACACCAATAGCCTCTGATTATTTACTGTCATATTTATTTTTAGTGTTGGTTTTAAGCCATATTCAGGCTGCTGACAAGCTCTGATTAATAACGAATGAGCACTAATAAAAATTGGCATTAATTAAAAAAAAAAAAAAAGCCAAGCAAGACAATGGACAAGCTGAGACTTCCCAATCAATCACCAGCCCCATCATTATTTCTGAAGGGTGTTTATATAAGCAGAAGAGAGAAGAGGGATGCAAGATAAATCCAGGTAATGTCTATAATCTTTTAAAAATCCTGAACTCGGGGCACCTGGGTGGTTCAGTGGGTTAAGCCTCTGCCTTCAGCTCAGGTCATGATCTCAGAATCCTGGGTTTGAGACCCCCCCCCCCCTGCTCAGCAGGGAGCCTGCTTCCTGCCCTCCCCCAGCCACCTGTCTCTGACTACTTGTGATCTCTCTCTCTCTCTCTGTGTCAAATAAATAAAACCTTAAAAAAAATCCTGAACTCTTACAATATTCATTAAAAAACTCAATGTGCAGATATAGAAACAGTAATGAGGTATCCACTTTGGATATGACCCATGCTTTTAGAAGGAAGCTGTTACTATTCTTGAGCACATTACTCAACTTAGCAGAGTAAAGGACTGGATTCAATGTCTCAAGACTTTGTCCTAGATATACAATTCCTCACTTGACTTCTCTGTGTCAGATAAACATAGCTATACAATTAAATGAATTTAAAACTTCTGCAAGAATGCCTTCTAGATTTTCAAAAGGATGGTGATATTAAAAATCAAAAGCATTCTTGATCTTGGGCAGAGGGCCAGGAAATCCCTGGCCAAATATTCAGAACAAATATTCAGAACAATCAGATCTGTTGTAACCAATTCTCAAGTGATTGGAAAGGCTAAACCAAGTCCAAGGGTATTTGTCTGCCCTCTTGTTTCCAAGAAAAGGAAAAGTATGCATCCTGACTTAGTTTGCAATAAAAGTAATAATTTGTTATGCAATAACTTAAGTCAGTTATCATATTGGCATAGAAATTTCTTGTCCTTCTTAAAAAAATACTTAGGAGCAAAAACAAATGAGATATGTATTCCTAAACAATGTTAAATAATTTCACTCTGAGTAAGCAGTACTACAAGGAACAACACCCTCAAACTTCTCAATGTGGAGGTTTCCAAAAAAAAAAAAAATTTTTCAAGAGAAGAGCCCAAGTCATTAGCTTTATTGAGAAATGCTACAGAAGAGGAAAGCTTTTTAGCAGGATAAGAGTAGTAGCAGTAAATAATTGAATCAAAGCACAAGGCCGGTTGGCATATCTGCACTTTTCTAACCACACACACCATATTTCATCATGACATAAGATATTGTCACAAAGTACAGGGAGTCATGAGCTATAATGGAACAATACATCATTCCACAAACCCCATACCATATACTCCAAACTCCATGGTTTTTAAAAGAATCCCCAAGTCTGTACCATTCAACACAAACTGCACCCCCAAAATCAACTTCTTCAAATTTCTACTATAGTTAAACAGAACTATAATGAAAGGTGAAGAAAGCATGTGCTAACACCTGACCATGCAGTATTTGAAAAGAAGCATTAAATTCAGTCAGAAGACTGAAGTTAAGTTAAGCCCCGGCCCCATTATTCTCCAGCTTGTGATCTTGTGAGTTCAGTCATGTCATGGTGAGAGAGCAAATGATAGAGCATTGGCTTTGGAACCCAAGACTAGAGTTGAAATCTTATATCAACCAGCCCACCATCTGGGCCTTAGTTCAAGTTAATATTTGGCTCAATTTCTTCATCTGAGAAATGAGACAACAGGAAGAAAACCACAGATTTATTTTCTCTTGGAGTGCCATGAGGATTAAATCAGAAAATACATATGAAAGATGTTGGTAAACCTTTAAGGAGCTATCTAATATTTGTTACTGCATTTAACTTCTATAGACCTGACTCTTCTCCTTTATTAAATGGGGGTTAAAATGAAGTCCCTTTCCTGCCTCCTTACAGGATTTTCACAGGACTAAGCAAGCTCATGTATATGGATTTGTTTGTGAAACAATAAACCACTCCATAAATGATTGTCTTTATATTAGGTTAACCTTGAAATTCCCAGTAGCCTCCCACTGAAACAAGCTGGGCCCTCTCAAAGCTCAATGTCCTTCATTCCTCATTCTTGTGGCCTTGTACCAAAGAACTTGCCTGACATATTAACAATCCAGCAAATGTTGCCATTCTCATATATTCCATCCTTTCTTTTCCAATTTAAATAATTGTTTGCATAGATCTGCATAAGTTATACATCAGTTGTTACTTAGGCATTTGAGTTGAAAATAATCAAGCTATTATTAAGACTCATTCCTTTTTTTCTTCTTGTATACTGAAAAATAAAATGTTCTTCTCTTCAGAGAAAAGCATATAGTTTACAATAAAAAGTAAAGAACAAAAATGAAACAAAAAAACTCAAAACAAAAACAATACAAGGTGGTTATTGTTCATTTCCCATTCCACAAGTTCTGACACTCCAAAAACTGCCTTTACTACCTATGACCTTTTGGTTAGTTGACTATCAAAACTTTTTTTCACTTCCACTTTCACTTTTCACTTAGAATAGCCTTATTAGGTTTTTGCAGATTGTAAACATGTTTTTATTATAAAAACAAATTAAATAATACCAAAAAGTACACCCACATCTTATATATGTATATATTCACCAATATGTGTGTGTGTATATATATGTATACATATATATATACATATATATACAACCTGCCATATTTCATCATATTTCTGCCAAATACAAATCCGTAAGTGTTCTTAAGATCTTCATAGTTTTTCATCATATGTATATACCATAATATACTTAACCATTTAATTTAAATTGCTTCTGATTTTTCACTAATATAAAAATACTGTAAAGATAACTTTAAAAACTTTGAATGTACGCCCACTATATGATGCAGCCATTCTACTCCTAGGTCAACCTAGAGAAATGAAAGTATATGTCTACAAAAAGATAGATGTTTGTAGCAACTTTATTTATAACGTCCAAAACTGTAAGCGACCCAACAGTGCCCCCATGGGTGGATGGCTAAGTAAATTGTGGTACATCCATACAGTGGCATGAAAAATAATGGACACAGTAATATGAATGAATCTCACAATAATTATGTTCGACCATAAAAGTTAGACAAAAAAGAATTTGTACTAAAGGATTCCATTTCTATAAAAGCCAAAAAATGCAATATAATCTAGAGTAATAGAAATAAAATTTATGGTTGCTCTAGAGTGAGGGAATAGGAAGGCCTAGAAGGGAGGCATTACCAAAAGATATGAGACGTACAGGGTGACGGATATGTTTACTATATTAACTGTAGTGAATGTGTCCATATATCAAACCATATCAACTTAAACAGTTCAAATATGTGTAGTTTATTGTGTGTCAATTATACCTCAATAAACCCATTAAAAATGGTGAGAAGTGTCTCTGTGAACTGGTGGAACTCCCTCTTTGGAGTCTTTTTGCCTTGGGTACTGATTATAGATATAACTTCTTAACAGAATGTCCTGCTACCAATCTTCCTACAGACTATTCCTTTTGCTGGATTAAACTTCCTCAAGCTCAGTTCTGATCAAAACTTCACATTTGCTCCTTATTTTTCATTTAGTGAATTCTCCATTCAAACTGCTTATTTTGGCATCCAAGAACCACAATGATGTGGCCCCATCTCCCTTTCTACACTCCCACTACCCATTTCCATGGAGCCCATGTAGCATATGCCAACTGAGTAATCAACTGGGAGTGGCACTGAAGTAAGTCATTCCATGTATAAGACTCAATTTCCTCATCTGTAAAATGGGACAGTAATTTTAATTTGACTAATACATTGTAACAAAAATATTTCAAAGAAGAATTTTAAACTGTTAGGTAATACCATATTACTCTGTCTAGACATCCGTGCTCTCATTCCTCAACATTTGCACATGCTGTTCCCTTCCCCATCTTTATATATACCCATTCTGCCCACTCTTTGTGACCATTTCCTCCACATAGTCTTCTTCTGAATTTTCATAATCTGTGAGAGGCATTTGCCTCATGACACTTACTAATCACTTTGTCTGCTTGTCACATCCTCAAGTTTGTATGCTTGCCATAAAAGCATGTAACTTCCCTCTCCCTCCATATGTTTTGGTAAGTTGCTCAAAGACAGGACTGCCTGATTCACCTTCATCTTCTTCCCCATCTCCATAGCAGACACTGCGCCACAAAAACTTGCTCTCAGGTGAAGGGAAAGAAGAATCCCAGGCACGCTGTCCTCTGGCATGAGTCATTGTGATTTAGGTGTCATTTCTCAGCTTCCAAGAAGAAAATAACTCTGGAACTATTTTCAGAGATAACCTGAGAACTGAACTAAAAATTTGATGCTCAAATGGCAGTGTCCAGGATCTGGTACTATGCCCTGACATGCCCACCTTGTGTGGCCTGGGTAATGAGACTAACTCGGGATCTCCTGATTATATCCTGTAAGCTCCCTGTCATCCTTAGCTGAGCTGTTGCTGTAGCCTTCACTGCTACTAAAAAGATTACACGTTCCTAATAGTCTCTTGCCTGGTTTTCTTCTCTGAAGCTGTCAGCTCTCTAGGGGCAGACACTGCATCTGTGCTCTCACAGCATACAGCACAGTGTGAGGCACACAGTGGTCATAAAATAAAGTGCCTCAGGAATCTCAAGATAGAAGTATTGGTTCCTCGTTCTTCATTTCTAGTCCTTTTCTAATGAAATGATGTGTCCATATTTTGGCAAAGAAGTTATAAATTCTTTCACTAGAAAGAGGGTGGACAATAAAGAATCTATTCCATAATGATCATTGATAACATGCCCAATATTTATGATGACAACAAATCCTAAGCACCCAAATGTCCAGTGATGGAAGATTGGTTAAATAAATTATGATCCAGCCATATGCTGCAATACCGTATAGACATTAAAAATAGTATAAGGATGATTTGTAAAAGTAAGATACCCACATACATAAAAAATTACCCCAAAATTACCAGAAGGATTGTAAAACCCATTTATAGTGAATGATACAAACACCTGTATCTATAGCTATATATCAATTCATGTATGGAAGCATAGCTAGAAGGATATTTACCATCAGTTGAACAGTGATGACTGCTTGGAGTTGAGGTTATATTATGAGGCGTTTTTAGTTTTCTTGTTTGTCCGCACTTTCTAAATTTACCCATTAAATATGAACTATTTGATAAAGAGTGTAATTGGATATAGCTATGCATATAAATCAGTGGGTCGAGATAGAAGATATCCAGGGGCACAAGAAACTAATGGAGTGAAACTTGTTAATACAAAATCGCTACAGAGTAACAATCCCTTTATATTGAAACTCTGAACATTTTGCACTGAAGAAGCATGAAAACTGCTTTGGTCTAACCTCTTACCCAGTACAGGATTCTTCTCCACAGCAGCCCTCATGGTATTTTGCAGGGCAATAGGAAAGAAGGAGGAAGAGAACGGGTAAAAGGAAGTAAAAGAAAGCAGAGAAATAATGGAGGAAAGGAGGAAGAGGGAAACAGCTGACTTAGTGTTTTCATATCCAATGAGAAATGCTTGTGCAAAATGAAAGCAAGTTAGTAAAAGCATGACACACAGTTCAGGAATGAAGATTTGCATCATTGCACCAGTTAGGAAATCCTACCAGGTGGAGGTGCTGCCCGAGGGCAATGGGCACATGCCATGGGCGTGCATGAAAGTATGAAAGCATAGTTCAAGCATGAAGTTGGGTAGGGCATTCATATCACATGTAGAAGAGTGTGTAGGGATTTGGAGGAGCCAAATTTGGGTGTGTGGGGATTTGGAGGAGTCAGAGGTGCTAGATGGATATCATTCTTTGGCTCCAAAGTTATCCTTCCATACTTTGGCCTAAACCTGGAAGCCTGAGAACTAGATTTTCTGGTCAGCTCATATCGAGAATACCAATTGAGACTACAAATTGAATACAAATTGAATTGAGACTACAAAAGACAGGGTATAGGAAGGATGCTTCTCTCCTCTTTTCCTGTGTTCCTGTCTCATGGACCCAAGGTGACAGAAGGCCCCTGGGGGCTGCAGTTGGCTTCAACATCTAGCTTTTGTTTAGAAATCCCAGAACTAGTCTCATCATGTTCTCCCAGAGGTGCCCTGTTTTCAGAAATCTGAGCACTAACTCCACGGGGTCTGTCTTCTGAGCTGCTGTGTCCAGTGAGTTCCACTCCTTTCATTTTCCCTCCACCTCCACCAGTGGTAAATACTTCCTATGGTTGTTATCTTGGGGGTACTCATTCATTTATTTTGGCCCTTTTAGTCTCCCTAACACCAGTGTAACTAATTCTTTTTACTGAATTCTCTCTGTTGGAAATACCTAGTGTGGTTTCCCATTTCCTCAGTGGACACAGATAAATATAGAGGGAGAGAGGGAAAAGATGACCGTGAAGCATGTGTTTCCCCTGTGTCAGGAACTATGCTCAGTGCTGCTAGGACATTACTTCATTTTAATGACAGGCAGTTCATTCAAGACCTTTAGGGTGAATTAGTTCTTTTCTGAACAGTACCAGTTGTTAACAAGTTTAATATACGACATTGAGTTGAGATCTGCCTCCCTGTAATCTTAAGCATTACTCTTTATTCTGACACCAGAAGCCATCCAGTTGATCCAATTTTTCTTTCTATGTTTCAGATGTTTGGAAGAAGTTACGTCTCCCCAAAGTCTTTTCTTTTCCAAATTAAATATCTCCAGTCCTTCAACCATTTTTCTTCAGATAGGATTTTTATCTTTTCCCTTCACTTTCCTAGGCCACTTCCCTTGAACCAAAGTTTTGTGTCAAGATATCTCTCCAATCCTGCCCCAAAGAGAACAAAATATTTCACATTTTGTATGGCCTCTCAGGAGACCCGTAAAATCACTACCTTCTTTATCCGAATATCAGCCCTGTATTACATTTAAGGTTTGGGTGTAGGTGTTGGCTGTGGGCGGGGCAGTCAGCTTTTTTCTCCTGTTGTGCCAATATCCTTGCGAGGGTCCCCTCTCCAGACACAATCAAGTCACATCTCACACCCCTGCAAATTGGAAAGTAATTGCAAATATTCACCTTTACCTCGACTGGCTTTCATTTTGTCATTGTTTCCATCAATTATTTTCAGTAATTGAAATCTTTTTAATCTTGACTTGCTTTTTCAAACATTGTTGACGATCCAGATTTTTGCTCTATGCAGATTTGATAATCAGGCCTTTTCTTTCACCATGTAAGTCTTTGAAAAAGGCAGAACCAAAAACAGACCTACATCACCCATGTATAAGGATTTTCCAAATCAACCACCCCAAACAGTTTTGCTGTATGCACATTGAAAGAATCTGTGTGCCTTCTAATTAGTTCACATGTTAATGATTTGTTCTAAAATTGGCTCCCCACCCCGCCCCCCCCCCCCCCCCCCGCCCCGAGATCACTATCTTGCTTGTGGATCCCCCTACTTCTAGCCTCTGGGCTGAGCTCCTCAGAGACCTCCCTCTGTGGTCACACCCATCTCTCTAAAAGCTCCACTTATTTTTCTCCTTAGCAGGACATTTTGTGATTCTGTATTCAGAGCACCCCCATCTTTTTTAGCTATCATCATGACTAACTTTTCCTTCAACTTTTTAAATACATATTTGCTTGAAGTTTCAAATACGTGCCCATCTAGTATCTCCTTCCTTATGAGGTAAGTTTCCATGTTCTTACCCCTTTCATGTTAATTTGTGGCCCTTCCGGGACAGGTTAGGCACCATTTCTCTGAAGGGAGACTTAATTCAGCTTTTCTCAAACTGTGTTCCCCTAAATGTCAAATGCAATTACATAAAAGTTGTGTTCTATAGTTAAATGATTTTGGTAGATCCTGCATATAGTAACCGTCTGTTGGCGATTCACAGTGTACATTAACCTATTAAAGACCCTGAAATGTCCTGCAGTAAAGAAGCTAGCTTCACCTTAATTAACCTAACACCTCCCCTTCTTAATTGACCATAGAACTCTTTCTGGAATATGCATTAATAGTTGTGAGACTACACTTCTCTTAGAACTTTCAGAATGCAGCTAGAAAACAGTTTGGGTAATATTGATTAAAAGGATAATATTGTCACTGTATATGAGCTTGTTCAACTTTTACTAATTATGTGTTAGATTCTGAAACATGGCTTAAAACTTGGTGGCAGAGGACTGAAATAAAAATGGCTGGAATATAAATAGAAGACCAGACAAAATGTAACGGGATCATGAAAGTGGATACAGTACACTTCACATGAAGTGTACTGGGGAGGGTTTAAAGAAATAACATTTCATATAGACTAGAGGATTTTAAAGGGCATCAGAGGGTGGGGTGTGGGAGACTCATTCACACAGCTTAAGTTTTGGAAGGGATATTGAGGCAAACAATTCCTTCAATAATTCACATATATAGTTTTAAGTTTTTTCAAATTAATCTTCATTAAACATGCTCTTTTGTCTTCTTTCCTCAAAAGTATGGTACTCTGAATATGATATGCCTAACATGGAATAAATGAAAACTTTCACCACCCTTCTGGTAGAATATTTCAATATTTCCTAAAATTCTGTTTTCTTTTTTGATAACTTAGACTGTATTGTCTTAAATTACGCTTACTGTCAGTGGAAATTTTCTTAATTGGTGCCTTAGCTAAACCATATTTCTCCTATCCTGTCTCTTTTTAAAGATTGTTTTTTTAACCCAAAAATGTGACTTTATATTTATTCCTGTTCAATTCAATATGGTTACATTCAGTTCACAGTCTGTCAGTTTCATTTTTTATTCTGAGTTTGTCATCCAACATATTTAGCCTCTCCCCCAGCTTCCTGTCATTTCCGATCTTATAGGTATGCCTTCTCTTATGGTTATATGTGTCCTCATTTGAGTCATCTATGAAATCCCAGGACAGGCCTAGGACAAAAACCTGAGGACCTACAGACTCATATCAAGACAACACCATTCACAGGCTATGGTGTTCCACACATGGGTTATGTGCTCCAGAAAGACCATCAGCCCTGTGCATGAAGAAGAGCAAGGGGAGAAGAGCAGGAAATGAGATTCAGTATCAGTTACACCCAGAGTTTGAATACCCTGAATGCCACTGGGGAGTCTGGCAGTGGGGACGCTCTGGTAGGCTCAACATGGAGAGAAACACATCAGCTGAGGCAGGACTGGTATGTTGACTAGATAAAGAGGGATGGGCTGACAGACCATGCCACAGCATAAATGAGAGGGTGGGAGTCTGACCTCCATAAGTGGCAGAGACACCAGGAAGATAGAAACCATAGAGAAAGACACATGGACAGTATAAGAAGTGAGGGGAAGCCCAAATGGAAGCTTCTGTTTCTGTCTCAGGGAGCAAGAACATGTGTGCTAATAAAAGAAGCACAAGAACTCAGCATTGTGTACAAGGAATTAGAGATTTTATAGAACTTACACACAGAGGTGTTGGACAGCATGTCTATGGTGAAGACCTGTTCTGCAGACTTATTTCTTCCGGAGTCAGCTGTGATAACTGACTTCACAGAAAGGGACACTCAGCTCTGGAGAGAGCGTAGAGCATGAAGATAAGAGGAAGAAGAAAGAATGTGAGGGACTTTCTGTGTTCAAGGGAGAAGGGAACGGAAGGAACCAGAGGAAGAGAGAGTAGAGAACAGTCAGGTAGGCACACAGAGACTCAGAAGTGAACGGTATTCTACATGCCAAACAAGGCAAGATTTCTAAGGAGTTCCTGATTCAGGATCTGTTTGTCCAAGTTCATTTCGGTGTTTGGACACAAACACTTTATGGGGATGTGTTCATAGAAGCTGTTTCATCACTCATCTTAGAGTCCTTAAAAGAGCCACTTAGCCTGGAAAGTGTCACAACCCATAGCTGCCTGTATCTCCTGGAGGGATGTGAGCTCAGAGCAGAAGCCCACCTTCCCAGGGTGGCTGCCACTCCTCTTTGGGACAATTCTCTGAGGGCATCACAAGTCAGGGCAAGTGCCAGGCTGTGATGTTCCATCTCATCAATATGCCTTTTCTCTACTTGCCTCCAGCTGCCAACTAATTTGGGGAGGCGGAGGGATGGAAGGTGGTGTTATTGGTTTTGACTTGGCTTAGTGTTTTGGCCCTTTACACATAATCTGCCCCCTGACCCAATATTAGCATAATGCTCATTAATCAAGCTCCGGCCTCCAATTAATGGCCAGCTGTGTGGATGCCGTGTATTTAATAGCTTCTGAATCAGTCAGGCAAAAGGTTAGGCAAATGATTTTGGCAGGAGGGGTGGGGAACATCCTAATTTTGAGAGAGCCCAGAGCCCTCTACCCATGCAGTAAGCATGTTTGATCTCATCTGTGAGTGACTGGGAAAGGAAGCCAGGAGCGGGTGTTGACCAAGTCTCCTCCAGCCCCTCCCCCAACCCAGATGGACTGGAGACAACACTCTCTTCCATCCTTCTGGCTTGGGGTTACACACCCCCACATCACTGCTCAGGCAGCCAGCCAATGAAGAAAGCCCTGATTTATTGCTCTTGGCAGTGTCTAGGCTGGGCATTTCTATAAACCCAGGACCGTGGCTGACTAATAAAACATACACTCAGATTCGCCCCTCAATAAATGTCTTTCAACCTTTAATCCTGTTTGTTGCAGTCTTTAAGGGAGCATTGATTCAGTGGGCAATGAGGGCTTTTCCTCCCATCTATCTCGTACCGATCAATGTTCTGTCACCCCACTCCATCCAGCCCGACAAAGGAGAAGCCTCTGAGGGGAGAGGAGGGCATCTCTCCAGATTTATTTCACTGCTTATGAAAGGAGTTTTTAAAACTGCCACCGGAATCCCGCTCCTACACAGTTTTTCTGATCCTCAGCTATTCTAGTTGACCTCCTTGGATTTGGAGCATAGAACCCAGGTCACAGATCATAGCACGGACACCAAGGAGCCTTTGTACAACTCATCCAAAACACAAGTTCTAAGTTTCTTCTCTTTGCCACATTCCCATCTTCTGTCCTACTTTCCCCACCTTAATGTTATATAATTTATATATATAACATATAACATATATGTAATGTTATATAATTCCCCACCTTAACGTTATGTAGTTAATATCAAGAGGCACCAGTCACTGAGGCTTTAAACCTGAACCATGTCCATTCTTTCCTTTCCTTCATGCATATCCAGACCATTGCTGCTTCTTGAATGTACCTTACTTTCATCTCAGGTCATCTCAGTTCAGACTCTAGATACCTCTTATCCTGACCACTGCAAGAGCTCATTAACTGATAATCATTATTCTGGCTCCTCCCTAGCAATCTCCTTACAGAAATTGCTGTGCTGACACTCTTTCTAAAACACAAATCTGATCACATCATTTCTGATTCTAAAAGCTTGGGTAACTTGCCCAAGGTCACATCGCTGGCAGGTGTCTGAGCGAAGATGTAATCTGCCGCTTTCCCACCTGAGATACTCACCCCCTCCTCATGTAAACTGTTTGAGGGCAGGGATCAGATCATGTGCTTCTGTTACCACCACTCATTTCCCAGCATCACACATTGCTCAGTATATTGCTCCAGTAAATATTTGCTCACTGAACATTCCACAAACAACTCTATTCTGAGATTACGTGAAGCAAGAATGTCGGCCTTCAGAGATGCTTTATTTGGGAGCCAGCATCAGAAAAGTAAAAGAAATTGAGGTTCTTAGAAGGTGATTTATAAACTATAATAGAATCAGGATCAGCTGTTTATTGTTGAGTGATAAATAAGCTTATGGGTCTAACCTGTTGCCTGAAACTCTGTGTTTCTAAGTCAAGGACACAGTGAGCAGAGAATGTCAACATGTGTTACCCACCTTG
Organism: Lontra canadensis; assembly: GCF_010015895.1. NCBI lineage: Eukaryota > Metazoa > Chordata > Mammalia > Carnivora > Mustelidae > Lontra > Lontra canadensis. The sequence goes on from NW_022631030.1 coordinate 17,013,158, forward strand.
GGTAAATCAGGTCTACACTCACAGTGAGTGGAGGGAGGGGTGTATGGACGGCGCCAGGGCAAACCAGCTACTCGCCCAGGCACAGCATGGACAGGGAGGTGCAGGGGGTGGCAAAGGAGGACCATGCCCTTCCCTGCTCACCTGCTGACCTGTTCAGAAAGTCACTTCCCCATGCACCTAGCCTCTCCTCAGTGTCTTTAGTAGTAAAGACAGGCAAATGTGCCTGTGGTCTGCCAGTGTAAATGCCAGACTACCCCAGCTGTGGGATTGAATTAGCAACAGTGTATCCAGTTTCTGGGGAGACTTTTGACAGCAGTTTTCAGACAGCCCTGTAGATTAATGTGCCCACCAAACACAATTGTGCTGTGGAAGCCAACTACCCAGCACTGACATCCCACTTGCCACCCCCCTCCCACCTGGCACCCATCGCCTTCCTCTCTCTTCCAAGCCACAGGCCAGAAGAAAGAAGGAATTGTCAAGATTAGCTTAGACAGTGGCCTCAGGTTTATAGTGTTAATATCTCACTCAACCATTGGCCAGAAAGACACTAATAAAAGGAGAAGCCAACCTAACCAGATGAGAAATGAAAGACAATTAACTCTGTGATGCTGTTTTCTGTCTCCTTTCTGGCATTGAAAATAAAATTGAGATGCAAGTTAATTCATTTTTGTTAGCTTCCTGTTTTATCAATCCTAGCTCTGTGGCTTACACCAAAAGGAACCTTCCAGCCCTGACTCCCTTGTGCTGAGTTCTGACAGCTTCTCCAAAGTGTTGCATAGCCAGGTGGCTGCGAGCCTTGTTAGAGACTTACTCCAGAGTTTACCTATGGTTTTTCAGGAGACAGCTCCTTGTTCCTTGCTCCCTTGCCACAGTCCTCTTCAGAGACCCCCTGGGGTGGACATGCGACACCTCCCTGGATAGTGGGCTCTGAGCGAGTCTCTGAAGCGTTCCATCCCAAGCTGCCCTGACTGGACAATGGGCAGATGGTTGGACATAAGCTATCGCTCTGACTAGAAGATGATGAGAACGCAAAGCACGAGATAGAAAAGGAAATACACCAAAAAGGCAGACCAGCCTCCCAGACGATCCTGTGGTCTGCCTTCTGGTGTTCCCATCCTTGTGAAATCCCCTCCTTGTTGCTTGTGGTCAGGATTTAGTGACTGGTAATGAGTAGAAGGAAAAGGAAACGAGGATGGGAAGCCAGCTGCCCTCTGGAGAGGGCCCCGTATGATGAGGAACTGAAGCTCCCGGCTGATGACAGCCCGTGAGTTTGGACTTGGATCCTCAAGACTTGTCCGTCCTCAGATGCCTGCAGCTGTGGCTGGTCTGTTAATTGCTAGGTCTCTCAAAGTCTCTAAGCCAGAAACTCTCAGAGAAGCCTCTCTCAGATTTCTGACCCACAGAAATGGAGATAATAGTGTTTGCTGCTTTAATCTACTAAATTGTGGGGTAATTTTTTATGCAGCAATAAAAAACTAATGCATTTGGCTACATGTGTTTTGCTTTAATTGGAGGCAGAAGCTAAGTCTTCTCTCTTGATCACCTGCAAGCACAAAGTTCAAGCTGAGAAACTAGAGTCCTGTCTTCCGGTTTGGTGCTGCAGCCTCAAAATTAGGAGAGAGGAAGAAAGGGGACATATGGGGAGCCTGCTCTGTCCCAGTCACCGTGTTGGGTTCTTTCCTAAGCTTGAGTGTGTTCAATCCTGACCCAAACCTGTATTTTACTGACGAGGAAGCTGGGGTTCGGAAGAAGGGTTTGCCCATGTCGTGAACGTCCACTGAGGTCATCAGAGTCACATACCCGGTGTGTGTGTCACATACAAACGTGGGCAAGGAAGTCATCTACTTTCTTGTAAAATACTATAGTCTCTTTCATCTGTAACATAGCCTTCCAGAGAGGATGGAGGAAGGCTGGAGCAGCAGCAACTTGGCTCCAGAAATTGGTTACAAAGCAGAAATCCAGATGTTTTCTTTTTTCTCTCTCCAAACATCAAATCAGGCGGCAGCTTGCAACACGCTGTGTGGCCCAGCTGAAGAAATTCTAAACATTGCTTCAAGGATCTAACTCACAACTCATCTTAAACCATCACAAGAAGACTCCCATTAGAGAGGGAGAGGGAAGTGTGTGTTAATGAGCTGAAGTGAGAGATTGGGTATGAATAAGCAGAAGCATGAATAGAGCATACGAGGCAAATGAAATAATCACCCAGCTTCCCATTGTTACAACGCAATAAATTTAATGTAATTCCTAAAGGCCAACCCAGTTTTTTTCTTTCTCTCTTTTTAAGTCCTTTTTACATTTCCAGAATTATACTTTAATTAGCATAACATTTAAATTAGCGAATGGAATCTTAATTAGCGGAAGAAATAGACTTTTGTTGGAGTGGTAACTAAAACAAATAAATCCACTTCCTCTTTCAAGAGCAGTTTGCTTATGGCGCATTTAATAGCCTAGTGTACCATAAACAATTTGAGGGAAAGATAAGTAATTAAATTAGAAGACACGCTGGCCAGCTCCCAGCTCCAAGGAACTATTTTTTCTCTTGCTCTCTCAAAAGGGCTCCCTCCCCTTCCTCCTTATCTTGGGGGGCTGGGGGAGTCTCTGCACTCTGAGAACTAGCACGTGAAACCCTGTAGACCTTGCTGGATGTTTCCCACAATTACAATTTCTTGATGATTGGCAGGATAAAAACATTCCTGAAGCCCCCCGCTTCTGTTTTTCCCTCTCAGACGTCCTTTTTTAATTCACTGGGTCAAGGAAAGAGTCAAGCAAATCAGGGTAAGCAATGACTGCTTAAGAGGTGACACTCCTTCCCCCTTTCCTCACTCGTTCACTCTCACTCTCTCTCTCTCTCTCTCTGCCTCTTGGCTCTTGGCAGAGTGACCATACCTCATGCCACCCTGTTGTGTTTGGGAGAGAGCAGAGGCCAGGTCTGTAAGGGCGCACAGAGCATCACCCAGCAACAGGAACAGAATAAGGTGGACACTCAGGAGTGTCCCTCAGAGCTGACAGAGGATTCTTGGAGGCTGCAGATGGGCCACCTGCCCATCATATCTCAGACAAGGAAACAGGTTGAGGAGAAAATGAAAGGACTTTTTCTGGGTTGACCAGTGGGACAGCATCCCTCAATTCAAATATCCTGGTCTCAGTCTATGCCCTTTGTACCATATTCTGTACAAATGTTCCTCAAAGACATCGCCAGAATTTCAGAGACAGTTCTTAACAAGGGGTTAACCTTGGCTTAAACTGGAGGCAAGATTCAGGCTCAGGGCTCAATGGGGTCTCTGACTGGAGTGAGGAGCAGGCAGGTGGCCTACCTCACCATTCTGGGCTCACCCTCCACTCGAGAACCAGCAATTCACTTGTAGAGAGGCCAACCCCCATAAGGAGGCAAGATGCCACTTAAGTGTGATTGATGGCATTAGCACAAAGGGGCACAAACACCCTTTATGGATGAGAGAGAAGGTATGGTAGACTGTGTCCCAGTCCTGACTTATTGCAGGCCTGGTCCTGCCTTTCTTCACCTTTTCAGTAAGAGGAGTGGATGAGACAGCCTCTCCATGCAGCAATCCCACCACCACTGTTCTCTCATGAGAAGTTACCTGACAGAGTCACCAGATGGAAGAACTTTGGAAGTGAATTCCCTTATTATTAATTCCTTCATTCAGTGTTTATGTTTATTCGATAAATATTTATTCAGTGCTTGCTACATTTCAAATATTTCCCTAGGTAGAAATGCAGGGTGAACAAGAAGTCAAAATCCTTGTCTGCATGGGCTTGTGATTCTAATGAAGTCAAACTAGCAAATGTATGGCATGATCTCTATATAGGGAAGAGTGCTATAAATAAACATAAAGACAAGGGCATTAATTCAGAATGTGGGATAAAGGCAGACCTGCCTCAGTTATAGAAACAAAACCCAAATCCCAAAAGGAAGTGAGACATCTGATGGTCAGGCAAAAATTTTCTGGAAAGAGGGGTACCAAATGCAGAGACCTGAAGCAGGAGCTAGCACTGTATGTTTGAGGAAAACAAGAAAGCAGTGGAGAGAGTGGGTGAACGAGGCCAGAGATATGAAGGGGCAGATACGCACGTGGTCTTAGGGTCTGTTCATGGTTTCTATTCTGTATCTTAAGCAAAGCTCTGCTGCAGATGTATTTGCCTTATAAGACTGTTGCAAGGCTTCATATCTTTATCTACCTCACACTATGATGACCACAAAAAAATGCCCAGCATAACGATGATGATAATAATAATAATATATTTACATAACAAAATAATTATATTGTAACAACTGCTAAAAAAAGAGGAGTGCTTGTTTAGCATGCAGAGATACCATGGTATAACTGCTATATATCCTTTGATCTTCCCCACTTGTTTCATTTTGCCCATTTATCCCGCATCTGTAAGCTAGAAACTAAAACTTTCAGAACTATTTGGAAAGAGTTGTTATTCTGCTCTTGATCTTGGCCTTTGGGATCTGCTAGGGGAAAGGGGATAAATAGGGGACTGGAGACATACAAGAATTCTGGATGTTTACCAAGTAGCAACCATCCTAAGGCAGTAGTTGACTGGGAAAAGCAAGTGTCTCTTTCAAAAGACTTGGTAACATAACCAAATGTTGCATTTCATTTTAGTCCCCAAATTAGAAGTGGTGCTGAACCAGGAATGGCAACCAAAGCTGCAGCAATGAGAAGATGGGTTCTTTCTAGAGAGAGATCTGTAATGAGGAACTTGAAATTCTCTGTTCTGCCTTGGTTCATTTTAGTGAATTCCAGTGCCTGTGAACATGTGTCTTCCTCATTGTCTAAAAATGCCTCCTTAATTGAGCAATCCTTTAATGATAGCTTTTATCCCAGATTATGAGGCTAAATGTGACAATAGTGTGAATGACTTCAGACACTTGATAAGAGAGGTAATAAAAATCAAATTTAATTGAGAATGTATTATGTGCCAGGCATAGTAGTAAGTGCTTTTGATGTGTTGGCTTTCATTTGGCCCTCATATCAAGCATGCACAGTTGATTCTTTCGTCATCCCCATGGTACAGATGAAGAAACGGAGGCCCACAGACGGGTAAGATCACTTCACTCACGATAAGTGGCAGTGGTTAAGAAGCGACCCCTAGAGCTCTGACCTCAGGACTTGACTCTCACTATATAGAGCAGTTGGCTATATAGCGGTCAATCCCCAATAAAAGTGGAGTGTCCTTGCTGCCAGTGATGACTGGGATGACAGCTGATGGAGCTGGCCTTTTAGGGATTGACTTCATACAGAGTAGCATGTCAAAATTCCTATCCCTGAGGATAAAATCTTATGTCCCATCTAAAACATTAATTCTTAAAATGAAAATATGTAAGGAAGGGAAAACAGCAACTTCCTACACCACTGAGGGATCGAGGACACTGAAACTGTCCTGAGACTGACAGGAGACACGGAATGGATGTATGGGACCTCAGGCTGGCGCCCAGGCCTAGTTCCGCCACCTGCTGGTTGCAGCCCCTTGGGCCAGTCACTGTGTCCTTCTTCAGCTCTGACTTCCTTATAGATAGCATGTAGCTAAAATTTATCTTGAGAGACTTTAATCAGAATAAAAATGAAATGATATATGTATTTAGTGCGGTGACTGAATAAAACAGGTGCTCAAAAATGCTCTTTGTTGTTATCGACATACATTGTATCTTACGATATGGAAGACTGATTTTGATAGAAGCTTGGCCCTCATAGCTGAATAAATGATCACAAGACCCATCCCTATCCTCTCATTCCTGGTGCTGCTCAGAAGACATGATTTAAGATGTCTTCGATACAGGACCTGTATGCCTATTGTCCCAGGACCCTCCTGGGTGGTTGCCCCTGGTAAATATGCAATAACTATTATGAATTGACAATGAGTGAGGGTGTCTTACTCCAGTGAAAACCAAGCCATGCCTACATATGACTTCTAAAGGCCCAATGCGGAAACAAAACAAACGAAGGCTCGTGCAGGTGCAGGAGGTAATTGAAGTCATCACTGAATTACTTTTCCCTTTTTTAACCTGGTATAAGAACATACCTTGTCAAGACTCCCCACCCTGAGGACAAAGATAAGAGTACCTCAATTGCTAAGTGAACTTGAGTCATTTAAATCACTGTTTTAAGTTGAGCTGAATAATTTCTGCTAGATTTTCTTTCAGATTTAGGATCCTACAACACTAGGATCCATGTACATTTATCCAATAAGAAGAAGTATCTTCAAGTCAGAAGGAAAATAGGTATCAAAATCTGAGAAAATAAACAGTGAAATGAAAAAGAGGTTGGGGTCCAGCCAAGAGAGGTAAGGGGAATTTCGAAGAAACTCTTAGCTTTCATTTAATCAATACAAAAAGGCTTCCTGAAATAGGAGGGAACTTAGGACGTCCTGACAGAGGAAGAAGGCCTGGTATGCAGTGCAAATTATATGCAGGATCATCCCAAAAGTTCAGTGCAGTTTGGAAAAGAATCGGGACCAAAATGGGGAGACCAAACCAAAGAAGCATCACTTCTATTCCCTGCCCCCCAATACTCCCTGTGAATAAGCCAATGGAAGAAAAAGCTTTTCCAACGGCAGGCCCCCTCAGTTCCACTCTGGCCAGGCAACTGCAGAGAGCAATAAAACTTTAATGGCTCCCAGTGGGTCGATTCGGCAAGAAGGAAAATGCTATAAATCTCACCCGATGCTTATGTGCAGCTTAAAAACAAACGGCTCCAGTCACACTTAGCAGAGCCAGACAATTTCCCCAGCATGGGAACATAGCATAGGAAGATTTACCCACCTACAGAACTCATGGAGGGAGAAGTTTGGGTAAGAGAGATGGGGAAAGAAAGGTCAGTTGCAGAATGAATGTCAACAGTTTTGCAATGGATGGTGTAATGAGAGATGCGGCTTGCACATGGCTGTCCTGCCGAGCAGCAGTGGACAGGCAGCCTGGATGAATTGTCCTTGTAATGAGATGTACCCATGGAGACACATTTCTGTGAAGGGACCAACTTGCTCTCTGACACTGCTTCTCCAAGCCCACAAGGACACCCACCTGTCCCCTGGGGCCTCCTGTCATTGTAGTCAGTGTCCCAGCGGCTCCAAACATCTTATTAGCCAGCGCAGACACATGATATATAAACATGGATCCTTGGAAGTAGTAGTCCTCCTCCATGAGGATTCACTGAGGAAGTATTTATTGAGCCCTATCATGTGACAGCCGGGTGCTAAAGTTCTTTTAAACATATCATATTGTTTAAGATTGAAAACAATCTGAGAGTTAGACTGTTTCCCCCTCTTTGACCAATTAGGAAGCTGGGATTCAAGGAAGTTCCATACTTTGTTCAAAGTTATCCAGATAGAAGAAGAAGAAGAAGATAGGAGTAGAACTGAGGAAATCAGCCAAAGTGGGACAAGGTAATATTCTGCCTTCTTGTCTCAGTTCTCACATGATAAATAAATGTCCCTTTTGAAGTCCATTAGGTGCCGTGTGTTTTGCATCATGAAGCTTTTTGGTGGTAGCTTCCCTTCATAAAGCAGCCCCACAGGTAGGACTGAAGCACTATCTAGTGCTAAATGCAAGACAGCTGTACTGTGGCTTACGGAGAAATACATGGGTTGGGTAAGCTGTGCACAGGCATGAGTTACAGTGCTGTTGGCTGAGCTCTATGCTAATTATTACATATATATATATATTATTAATATATATTAAAAATATGTATCTCATATATATATATATATATATATATTTTTTTTTTTTTTTAATGGAAAGCAAGATCATGTACTGATGGGTTGACAAAAATGTGACCAGAGGCTTGGAGGGCCCCAACTCTTCATTTCCCTCAGGAGCAAGTCTTCAGGGTTTGCTAATTCAGTGTTTGTGATAACTTCATTCTACTACCAATAATGGGAACTGATGGTCCTGGGCCTCTACCCCATAGAACGCCTGGGTCTTGCTTACTCACTTTGGTAGCTGTATGGCCCCAAGCAATCCACTCAAGCCTGGTTTCTCATTTATACAATGACAATAGTCACAGAATCTGTCTCATCAAGGTGTTGCAGCTGGCCAGAGAGCTAAAGTGTGTAGCATGACAATAGATCCAGCTGTTGTTAATTTGTTGTCACCAGTAACCCTCCCTGGCATACGGACGGCAATCTCAGGAAACCTAGTCACTGACCTCCTTCAAACTCTTCAGACTGGGTGACTTTTGGGCACCTCTGGAGGATTGTCCTCTGTTGGTTAGTACAGAAGATGCAATGATTATGGGCTTTGTCAGGACCTCTCCCCCAACATTTGGCTCAGGAGTTTGAAGAACTATTTCTTTCTTTTCTTTTTTTTTTTTTTTAAGATTTATTTATTTATTTTTTAAAGATTTATTTATTTATTTGAAAAAGAGAGAGAGAGAGTGCAAGCGAGCAGGGAAGGGACAGAGGGAGAGAATCCTCAAGCAGACTCCCTGCTGATCCCAGACCCTAAGGCAGGGCTTGATCCCACTACCCCAAGATCATGACCTGAGCTGAAATCAAGACTTAGATGCTCAACCAACTGAAACACACAGTTTTTCCTGGAGTGTGAAGAACTTTTAATCACCTCCCTAGAATGAATCTCTACCTCCTCCATTTCTCCCCTGCTGAATGACCCAGTGCTGATGAAATAGAACATCCTTTCTCCATGATGTTTTCCCATATAGTCCAGCATGCTTCCCCACTGTGCTTTTTTCTTATGGCACTTCTCATCAGCTCTTCAGCAGCAACCTGTCCCATTGGCTTTCCTTCATCCCTCATCTAAGTCCTCTCAATACACTTCTATTGGATCCCCATCACTCCTTGTGGATGACATCATTGAGCTTGGAGTCACCCAGTCTCAGGGCCTTCTCAGGCTGCAGCTAGTGTTTGTACATTACTCCACATAGTATCAGTTGCCAAGTTATATTGTCAACAATCTTTCCCACATTTGCATCATTCATTCTTATCTCTTCGCATTCCCATTAACAATTCCTGGTGAAGGAGTATTATTTGTCTTCTATGTTACTACGATAAACTTTTCTCTGACCTCTCAACTACTGATATTTCTTTACCCCAGTTCTCAACTCTACCACTCTGATGCACAATTCTAATGATATCACTTCTGCTCAAAAACCTTCAATAGCAATGGTAAGCACAAAATTCTCAAGGGGCACAGTGATATATTCCTGATTTTCCATTCATTTCTCTTATTCTGCTCCCCTACAGATAATGACTAGATAAATGGTACTTCCACTATCCTTGAACACACTCAGAATTTGCTCTTCTTTACATCTTTGTTTGATCAAAGTAGATTGTCCTTCTGTCCAATACCACCACCTCTATAGTTTCTTGATCTTCTAATAACAACAAAAAAATAATACTTTGCTCTTCTGGGTTGAACTATGTTGCCACTCCTACTGAAGAATTTATATTCTGCCACAGTATAGAAATTCGTGGTGTTGTTTTAACACCTATTTAGACTCTCAGATTTTGAGAACAAGAATTGAGTGTGATCCATGGTCCTAGCCCCTCAATAATCTGCACATAGAGGGCTCCATGTCCATGTGTTGGAAGAAATGGTTCTAGAGGATTTTCTTGGTCATTAGCTGTTATAATTAGTACTTATTTTCAGACAGCTAATTTTCCTGAGTTACTTTCAAGTGAACATGTATGGAAAGGAAGTGGAAGTAGACATGGTCCTTCCCAGCTGGACTGATATCTTCCAAGTACAGCATCTATGTCTGCTTAATTCTCTCTTTTCTCTTTCAATATCCAGTGTAGAGATGTGAATTCATCTGTATTCAAGAAATGCTACATTTATCTATCATTTTATTCTCAAGTGCCAGCAAGTTGCCATCCTATTGGGCAATCACTCAAGAAGGACTGATCTCATTTTGTTATATGATGCTTTTCACATACAAAGATGAACAGGTAAACCTGTATAGCTTTCTAACTAAAGAATCATCATGACTATTAGGTTGGTGCCTTACCTACTGAGTGGACTTCAGATGACCCTGGCAAGTAAAGCAAGTCTTTTAAGAGTAAGTCAGAACAAGAATCATTTGGAAGGTGTAGAACCAGAAGTGCTCCAAGTACCTGAGTTGAACAGATAATACTTGGGTAATACATTTGGCTCTGAGTTTGTGCCAGCTAAGGCAAATAGAAAGGACATTGGCTTATGTCATTTGTTCTCTAAAAACAGAAAGTGGACAAATTCATCAGTCCAGACAGCATTTTCCTTGGAACCAAACTTAAGCAGAAATTAACTGTGAGAGATAGTGTGGACTGCAATCGACAGGATATATAAAAAGAACTTTGAGTGACATAGTGGAAAAATACTTTCAACCCTATTTTTATAGGAGACAGAGAAATGCTGTTCAATTGCCAGGTCTTATATTGATCCTACATAAAGTTAGAAGGCATTACATTAAGTCCTGGTGCAGGAAAAGCATTTCTTCAAGGAAGAAGACACCATTTAGCCATCATTAGTATGGTATGTTTTCTGAAATATTTTTCTAGCAGCCATGACGTATATGAGCTTATCCAACCCTGTACTCTTACCTAGTCCCTTGTGTTGCCAAGGGCATGCCCTGTCTGCAATGAGAAACTCCATCTGTTGCTGCTGAAAAAAAAGAAGCATGACCTGCCGGCCTGGGAAACTGAGCCTAAGAAACAAAAACCCCTAACAAAATCACATTGGTTAGGGGGCTCCTGCATAGCTCAGTTAAGCGGCTCCCTTTGGCTCAGGTCATATATCAGGGTCCTGGGATCCATTCCTATGTCGGGTTCCCTGCTCATTTGGGAGTCTGCTTCTCCCTCTCCCTCTGCTGTTCCCCCTGCTTGTGCTCCCTCACTCACACACACACTCTCTCAAATAAATAAATAAAATCTTTAAAAATATTTACATTGGTTAGCCCAAAACACTGACCTTGCTCATGGCAAGAAGATTTATTCCACTGACATTTCTAAGTTTGTCTCTGATCTTTAGCTTTGATAGAGTTTCTCAGGTGTCATTGTCCAGGGTGACACTTCTAGAAAGATATTTCCTTGTTAGGTCCACATTAACCATTTCTTTCCTGGCTTAGGACAGGGTGATCTCTCAAAGAATCACTTTATTGTGCACTCCTCACAGACAATAAGAATATCTTTCTTCTTGACATTCTGTGTCTGTTGCAATGTCTGGTCCAGAGTAAAGACTCAATAGTAAAGACTTAATATGAGCTGAATGAATGACATGCTTCTCTTTTCCTCCAGGAGAAAATAAGATACACATAGACCTTCTCTCTATCGTAGGGAGGACAAGACAAGAAATATCTTTGAAATAAAACAATCTAAAGAGATACAAACAGAAGTGTTCAAAAATCAGTTTTAAACAATCCAAATACCCTTGTTAACCATATTCTAAGATATATATAGGCACTTTAAAGAACATTAACCTTTCCTAAGACTCTCACCTAATACTTCTCAATCCAGGCCCCTCCACATATTTTCAACCACATAAAGTGCAAATACCAACCAATGTTTTATTAGCTACCTTTCACCAAGCTTGTTTCTATTACGTTTATTTTTTCCCCATGAGTTGGGAATTGTAGTCTGAAAATTCCCAGAGAGTGTAGAGCTTAAGTCCCTTCTGCAAGACTTTATTACACCAAAGGACTTACTGCTGCCAAAGACAAAGAAACACCAGATTCATTCTACGCATCACCATGGGGACAAGGATACATCTGGATCTGCAATTATGTTAGTATACTCTTCCTTAAACTGGGAATCTTGGTATTTATAACAAATTCTTTACTTCTTTTTGATATCTGAAATTATTTCAGATAAACTTTAAAAAAAATCCTTCTTCCTTGTAGAAAGAGGTTGAGGGGAAGTGATGTTAATATAAAGATGTTAATAGAAAGGAGAAAGGGGTAGAAGGGAACTTGCCTGTTCTTTATTTAAACTTGTGATTTTTCTTGCCTGCCACCTCTATTGATGTTGTCTGGTGGCACTTGGGCCTTGAAGTAAGCGGAGCCTGGGATGGAGCCCAGATCTGCCCCTTTGTGTTTGTGACATTAGGCAGTTTGTTTAAGCTCTTTAAGCATCAATGAATCCAATAATTAAGAAACAAAAAACAGCTAACATGTTTAACAAAGTGGTTGGTATATAGTAAGCTCTTAATAGTTCCCATTGTCATCTTTATCATCACTATCTCCGTCTTCTCCTGCTCCTCCCACAGTGTGTTTGCAGACCACCCTCACTGGCACACATAACCATGTTATGAATCCTCAGCATAATGGGAGTCAAATGAACAACATATATGCCTATACCATCCCTCTAATCCACTCCTCTAGATGAGTAAAGGATACAAACGGCCATTATCTTTGCGCTTTTTACAAATTTAATTTCACAAGAGAATGGCAGTTTCCCCAAATAACCCAAGCACAACACTCTCAGACAGAGTCCCATGCCAGTGGATTGCTATTCCCTTAAGCAGCATGCATTTTCTAGATTTGTCTTTTCTTTAATCCAATTTCCTAAACTTAACCAGATTAGGAAAGTACATATATTGTTGAATGAACAAAATGCTTTTATGCATTTATCTACTAATAAATGCAAAGGTCTGTTCCAGGTTGCATTTGGCAAGCTAGAAAAGTCTCCCTATGAATTTAGGATGAAAAAATTGGTTTGGATAAAGTTAGAAGGCCACTCCTCATCTATAAGAACATCAAAACTTTGCACTTTATAGAATTCTTTTCCCCAACGGTCCCTAGATCTATCTTTTAAACATCACACTCTCCTTCCCACTGCTGCTCCAGCTTAGCTGAGCTATAGATTCCAAATGCCCCGCATGGGAGAAATGACATCTTCTAACTGAGACTCAAGTGAAGAAGTGATCGCTGTGAATTAGTAGAAAGTCTGACTTGGATATGACTTGAGATGTACATCCACTTCTCGCCCTTGGCAGCAAATTGTCCACATGATCCTGACCATAAGGGCATCTCCACTTATGTGAATCCTTCAAAAAAGATAATTTACTCAGCCTCTTTGAACTGGTTAGAAATTAAGCAATGTTTTTAACTTCATCTTTGCCCCTTTTGCTAAGTTATTAGGCAAAAAGAGTCTAACAATATTTTGCATTCAGACAGTGCCTTGTGCTCCTCTAAGGGCTTTTATAGAAATGATTTCATTTACTCTAAAAACAACTTTTTGCAGTGCTGGAGATTGCTGGTGGTGATGGTTTCACAACAATGTGAATGTACTTAATGCCTCTGAAATTACATGTAAAAATGGTTAAAATGGTAAATTTTATGTTATGTATATTTTACCACTATAAAAGAACTTAACTAAAAATACAACAGCCTGTGGGGTGCCTGGGTGATTCAGTTGGTTAGGTGTCCAACTCTTAATCTCAGCTCAGATGCTAATCTCAGAGTCATGCATTCAGGCCCTCCGTTGGGCTCCATGCTGGGTATGGTGTCTACTAAGTAAGTAAATAAGTAAGTTAATTAATTAAGTAATTAATTAATAATTAATTTTTTTTAAACAGCCTTTGAGGTAGATGGGCCATATTGTAAAGGGAAGTGACATGCTTAAGGCAAGCAACTTGCTTAGGAATGGCCCCGCCAACATCAGCTACCCTCATGTGATCCTCACTCAGTTCCATGCTCTTCCCATTGAACCATGCAGCCTCTGGAGCCTGTGATGGCTCAGGTCATGAAGCCTGGTTCCAGCTGTACCAGAGCTCACAATGGGCCCCTAAGCCAGTCAGCTCCTGAGAAACCTGCTTGACAAGGATGCTAGTCTTACACTCTGAAAATGCCACACATTCAGAGAAAGACAATCATTGGCCATGTGGAACACTGAGACACTTTTCTTTCCAGCACCCAACAGCTTTCCTCTTTACAAACATTCAGAATCTGAAGAAAAGGTGATTTCTTAAGTCTATTCTCTCTGATAAGTAATACTCCAACTATCCACCCTAACAATATCCCCCAAGTTCACATAGGAAAGGTAACTAAAAACTAAATACCAAAAGGCTTAGAAGTCAGAGCCAAACTTACTTTAAATATTAGACAACTCAGTCACACTCCATATTTTGTAGGTAAAACAGATGTGGTATGAAAATAAAATGAAATAATTGACGTGAGAATATACAGAGCTCCCAGGAAGTAAGATAAAATCAGATACCCAATTGTTCAGACCACTAGAAAGAGATAGAAAATGAATAATTCAAAAGGGCAGAAAATCCATATGTATTTTTTGTAAAAATAACTAAGCTTTGTATAATATTTTGCAATTTGCAAAACACTCTCACACATTATCTCATTTGACTTTCCCCCAAAACCTGTGAAATAAACTATTATTATTGCTATTATTCTCATTTTATGTTGGAGGAAACATGCATAGAGGGTTTGCGTTTTGATCCAGGGTCACAGAGTCTCTAAGTGGCAGAGCTGGGTCCCAAGACGGGTCTCCTATTGTTAAATGCTATGCTGATATTATTGTTGTTTAACCCTTTTTACAAAAGTTGAGTTTTGATGGGATTGGTTTTAATACAACTGAGGTTTGGGAGATACACTCCAAACAGTAGACTATTTAAAAAAAAAAAAAAAAAGACTCAAGAATAGCTGGGAGATGCTAGTTTCCCTCAGGCTGACTCTCCCACTAATAATCTCCTTACAACTGACTCCCTACTAAAAATAGCCATCCCCTTTCAGAGTGTCCTCTTTCAAGCCTTTAGTGAGTGGGAAATGGTTGAGTGTGAAATTTTTAAAGGCAACTTCTGGGAAGTCCACTGAGGCTGGAGACAATGCTCACAGCAGTGAGTTCTCAGTGCAGCAGCTGAGCAAATTCTCTAACAGAGTCGGTGCTGATTGTCAGTCTCTAAATCAGCTGGGTCACTGGCAAGTTGAATGCAAAGACTCCATGAAGATGGAAAAAGATTCCTGAAACAGTGCATTCTAAGTATCTTAGTTGAAATCTATAGAAGGAGGGCAGATGTGCCATGTGGATGATCAGCCTCTCCTAAAAGCACACAGTTTCTCATCTTGGATCACCATCTCTTTGCAAGGAAAAGAAATTCTTTTCAATTTACCATTAAAAAAAATGGGCCTTGCCTAGAATTACACCGGCATCAGATCTTCTGATCTGACAAGATAGCAAGACCCAGAGAGAAAACAGCCAGAACCTGAGGATGGGTGGGCTCAGGCCCCTGCTCCAACCTTTGGCTCTTAACTAAAAACTGCTGAGAAGCCTGGTCTTCTGGTTTCTGCCCTGCAGGCATCTACAGAAACCCTTACCCACAGTAGCCCCCTCTGGGAGGCTGGTCCCCTGAGGCCAAACCAGGGTGGGATTTGCAATGATCCATCAGCCAGCCCCAAGATGGCTCCCCTATCTCCCTCTGCCCAAGCTGGTATGTAGCTTGAATCAAGGAAAACTCTAAATTTAGGGTCTTGGCTGCAAGTATTCGTACCCATTTTTTTTTTTTAAGAGTTATTTATTTGAGAGAGAGTGTGTGTGTGTGCATGCACACACACAGATGGGGGGAAGAGCAGAGGGAGAATCTTCTAGCATACACCCCGCTGAGTGCAGAACTTCATATGGGACTAGGGAGGCTGGATCTCAGGACCCATGAGATCACCACTTGAGCAGGAACCAAGAGTCTGGCACTTACCTGACTGAGCCATCCAAGTGCCTCTCTTACTCATATTCTTACCCATGATCTTTGCTTACCTTCTTTATTGCTATACCCTAAGCTGCATAAGGATAAGAGGTATCTAACTTCTGCACAGTGAATAAGAACTCTGGAGTCAGACCATTGTGATATAAAACTAGGCCTTTATATCGTTTACCGTGTGACCTTGGGCAAGTGTTTAAATCTCACTAAGCATGTTTTATTATCTATGAAATGGACTTACCTAACCAGACCATTATTGAAAGGATCACATAAGATAGTGCATTTAGTATGCTGCCTGGCACATAATAAAGATTTCATAAAATGTTAATCATCATTGTTTTCATTCTGTCTTGTTCTCCTACTCTAATGCAGTGCCAGGTACACAGGAAGCCATTTGATAAACAGTCATGAATGAAATTCTCTTTGAGACCAACATAATCTTATACATACACAATACCTTGCTTTGTTTGTTTTCATTTTTTTTTTCTGTTTAGAATTACCAATTATCATTTAAGAATTTCCTAGGGTCATAGGAAGGAATCAGAATCTGCAGTAGGCAGAATTGAATGGAATGAACCAAGGAGAGTTCCCCATAGAAGATCACCCTCTTATGACAATCTCCTTTCCTTTTATTATATATATATATATATATATATATATATATATATATATAATTTATTTATTTGACAGACAGAGATCACAAGTAGGCAGAGAGGCAGGCAGAGAGAGTGGGGGAGGCAGGCTGCCTGCTGAGCAGAGAGCCTGATACGGGGCTCGATCCCAGGACCCTGGGATCATGACTTGAGCCAAAGGCAGAGGCTTTAACCCACTGAGCCACCCAGGAGCCCCTTATTATTATATTTTAAAGGGGATTTTATATGTGACATCATCACACCAATAACAAGTTAAATTGGATAAATATGTCCCTTTATTTAATTTCAAATAGGCGATACATAGAACAAGACTGGTAAACTCTACTTCCTCTAAAACTATTCTATAATTCTGGATTCACATTAATAATCACATGGCTAATTCTATCCATTTCAGCAAATATTCATTGGCCAAGATCTTCTGTCTTCCAAGCATTCTACTAGGTGCTGTGTTGGATAAAGAAGATAAAGCTTGCTCAGTGTATTAATGATCACAAACTAGGTGGCTGAAAACAACAGACATTTAATCTCTCATAGTTCTGAAAGCTAGAAGTCTGCAATCCAGTTGTTGACAGAGTTGGTTCTTTATGGAGGCGCTGAGGGAGAGAATTTCCTCCACGCTTCTCCTCTAGCTTCTGGTGGTTGCTTGCAATCCCTGGCATTCTTTGGTTTGCAGACATGTTGCTCCAATCTCTGTTTGCATTTTCACATGGTATCCTCTCTGTGTATCTGTCTATGGCTTTACATCTTCCCTTTGTTTGTGACTCTGTGTCCAAATTTTCCTCCTCTTAGAAGGATACCAGTCATTGGTTTAAGGCCCATCCTAATCCAGTATGACCTTATCCTAACTTGATTCATCTGCAAAGACCTTATTTCCAAATAAAGTCATATTCATAAGTACTAGGAATTAGCACTGGAACATATCTTTTTGGAGGATATAATCCAACCCATAATAAGTGTCCTCTAGAATTTTAATAATAAGAAAAGCTAACACGTAATGTAATACTTGCCAATACTTGGTACAATAATGTACCAAGCACTGCTACAGTTCATGTGTTACTCAAGTAATCCTAATTATAGTCTACAAAGTAAATACTATCATCATCCTATTCATTTTATAGACAGGAAAGACCAGAGAGATGAAGAAACTTGTCCAAGGTCATGCAACCTGGTTTCGATGTTTGACCTCTTAACTCTCTTCTATGGTATCTCTTACAACTGATAGATGAGATGAACCTGATTCATTAAAAATGATAAAAGAAGCATAAACAAAATGTGACAGGAGACCAGAGGAGGCTGATATTGTTCTGGTTGGGAGCATTTGAACTAAACTTTTACTTTATTCAATTCAAAGGTAAACAAACATAGCCAAATGCTAGAGGCAGTACTATTTTTGGAGATACAAACAAAACAAAACACCAAAAACCAAAAACCCACAAAAATGCAGACCTAGCCCTGATAAAGTTTAGGGCAGAATAATAAGATATAAAGAAATAATAGCAATATATAGTGTTAAGATGAATTGCAAACATATGCAGAAATTATGGGAAACATCATGGAAAAATGGAACTTGACATTGTAGAGTTCCTATATAAATGTATATTTTCTATACCCCAGTCATATTGTAAATAACTTGAGGTGTTCTTCCATCTCCCTTGCATCTATCCCAAACAGGCTTTTGCCATGCTTCTGGCCCACAGAACACTCAGGAAAAGTGTCTATTAAGGATTTTGTTCAACCAAGGACGTAAAAAACTTGATAGAGCATGAAACATGTTGTACCCAAAGACTTTGCTTTCCCAGTTGCTTGACACGTCCAGGAGAGATTAGTGACACCTGTGTGTGCTAAGCACAGGGACACAATGTCCCCTCTCTAGGAGTTTCACATACTCAACAGGGCTCTCCAGGCAAACCCATTTCTCTGAGGAGTGTGGGCTTTCAGGGCACATGAAATGCCAGGCAGCCCGCGTGGAAGCCTTGGGCTTCAGATTGCAGCTCCCTCTCCTTTATCCACACTGATTCCTCTTGCTTTGATTTTCCCTGCCTACTGGGTTGTGAGTGGATAAGATGTTTTCTTTCCATTCCTGTCAATGTTTGATTCTTCCTTCTCAACAACATGGGATATGAGGCAAATCCAGTCAACATAAAGAAAAGGATACCCTCATCCACAATACCTGGGAACTCCTGTCCCCACGTGAATCCACTGAACTCTACTTCCAGTCTTTCTCTTGACTTGTGTCTGCTCTGTGTGGTCTGGCCCTTGTGCCTGGGGAAGCAGGGTGACGATGTTGGCCATGGGCTGCCTTGGGCTCCTGATAGGAACAACAGCATCTGTTCCATGCCCAAACAAGCCTCTCTTGAATTAGACTACGTCATTTCCTGCAGAAGTGAAAAGATCCAGTTTCTTGCCTTTGAGCCTAATAATGCTCTTCTTCTTGCAGATCCTCCAGTCCTAGTCCCAACCTGCCATTTAGCTGAAGAGCTTCAATACTTAAAGGAAAACTCTGCAGAAAGTGCCATCTAAGTGAAGTAGCCGAGGCGAGATAGATTTGGCCTCCAGTGATCAAAAGAAATCAGGTTTCCTCCCTTCTCAACTCCCTCTTCAGTTCATTTCTGCTACTCCCTTTGTTTGGGTCTTGCCTTGTTTCGTATTTATGTAACAGGCCCACTGGGTAGGGACTGTGTCTAATCGTGAGCTGTTTGTATTGCCTGGTACATTATAGTCCTCAGTAAACATGTATTATTATGATTATTGTTATGATATATCATAACAATAATCTCAATTCAGTGCACATTCCTTTAAACTCTGAGCAGCACAGGGAGCAAGAAACATATATAAAATCCCTTGTATATTCCTAAGGGTTATGCATAAGGATCTAAATTTAAGGGGTGCATCTCTGAGCTGTACCTCTGAACCTGCAGAGATTGGAGGGTAATTATCTTCTAGCCTCAGAGGAAGCAGAACATGAGGCCATTCTTTTTCCATGCAGACTGAATAAGAGCTGGGTGGAGATTAGAAAAGATAGAGAAAAGAGAAAGAGTATTAAACCTAGTTGCTTCAGAGACAGCAAAGACCACAGCTAAGGCTGACCCAATGGCAAAAAACCTGTTCAAGCAATGATAAGAAAAATCATTTACTGGGCACATTAATTTCAGTTGTGGGAGCCGAGCTCTCCCTGAGTTGTCCATTGGATAAATGCTGTCAGGATATGCTGTGAGCTGTTCCAATGAGATGTAATAATTGAATTTGTTTTCATTTAATTTGGAGGGCCTTTAATTAAAAGCCAGGCCTGTGTGTGCAGAGAGATAAAGCCAGGCACATGGAGGCTGGGGGTAATTTGGGTGCTGAATGCAATAATTAATTGTAAATTCAGAGGTCAGGAGACTGGCACTATCTTTGTGAAATCAGCACAGTGAGCTGGCCATCAAACTGGAATAGACTCAGGAGTGGAGGAAACGTAGGCTTAAGTGATTTTTTGAAACCTTAACTGCAATTTCAGAGTAGCGTGGGGGTTAATTTGCAAAGTTCATTAATCAGAGAAATAAATACATCAGTGATCACCCTATGAAAGACAACCTGTAAAAGTCTGGTTTTCCAGCCATTTTCCAAACCTTCCACCCAACTCTGCTGTGGCAACCACATTGTGGTTTTCACTTGATGACCTTCATTCATCTTTGGACTGCTAAGCAGTCTATTTCTCCCCTCTAGTTCTTGGTCAAACCCCTTCACCTTATGCTTCAAGATAATACAAATCTGCCTTAGAATTATGGGTCTTAAAACCGAGAATAAGCCACAGGATAAATTCCAGAATGAAAGATTTCTATTAGCATTCAAGAAATCAACACCTAGAATTAGTATCAGAAGACAGAGTTTGAATTAGTGCCCAATATTTATCTATGGAATTAGGATTAGTGGGTTAACTAGAGTCATCAATCTTCAGACATAGTTGTATTTCATGATGTAAGGCAATAAAATAAAGATTTGATGCTTACATGTGAATTTGCTGCCCTGAAAAATGATATTCCATTAGATGCACATTTTGTGCTTGAGAGAGCTTGATTATAGAAATGTATCCCAGCATGCAGTGGTGGGGCTGACAGAAGGATGCTTTCTTGCACTCCTCAAAGCCATGTGCTGTAATAGGATCTACAATCACTTCGTTTCACCATCATGTCTAAGATTTGCTAGAATGTGTTGCCATCTAATAGAAATGTAGACAAGGATCTATGGCCTAGATAGATTCTGGAAGTTTACTACTTTCAGATTCTTTTTCTCCCAATTATAACTGCTTCCTAGAGAAAGGAAGTGTTGCAGGTTGGAGTTTCCTCAGAGAAGGGAAAAGTGGACTACATCAGAGGGTGTCAAAAGAATTTTGAAAGAATTACCTGGGGCACTTAAAAAATAAATATATATGAGGGGTGTCTGGGTGGCTCGGTTGGTTAATAGTCTGATTTCAGCTCAGGTCATGATCTCAGGGTCCTTGGCTGGAGCCCTGCCCTGGGCTCCCTGCTCAGTGCGGAGTCTGCTTGTCCCTTCTTCCTTTCCTCTGCCCTACCCCACTCATGTTCTCTCTCAAATAAATAAATAACTTCTTAAAAATATATATATGTGAGCTTTATCCTTTCCCTAGGCCTCCTGAACTGGATTTCAAGGGACTGGGGCTCCTGGAAAATCACCTTCAGCTAGGGACCACTGGAGCAGATAAAATCCAAGATCTCTCCCACATATAAAATCATGTTATTCTGGGTCCTGTTTCTAGGATCCAGGCACTTGCTCTGTGCCTAGAAATTTGCTATCCTAAAATATAATCATGAGGCCTGAAAACTGGGAAGTTTATTTTGCTCATCTTTCTGGTGATCAAATAGCATCAATTATATCTCCACCAGCCATTGTCTATTTTCTGTTGACACCTTGGTGTTTTGCCAGACTTAGCTACTAGACCTCCTGCATGTTGCTGGAACACCTGGAAAAAAGCAGCCACTCATATGTACCTGAGTAAAGAACAGGAAGCTTTAAGGACAAATGTGGATTGTTAAAGGAAGAAAATGCTAACTCTATAGAACAAGGGTCTATCCCCAGAAGAACCAATAAATATATAATGGTATCCATTTCACAGATGAGGACAATGAGACACAGAGAAATAGAACAGCTTGCCAGAAGTCAATTCCAGGGGCTGTGACTCCAGAGCCTGGGCTCTTAATTTCTAATTCTTACCCCAGAGTAATTTTTGCAGCTAACTTGTAAATTTATAAAACTTGATAGAAGAAATAATGATAGGATTAGAGAATTTCAAAAAGTCTTTAGGGTGAGGTGTTAAGAGGTTGATATTGCCAGTGAAAATATTTACTCTGTAAACTGAAAACTGAAAGCACCTCGTTTCCCATGAGGAATGAAGAAGTCAAACAATACCAACAAAATTTTCTTTAACATTAGATCTAAGGATCATGATTTTTACCATTGAGGGTCTATTTTGTGACAGATACTAGTTGTCTTCTATAATTTTTACCCTTGAGCTTTTCTACCAATAATAAAATATATTAGTATTCTTAATTTACAGCTGATAAAATTGAGACCCGGACAGTTGCCTGAGGCCTAATAGACAGTAGTAAGTCTGAATCTGTCCTTAACCTATACAAAACAAGGATTTTAGAGGCACCTGGGTGGCTCAGTGGGTTAAAACCTCTGCCTTCGGCCCAGGTCATGATCCCAGAGTCCTGGGATCGAGCCCCACATCGGGCTCTCTGCTCAGTAGGGAGCCTGCTTCCTCCTCTCTCTCTGCCTGCCTCTCTACTTACTTGTGATCTCTGTCTGTCAAATAAATAAATAAAATCTTAGAAAAAAAAAGGAATTTAGTTTCTGGAATTAACTTCTTAATGAAATGATAATTAAATAATAGTCAAATGCCTATGAGACAACACAAGGCACCATGCTAGGACTGCAAAACAGAGAGGGAAAAACTAAAGTGGCTATCCTTGTGGATTTTACAGTCTGGGGAGTAGGGAGAGACAAATGGAAAACTCAGAATCATGATTAAGTCCTACAAAAACAAGTATTATATGCTATGAGAACACTCAAGTAGGACATACATCTACCTGCAGAATTGGGCCAGAGGAAAGATGAAATGGAAGGTGAAAAGAGAAGAATATAGCAGGCCGAGGGGATGGCATATAGGAAGCCTCAAGGACAAAAAAGAGAACAGTAGAGGTCAGAAAACTACACTGGTCGAATTGGAGTGGGATGCACCCTACAAACAGAGGAAAATGATAAAAGCTTGAACTGGAGTGTATATTAAATTACTGAGAGATATTTCCGATCACATTAGTAGGACCTAGCACAGTCCTGCCCCTTGAATCAGCTCTCAATGCCTTATCTCTGGGTGGCATGGTTTGATGATTGTCCAAAATTCTTTGAACAGTTCTAATACTACAGTTTTTTCAGGGTCCTGGTAATTTATTTTTTGGAACAGCATAGCTTTTGCTATGATGTATGCTTGCGTCTAGGGGAAAACAGGAGAGGTAGATGTCTCTGCACTGAGTTCTGTTTCTAGGAGCCGTGCACTCACTGTGTCTTTTTCTCCAGGTTATAATTGCTCCCTCAAGAAGTGTTGCATGGCATGCTTTGGTTTCTCTTTCTCTCTGGGTCTATTTTGGGAACTGGTTTAGAAGAGTTGCAAGGCTTTTGTTGCCTTTTTTCTCCTTGACTGAAAGCACACGTTAAGAAAAAAAATGTCATTCCCATCGGCTTTTTTGACGTTGCTGGGAGACAAAGCAAGCAATAGCAAGTGTCCAAATGGGCTTTAAAGAAGAAATATATTTTAAATAAACCCTAAAGCAGAAAACATCATTTGGAGATGTGTTATACATTCTGATCCTCTTTCTGAAAGGAAGAAGTTCCCTGGGCCTGTAAATAAGTCATTTAGAAGAGTCACATTTAACTCTTAGAAACTATAGAACACCCCCCCCAGGGACTTACACCAAAAGAGAGACAAAAACCAGGCATGGTCCCCCAAAGTTATCCCAATGGTTTTCACTCCTTCTCCAAATATCCTTGTATTTTTAACTTCTTAGGTTGAAGACAAGCCACATGCAAAAAACAATTGTGGCAAGGTGATTTGCAGTATTACTCTATTTTTTCTTACATGTATTCCAAAAGGAAACCAAACTTCTGCCTACTTGCTTAAGGGGGAGGTTTGTGTGTTGGGCCAAAAGATTCAAAGAGAACCTCTTGTCTTTCCTTTCTTTTTTAAGCTTGGGGCAGTTGGGTGGCTTAGTTGGTTAAGCATCTGCCTTCTACTCAGGTCAGTATCCCAGGGTCCTGGGATTGAGCCCTACATAGGGCTCCCTATTCTGTATGGGGCCTGCTTCTCCTTCTCCCTCTGCCTGCTGCTTCCCCTGCTTGTGCTCTTTCTCATTCAAATAAATAAATAAAATCTTTAAAAATAAGTAGAGGCTTAAGCTCATGGACCATCAAGAAAAGAGAGGGGGCAGCACTGGAAAAGAGAGAAATGGGAGCAGAGAAGGAGATAGCAGATCCCCTCAAGGCTACCAAAAGGACAAATAGATGTCTTTGAATTTCTCAGGTAGTTAGACCTGTGGCTGAGAGGAATCCCTTTACAAGAATCTGCAGAATTAGATGTATATCAGAAAGGAAGTGGATTAAGGCCAAGTAGGCCAAAAGGGTGCTTGGAGCATAGGCAAAGACCTTCATTTCCCAAGCTTAGCATGGATGCAACAGAACCAGTGGACTTCAATGACATTGGAGAATATGGATAATGGGTGCCTAAGTAGTATGAAGTGGAAAGTATATGGTAGAGAGCTCTTCCTGAGACTTCAGAGACCTCTGGACAAATGGGAATGGAGGGCAGAGGTAGAGAAGATGTGTTGAAAAAGACTGTTACTGATTTACCTGTCAACTTGGGAGGATACAATCTCAAACTTGCACTTAGTATGATCTTAAAAAAATATTTTTAAGTATATGTGATATTTCATATCTGAGTTTTTGGAAAAAGATTCACACCCATTCCTTACCCCTGACCACTCTTTTTCAGGCAGGGTTGCTGATAAGTGTTTTGATGAAAAAACCCCAGTCACTCTCTGAGCTTCCTCTGAATGCATCCTCAGTCATGACAGCATAGTCCTAGAATGCATCTCCTAAGATAAAGGGTTCCAGGCCAGGAGAGAAAGGTGGAAGTCAGAGGTGAAAGGAAAGAAACACTTGGGACAGAATGCAGCTCACAAGGACTAGCTCTCTCACTTTAGAGGAAAATCTTCCTTATTTTGTTCTCAGACTATTCCTTTATTCTAGGCCCTGTCACCTCTTAGTCTAGAAGCACCTTGAGGGCTGGTTCAGCAACTTGGAGTGTCCATAGACATTATTTCATGCTATTCTCACAACAAACCTGAGGGGTAGAATGGACAACTATTTTCATCCTAATTTATTAATGAGGAAATGCTAGACTCAGCCAGTGAAGTCTAAGATACAGCTCAAACTCTCTCAGTCCCCAGATTTTCCTATGCTTGTATGCTGCTTGTAGTGGAAAATAATAGAAGGGTATACCTCTATGTTTACTGTAACCTCCTTGTGTTGTCTTTAGGTAGACTTCATCAATGCTTATGTAAGACAAAAGTTAGGGAAGGGAAAGTGCCTTTTCTTCACATATCAACCATCATAAGATGCTTATCAGTCCTGGCCTTGATTTCATCAAAGTGATCACTTATTGACCAATTCCTCCAGATCTATCCTTTTAGCACTGAATCATTCAGGGCCCCAGGAAGAAACACATGGCACATTCAAATGGGCTAATTTAAGATGAGGAATGAAAGGACTAGCTACAAAGCAAAAGTAGGTTGTAAGGAAATCTCGGTGTGAAATGCAGGATCCTTGGACTAGTCACTTAAAGCACTGTTATCACCCCTATACCTGAGTAGAAATAGTTACTGAAACAGCAACCTGGAAAGAAAGAATTATTAGAAATGCTCATCTAAGAGGAGGGGCGATTCAGCTGAGGAAGGAATCAGAAGAATCAATACCTAGACCTAACTCTCACCCTCCTAATTCCTGCCAGTGCTCTTCATCAGCCAAACCAACTGGAAACCAGAGAGTTAAGACAGCATGTTTGTAGGGTTCATCGAGGTCAACCGTTCAGGACATAGAACACTTCAGAGATGGATGTGGAAGTATCTAGTAACACCTTTATCTTCATCTTTACCATCACAATATCATTTCATTATATTATAGGACCCCACTGTTTTGGAAATTCTATTTGAAAACAATTTTCTAAAAAGAGAGAAGTTGTCTCATTACCATCAGCCCAGTTTATAAGACAAGGGAAGAAAAGGGAAGGGAAGACAAGGGAAGAAAACAGCACATTTATAGTTCTAGAAACTCTTCATAACCCCAAGAGTTCCTAAGTATTGTTTGCTGTTTGTGTTTATGTTTCCTTCAGCCTTGATTTTTGGAAAGGAAAGGAGGTAAACAAGACTGGCATCAAGTAGCCGGAAGAGCATGCCTGGAAGAGGAATAGAGTCTGGACAGCCTCTTCATTTAGTGACTATGACATACAAGACACACCACTCTAAAACTAGTAAATTTGAATTGATTTGAAGAGTGCCAAAGGATATTTTTGATCAAAGGCATCTTCCCTTAAGGCTAAAATGCCTTCCTTTATCTTGAAGAATCTGCAAGGCTTCTTGTCACTAAGATCAAGGTATGACTTGAAAGCACCACTACTCAGGCTAGTAAACAGAGCCAAGCCATTGACCTTCATTAGAGACAGGGGCCTGAGAAAAGGATATAGGATGTGCAAGTTGAGGGAGGACAGACGGTATGGACTGGACAGTGATTGCTAGGAAAATTAGAGAATATGTAATATTGTACAGAATTGTCAAGATGTTATAGGGGGATTTTAAGAACTACAGAAAGCCTGGAGACCTATCCATGGGCGGTGAGAGTTGTAAAAAGTAGGGACAGAAGAATATTGAAGCCAAAATTTATTTCTTCTTAGTTTCACCTGAAAAGTCTAAAGTAGAAAAACAACTAAACATCTCTCCTCACTTCATCATGACATATATTTTATCTGATGAAAAACAAGTTTCTGCTGCACCTCGTCCATTCTCTTTCTCCTCCTTCAACTCCAAGCCTGGGGACTTCACCAGGAAGAGAGCTAACTTTCTGCTACTAGAATTGTGCTTAATTAAACATTTTAATTAAAACCCACAAGAGTGATTGTGCCTGTCAGGGTATGAAGGGAAAGCTAATAAAGTTCCTTTCATCCAGTCCACCGGCGGCCCAAGGACATGCTGCTGGAAAGAAGCAGAGAGCCTCAGAAAGAGCGGGACAGAGCACAGAAGGCAGATCTCCTATCTGTGGAGATGATTCCTTGCAAGCCAGTATGAATGAGCAAGGGAAGTGCTCCCTCTCTTTCTCTTACTCCCCGAGGCTACCTAAATGTAGCTGTTTTCTTAGAACTATGGTGGCTTCAATATAGAAGAAATATAATAGTTCACACTCATTTGTGTATTTTTCTTTCAATAGTTCCTTACCTAGAACCTATTCCATACAAAGTACTCTGCACTGGAATGAGCAGCCCAGCTTATCAACATTCTGAATCATCAAGGCAAGAGAGTAGGCCTGCAAAAGTCTCCATAAGTGACTCTTAATCTCACAAAACAAACTGAGGGTTGATGGGGGGTTGGGGGGTGGGGTTATGTACATTGGGGAGGGTATGTGCTATGGTGAGTGCTGTGAAGTGTGTAAACCTGGCGATTCACAGACCTGTACCCCTGGGGATAAAAATATATGTTTATAAAAAATAAAATAAAAAAAAAATTTACCAAGAGGGGAAAAAAATAAAATGTCTCCATGGCTTACAATGTGACCTTTCACTTTAAAACATCAATTTTTAAAAAACTTCTAGGCAAGCATGGCCTTCCTAGGGATTTATCAAAATCATTTTCATGACTTTTTTGAATTGTGCCCCACATTCTCAGAAATTCTGGTAGGCTGTTCTTTGGCTGGGAGAGTAGTAGGCCTGCAGGAGTGGGCAGAATACACATAGGAAAAAAATGCACATGAGGAAAAATCCCAGCATTACCACACCACTTTGCATTCAGTTATTCTTTCATCCACACACCAAACTGAGACCAATAGGCTGTTGTTAGTTATAAACATGTGTCTGGGTCCTTGAGTGTGGTTGTGACAGAAATAAACTGAAAATACTGCTCTAAAATAAAGTCTGCTTTACATAAAACCTCCAACAAGTCAATCTGGCCTTGTGAATTTAGGAATGTATCTAACCCCATAGACTTTCAGATGAAGCCAATTCTCCAGGCTTTGACAACTCCCCACGAAACCCAGTTAACAGCCTGGATTCACAAATTCCTAGTTCTCTGTTCTTCCCTGCCTCAAGCACAGTGATTTGAACAGACTGTGCCACTTAAAAACACTTCCCTTTCTTCCTTTACACCCCAGAATTCTCCTTACCTTCTACCTACCTTGCAGGTAGTGACATCTTGACCTTGGAGATTTTGTGATTCTAGAAATGCAGACATAGATGCAGGTACAAGGAACAGCATCAGTTACTGGGAATGTTGAGAAGGCAAAAAGAAAACTTGGTGCCCAACACAAGGAATTTGCTTGACCAAATATCCTCTCAACAACTCAGCTCAACAGGACAACAAGAGTTTAAATGTTCTAAGTATAGAGGGGGATGAGAACATGTGAGTTATTTAGAACAGTGCTTCCAAGATTTTAACATCCATATGAATAACCTGGAAATGTAGCTAAAATACAGATTTTCATTTTGTAGATTTAGGATGGGGTCCAAGTTTACACATTTCTAATAACATTTCAAGTGGCAGGAATTTAAAGAGAGCAATCAAGATAAAGGCACGGAGAGCCAAAACAGCATTACAGGCAATGAGAGTCAACCAGGACCAAGAGACAATGGCTCCTCAAAAATGTCCTTTCCTAATCCCTGGAACTTGTGAATATTTTACCTTACATGGCAAAAGGGAATTTAAAAATGTGATTTAGTTGAAGATCTTGAGATGGTGGAGATTCTTCTGGATTATTTAGACAGGCTCAATGTAATCACATGAATCCTTAAAATCAGAGAAATTTTTCTGGTTGAATCAGCGAGATGGCACAGTGAGAAGGATTTGACCACCTTTGCTGCTCTGAGACATAGAGACTCATGTGCTATGATAGTAGAGAGGCCTCTAGGAGCTAATGATGACCCCTGACTGATAGCCAGCAAGATACAGAAACCTCAGTCTTAAAAATGTATGGCCACACTTAAAACGTTAATCCAGCTAATGCTTGAATGAGCACTGAAGGTGAGTCTCTCCTAAAACCACTAGATAAGAACACAGTCTGTCTGTACCTTAACTTTAGCTCATTGAAACCCATACCAGGCTCCTGACACACAGAAATATGTGATAACAATTTGTGTTGTTTTAAGCCACTAAATTGGGGGTGATTTTCAGTAGTAAAAAACTAATATACCATCATGCCAATGACTGCCATGGAAATATAAAAAATCTGAGAAAGTTCTCCTTTATTTTCAAGATAAAATAAAAACCGATCTCTGATCTCCCTGCTTCTAGTCTCTTTCTGTAATTGATCCACTATACCCAGCAGCTACAGAGAGCTTTTTTAAAATTTCATTCTGAACATAATCTCCTACCCCCCTCTAAAACACTTTAATGGCTTAAATCTTTTTACAAGGATAAAGGTTTCTTTATAATTTGGCTGTGCTTAGTTACTACTCCATCTCACCAGTACAGCCTTTTCTCTAGTCCAACCAAACTTGACTAACTCTGATTTCCTGCTAAGAGTGTCCTGTACAGACCTCACCTCTGGGGAGCCTTTAATGTGAGTCAGGTGCCTGACACACTGTTCTTAATACTGTTGTTTTAGTACCCAGTGTCCTATTGTCATTGTCTCCTTGCCTGTGAGCTCCTTGAGAGCAGTCTCCTTTTCCTCCTGTATCTCCAGTTCCTATAACAGTATCCCAGGAAATTTTAACTGAATGATCACTTACCCCCTCATGTGACTACAATTTTAAAATGAGTTCTGTCTCCCAAACTCCATAAACAACAGATAGGAAGGAAAACTCTCAAAGCCCTGCCCTTGTGAATTCATTTTACATTTGTCTGATGACACCAACAGCAGCCAACTCTGAGGCAGCATTCTTGATTCAGAGAGGTAGCAGAGGACAAGAGGGCAGAGATAAAGAAACAACAAACTCCACCATCAGGGATTTTATAGCCTGGATTGTCTGGCAGGAGCAGTGGGGAAGGAGGAAGAGGAAGGGCACAATGGAAGAACAATAGGAAGAAATAAAACAGCAAAAAATATTAATTTTTTATTCCATTAAAGAATACATAGAGTATTAAAAGTATATGTCAAGGCATAATGTAATATCAAAATTAAGTTTTTCTGGAGAGGGAGGCATAAACCAAGTGTAGTCTCAGCCAGAAAATATGTATTAAGCACTTGTTACATGTCAAATGTTGTATTTGACTAAAGATCTATAAATATACCTAAAACTGACCCTATCCATCAGAAGCTCACAACTAGCTGGGAGACAGACCCACAGACTACAGACTGGTAAAGTCAATACCAAGGGTAATGAGACAGAGAACAAGTTATCCCACAAGGAGTGTTGACAGGGGCATGTGAAAAGCTAAGCAGACTTCTGAAAGAAGGCAAAACAAGGGGTGGCGGGAGAGGGAGGTGTAGAATGGTGGAGCATGTCAGGAAGTAAATGGAACCTACTGAAAGAGACCTGGGAGGGTCACAGCCCTCTAGGTGGGCTTGCTATGGTGTAAGTCCTAAATGCTGACCCCTAAATCCTACTATTTCATGGGTCCTTCTCATGGTTCCCCTACAGTGAACCTCAGATTCACTTATTCCATTCCAATTGCTGTCAACCTTGCTTAGTGTGTTAGTCTGGCTGATCTGCCGTAACAAATAATAGTCAGGGTGGATTGAGCAACAGAAATTTATTTTCTTATAGTTCTGGAGGCTGGAAGTCCAAGATCAAGAGACTCACCTTCAGTCCAAAGAAAAAATTTATTTTCTTATAGTTCTGGAGGCTGGGTTGGCCAGTTGACCACCTTCCAGATGACCACCTTTCAGTGCCCTCACAGGGTCTTCCCTCAGCCTATGCTGTCTGTCCTAATCTCTTCTTATGAGGACACCAGTCATATGGATTAGGGCCCAACCATATGATGTCAGTTTACTTAATTACCTCTTTAAAGACCTTATCTCTAATACAATCACATTCTGAGGAACTGAGGTTATAATTTCAACACGAATTTTGAGGTGCACAATTCAGCTTATAATATTCATTGTTTTTTTGTTTGTTTGTTTGTTTTTTAAATGAAAACTCCCTCCCAAATGGCTAATTCCTTCAGACTTGTACAGAATTTGGACGTGTTATTTTTTTTAATATTTTATTTATTTATTTGATAGAGACAGAGAGATCACAAGCAGGCAGAGGGGCAGGCAGAGGGAGATGGAGAAGCAGGCTCCCCGCTGAGCAGAGAGCCCAATGGGGGGGCTCGATCCCAGGACCCCCAGATCATGACCCAAGCCAAAGGCAGAGTCACCCACTGAGCCACCCAGGTGCCCCAGACATGTTAATTTTTTTCATGAATTTTCATTATTGTTCAAGAACAAACATTATATATTTAAGATTTATTCACTATACCTAATCTTAGCACTTATGGTCCCTAAAATTCTACCTCCTTCACTAATGTCGGAATATGCTTGCCCAGTAGAGAGATTTCCTGTCTCTTATACTCTATTGGACTTTTTGTTCATAGTGAAGAATTTGTACATGAAAGATCTTACCCAATATTTTTCATCATGTTGTTTAAAGTTTCATACAGAGATATCTTGTCTCCCAACTTAAACCATAAATTCACTTAAAGTAATAACAATGTCTTAGGTTTTTTCTTTCGTTTTCTGCCCATAGTAGATGCTCACCAATTACTAGGTGGTTGGTTCATTTCATGAACTCAAGTTGCCCTTGAATTCCTAGAATGCTCATGCTAAATCCAGTCACAATAGGGAGATCTAAGACATACCCACTCTTTATTCATCTCATAGTCACTGAGCTTGCACCATGTTCCAAGGATTATAATAGGTCAGCGTGAAGCACAGAAAGTTAAGCAAGGATGGTCTCAGCAGCCAAGGAACTCAAAGTCTTGTAAGGGGTACATGAACACAAATAATTAATATATAGAATGAAAAAAATGGGGTTGGAAAGAAAGAGAACTGACATGTAATGGGTACATAAAATGGACTTGATGCTTCATCAACAGTATCTGATTTACTTCCAATATTTATATCTGTGGCTCTAAAAGAGAAAATAATTATTTCCATTTTACAGATGAAGAAACTGAAACATAAAGAGGTTGTGTAATTTACCCAAGATCACAGAGCTAACAAGTCACTGGGACCTGCATTCTAAAATTCATGTCTTTGCCACTAGGAAATTGGAGGAGAGACCACCAACTGAATATTCACTACACGCTATGTCTTGTGTAAAGTGTATTGTATACATTACTTAAGAAAAATATAAGCAAGTGGTAACAGGGGTACAAAGGAGGGAATAAGTAAGTTTTTCAGAAAGCCAGGCAAAGCTTTACATTCGAGTTGCTCTCTGACAAACAAATACAATTTCTTCTGATGGAGAAGAGTGAGTAGAATATACTAAGTAAAGAACTACTTGAATTAAGAGCACTACCTCTGGAATATGCCATCAGTGGTATGGAGTGAGGAGCAGAGGATACTGGAGTGAGGTGGAATACGGCAGGAGATGAACAAGAAAGACAAGAAATACACTTGACTCCCTGTCATAGCAGAGTGATAGAGTAGTCATCTAATGATTATACCGATCTGTACCAGTTTTGAAGCAGGCCAAGGACAAGGTCAGCACTGTTCTAGAATAACATGGGAGACCATGGAAATCAGCAAATACTACAAATCAAGTCTTGATTAATTGCTTTGTTGATTTCTAGACTTAAGAAGGTGATAGAGAAAATATTATAGAGATTAAACTTAAAAACCTATTATGTCCACAACCATCATTTTGTGAATAGCACAAAAATGGAGGAAATATTCAGAGTATCTGGTTCAGCAAAAAAAGTTGCTTAAGTCATTTACAGATCAAAGTAATTCTGACATACATCTTTGCTATTTTACTTTCATCTTATTCAATGGAAATGAAAATATCAGCCAACATCAATTTGGAACAATTCTTGCTTATGAATGGGCTATGGGTATAAGAATTTGGCAAAAATCAAAGGAAGTATTCTATGAGAATTAATTGTTTATATCAAATTTACAATAAAGAGTATTATATTCATGGGCTCAGTGGGTTAAAGCCTCTGCCTTCGGCTCAGGTCATGGTCCCGGGGTCCTGGGATTGAGCCCCCATCGGGCTCTGTGCTCGACAGGGATCCTGCTTCTCTTCCTCTCTCTTTGCCTGCCTCTCTGCCTACTTGTGATCTCTGTCTGTCAAATAAATAAAATCTTTAAAAAAAAACAGTATTATATTCATTATTTTCTTTTATTTTAATAATTTATTTAGTTTTACGGAGAGAGAGAGAGCACAAGCAGAGAGAGGGGCAGAGGGAGAGAGAGAGAGAGAGAATCTCAAGCAGACTCTGTAATGAGCACGGAGCCCAACATGGAGCTTGATCTCAGGACCCTGAGATAGCTGAAACCAAGAATCAGATGCTCAACAGACTGACCCACCCAGGAAACTCATATATTCATTATTTGTAAATAGTGCTATATACACCCTCTGTGCACACATGCGCATATTTTCTTCCTTTTTTATTTCTTTCTTTCCTTTTTTCTTTTGGTCAGAGATCCCCTTGTTAAACATTTACCAGGACAACAACGGTCAGAGAAGTAAGGATACTTTTGAAAGTTCTTAGTATAAAACCCTTGGAATTAATTCCAGCCATGGGTAAAATCCTCTTTAGATAGCCTTTGCTGTTTCTTCCTTTCTTCAGGTCTCCAGGACAGTAGTTGGCTCTTTTCTGTTAGCTCTCTGTTCCTTACAAGAATATGTATATGTTATGTTGAATCTCAGTTTGTTTTCATGTTTGTTTTTTCCTCTGTGTGCTTCTACTTCTTTAGGACTTTCAGTATTTTCTTTCTGGCCTCATTGGTGTTAACAACTTCTAATTTAGATACATCTGCAAATGTCATTAACATGCTATTTACTCCCTCATTAACACTGAAACATTATCATTTATCATTATCTTTGGTAATGATCATGGGATTAAGGGTATAGGAAACTTAAAAAGTTTTGGTTCTAATCAGAAAATTGAAAAAGATGAATCAAGGCAGGCCAAGAATTGTTCAGGGTAATGCCAAGAGCTTGGCAACTAGATTTATAAAGTAATTGAATACAACATTCAAGTTGAAATTCAAGATTTCCCAATATGGTATCAGTTGAAAACCAGAAGAACTTAGAGAGATTTCACACCAAGATAAAATTTGTATGTCCTGGTAGTCAAAACAAATTTCTATTTATGAGTGTTCCACAAGCCTTTAAGTAAAATAGTCAAAAGGATCTCAGTGGCTGATAACTGGTCAGGAAAAGGGGTCTTCAAACCTGGTGAGTGCATAAACGGGAATGGAGCTACATGAGCCTAGAATCCAACTAAAGAAGGAGAAAATAAAGGTGTCAGTATTTTGTCTTGAAATCTTGCCTGATACTCTCAGGGCAAGCATACTTCTGGGTCAATATACCAGTTTTATGCTAATGTTCTCCAATCCAATTCTATTAGTTTTCTCCAGACTCTGATGAAAGAGAAACTGTTGGGAAAACATATAATGATAATCCCTAGTCCCAAGGTAAAAAGCAATATGCTGCGAGACACAAGGCCCAAGTCCCACTGCTGAAGGCCGTCCCACATTGTTGAGCATGTGTGAAGTAACATCATTTACAGGATGCATCTAGCCCAAGGGGGTAAATTTCAAAAAATATATAGAAGAAAAGATCACAAACATCAAGATGGAGAACAAAATGCCTCCTGGGGACCATAAGATGGAAAAGTGAAGACTTGATTGTGTCTGTTTTCTACCAGTTGTTCTTTTTGGGGCTCAGAGATGAAACTAAAATTATCATTTTTAGAGTTACTACACACTTTGACTGTTTTTTTCTCCTCAGCCTTTGCACAAACTGTTTCAAACTATAGAAATGGGATTGTTGGTTCAGCTACTTTATGTGAGATAGAAAGACAATTTGAGAACTGGGAGTTTTAACCTCAATAACCATTGAATGAATGTAAGAGCCCAGTCATTCGCTCTTACTTTATTCCTCTTAGATCTAAATGAACCATTTATTTATTGAAACTTGCCTTCCTTCTTGTGAGTGAGGAGTAACAAAGATAAACATCCTAGCAAACAGACCATTGCAATGACAGCAGCAGCCATTAATGCTCTAGATATCAATTGATTTTGAGTCTTCCAGCTGAGACCCTAGGCACCATGGAGCACATGCAAGCCATCCTCACGGTAATCTATCTGAATTGCTGACCCACAGAATCTAGGACAAATAATTATTATTGGTTTAAAGCTCAAACTTTGGATGTAGTTCTTATGCTGCAATAGGTAAGTTACACAATTTAGCTAACTAAAAATATACTATGTCTGCACCAGGACTGACAGGTGTAGAATTAGGCAGAAAGGCATTTTCATAATTGACAAAGAAAATAAGACAGTTATTTCTAATAACATATTAAGTACATATGAACCTAGAACCCAAAATCAAAGACAGGATCTTTACAATAATCTATATGTAATTACGTGGTAGTTCCCAAGCCCTTACCTTGCATTATCCAAGGAAACCATATCCCAGATTCCATATTAATCATTTCATTGCTTCCTTTTTTATATGTAATTATAAGACATATGATGTTATAATTTGAAATTCACTTTTTTTCACTTGATATTTATTGCCAAAATTCATCCATGTTCTCTATTACATTTGTTTAGATTGCTGTATATTACATTGTAACATAAAATGTAATGAATAAAATGATGGTATGCTTCACCATTCTCCTGATGATACACATTTGAGGTACTTCCAGCCTTTGCCACTGTGAACAGTGCTATTCTCAACACTTTTAAACATTTCCTGTATTGTGCATGTGACAGAGTTTTGCTTGGGTTTGGACTGAGGGAGTAGAATCACTAGGTCAATTCAACATTTTGTTTTGTTTTGGTTTGTTTTTTAAAAGAATTTATTTATTTATTTTAGAGAGAGAGAGAGAGAGTACAAGCAGGAACAGGGGCAGAGGGAAAGGAAGAGAGGGAATCTCAAGCAAACTCCATGCTGAGCATGAAGCCCAACCCACGGCTTGATCTTGTACTTCTGAGATCATGACCTGAGCTGAAACCCATGGTCCTATGCTTAACTGACTGAGATACCCAGGCACCCCAACAATGTTTTATAGTAATGTTTTCTGTGTCTTAAAAAAATACTTCCCTGTGGTCCAAAATATATTCACCCATATATTCTATAGAGAGTTTCAAAGTTCTTTTTATATGTTGAAGTGCTTAATCACTATGAAGTTGATTTTTGTTTTACCACGTGAGTAAAGATCTAATTTTACATCTGTTCTTATCAATGTCAAGTATTTCAACTTAAAATTTTTAAAATTTTTTGACACAAATTTTCTGTCTTATGTCAAAGTTCCACGTATGCATGGGTCTATTCCTGGACTTTCTATTCAATTCTGTCAGTACTATAACACCTTAATTATCACATTTTCATAATACATCTTGTCTAAATAAATGATATTGTATAGGGCAAGTCTTTCATTATAGTTCATCTCTTCAATTATATCTCTTTATCAAACATTTAAATTTCTAGAAATATCTTATCAAGATCCATTAAATATCCTGCTGACATTTTAATTGAATTGTATTGATTCTCCAGGTGAGTTTGAGAATTGATAATACATAGTATTGCCTCTTTACCCATGGATATGGTGTTTTTTCCCAATTATTTAGATTTTCTTTAATATTTCTAAATAAAGCTTGTAATTTTTTTCATAAGGATCTTGCACTGTTTTTCATAGATTTATTTGAAAGTACTGAGTATCCCCTGATACTATTGTGAATGATATATTCTTTTTAATTATGTTTTCTGGGTTTTAGCCACTGATATACAAAAGGGCAACTGATTTTGTGTATTTTATTTTTATATCCAACTATTTTTCCAGTTCTCCCCACTTAAAATAATTCGCCTATTGATTACTTCACTTTTTTCAATGTAAATGATTGTATCATCTGCAAGTAATGACATTTTTATTTCCCCATTTCTTGTTTTGTTTTTTTTTTTAAGATTTGTTTATTTACTTTTTGAGAGAGAGAGAGAGGAGTGAGAGAACAAGCTTAAGCAGGGAGAGGGGCAGAAGGAGAGAATCCCACGCAGATTCCCACTGAGCATGGAGCCCAATGCAGGGCTCAATCCCAGAACCCCAAGCTCATGACTTGAGTTAAAATCAAGGAGATGGATGCCCAACCAACTGAGCCACCCAGGCACCCCATTTTCTCATTTCTAATGTATATACCTCTAATTCTTTTACTCTTGTTTCATTGTATTGGCAAGGACTGTCAATACAATTTTGAATATATGTATTAATAGTCAGCTTTTTTATCACATCTGAATTTTAAACTGAATTTTTCTAAGATTTTTTCCATTTATTATCATGTTTGTTCTGGCCTTTTAGTGTGTTTGCTATTTATTTTAGATACTCTCTATGGTGGTTAATTCTATGTGTCAAGTTGGCTGGGCCAAAAGGTGACCAGATATTTGATAAAAGATTATTCTGTATGTTACTGTAAGGGTGTTTTAGATGACATTAACATTTAAATAAGTGGGTTTTAAGTAAAGCAGATTGCCCTGTAGGTGTGGGAGGGCCTCATCCAATCAATTGAAGACCTGAATAGAAAAAGAAGTCCAGCATCCCTTGAGTAAGAGAGAATTCTCTAGCAGGTTTCCAATGGACTCATCTGCAATATCAGCTCTTTTTTGCTCTCCAGACTGACAGCTCACCCTGCAGATTTTGGACACTCCAGCCTCCACAATCTCATAAGCCAATTCTTTATAATAAATATCCTTCTATATATACACATTTTATTGGTACTACTTCTCTGCAGAACTCTTACTAATACACCCTTTATCAGGTTTTAGAAGTTCTCATATACTTCTTATTTCCTAACGTATTTTTTCTTAATTAAAAATGAGCACCAAGTTGTATTAAACACTTTGTATGTGTCTACTGAGATGCAGGTATGTTTTTTGTCTTTTTGTCTTTTAGTGTCTTTTATCCAATTACATCTTTTAATCTAAATTATATTACAGATCCTTTAACAATAAATAATTCTTGGGGAGCCTGAGTGGCTCAATTGAGTAAGCCTACAACTCTTGGTTTCACCTGAGGTCATGATCTCAGGGTCATGAGATCAAGCCCCACATTGGATTCCACATTCAGCACACAGTTTCCTTCAGATTCTCTCTCTTTCTCCCTCTCCCATCTCCTTTGCCCCTCCCCAACTCACTCACCATCTCTGTCTTTCCCTCTTTCAAATAAATAAATAAATAAATAAATAAAATATTTTAAAATAATAATAAATGACTCTTGAATACCTAGGATAAACACAATTTGATCATGGGATGTACTTTTTTTTTTTTAAGTACATCAATTTGGTAATATATTGCTTAGCAATTTTGCTTCTATACTGAAGAATAAAATGAATCCATAGGTTTTCTTTCTTTCTACTTTTAGGGAAAAATTTTTAGTTTTTTAAAAGTATAGTTTTAGTAATAGAGTAATGCTGTCCTTTTAAAATGAACTAGAGAGTTTTTCACTTGTTTCATATTTTTGGAAAAGCTTTTGTAAAATTGGAATAACTTCTTTTGTAAGTTGTTTATAGAACTCATCCACATAACTATATTGGTATACTATTTTCTTTCTGAAAAGATTCTTAACCTCTTCCTCAATTTTTTTTTAACTAGTTATAAATTGTACTAGTTACTCATCCCTTCTGAATGAAGTTTAGTAAGGTGAGTTTTTTTATAAGAATTTGTCTGTTTTGTCTAAGTTAAGAGTTCAGCATATAATTGTCGATAAGATTCATCTTTTTAAACCTTCACTTTATTTTTAGTTATGTCCTCCTCATTCTTAATAGTATACATTTTTATCTTTTCTCTTTAACTTTTTGATTACTTTTGCCAGAAGTTTATCTATTTTAACAGTGTAAAGAATAACTTTTAATCTGCTGGTCTCAATTATAACATGTTTTTCTATTCCACTTATTTCTACTTTATATTTATTATCTCTCTCTTTTCTTTTGGCTTATCCTTTATTAAATTTCTAAGTTAAAAATTTTGCTCATTATTTTTGAGGATTTCTTCTTTTCTATTATAAAGTATTTCAGATGATATATTTTTTGAAGCATCATTTTTGTTAATCCTACAAGTTTTGTTATGGAGCACTTTTATTATTCAATTCTATGTATTATTTAATATTTTCAT
The DNA here is from genome assembly GCF_010015895.1 of Lontra canadensis. Taxonomy (NCBI): domain Eukaryota; kingdom Metazoa; phylum Chordata; class Mammalia; order Carnivora; family Mustelidae; genus Lontra; species Lontra canadensis. The sequence continues at coordinate 17,052,048 of NW_022631030.1, forward strand.
GCTTCTTTCATAATCTGTGACATATTTACAGTGTTTTCTAGTTCCCGCATGGAGATTTTTTAATTTGTATTTTTATTATTAATTTCTAAATTAATGATGTTGTAGTGAATGATCATGGTCTGTATTATTGTTATTAAGGTTTGTTATTGAGATTGTTGTTATTGAGATTTGTTGAGGCTTTATGCTCATTTTTTTTTAATTTCATTCATTCTTGAGAAAAATTTGCCCTTTCTATTTACTGGGTGTAGAACTCTGTATGAGATTACTAGATCAGTCTTATTTATATTGTTTTCTTTTCTTTAACCTGGATGTTTGAGTTGTCAGTTATCAAGAGATATGTATTTATATCTCCCAATATGGTAATGGATTTTATTTGTAGCTCTATTAGTCTTTTTCTGCATGTATTTTGTGCTTAAAATTATTATACTGCCTAAATAAACTGAATATGTACACCTCATATAGCTAGTGGCTATCATATTAGTCCAAACTTAGACTTTTAATTCCTTTTTTATTTCACTTACTATTTCAAAATATAATTAAAAACTTTAGTATTTGATACTTTATTTTATATAGCTCTTGTGACAACTTCTAGACTTGCCTTGCCTTTTATTTGAATGGTTTATATAATCTATTTTAATCCAATTGTGAAATTCTGACAAATTTTCTGAGATCTTATTATTATAAGAATATTTTTATCATATCCTTATATTTCAGTGAAAATTTGACTATGCGGATGCTTCTAAGTTTTAATCTTGTCTTCTTGTATCCAGTGTTGTTGTTGAAGAATCTGTTGCTAACCTGAGTTTTATTCTTTTTCCTCTGTATGCTTTCAGAATTTTCTCTCATTTTCATGTTCTTAAATTTCATTATGTTTTTATGAGTGGATCATTCCTTCTCTCTCTCCTTTGACATTCTCTGTATGTTTTTCATCTATATTCTTCTACTTAAATTTTTAAAAATCCACTATTTCAAATATTTTCTCATCTCCATTTTAAAAATTCAGTTTTTCTGATACCTTTATTTTCCAAACATTACTTTTACTATCCATATTCTTCATATTTCTCAGCTTTTCTTGTACATATTCCACTATTTGTCTTTCCTTTTTCCATATTGAAGATCTGCTTAATATGGTCTCCAAGGTCTTAATTGACTCCTCAGCTATCTACTCATCTACGGTTTGTTTTTAAAATATGACTATTATATTGTTCATATTTAATATTCTTCTTTGTTCTTTTTATTTTTTTTGATTCATAGTTCAAATTGCTAATCTCTTATCCTTTTTGTTTGTTTTTTAAACTAATTTTAAGTTTTTTAAACTAATTTTAATTTTAAGGTTTAGCTGCTCTAGTATTTTTGCTTCTGGTATCTATATATATATGGTATCTATAATCTATAATCGTATCTCTCTCTATATATATATATATTTTGAAATAGTCATATTTCTCAAACATCTTTAAGCACATTTTCCTCTGGGGGTTTAATTACACTCCCAGGGAAATCTCACTTTAAAGACCATAACTTAGCCTTCAACCTCAATGGATCTGGGGGTAAGAAAAGGAACCAGGGAAGTGGCCAGGTATTCACCACAGGGCAAGATGACTCTTGAGTCAGAAGCTCACCCTTTGGCCCTAAAAAAAAGCAGCATTAAAGGTAGATACTGCTTAGATTATAATTCATACCCTTGGGGATGTGACTGGGCATTATTTTAGATCTCTACAAGTAAAAGTCTTCAGTTCTTCACTGATTTTACATCTGAGGAACATTGTAACAAGGATCTCAGTTGTTATAAATATGCTTTGAGAATCACTGTTAAGCAAGAAGGTATCTGGTAAGAGGAGTAAACAGAATTGCGTAATGCTTTTTCTATTTTCTTTTTCCAAAGCCATACTAGGTTGCAGTTTCTCTCAGACCAAATACATTACATATACAAACACCGCATTAAATCTGTGTTCTATCTATTCATCATTGCCTGGGGACTGATCTTGGGAGAGGAAGCCTGCAGGCATGTTAGTGTAGGGGCTTTTTAGGAACCACTAATTTACTTTTAAAAATTATAATGTCACCAGCAACCTCAAATATAAATAAGTACTTCCCAGGTCTTTTCACATTTCTAGTACATACAATATTTTAAGAAAAACAAATATGTAATGGAATATTTATATATTTTTTGTATTGCAAAATTTAGAAAAAAATCTTTTTGAATCAGAAAGTATCCTCAAGCCCAACTAATTCTATTTCTGATTCAATACAAAATAAATTAGAGGCCTGAAAAGTGAAGATCATGTGAATGGCTGGTAGCAGAGTTGGGATTATAACAAAGCAATTTGACAGCTTGTCATATAATGAGAGAATGTGTACAAAACACCTTTCCTTTTACTTTCTTTTTCATTGCTCAATCCAAAGACATTCCACACTTCTTTTTACATCCTTTAGATTTCAAGTTATACCCTCAAATCAAATGCGTATTCCCGAACTGAAAAATGGGTTTATATTTGCCGTTCATAATCTTATACTCATTCTTCTTCTCTAAGCATTTATGTTTCCACTCTGAAAAAAATTGTATCTTTTTCTCCATTACCCCCAATATCCCCTTGATCGTTTTAATTGCTTTATTCTGGTGTTTTCTGCCTTATTTCTTTTCTCCATGTCAGCAATTAGAATTTTAGGTAGGAAAAATACACTTCTGATGGACTTCCGCTAACATTCAGCATCTGTTGGCCATTTGGGCTGCAGCTGCATACAGATGATAGTGGTTCATAACTCCAAGACTCTTTCCCTATGTGGCAACTGACCCAGAGAATCAGCTTACCTTGTACTTGTAGGCAAATCATTTAAATTCTCTGGATTCTATTACCCTCCTGACAACAAGGGGTCATAGAAGTTCCCAAAGTAGAGAAAAGAATTACTAATGAAAAATCCTCAAGGAATTTCAATTCCTTGAAAAATGCAGATCTGATAAGGGTGATAAAGGATGGGGAAACAAGGAGGAATAAACACATTTGCTGAGAAGTTCAAGGAATTTTTAATATTATTTGTAGCTGAAGAGCACTGATTAATAGTGTTTCTGAGAGCAAGATCATATCCTATAATATGCTATTCTGTATTAACACAGGTAACAATCCCTTGTCCAGAACCATTCTGAACCCCCTATCAGCTCGTCCTTTCTAGAATGTTTTTCACTTAGACTTTCCTGTTTCCACTGCATCATTTACTCTACGAACAGAGACAAACTCATTCTCTTCGGAAGGAACTTAGACCACCCCTTCAACCACTTTATTTTTATTTTATTCTTATATTTATTATTTGAATAGTGTTTGTTTTCTAATAAAACAGTGTTTATTTTAAATATTTGTAGAAAATACAGAAAAGTACAAGGAAGAAGATGAAATCTGTCATCTTGTAACCCTAAGATAGTTGCTGATAAAATGATATATTTCCATTCAGTCATATACATTATAATTTTATTTAGTTTGATATCCTGGTTGCACCTAGTTTAGAGAGGATTTTCCTACCTCATTACTGAAAAGCATGATTTGTCCTGGTTTTACACAGTGTCCCTTCCTGTGGTTAAATCATCATCTATTTTCTGTTTACCTGTTTAGGATCATTTTGTTTACTTTATATTTTCGGTTCTAAGAATATGATGGTAAACATCTTTGTTTACATGTCTTTGATGATTCAGAATCAGGGCTTCCTAAAACTACTCATTCAAGGATTATTTCAAGGCCTTTTATACATATTGCTAAGTGAATGATAAGCTTCTTTAAACTTTACCAAACAATGCACATATCTGCTATGATGGCAGACATATGCCACAAATATTAAAATCTAATAGAAACAATCCATACCATAATATCTCCTGTAAACTGAACCTGTCTACAATCACACAGCTAACTGTCAAGAGAACATGACATTAATATTATATATTTAGAAAGCTTTATGAACTCTACCTAAGCATGTAATAACTTCATCTACAACTTCTATACTTAAAACACTTCCCTTCTTGATCACTGGGGGGGAGGGTCTACTCTTACATTTCCAGTGGTCCCTAAATATTGTCACCTGGAATAAGGGGTTCTACTAACACCCTAAGAGACTATGTCCCAAACTAGCTAACTTTTCTCCCTCCCTTTTTTCTTCATGCTATTTATTATGACAATGTTCTCTACATACAGAGAAGTAAAAAGAATAGTAAAACAAACATTAATATACCTTTTTCCTTGATTTAACAATTTTAAACATATATTCATCTTTTAATTCATCTATATTTTCCACAAAATTGCATTTTACTTCATCCTTATTCATTTCCTTATAAAATAAACTAAAATACTTACTCTATATAACTAAAATCCTTTTCTTTTCATAATCATTCTTCCTTTAGCAACATTCCAAGCATTCTCATTAATTTGTGTTGGGAAGTTTGTCACCAATGTGAATTCCTCCCATATGTTTATTCTTCCGACCAAACCCCCAGTTCACAATCATATACATACATACAAATTTATTTATTTTCCACATTATAGATTCTGCTTCCCTAATGCATCTGTCCACTTACAGCTTGTCCCACCCCCACTCCCAAGGCTTAGGACTTCTCAGGGACTGCTGCAGTTGTCTCCTAGGTGAGCCTTCTGTTATACTCTAAGCAGGTGAGAGTACTTAAAATACAGTGCTGACAGAATATTCCATGTTCCTGTAGAAACACTCCAGGAGCAGCATATTTTATTTTATTTTATTTATTTTTACTAGGTCAGCAGCTCCTGACTCTGTCTCTATTAACTGTCCACAAAATTGCCTATTAAGACACTGGAAGGAAAAGGAAAAAAAAAGAAAACATAACAAATCCCTAAAAGCAGACAGATAGATATTCTATTCACTGTGGGAACGTGAGGCGACACCCACAGGTTGTAGGGTTGAAGAAGTGTACATGATAAAACAGTGACGATGCCACCAATGGACATGAGAAGAAGCAGGAAGCCACACTCTCTTCCCGGCTCCAGGGACCAATGGCTCACAACAACCTGGAGACCATGTGAGGCAGCCACAGTGGTCCTACCACAATGTGTATAGAAAATGCTGTTACCAGAAAGGAAACAAAGAGTGAGGGGAGGAAGACTGCTCCAGGGGGACTTTGTCTCCTAGATGTATATGCTGTCACTTCAGATGTTGTAGGAAGGGAACGGTCTCAAAATCAGTTAAGTGCAAAAGCTGATTTTCACATTTCCCAAAAAGCAAAGGCCTAAAACAGGGTTAGGAATATCACTATCAGTAAAGGAAGAATTTAACATATGAGGGGATTTCACATGGGCTACATAGTGCAGGAAACATAGTACATTTCTCAATAAACCAAATTTTGATGAATGTGTATGCAAAAAAACATAAGAATCGATATATAAAGTAAAACAGGTAAATGGTTGGCATTATGAGGCAAAATTAGCAGAAGTACTGTTGCAGGACATTGTAACATGTTAAGACATAAAATAGTCCCTCCCCAAATTAAAAAAATAGAGAGGTAATATAATCATATAATTTAAGAGGTTGAAATAAAATAATTTCCTTCATTACAGCTAGAAGAGCACTTTATTTTGATGTGCTCATGGACTATTACAAAACTTAAGCTAGGATCACAAAAAAAAGCACCAATAAATTCTCTGTAGCAGAAATTACATGGGCCACATTTACTGACCACACTAAAATTAGAAGAGAAAATAAGAACAAAAATTTTAACAAATGAACAAAAACAATCAATGGGAAATTAAAAATCACTTACATAAATTTAAGATCTAAGGCAAATTAAAATTGAAGCAATTTTTTGAGACCAAAAAAAACTGATGTCAAAAGTTATCAAAATATTGGCTTACAGATTTTAAATGGTTTACTATTAGAAAGGAAAATTTATGGGGCGCCTGGGTGGCTTAGTGGGTTAAAGCCTCTGTCTTCGGCTCAGGTCATGATCTCAGGGTCCTGCGATAGGCTCTATCTGGCTCTCTGCTCAGCAGGGAGCCTGCTTCCCTCCCCACAACGCCTGCCTGCCTCTCTGCCTACTTGTGATCTCTGTCTGTCAAATAAATAGATAAAATCTTAAAAAAAAATTTAAAAAAAGGAAAGGAAAATTTAATTAATAAGGTGAGCTTTTTAAAAAACTAATAAGAAAAATGGAGAGAAATAAAAATAAGCAGAACTAGAAATGACAGTTCATCACAACAACAGATTTAGAAAGAAAAAAAATTAAAGATTTCTTTATTTATTTGAGAGGGAGAGAGAGAGAGAGAGCGAACAGGAGAGAGGGCGAGAGAAACCTAAGCAGGGTCTGGGCTGAGCACAGACCCTGACATGGGGCTCAACCTCATAACCCCGAGATCACAAGCTTAGCCAAAACCAAGAGTTGGCCACAAAACTGCACCACCCAGGTGTCACCCAGGTGCCCCTAGAAAAAATATTTTTTCTTAACTATAAGAAGATGCTATATACAATTCCACAGTGAGAATTTGAAATTTCAGTTGAAATAGACTACCTATTGGAAAATCAAAAACTATCAAGGTTCCCTTTTAAAACAGTAGAACATTGGAATATAGCATGGTTATATAATTATTACCATGGGTGGGGGGGAATCACTAAGTTAACCAAAAGGGCTGTGGGGCTTTGAAACCAAATAGTTTTGGACAATAAATTACGTCAAATTTCTTAGAAGCAGATATTCTCCATAAAAATACTTAGACGCACACACCTTGCTTTCTACCCTAAGCATGGAATAAGATAAACTGTTTCCAATTTGTTTTATAAAAGTAATATGACACAGACTCCAACAAATCACAAAAATTGTACTAATGTGAAAAATATTGACCAGAGACACTTATGAATATGGATGCAAAACCCTCATTTAAATATTAATGAATTAAATTCCATAGTATGTTTTAAAAAACCATTCATGACAGTCATTTCTGTGGTTTATTATTGAGAAATCAGTTAATCAAATCAATAGGTAATATTAAACTCAATTGAGGTAAGCACAAAGCACAAGACATACTTTTCAACTGTTCCTTATTTTTTCAAAAATTTTAGTAAAATTAGAATGTAAAGATCTCCTTAACATGATAGAAAATAGGCATCTTAAACCAACAACCACCATCAGGCTTAAGAGGGAAGAGAGTGAGGAGGAGAAGAAAATGAACAGGCTGGTTATCACTTCAATTATTCAACATCCCCGTGGGAGTCTAGCCCAGGCACTACCACATGAGGCAAAATATGAGGAAGAGAAAAGACAGAATTATCATTAGGTCTCCTTAGAAAACCCAAGAAAATAAATTGAAAATCCATTGCAACTAATAAGATAGTTGAACTCTGTTGTTGGATACAAATTTGAAAAAACATCTATCTGGAAATATCATTTGAAAATACATAATAGGAAAAAGTAGCTACAATAGAAATGTATCAGGGGGAAAAGATTGACTAAAACAAACGACTTAAGAAATATGTAAAGACCATAAAAATATAGAATTATAAAACTCTGATACCAAAAAGAAAACAGATCTGCATAGACGAGAACACGGCATTCCTGGAAAGGAAGAATGAATAATGTAAAGATGTTAATTTTTCCCCAATGAATGTGCATGTATGATGAAATTCCAACAAAAAACTCAACTTGATTTTTCTTCTTTTAGAACACGACAAAGTACTTTTAAGGTTAAGTTGGCATGAAAGCTAAGAATAACCAAGAGAATTTTGTAAAAGAGCAATAATAAAGAAGACTTGCCTCACCAGACACGAAATAGATTTTACAAAATCATTATGATTAAATCAGATGCTACGGATTCAATAATTGACAGAAAGATCAGTGGAAGAGAGGAAGTTTGCTTAGAATTAGACTCTAATATATTTACATCTAATTCTAGATGACAAGGGTAATGCAGTGGTAGGAAAGGGAAATGGTGGTGTGGAGAAAGCTTGAAATTTTGATGGGATGATGCAGGAGGTCTCACTGAGAAGGGAAATTCAGCAATGATTTAGAGAAGATGAAGGAGTGAGGAATGAGCCACCTCTGTATCTTGGAGGAGAGCCTCTAGGAGGAATAGCAGCTGCAAAGCCTCTGAGCTAATGTGTTTAAGGAAGAACTAAGAAATAAAGCCACCCCTCCTACTGGAGTTAATAAGCAGGGAATTAGTAGGAAATTGGGCCAGAGAAACACAGAGATTGGCTGGGATCTGTTAGGGCATTATAAGATCCTTTCAGTCCAAGTGAGATGGCAAGTCATTGGAAGGTACAGGACAGAAGCATGGCACGCTTTGATTTCCATTTTGAAATGATCACCCTGGATTCTCTGTAAAGAAACAATTGGCAAGATCAGTTGAAGGCTGTTGCAATGTTTTGTTCATATGATGAACAAAATAGTAGGTACAATCAACAGGATTTACTAAAGGAGTGGAAGTCAGATAAGAAGACAGAGAGTGGTCAAAAGTGGCTTTAAAGCATCTGTCATGAGCACTGGAAAGATGTAGTTTCCATTAGCTGAGTTGGGATTACCTCACAGAGAGCAGTTTGGAGAAAGAAAGCCAGGAATTTGCATCCAGTTTGAAATATTAAGAAATCTGTTATATATGTACTAGAGTTCAAAAGGAAAATCCAGGTTATAGGTATAAATTTAGTAATAAGAATATACAGATTTTATTTAAAACCATGCATCTGGAGTATGTGGGTGGCTCAGTCGGCTAAGCATCTGCCTTTGACTCAGGTCATGATCCCAGAGTCCTGGGATTGAGCCCTGCGTTAGGCTCCCTGCTCAGCAGGAAGTCTGCTTTTCGCTCTCCCTATGCCCCTTTCCCACCCCCACTCATGCATGCTCTCCTTCTCAAATAAATAAAATCTTAAAAACAAAAAAAAAGCATGCATCTGGATGAAATCACGGTATGCAGAGAGCTGTCCATGGACTGCGATCTAGGGCCTGTCAACACTAAGCATCAGAATCATAAGCAGAAATTACGAAAGAGACAATGAAGAATGGTCAGTGAGGTAGGAGGTTGTGGAGGTGAATGTGTTGCCAAAGGATGCTGGGATCAGCAATGCACATGACACGGGCAGATCAACTGCATGAAGACTGGAAATCAACAAGCAGATCTCACTGGTGACTCTGAAAGGAGGTGTTTCAGTGGAAAGGTGGGATCTAACAGCCAACTGCCATAGGCTTATGGAAGAAAAAGGAAGAAGAAGAGAAAATGAAGTCTCTCAGTAGAGACAACTCTTTAAAGAGTTTTGCTTTAAACAGCAATAGGGAAATAGGGAACAAAGTGGAGCTGCTGGTAGGGTTAAACATTTAGGAAATAGAATTAAAATAAATCTTTGCATTAGTACATACTGTGAAGAATATTCCAGATGTCTTAAATTAAATATAAAATAATACATTAAAGCACTTACAAGATAGATGAGTAACAACCTAACATTGTATGTCTAGTTTGCCAAATTGCTAAGAGAGAAAGAGACAGAGAGAGAGAGAGAGAGAGAGAGACAATTCCTATATTTTCTACACTGAGGATAGATTATTTTTGTAATTAGATGGGAATACGCTATTCATTCCCCTAGTGTAAACTCCCTTTGTCCTCACCTACATGTTTTTGCTCATCCCGTTCCTCTACTTAAAATGTTTTCATATTTGACACATTTCTAAGTTTTGCCTGAATTCCAAGTCCAAGACAAAGGCTGCCTCCTCCATGAAGTGCTGCTCCTCAATCTTTCTTGCAGTTCTGAAATTAAACATTTATTTGTAACTTTCCTTCAGAAATTCATCATTTTCTGTCCTATATTGATTACCTAAATATGGCAGACAAGGTTCCTTTGTGATTATAGAAGGTGGGGTTTGACCATTTGCCAAGCCTTCAAAGTCTCAACACCGATATTATACTTAAGTTTTGCTGAAGCCCCAACTTGAATCTACTGTTCCAAATCTTGTGTTAGAAGAAATTCTCGTAGCTCCTGAGAACATCTGGGAAGGCCCTTGGCATCCATCTCTAAATTAATCTAAGTTGTTGGGTTTTTTTTCCCCAAGTTAATCTATGTTTATCTCCATACACATGCTAATAAGATGATAAAATTCTGATTCTCTCAAGGGTGGGGGGGTACAAAACCAAAAAAAAAACCAAAAAAACAAAAACCTTCCTAATAAGAAAATTATCTTCTACTGTTGGTAATGAACATGATGAGAAAATGAGGAAATCCAATCAAGTGATGGCTATGGCCAGAAAATAGATTTTTTTTTTTAAATAAATTTAAGATTTCAGAAGATTCAGATTCTGCAGTTGCTCAGACATAAGTGATTCCACCACACGTTCTGTATGGAAAAGGAGAAAAGCAATTCATGAAACTATTTAAGCAAGCACTCTGGATAGTGCAAAAACCGCTCAAGTGAGAGATACATGGTATAGAGTTTATGTTAATGGCAAAATTTATTTTAATGGCTTTATAAATTACTTGATTCCTTTATTTATAGAATCATTAAGGATCCAAAGAGGTCACTTAAATTTTTCCATTATATTTTATTACATTTTATATGGGAAATTATATGTTATAGTAAGATTTATGAATATGGGGATTCTAGAAGGTTTCAGGGTGTATCCCTTGCGAATGTCAAGGATTTTATGAATGTTTATTAGGTCCTAGCAGGCATTTAACTCCCCTCTCTCATTTTACCTAAGAGTGGTTTCCCCAAAGTAACCACACATCAGTATTCATTGAGAGAAGGAAGAAAAGAAGAGAAAAAAGGAAGCTGTTCTCATTTTTATGTTGCCTTCTCCACATCCTTGCATTTCTCCTGAGGTGAGTTTACTTAAGTAATGTCAGAATAAGTGAGGAATATAGAGTCTTTCTTCAGTTTCCATTTGTGGAATTATAACAAATAAATAACATCCTCATTCATTATTAATAGACATTCTAGAGATCAAAAAAGTGGGTTTCAATTTCCAATGAATAATTCTGCTGGCAATTATTTGCAGTTTAAATAAAAGAAAAGCCATTTTATGTGGATGACACAAACAGTGTATAATTAAAATTAAGTAACTGATTTTCATAAATAATGAAGATGGAAAATTATCTCTGTCTTCGTTTGCAAAGCTCCATTTCCAATTCATCCCCCGTGAAGAGGATTAACCACTTCCACTCTCCATGGGTGGGGAATACTGTGCATACTGCAGTTTTGTTACAAAAAGGCGTAAGAAGAAGCTAATTTCAACGGCTCACATTTGAAAACAAAGGTACTGAACCTGTATAGTTGTTTTTTTTTTAATTCTAAGAGCTATAAATAGCATTTTCCAAAATACACATGCACACAATTATACACACTCACTTCTACAACTACATACAAACATATACACAAAATACCTAATTGAAAATTGAGTAGCAGATAAATTTTAGAACTGGCAATAAATTGTTCATTTCTTGTAATTAAAAAAAAAACTAACCCATCTATTGCAGCAAGAAAATGGTTATATTGCTTATATCGTCATTGTTTATATCGTCATTTTCAAAAGAAGAAATAAAGAAAATAAATAAGAAAGGACTAGGATCAGTTAGTGACATTAAGTGAATGATAAGAGATGAAAAGCTTTGGGAATTCCATTTAGTTTATTTCTGACTTGGCACAAGGCAAGATGGAATATAACGAGGCAGTGGGCGGGGAATTGCATGGCCATCTCTAGTCCTTTGTTCTCTTAGCTCCACCCACTCTTCTTTGGATAGAATTCCCCTACCCTGAAAGAAGTCTAGACATGTATTAAAGTTATTATTCCCATTTTGTGTGAGTTAACTGTTTCACTCAATTCACCTTTCCTTTGGTCTTTAAGCTCACAAATGTGATCTTGAATTCCATCACTGCAAGGGAAGAGTTCCCACATTCCTGTGAGTGAGTGCCAGGCAAGATATGTCTGGTGGAAAGAATGCTTGTGAAGATGAAAGAGCATATAGTTACAGAAGTATGGACATAGGACCCATTTCCACCATTTACTAGCTGTGTACCCTTAAAGGAGTTACTAAAATTTTCAGTTCCGTTTAGGTGTAGAGTGAGGATAATAATAGAACCTAACTCACACAGTTCTTCTGAAGAGCAAGTGTAATACTTTATGCGAAATCCCTGGCGTGACTAAATGGTCCTAAATCCTTTCCCTTGTTATCACCCAGCAGTGTGTTGGAATGCTTTTCTATTTTGGTTCATTAATATATACTCATGGCTTTATTTCTTTTCATCTAAGTCTAATGATTGTTCAAGTTTTATCACATCTATTTAATTTATATGAATGTTATATTTCTCTGACTATAAATCAATATTTATATACTGTTAACTGATAATGTTGCTTAATGACCAGGGCTGAAATCATAGCATGTTAGTATCAGCCAAGCCTAATACTGCCATGAGATAGATGTGGGGAAAGATGCAGTCTGCATTATCTGCCATAGACAAAAGCCATGTCAATAATATCTGTAGGGGCTGTGATGAGACAAAGAGCAAAAGCCACTTCTACCTTCTTTCTGGATATCCCCTTTTAGCTCCTTCCTGAGAAATCAACAGATAATGGAGTCCACAGTGTAAATGACTCCATATCACATGCACTTGAGAAATTATGGGTCCATCTATAGAGAAATCCCAGGGGAGATAATTAGTGCCTGGTATATATTTCCTTTGGAGATTTATCACCTCTCAACCAAGTGGTTTCTTTTTCCCCTCTTTTTCAAATATCCAAGATAACCAGAACAGATCACTTAGCATTTATTAAATATACCATGAACTTCAATACATTTCAACTATTCACTCTTCAAGGTATTCAACTATGAATACCTCCCTAATCTCCCCTTCTGACACCCACCCACATTCTCTCACTGAAAACTGCTTACCCCTAAAGGAACAACTCAAAAGTCATCTTATCTATGAAATAGTTCCCAATATCTTCCGTAATAGAAGATTTAGTCATTCTATCACCTTTTTACCCATGATTCTTTTTCTATTATGAAGCATTTTTTGAATTATATACCAAGTGAGCTTGACTCTAGAAAGAAAGGATTCAAATCTTACACATTCTTTTAAGACCCATGCTCCTTCCTGGAAGGTGTCAGTTACATAACAGGTACTCAGTAAATATTGAGGAATGGATAAAGGAATGACTTTCTACTTTGAAAAAGTTAGAAAATCTAAGCCCCTGCTCCTTAGAGGAAGACTATCTCAAACAGATGACACTGAAGTTTGATCAAGAAGATAAGCCTGAACCATGTGGTTTACCCTTTAACCCATTGCAAATCCTGTTGAGTGACGAGAAGCATATGTGGGAGTGGAGAGAGAAAGCCCATAGAGTACTGAGAAACAAGAGTTGTAGCAGTAGACCACAGATTTTGATTCATTCTCTAAACAATAGAAAGCAGATAGAATTAGAATTAACAACAACAACAAAAAATGAAGTCCCATAAACCATGAGTCCAAAATACATGACTCACTAAAAGACAACTTTGGAATGAGACATGCAAGAAGCTCTGAGTGTGTAGTTTATAGAAAAAGCATGCAGAGGGTGAAAAGATATGTGCATAAGGTCACTAAGGCTCTTGGTACCCCTCCTGCATCTTACACTTTCACTTCTACTCAGCAGAGCTACCTGGTATTTGTACACTGAAAAGCATTTCATGTGGACACTGAGCCAAAGTGGCATTGAGAAACTGAGACCTAGGGGATGGGTTCTCCTGGGATGGAAGGTATTTGTACCCAACATCAAACCCTACCTGTCATGTCACACTCAATAGCACAATATTAGCCTTTCCCCACAGTCACATGAACCAAAATAATCAAGAAAACATTGCAACAGACAAAAGAGCAGAAGTGATAGTAAAAAGAAAAACACACAAAATCAGGACTCACATATCATTTGAAGGAAACCAACACACATTCAAAAAGTACTTAATGGAACAAAGATGAAGATTTTAAATTATGTTAATGTCCTTAAAGTTACTTTAGAAAATATAAAATCTTTTTTAAAAATTTATTTTATTATTTACTTGTCAGACAGAGATCACAAGTAGACAGAGAGAAAGAGGAGGGAGCCTGATGCGGGGCTCAATCCCAGGACCCTGAGATCATGACCTGAGCTGAAGGCAGAAGCTTTAACCCATTGAGCCTCCCAGGTGCCCCTGAAATCTTTAAACAGAAACAATTGCATCTTGGGACAAAAAATATGATTTTCAAAGTAAAATAAATCCTAAAACATGTAGCTGAATAACTCAGTAAGCTGGAAAACCAAATTGAGAGTTTCTCCTATAAAACATCATAAATAAGAAAGAGAAAAAAATAGAAAGCATAAGAGAATTAAAGAGACAGAGAGAATAGTTTTAGAAAAGAGGAATGAATAGAAAGATCAAAGAGCATTGAAGTTTTTACTTCGAGCTGAATAAATACACAGCTCTCCTGATAAGAGGACCTACCTTATGCTGAAAAGATGCATTTTAAGTTCTACCACTTTAAACATTGTGATGAAATGTCAGAGTATTAAACATAAAGAAAATTCCTGAAAAGTTCTAAGGTGAAAATAATGGGTTATTTACAAAGATATGGGGATTAAATTCACCTTCCATTCTCAATAGCAACACTGGATGCTAAAAGAAAATGGGCCCCATATTGTTTGTTCCTTGGAACCCAGACTCTATTCCCTGTCAAACTTAAATTCAAGTATGTGGACAAGATGAAAATTTTGGATCTGCAAAGACTTGAAAATTTTGCCACCCACAAATATATCTGAGAAAAATTGATGAAAAGATAATCCAATAAAATAAATAACAAAACCAAGAAAAGGATACCAGAAAGAATAATGATCAAAGAAAACACTGAAAGTTACAGTTGGGTTAAATCACTATTGATGCATCATTTTAAAAATGTATAAAATAACCATCTGGAACTAACATCCCAGATGTTCTCAACACAGAGTCTGCCAGAGAGGGTAGTGGGAAGTGTAAGAACACTAGAATTTTACTCTTATATAAGAGGAAGATATAAGTACTATGCTATTGACAGATTGTTGAAACTGTTAAAAATATCATAACCCTAGAGAAATAGACATACAAATTTCAAATTTCTAGGGAGGAAATTTTATGGAACAAAAAACATATATATACATAGTCAATTCAGTAAACGGCATGATAGAAAGAAAAAAAAAACAGTAAAATCAAAGTATATCAGCAATTGCAAAAAAGTGTCATTTTAACGTCTCTGGAAAAAAATAGCTAGGTACATGGAGACTACAACAGGCCCACTGAAATTAAAAGACAGAAAGGATTTTTCTTTAAAGGGTATACAGATATTTACTAGGTAAATGGCAATAAAATTATCTTAAATGGCATAGTATAGCAAAATTAAGAACAGAAAATGGAATACAGTAGAAAAGTATTTAATAGGATAAAGTGGATACCTAGAATTAATAAAATGTAATCTAATTAGATGAAATAGTCATTAACTTTTATCCACCTAGCTGCAAAACTAAATATGCATAAATGCGTGAGAGTGTGTATGTGTGTGTGTATGTGAGTGTGAAGCAAAATCTGATGAAAACACAAGGTAAAACTGAAAAAGTCTTCAAACATAGAAGGACCTTTAACCATGCTCCTTTCAATAACTGGTAGATCAAGTAGAAATAAAAGAGGAATGGACACTGGAGAGAGAGAGAGAGAAGACGGCAAGGTTGAGGGCAGCAGAGAAGAAGAAAAATTTGTCCTGGGAAAAGACAACTTATCCTAGTCACTTGAGAAGGTTTGGAAAACTGAATACATGAACAACAGTAGAAAAATGTTTATGAATTTCTCAAAAGTTTCTTTTTTTTTCTAAAACAATAGCAATATCTTCTAACAAACAAAAATAAAGAGGATTGAAAAACGACTCTGAGATGAGTTTATAAAAACATTTCAACTGTTTCAGAAATTAGGAAATTGTGTCAGACCAGACTAACTCCAACACCAAAACCAAGCAAAAACTACAAAGAAGAAATTGAAGGGGCAATTTCATTTTTCTAAGACTCCTAAATAAAATATGAGCAAATTAAATTCAGTTATGAATTAACAGACTATGGTATCATGACAAGCCAAGTTTAACTCCGGAATACCAAAATGGTTCAACATCAGGAAAGCTATTAATATAATTAAGTATGATAATAGATTTAAAGAGAAACCCAATATAATCATCTTAATAAAAACTGAAAAGCATTTGATAGCATCTAACAGCCTTGTTGAGCAAAGAAACTTTTTGGCAAGCTGAAAATAGATGAGAATGTCTTCAATGTTACAAAGGCTTTTTACAGAAGCCCACAGCAATTATATATAAGATGACTCACTAACAGCATTCTTATTAGAGTTAGGGGGAAAAGAAAGATTCTTGTCAACATTATACTGCAGACCTAACCACGAAAATGTCAAAGTAAATATGTAAATGATGTAAAGATCATAAAGGCATCTATAAAACTGTCATAATTTTCTATGGTATGATCTTCCACCTCTAAAACAATCATGGTATTCTACAGACAGAACTATTAGAATAAGAAAGTCCCATAAGATGACAGACAAATCATCGCATAGAAAAATCAATAACAATCTTACCTGCTAGCATACAGTATAAACTAGAAAACATAATTTATATACACACACATATATACACACCCACACACAGACTATTAAGACATTTGGAGAAAAAATGCCCAAGAATAGCATGGAAGTTTTGAAAAGAAAAAATTAGAAGTCACTTGCTCTATCAATTTACTATCTATAATAGTAAAAGAGAAAACAAAACAAAAACACAAAACTATTGTAGTGGGGCATCTGGGTGACTCAGTTGTTAAGCGTCTGCCTTCAACTCGGGTCATGGTCCCAGGGTCCTGGGATCAAGCCCCACACCCAGGTCCTTACTCAGCAGGAAGCCTGCTTCTCCCTCTCCCACTCCCCTTGCTTATGTTCCCTCTCTCACTGTGTCTGTCAAATAATAATAAAAAAAAAAAAAAACTTTAAAAGTAAAAACTATTGTAGTAAAAACAATTAGACTATTGATTAAAAAATATAACACAATTTGAAAATTGAGAAACAACTCCATTGGTATATAAGCATTTATGGTATGTATAAAGACGTCATTTTAAGTAAGTACAGAAAAGATGCATTATCCATATAAATGTTTCTGAGAAAATAAATAAAAGAACTTTTTTATACTATATGCAAACAATAAATTTCAGAATTTCAAAAGGATTAAGGAGCTAAATATTCTGTGTGTGTGTGTGTGTGTATGCCTTTATGATTTTTTTCCCCCAAAATCTTGGTTGGGGAGGTTTCCCTGAGTAGACATCAATAGCATAAGTCACAGTGGATAAGGCAGACAGATTTGATTAAAATAAAAACTAACTTCTGTAACTTTATAAAATAGTATGGCAACATTACAGGACAGATGAATATCTCTGAAAGATATCTGCAACATAAAATCAAACAATAGTTTAATATTTGATATTATATGTGTGTAGAGATAACGTACTTTCAAATTTTTAAGAAAATGTTGAAGCACCTAATAGAACACCAATTATGTTACAAAGTATTTCTTGTAAGATTTTCAACTGGCCCATAAATATATGAAAATGATAAAGCCCTACTAGAATCCAGAAAATGCTAATAATAGCAATGAGTGTACCTAACATTTGTGGAGTGGTTACTACTGGCCCATCACTCCGTGGGTTTGCCCTGTACAGATGATGGAAGCTGTACCCAGGCTTTTTGGGGCAGGTATGCTCTGCACTGTAAAGAGAAGAAAAGATGCAGAGGATGGAAAGAACTTGCCCACAACACATGGTTAGTTACAGGGCCGTTTGGATTTGAACCAAGTCAGTCTGGCTCCCAAACTAGTTCACTACTCTGCCATGCCCCCCACCTTCCATTTATCGAATTGGTACTATTCTTTTAAAAAGATTGGTAATAGTCTTTGTTATTAAGAATGGAGGAAAAGTTTTATTTTCAAACATTCTTGGTGGAGGTGTAAATTGATAGACCCTTTTTGAAGGGCAGTGTGGTAGAGTCTTTAAAAGCATTTTAAAGCATACCATTTGACCCCAGAATTCCACTTTTAGGAAGTTATCATTAAGGAATAGTTGACATATGCAAAAAATGTTTGAAAAAGAATGCTATGGCAGCGTTAGTGATAGGAGTAGAAACTGAGAATCAACGTATCTGTCAATAAATACGCTTCTAGTGAAACAATTTAGTGACTATCTCTATATAATAAAATAGCATTTGTCTTCTAAGAATAAAGTAGGCTTATAATAACTGATAGGAAATGATTGCAAAACTTACTGACCTATTGGTCCCAGAAAAAAAGCAAATTACAGAAACAAACCTATTCGGGTTTTTAAAAATAATGAAAGAACAGAAGGAACGATGGATGGAAGGAAGGGAGGGAGGGAAGGCTTTGTGTGTATCTGAGTGTGTGTGTAATTGCTTAGAAAAGGAATTAAAAAGACATATACCAAGAATTTTCCACTATGACCAGTGGCTCCTGCTGGAGAAGGAAACCAAAGCATGTGGGGTCAGAAGACATGGAGAGGAAGAAGATAAACATTAATGTATACCGAATATCAATAGCTATTCCTTGACTCTTTTACAATGAGAAGATGCTCCTGTCATGGAAACAACAACAAGAATGCAAAGAAAAATAAATAATGGAACGTGATAAAATTGAAATTGAATCCATAGAAAACACAAATAAGGTTAAAAAAAAAAAGCTTTAGGCAGCATATTATTGACATTAATCACCCCAATTCAGGGTCATGGCAAAGATATACAAAATCTGGAACATAAATGTGATCTCTTGAAGTAGAGGTCCAAGGTTAACTCTTTAAGAAAAAGAGTCCAAATCAATCTATTATACAAACTTCACAACATCTTCCTATTTGAGGAGAGAGATGGGTTCTGTGTTGAGTGTTTTTTATGTCGTGCCAGATCATTTTACTAAGATCTCTTGGCAATTCAGCCTGGAGTTTTCAGATTCCCTCTCATTTTACCGACATGAAGCTGCATCCTCAACACAAGATTGATCCTGAATTAATTCCACAGACAGATGCAGCGGTAGCTGTGGCAGAAATAACTTTAGATTTCTATTCTCTTTTCCTTGTTAAAACATGCACGGCATTGCTCATTACAGTTAATCAGACTCACAACACTTCATCCTGGGTGAAAATAATAGGCCCCATTGTACATTAGTAACCAGGTTACACTGCCTTTCATTGCTGCAGTTAACACCTATTATTTCTCCCCACACCCATATTCCGAATCAGGATCATTCAGCTCTGAAGTGGGTTAAGCGTTTGTGTGTGCCGCACTTCTTTTGTGAGAAGCAGGAGTTCAAGGTTGCTGAGCCTCTTTCTCAGCTGATGAGCTGCCTGCAAAAGCATCAGTGGGGATATCCACAGTGGGCACTCTGTATTTAGAAATGAAGTGTTGGGTGTCTTATTAACATGTTGTCACGGTGCAACTTGCCTGGGACTCAGAAGAACAGAAGGATCTTGACACCCAGATACCAGCTTTCCTGTCCATTTTTTAGGAGGAAACCCTGAGCGTGAGGGAGACACCAAGCCTCTTCCTAAATGCTTCTGTATGCTTCAAGAGGTAGAAATAGGAGCTCAAGGAGGAGGTGTGTCCTTCCTCCTGCTGCCCTGAAGCATGTACAAGCAGAAGAGGCATGGGGAATTAAAAAGTGCAGGATTTAATATGTTTTTATCAGAGAAATCAATATACTAGTCACTTGGTGACATAGAAAAAAAAATAGTTTTCCTGCTTTCAACAAGTTTAAAGCTATCAGAGTAAAATTATCAAAAAGTTAAACATGTCTCTCTGTAAATATTAAGTGAGCACATATCAAAGATTTAACTCATTGATGAGAGAATCAGAAGAAGGTAAAACTAGTTCAGAGGACTTGAGAGACTGAGTTAGTTATATATATAGGCTCTGAAAAAATGTTAGACAAGATTGCTAAATTACATATAAAACTGAGTAAAGTCTGACAGAGTAATGAAACCACAACTTCTTAGGTTTTCTCTTCTTGCTCTGGACAAGAATAATTTGTATTGATATCAGTTTTATAGAAGTTAATATTTATCCTTACAGAGTGATAAAATATCCTAATCAATAATAAGTAGTAGATCAAAGAGGCATCCCCTTAGAGAACTAGATAAACTTTGGGCAGCCTAATAGACAATGTTCAGTCATGACGTTGAAAAAACATGCAGTCATGCTTCACTTATTTATAATGTCAGTACTGTGTTTCTTACACAGCTGTGTTCATGACAGTCTTTGGATGGTGAATAGAGGTTACTATATGCATCTGTAGAATTACAACATGATTTTTTCCCCCAAGATTCCTATGTGGAAGCCCTAATTCCCAATGTGATGGTATTTGGAGGTGGGGTCTTTGGAAGTAATTAGGTTTAAATGAGTTTATGAGTGTGGAACCCCCAAGATAGGATAGGGCTCCTTTAAGAGACACGACAAAGATCTGCTTCTGTCTCTCTCTCACAATCTCTCTCACTTTCCCTGCATGGGGCCATATAAAAATAACACCAAGAGGATGACCATCTGCAAACCAGAAAGAGGGCTTCATCAGACACTGAATCTGCTGGCACCTTGATCCTGACTTCCCAGCCTCCAGAACTGTGAGAAATAAATGTTTCTTGTTTAAACCACCCAGTCTATGACATTTGTTGTAATAGCTGAAGCGGACTAAAACAGAGTAAGAAAAGATACCAAGAAATGAGGATGTTCAGGTCTATACATGTGCAGGTCAAGTGACAAGAAGTCAGTATTGTGTAAGCATTAAAGGCAAGAGTTTAGAACTCTGCAGACTGGGGTTAACTCTCTATTCTACCATTTTTTAGCTAAATATAATCTAAGACCCAGTTTTCTCATCTGTAAATGGAAATAATAGCACCTGCCTCAAAGAATACAAGTGAGGAGGAAATGCGATAATCCAAGCAAAAAAGTGTTTTGTCCTAGGCTGCCTAGCACTTACTAAATAGTTTTTAAAATGTTGTAGCCATTGTTATACCTTGCAACCAAGTCCCATCACCATTCATAGTCTGGAGAATATGGTCAAATTTAAATTAAATTAGATTCAACTTGGGTAAAGGAGGGAAAC
Organism: Lontra canadensis; assembly: GCF_010015895.1. Taxonomy (NCBI): domain Eukaryota; kingdom Metazoa; phylum Chordata; class Mammalia; order Carnivora; family Mustelidae; genus Lontra; species Lontra canadensis. The sequence goes on from NW_022631030.1 coordinate 17,073,202, forward strand.
TCACAAAATGATAATTTTTCAAAGTGTAATTTACCCCATGGCTAAAAAGTTGTCCTGGAATTGGCTTTCTATGCATTCCAGAGTAGATTTTAAAGAGATTGACTCTAGGATTATAGTCTTACGATTCTTTCTCTGAGGAGAAAAGGAGAAGTGAGAGATGCAGTAGTTAAATGTAATGTTGATATGAGATATAAAAATTGATTAGGATGATAGAAAGAAGGGCTTGAGTGAGAAAAGTAGGGTGGGCCACCCAAGACTGTTTAAAAAGTCAGATATGACTTAATCTTAGTGATACGTCTGTGATTTTATGATCTAAAAGGAGCTGAAAATAACTATTCAACCTACCTCACAGGATGGTATAAAGATAAAAGAAATAAAGGGAGGAAAGCTATAAAAGTATATTCTCCTCATTCAGCTAATAGGATTCTTACCTTTTTACCTTGCTTACTAGGTCAGTGGGAGGCCAGGAAACTCAAGCATTCCACTCTGAGCTACACAATGGTTATGAGATTTAAACATCTCTTTAACAAGAACAAGGATCTCCAATCTCCCTTCAGCCTTTATATAGTCAGTTTTCTGGGTGAGATAGCAATGGACACAGTCTACAAACTTCGTTAATTTGCATCAGCATGTTCTCCTGGACAAAGGTTAGGTATGTGCAGATTTTTTAAAATACCTTTGCTATATATTTTTAAACAATTTCATTCAAGTATAAATTGCATACCATAAATTGACCCAGTTTAAGTATAACTTAAAAGATTTTTAGTAAATTTCTAGAGTTGTACAATGCAGTTTTAGAACCTTTCCAACACCCAAAAAAATCTCTATGCTTCCCAGTTGTTGTTACTCCCAATTTCCACTCCCAGCTGCAGGCAACCATAATCTACTTTTTTTTCTATAGATTTGCCCTTTTTGGACACTTCGTAAGAAATGGAATCACACAACATTTTGTCATTTGTGTCTGCTGTCTCTTATTATACTTTAAAGTAACTCTACACTCAATGTGAGACCCTAACTCATGACCCCAGGATCAAGAGTCACATGTTCTATTGACTGAGACAGCCAGGCAAACCTCTGGTGCTTTTTATATAACATAAATTTTTCAAGGTTTATTCATGTATAAGCATGTTTTAGTAGTTTGTTCCTTCTTATTGTTGAATAATACATTGTAAGGAATACCACACTCTCCTTGCCCATTCCTCAATTGATAGAACTTGCATTGTCTACAATTGTTGTTTAGAATGAATAATGCTTCTATGAATTTCTGTGTACAAGACTTTTTATGGACATCTATTTTCATTTCTTTTGGGTAAGACCTAGGAGTAGAATTGCTGTATGGTAAGTCAATGCTGAAGCTTTTATTAAACTGCCAAACTCTCAAAATAGCCATACCATTTCACATTTCCACCAGCAATGTATGAAAATTCCAATCTCTCTACATCCTTGTAAACTTTTGTTACTATCTTTTTTGATTGAAATGGTATGTCATTGTGCTTTTAATTTGCATTTTTCTAACGAGTAGTAATGTTAAGCATCTTTGCATGTGCTTCTATGCCATTCAGATATTTTCTTGGAGAAATATTTGAATCATTAGTCTAATTTTAAACTGGATTGTCTTCTTATAATTGAGTCATAAGTGCTCTTTATTTACTCTGTGTACCAGTCTTTTATTGGATATATAATTTATAAATATTGTCTCCCTAACTATGACTAGTCTTCTCATTTTCTTAATGGTGTCTTCAGAAGCTTAAACGTTTCCAATTTTGAAAAGTCCACTTTATTATTCTTTCTTTTATGAATAGTGTTTTTGGTATCATATCTAATAACTGTTTTCCTAACCCAAGTTCATGAAGATTTTCTTCTATGTTTTATTCTATTTTTATAATTTTAACTTTTACATTTAGGTCTGTATTTCATTTTTCACTAATATTTGTTCATAGTGTCAGGCAAAGGTCAAAATTAATCCTTTTTACATGTGGATATCCAATGGTCCAACACCATTTGTTGAAAGATTATCCATTACCTATTAAATTACCTAGGCATCTTTACTGATAATCAATAGAACATACTACAAGGATTTTTTCTGGGTTCTATATTCTAGTCCATGAGTTATATGTCTAAGGTTGCACAAGCATTACCTTTTCTTATTTGTTGCAGAAATTTTCAGTGTTTTTAGCCCTACATCTTGAATATTATCACCTAGAGATCCAAAAATGTAAAAAGGAATGTTTGCAACCTGTACTTTGTATACACAATCCATAATATCAAGATGATCACTATGAATATTTATACTTCCAAATTTGTACTGTATTAACACATAAAATATAGTACTATTGACAAATGTATTAATAATAAAAACCACCTAGGAACCTATGCACCTGATGAATTTTCTAGATTAAATCTACAAGTGTGGACAACTATTAGCTTATTATCATGTATAATTCATCTATAAAGACCTTATTTCTAAATAAGGTCACAATGTGAGATTCCAGGTGGATATTAATTTGTTGGAGAGGAGTGATATTCAACCTAGTCCAGGCCTGTGATGATAATCCCATTGTCCCAGCCTATTAATTATCTAGCCAGAGAATACATGACTCACTTTCAGTCAGGGAAACTAAAATGGCTATCTGTTGAGAGATGTGGGGAAAATGTGTTCTATTTCATTAAAAAAAAAAAAAAAAAAAAAGAGTACAGGCACAACTTTTATGCTTTCCTGTCTCTGAATGTTGTCACATGAAGATGTAATGCTGAGTTGAGGCAATCATCTGTGGTTATAAGGAGAAAGCCAGGAGCAGTGTAGGGTGGCTGATAGTTTCCATCGTGGAGATGCTGAATTAACCAAATTTGCAGATTCCTAACTCTGGGATTCTTGTTAGAAGAGGCAATATAGCCCTTATTGATTAAGCCATTGAATTCAAGTTTACTATTTTTTGCAGTCAAATCATCATAACTATTCTACTATACTTTTTCAGAAGATAACAACTAGAAGCCCCAGTGGCTCAGGAAGCTGTTAATCTGCCCTCCAGCAATAGAAGACACCAAAGTACAAATCCATTTTCTTTTCAAATTTTCTCACTTTGACACTGATTCACTGAGCAAAAAGCCTATAACTAAACTTTCAAATTTAATGCTGGGATATAATATGGAGGCTGGGCAGAAAGATCCTTGGAACACTCTGTGGGAATGGTAACAGTTCTCTTAGAAAGATGGGACCATCCAGGCAGAAAAGAAAGAAAATAAAATGAGAATTTTAAAATAAAGAGATTGCTTCCTTCTCTCTGATAACTTAGGAGACTAGCTTGTATAGGCAGCAATTTCTGTATCCTGTAACTTCCACAGGTTAAAAGAGAAAGAGATCACAGCTGTAAGCAGAGGTGGATAGTACACAGGCAAAGGGGAGAGGTGGTGGTTAGATGGGAGGTAAAATAGTTGTCCCGCATCAGGCTCTCGGCTCAGCGGGGAGACTGCTTCCTCCCTTCTCTCTCTCTGCCTGCCTTTCTGCCTACTTGTGATCTGTCTGTCAAATAAATAAATAAAATCTTTAAAAAAAAAAAAGCACAAAAACCAAAAACAAACAAAAAAAAACTTATTCCTAAAATAAACGTCTTTAAGAAAATTAATTCTTCATTTGTATAATGGAGGAATAGCTTCTATTGTATTTACCTCTACACAGATAATAGCTGTCAAATCTGGAACACATACATATATACATACAAACAATTAAATCAGGGGGAGAAAAAAATCCCACATTACCTGAGGGCAATGTCAACCAAACAAAAGAAAGGAAAACCTGAGAATAATTTACACTTATAAGAAGGGAATGGAATGGCACTGGGTAAATTTCCAATATTTTATGAACTTTTGCCTGAAGGTATTCGCAGTCAGCACCAAATGGCGTTACTAAACCTCAAAAGAATACCTGCAATTTTACCAGTAGAGTTTGAAGTCGCCACAGCAGGTACAAATTGAGAAGAGAAATTCCGTAAAAGAGATATCCACAGAGAGAGTCCTAAATTCTGCATTTAAAAAAATCTGATTAAATCTCTAGCTGATCCCCGAACTCCTCACGTGCAGGGAAGATTATAAGCCACCCAGCTAGGCTAAAAAGACTACACAATGATGTTTATTGCTGCTCACTACAGGAGAGACAGTTCCGAGTTTGAATCTCACCAACTGGACTACTTGGTAAAACAAAAAATCAATACATTCAGAGGAACACAACAGAAGTTTTGCAGCAGTCACAATGTACAGAATATGATAAAAATTACTAAACTACAAAGAAAAAGAAAAATGTGACCCATAATGAAGAGGAAAGGTAATCGATGAAGACCAAATCTATGACAACACAAATGAAAGGACATGAAAAGCAGCTATTATTACTATGCTCAAGAATAGAAAGGAAAATGCATCAACAATGAAGAAACATCAGCAGAGAAATAAAAAAAACTATAAAAATGCACAATGGTATTATTTTAATAATCTACTTTATTTTTTTAAAAATAATTCCACAACTATTTTCTTTAAAATAAAAAATCATGGAAAGCTGGTCACCATGTATTAACTTGGAGCTTAAGTAGCTCAAAGAGTATGGTAGCAGAGAGTCTGGTAAAAGAGAGAAATTATTGCACACTGAATCAAGAAAATCAAATCTTACTACAAAAATCTCTTTATGATATTGAGTGAGACATTTAATCTCCATGGACCTTGTGTTTCTCTATGAAATGTGAGGTTGGATCTGAATAATCTCCAAGGCTTTTGCTAAATATCTAGAGGTGATTTGGTAATATTCCCCAAACTAATTAGAATAAAGGTTAAGGGGCGCCTGCGTGGCTCAGTGGGTTGGGCCGCTGCCTTCGGCTCGGGTCGTGATCTCGGGGTCCTGGAATCGAGTCCCGCATCTGGCTTCTGCTCTGCGGGGAGCCTGCTTCCTCCTCTCTCTCGCCTGCCTCTCTGCCTGCTTGTGATCTCTGTCCGTCAAATAAATAAATAAAATCTTAAAAAAAAAAAAGAATAAAGGTTAAGACCAACATATAGGTCTTATACGTACACAAACATTTGAACTGGAAAAAAAAAAAAACAGAAAATCTTAACCAAACATATATCATTTTCAGTAAGTTCCAGTCCAGATCCCAGTTTATATAACAAAGACCCTGTCATGGGAAAGGACTTCAAGGAGCATTGCACTAGATGTTACAGTTGAGAATGATATCACTATCTCCCAATCTACATTAGCAGCATTACATTTGAAAATCAAAACTCATATTACACCGAGTTCTAACAATTCCTGAAACATCACATTTTCTTTATAAAGTTTCTCCTGTGAAGTCCATCAAAAACAAAGTGGGTGGTGACTGAATTGAAAATTTAATCAGAATGAGGTTCTGTTGTGAGTGTATGCATTTTAAAAACCTATTTAATGTACTGTAAGCATAGAAAAGGAATTTTAAAACTTTTGATCAGATAGTAGAATGTTAAACTCTGACAGGGGAAAAAAGTATTTATAATTTATTGCTTTGCTTTTCCCTTTTATAGAGAATAATTATTTATTTAATTTCTCTAGAAATTTGTTTTTTCTTCTCTGACAAACAAGTGCCAAAAATGAAGACAAGCCAAATATATAGATTGCTTAAAAACGGATGTGTATTTTAAAACTTCACTGTTTTTCATTTCACTGTGCTGAGCTGACAGCCCTGGCTATCCTCGGGGAATCTGTGGGCTGGTGTTGGGTGCACCAGCTTTCCAAACACAGCTCAGACACAATTTCTCACTTCAGTCCAGGGCACTGCTCACCAGCCCTGAATCCTCAAAATGTTCTTCTGATGACTGTTTCCAAACATGGCATAAGCTTTTCCACAGATAAGAGACCTATATGTCCACAAGTAACACAGAAATAAATCATACAGATGGAGATAAAAGAGGGCCAAAATAAATATGAATGTTTGGGGACAGAGCTACATGTGAATTCAAACACACAGGTTGTCTAAAGTGATGATATTAATGAGAATGTGGATGTAGATGAAAGGAAATCCATCCACACAAGAATCTAGTGAAAGGAAAAAAGAATTTATGTCTACTGTGATTTCACAGAGTCACATAATCTTAGATTTGGAAGGAAATTTAGAGACCATCTAATCCAACTATATTCCCAAAGCAAGAATCCTGAAAATTGGCAATTCTTAGCATTTTAGGAATTCATACCAGAAGAGCCAAATTAAGGCTCACTAGTTACCAGGGTAATAAAAATTACAGAGCTTTGGAAATTCAAATTTTATTTACTTATTTTTTTTACAAATTGCCTCATGGTTCTGAATTCTGGATTCTAAAGATTTATCTTCAACATATTTACACATGTCCCAGACATGAATTACCGTAAGTGTGTTGTTAATCCATTAGGCTCATCAATGGCAAAATCTTATAGGTCAGTATGTTCTTAGCCTTATGCTGCTGTTTGTGAGAGATTTTAAAAGGTATGGATGGTTTCTGCCCTAAAGGGATTCATAATTTTTGTTTAGCACCGAAATAAATATTGTCAAATACAGAAATGCTGTTAATTTTTTTCCCATTCAAAATTGCTTAAAATACTAGAAAATGGGATCAATATTTATTGAATATTGACTGAATACTGGAAAAGGTTAGAGTTTTAGAACTATTTAGCTGGGTGAGTATAAGCCTGAGGTAAAATTCAATTATTTTCTAATATATTAAAAGTGTTTCAAATAAGATTCTAATCAATTATTATTAATTTAATCCCAGAAGATAGAAAAAAAGAAAACAAAAGGTGTATAGGGAAAGAAAACAAAACTGCATTCTGATTTTAATGTGATAGAAGAGATTATATATGACCTTTTCATGATCTCTTTGAAGAACCTTAAGAATAGATCAAACATTTATTTATCTTGAGTGAATTGAGAAAAACACATCTTGATGACAAAGATGTCATTTGTCAATGATCAACATCTCCTTCCTTGATGTTATAAAAAGAGAGATGGAGTGGACCAGAGTGGGGTAAAGGAATGAATGACCCTTAAGGGTTCATATGTTTTCATCATTTATGTGAAGAGAGGGAGAAAGTAAGAGGTCAACCCTCTTTTTTCCCCCCCTTCTTTATTGGGATTATTTATTTTCACCCTTGAAAGTTTGTATTACTATCAATATAGTCTCATATGACTTAATGGACACAGTCTTAGACCCAGAGCTCATTCATCAAAACCCAAAGTTTGTCATGCCTCCTTTGTTAGCTAAAAAACCCTTTTCTCATGAAGAGACAAAGTTATCTATTGATTTTTTTAAAATTCAGAGTAAAATATTCTTGTCAATGTGTATTTTAAACTATCTCTTTCATTGCTACCAGACCACTAGATATAGCCACAACCTTAGAACAGGAAATACTAAAAGAGGTTAGTGTGAATTCTTATATTCTTTATTTAAACCCAGCTTTCTTTTGAAAGGCTCTGTTTTCAGAAGTTCCCATTTTATTATTGTGATTCCTGCATGTTCCACTTCTCAGTTATATGCTAAATACAACTTGGAAGTTGCCTTCACATCTAGTGAATGTTCTCACTTGGGAAAATCGAACTCCAGCAAGGTTTTTGACAGTATGTACATGGTACAATTTAAGGATGTCACAAAACCCATCTCTCCATTCAGTTGCTTAAAATAATTCTCCAGTTTACTCTCAGTGTTAAGTTTCTCTTTCTAACTGCCCCCAGAAAACAGTTAGAAATAGGTTTACAATTAGAAAAAGTAATAACAACAATAATTAATAACTGTTTCCTATATTCCAGGTACTATGCAAAATTGCCTTGTAGGAGTGATATCAGCAGATGATAGACTAAGAATATGTGTGCCCTTATTCTCCCACTGAAAATTAATAAAAACAACTATAGACTGACTAAAATAACTATACCACCTCTGAAAACTACTCAAAGATCTATGGCAACAAAATGAATGCCTAATCAAGAAAAAGCCACATTGATATGTGTGAAATTTCATTACATTTTTGACTCATGTTTGCTCCACTTCCTTCCTTGGCTAGTGTAGTTTCAAAGAAGTTGCTCAATTCCTGGTTTCTTCCCTGAGTCTGGTAGGAACAGAGAATTAGAACATAATTACAATGTTCTACCTATCTGTGGGCTGTCCAAAGAAAATGATGACATAGTTTAAATCTCAGGCTGGTGGAAGCCACGGAAGGCAGTGGCAAGTTCTTTAGTAGGTAAAAATAATGGGAGCTATAGACCAACAGATACCTGGGGGCAAGAGATTAAAGACAGAGGAATATGATAGAATATCAAGCCCTAAAAGTAGCTAGCATGAGACTATTTGAGGAACTAAGATACTTAAGAATAGCCACTTATTCAGGGGAAATCTAAAATCAAAAACAAACAAAAACTTACACAAGCCCAGAAAAGACTTCAGATCTTAACATCTTAAGCTTTACCCCAGGCTGATCCTAATGCACAGAGGGGCACTATTTAGTAATTTAGTAATGATCTTTCATGTAGTATGCTAAAATTAAGAAGGTAATTGTGTTTTCAAGTGCCCAATTACCAAGAAAAAATTACAAGACATACAAAGACACAGGAAAACATGGCCTAATTGAAGGAACAAAATAATCTCCAAAAACTGTCCTTGAAGAAACACAAGCATCAGAGTTACTAAACAAAGATTTTAATACAACCATCTATTCTCAAAGAGCTAAAGGAAAATATGGACTAAGAGCTGAACGAAATCAGGAAAATAATATATAAGCAAAATGAAAGTATCAACAAATAGAAATTTTGCCAAAATAAAAACCACACAGAAATTCTGGAACTTAAAAACACAATAACTAAATTGAAAAATTTACTAGAAAAGTCCAACATAAGACTTGAACAGATAGAAGAAAAAAAAAATCAATAAACTTGAAGGCAGGTCATTGAAAATTATAGAGTCAGATAAGTGAAAAAAGAATACAAAATGAAGAAAAGTGAATAGAATTTCAGAGACTTCTGAGATACCATCAAGTGGACCAATATATACATTATAGAAGTTACAAAAGGAGAAGGGAGAGAGAAGGGGTTATTATTTTTTTTAATAGCAGTTGAAAAATTCCCCAAATTAAGAAAATAATGGATATACAAATACAAAAAGAAATCCAAGTAGGACAGATTCAAAGAAAACTATACCAGTACACATTATAATCAAACTATCAAAGAACAATAAAACAGAGAGATTCCTGAAGTGAAAACGACTCATGGTGCAGAAATGGCCCACAAGAAACCACACAGAAATCAGGAGATTTCTCACCAGAAACCTCACAGGCCAGAGGAAATGGGATGACATATTTAACAAACTGTTTCCAAAATGAGAGAGAAATTAAGACATTGACAGATACACAATAGCAGATAGAGTTTATTACCACTACAGTTGCCCCAGAAGAAACTCTAAAGGGAGTCTTTCAAGTTGAAGTGAAAGGACACTAAACAGTAACTCAAAATCATATGAAAATATAAAGTTCTCCAATAAGGTAAAGACATGAACAATATTTTAAAGTAGTATCATTGTAATTTTTGTTTGTAATTTCACTTTTAAGTATCACAAAAAGTTTAAAAGGCAAAAACAAAAACAAAACTATAAATCTATTTGTAAACAATATATATAAAGATGTAATTTAACACATCAATAACATAAAGTGGGAAAAGGAAGAGCTATGAAAAAGTAAAGTTTTTGTACACAATTGAGGTTAAGTTGGTATCAGCTTAAGAATAACTCTCACTTAAATTATCTTACCACTTTTGAGATTTGAAAATTCCTCAGCCCCAAAGGAGAATTATAAATCTAGACCAAAGAAATTAGCAATGATTATTTTTTTGGGGAAAAAAAATGCAGTCATTGTTTCCCTTCAAAAAGAATTAAAAAAAAAATAGCCATGAACGTTACCTTCCATTTATTTTTGTTAGATTAGGCAATGAGGCTCTAACTGGATGCCTGGAGGCCAGCAAGGAGGAAGTCATGGCCAACTAGGGGAAGGTCAGAGTCCTGTCCTGGCAGCACTCCATAAGAAGCCAGATCACACCGGACAGGCCCAAGATGGTGGTGCAACAACAGGAAACCCCTGACCAAGTTAGGAAGAAAAATCAGGAAACCCTGCTTCCCACTCCAACTAATAAATATTCTGCCATATAGTTAACAACTGTCAATAAAAGATAGAAACTCAGCCCAGGGGTGACAGCTCTCTCTCTGGCTCTCTCTTCCTTTCTCTCTCTCTCTTTCTCTCTTTTTTTACTTTGTAAGATTTATTTATTTATTTGACAGAGAGAGAGACAGTGACAGAGGGAACACAAGCAGGGGGTGTGGGAGAGGGAGAAGCAGGCTTCCAGCTGAACTGGAAGCCCTACCTAGGGCTTGATCCCAGGACTCCCAGATCATGACCTGAACCAAAGTCAGACATAAGGACTGAGCCACCCAGGTGCTTTCTCTCTCTTTCTTGAGCTGCCTGCTCTAATGTTTGGACAATGTACTTTTCACTTTAATAAACTTTCCTGCTGTGCTGCTTAAAACAAAACAAAACAAAACAAAACAAAAACCTCAAGAGTAACTGTCAAGGGCACCTTGGTTGCTCAGGCATTCAGTGTCTGCCTTTGGCTCAGGTCATGATCCTGGAGTCTCATAATCAAGACCTAAATCAAGCCCCAAAGTTTGGTGGGGAGTCTGCTTCTCCCTTTGACCCCACGTTTTGTACTCTCTCTCACTCTCTTTCAAATAAATAAATAAAATTTAAAAAAGAGTAACTCTCATAACTCTAGGATATTATATGTAATCCTCTTGGCAACCATAAGGAAAACATATATAGACTATAAACAAAAAGAAATGAGAATATAATAAAAATGTGCCACTATAAAAGAAGATTCAAATAAGCACAATGGAAAAAATAATGAGGGGGATGAGGAAGAAAAAAGATCTAAAATATACAGAAAGCAAATAACAATAGTGTTTTGTATAAGTAATTACTTTAAATGGAAATGAATTAAACTCCCAACCCAAAGACATAGATTGGCAGAATGGATTAGAAAATATTTTCTAACTATATGCTATCTATAAAAGACCCACTTAGGATGTAGGAACATACATTTGCTGAAAATGAAAGAATGGAAAAAGATATTGCCTGCAAATACTAACCAAAAGAGAGTAGAGATGACTATATTAAAATCAGACAAAACAGACTTTAAGTAAAAAAAATTTTAGAAGAGACAAATAAGAATATTATATAATGATAAAATGGATCAATTCACCAGAAAGATAAAACAATTATATTGGTAAGAGGGTAGATCATATGTTCTATTCATACCACCATAAAATTTAAAAATAAAATACAACAAAACAAAACAAAAAAAAACAACAATTACAAACATATACACACTGGACATCCAAAATACAAGAAGCAACCATTGACAGAATTGAAGGGAGAAATAGCTCTATAATAATAGGAGGAGATTTCAATACCCACCTTTCAACAATGAATAAAAAAACTCAACAGAGAACAATAAGAAAATAGAGGACTTGAACAACAGTATAGACTAGTTGGACCTAACACACATATATAGAATTCTCTACTCAGCAACGGCAGAAAACAAATTTTTCTCAAGCAAACATGGAACATTCTCTATGATAAACCATATATTACAGTCATATGTTAAGCCACTAAACAAGTGTTAAGAAATTTTTAAAAGATTGAAATCATATAGCATCTTTTCCAATCACAACATTAAAAAAACTTAGAAATCAACAGCAGAGGGAAAACCAAAGAATTCACAAAAATGCAAAAGTGAAATAATACAAAGAAATTACAATGAAATTATAAAACACCTTGAGACCAATTAAAATTAAAACACAAAGAACAAAACTTGTGAGATGCAGCAAAGCAACATTAAGAGGGAAATCTGTAGCTATAAAAGCTAACATTAAATTAAAATCAACAACCTTAATCTAGAAGTAATGAAACTAGAGAAAGAAGACCAAACCAATACCAAAGGTAGCAGAGAGGAAGAAATAATAACAGAAATAAAATAGAAAAAACAGTAGCAATATTAGTGAAATCAAGAGTTGGTTATTCTAAAAGATCAAAATTAACAAGCCTTTAGCCAGGTTGACTAAGAAAAAAGAGAAAAGACTCGAATAACTGAAATAAGAAATGAAGGAGAGGACATTACCACCAATTTTACAGTTATTTTAATAAAATTAGAAACCAAAAGATATAGTAAAGCAAAAAGGAAATTAAATCTTAGAAGATCATAAGGAAGCATTAATCCCAAGAATATGCCAACATATTAGATAGTTTACATGAAGTGAACAAATTTCTAAAAATATATAACCTATCAAGATTCATAAAGAAATAGAAAATCTGAATAGACCTATAACTAGAAGGAGCTTAAATCAGTAATCAAAAAACTCCCAAAAAAGAAAACCCCAGGACCAGATGGCTTCACTGGTAATTTTCCCAAACATTTAAAGAAAAATGAACACCAGTCTTCCTCAATCTCTTCCAAAAAAAAAAAAAAAAAATGAAAGGGAGGAAATGCTTCCTAACTTATTCTATATGGCCAGTGTTGCCCTGATACCAAAGGCAGACAAAGACACTACAAGAAAAGAAAACTACTGGTCAATATCCCTTATTAACATTGATGCAAAAATCACCAATAAAATACTAGCACACAGAATCCAGCAGGATATTAACCATCCTGTTACACTATGACACAGTAGGATTTATTCCTGGAATACAACCATAGGTCAATATATGCAAATCCATCAATGATGTACACCACAATTAATAGATTCAAAGGGGAAGAAACACATGATCATCTAAATTGATCCATAGAAAGCATATGGCAAAATTTAACATCATTTCTTGATAAAAAATACTCAATAAACTATAAGGAAACCAGTCCAACATAAGAAAGGCCATTTACAAGAAACTGGGAGCTAAAGTCATATTCCATGATAAAAAATACCGAAAATTTTTCATCTAAAATCAAGAACAACAAAAAGATCCCCACTTTTATCCAACACAATACTGAAAGTACCAGTCAGAGCAAATTAAAAAAGAAAAAGAAACAAAAGACAATCAAATTTAAAAAAGAAGTAAAATTATGTTTTCACAGATGACCTCATCTTTCATGTAGAAAACACTCAAGATTTTACACACACACACATAAACACACTTACAAACACTATTAGAATAAATGAACTCAGCAGTTTTATAGGACACAAAATAACATGTACAAATTACTTGCAATTTTATATATTCACAATGATTAATCCAAAAAGGAAATGAAGAAAATAACCCCACTTTAATACCATTGTATTAAAAAGAATAAAATATTTAGGAATAAACTTAACCAAAGAAGAAAAAGACTTATACACTGGATACTACAAAATATTGCTGAAAGAAATTAAAGACACAATTTAATGGAACAATATACCACACTTATGAACTGAAAGGTGTAATATTGTTAAGATATTGATACCACCCTGAACAGTCTACAGGTTCAATACAATTTCTTTCAAAATCAAAATGATTTTTTCTGTAGAAATAGATAAATCCACACTAAAGTTCATATGGAAACTCAAGAAACCTTGAAAAGAAGAATCTTGAAAAAAGAAGAATAAATGTGGATGTCTCACACCATCTGATATCTAAACTTATTACAAAGCTACAATAAACCAACACAGTGTGGTACTGGCATAAAGTTAGACATATAGACCAGTTGCGCAGAATAGAGAGTACAGAAATAAATACTCAGATATATTGTCAAATGATTTTTGAGAAGGTTGCCAATGGGCAAAGGGCATTTTGATAAATGTTTTGAGAAAAGTGGATATCTACATGGAAAGAAAGAAGAAAAGAAAGAAAGAAAGAAAGAAAGAAAGAAAGAAAGAAAGAAAGAAAGAAAGAAAGAAAGAAAGAAATGGAAAGAAGGAAGGAAGGAGGGAAGGAAGGAAGGGAGGAAAGAAAAAGAAAGGAAGGAAGGAAGGAAGGAAGGAAGAGAGAAAGAGAAAGAATTGGATGCTTACCTTATACCATCTGCAAAAATTAACTCAAAACGGATCAAAAATCTAAATATAAGAGCTAAAACTATAAAACTATCAGAAGAAAATTAGAGAAAAATCTTCATTAAGTTGGAGTTGGCAATGTTTTCTTGGATTTGGGACCAAACATATAGGCATTAAAACAAAAACAAAACAAACAGAGAACAATAAGTTGGACTTCATTATCAAATAAAAAGTTTTTATGTATCAAAGAGCACTACTGAGAAAATGAAAATGTTACTTACAGAATGGGAGAAAATATCTGCAAATCATATATCTGATAATGGACTAACATCTGGGATACATTAAAAAAAATCCTTACAACTCAACAGGTAACCCTTTTTTTTTTTTTTTTTAAGAGGGAAGAAGAGGGAACATGAGTCAGGGAGGGAGGCAGGAGGAGAAGGAGATAGAGAATCTCAAGCAGGCTCCTCACCCAGTGCTGAGCCTGTTGTGATGCTGGATTTCATAATGCTGAGATGATGACCTGAGCTGAAATCAGGAGCTACCCAGGCACCCCCCAGATAACCCAATTTTAAAAATGGGCAAATGACTCAACTAGATATTTCTCCAAAGGAGATATGCAAGTGGCCAATAAGCACATGAAAAGATGCCCAACATCTCTAGTCATTAAGGAAATGCAAATCAAATGGAGATATCATTTCACACCCATTAAAATGGCTAAAATGAAAGAAACAGAAAATAAGAAGCAATGGTGAGGATGTAGAATAAGTGGACTTCTTTTTTTTTTTAAGATTTTTTATTTATTTATTTGACAGAGAACACAAGTAGGCAAAGAGGCAGGCGGGGTGAGGGGGAAGCAGGCTCCCCGCTGAGCAGAGAGCCTGATGCGGGGCTTGATCCCAGGACCCCGAGATCATGACCTGAGCCGAAGGCAGAGGCTTTAACCCACTGAGCCACCCAGGCGTCCCTTCTTTTTTTTTAATATTTAACTTTTTAAATTTCTTTTCGGTGTACCAGAATTCATTGTTTATGCACCACACCCAGTGCTCCATGAAATACCTGCCCTCCACAATACCCACCACCAGGCTCACCCAACTTCCCATCCACCACCCCTTCAAAACCCTCAGATTGTTTTTCAGAGTCCATAGTCTCTCATGGTTCATCTCCCCCTCCAATTTCCCTCAACTCCTTTCTCCTCTCTATCTCCCCATGCCCTCCGTGAAAAACTGGACTTCGTACGCATTGCTGGAGGAAGTGTTAAAATTGTACAGCTATTGTGGAAAACACTACGGTGATTCCTCAAACAATTAAACATAGAAATTATATGAGGTCTGGCAATTTCACTCTGGGTGTATACCCAGAAGAAGTGAAAGCAGGGCATGAACAGATGTATATACACCCATGTTCAAAGAGTATTAGTCACAATAGCTGGAATGTAGAAGCAATCCCAGTGTCCATAAGCAGCTAAATGGATTAGCAAAATGTAGTATATTCACAGAATGGAATATTATTCATCCTTAAGGATGAACACCAGTCTTCCTCAATCTCTTCCAAAAAAAAAAAAAAATGAAAAGCCTTTAAAGAAAAATTTAAAACCTTTTTTAAAGGAAGAAATTTGTGCCACATACAACAATACTAGTAAAACTTAAAGACATGATGATGATGAGATAAGCTAGTAATAAGAGGACAAATGCTATACGATTCCATTTAGATGAGATACCCAAAGTAGTCAAGTTCATAGAAACAGAAAGTAAAATGGTGATTGCAAGGGAGAGGGAAGGGGGAAGTGGGAAATTATCATTTAATGGGTACAGTGTTTCTGTTTGGATGATAATCGAAGTTCTTAAGATGGATGGTGGTGATGGTTGTCCAACAATGTAAATGTACTTACTACTACTGAACTATATATTTAAAATGGCTATAATGATCAGTTTTATGTTATGTATATTCACCAGAATAGAAATGGTTTAAAAAAATTTAAAGCAGGGGTGCCTGGGTGACTCAGTGGGTTAAGCTTCTGCCTTTGACTCAGGTCATGATCTCAGGGTCCTGGAATCAAATCCGGCATTGGGCTCTCCTCTCAGCGGGGAGCCTGCTTCCTTTGCCCACCACCCCGCCCCCACCTGCCTCTCTGCCTGCTTGTGATCTCTCTCTCTCTCTGTGTCAAATAAATAAATAAAATCTTTTTAAAAAATTTAGAGCATTATTTTGAAACATTTTCATACTTATACTTCCGAAGTGATTTACTACTTCTACTCCTACCAACAGTGTAAGAACTCTACAACATTGAATAGTATTAAAAATACCATTTAGTTAAATAATTTTTAAAGTAAAGCCTTACAGATATCTCTGGACAGGGCACAAGTGCCTATACTGAATTCTCAATAAACATGTTAAATCAGTTGAGGAATTGAATACCATACTATGGAGTACTCAGAATTTAGTGGATGGGGTTAGTTGGGCAAAGAAGTATTTTAGATGTTGGTTCTTTATCCTCCAGGAAAAGGAAGAAAAATTAATCATCAGCTATACAGATTGCAAGAAAACACAGAAATTACACAAAAAGATACAGGAGAATCTAAGCATCCAAAAAGTCTTCCCATAAGATGGACTGGTTGTTGGCAGTAGAACTGGGCCATATCTCTCTCAACACCTCTACATTCTAACTATCTTTAAGTTCGATTAGTTCTTTTTTCTCCTTGAAATCATATCTATCCCATGGTCCCATTCCTGCTTTTAACACCATGGTGCAGCCTCCTGACTAGACAACTTGCTAAGAGGAATTCCTAACTCCAATCCATCCCGTGCCCAAACTGCAGGTTCAGTTGCCTGAGTCAACTCATATCCTCCACCTTCTTGAACACCTGAAACTCCTCTGTTATTCCTAGAATCATGTAAAATCCAGTATTCAAACTGTTGAAAGGCATCTACCTTCAACTTTCCCACTTTTCAGTTATTGTTTTGAAGTAGTTATATCTGTTCCCCCATGCATGTATTTATGCTTTCCTTTAACAAATATTTAGTGGATATCAGGCAATTTCCTAATATGTGGATTACAATGGTAAGCAAGACAGAGCTAACAGTCAAACAAAAAATAGGTAAGAAATAATCAACTATTAGAAAACATAATGGGTGTAAAAAGATAATGTGGGGTGCTATGGGACTATGTGGTAAAGGACCCTAACTTGATGTGGAGGGATTTGGAGAAGGCTTCCTCTTAAAAGTCATAATTAAATTAAACCCTAAACCATGGGGAAAGAGTTGGACTCTTTGGAAGTCGGGGAGCAATGAGTCAAGGCAATTATGTCATGAAAGACAGCCTGTGGAACGAAAGGCCCAAGAGCAGGAGGTCTGTGTGAAACTGAGAAAATGTCAGTGTGACAGAGGGTGATACAAGTAGAGAACAGATTTTCCCAGGAAGTCTGGGGACAGGGAGTTCTGTTAGGATGTTTTCCGGAAATCTAAGTTAAGAGATAAAACTGGCATAAACTAAGATTGTGGTTTAGGGATGGAGATTAGCACGTTAGAGACATTTAGAGGGACGTGGCATTTGGTTGAATGAGAGGAATGAGATGAGGATAAGCCTTGATCTCAGCCGTGATCTCAGCAGGACTCAGACCTACTCCCTCTTCGATAGTGCTACAACTCTAGGGCAGCTGCTCGGATGGTGCAGCGCAGACGAGCAGCAAGACGGACTAAAGGCCAGAATAAAGAGCAGGATATGTGTATTAGCTTCCTATGGCTGCTGTAACAAATTACCACAAACACGGTGGCTTAAACAACATACATTTATTCCTTACGGTTTAGGAGGACGGGCACACAAAATTAAAGTGTCGGCAGAACTTAATTTCTTTTGGAGACTACAGGAGAGGCTGTTTCCTTGTGTTTTCTAGTTTCCAGAGGCTGCCTGAATTCCTAAATTCATGGCCTGTCCAGATACCTCCAAGCTCTTGCTTCTGTCCTTGCGTCCTCTACTACTGACTTTGACCTTCTTGCCTCTCTCACATAAGGACCCTTGTAATTACAGTAGGTCTCCCCAAGTCAATAAGAATGATCTCCCCATCTCATGATCCTTAACTTAATCACATTTTAAAGTTCTTTTTGCTGTGTGAGGTAACTTATTCATAGGTTCTGGTGATCTGGATTTGGACATCTTTGGGACACCATTATTCTGCCTCCTACCATATGTGCAGAAGATTTTTAGTTCATTTGCCCAACAAATACTTTCTCAGTGTCTAAGCATCAACTATATGTTGGGCACTGTCCTGGGGTCATAGTAAGCTTTCTGTTTTGTGGCATTCAGATCGTTGTGAGTCAATAAGCACATGTATTTTATAATATCAGAAGTTTTGTGACAGCATATCTGAGAGGGAGTAAATTTGGTCATTCAGAATCTAGGCTCTGGAATCAGATGAAAGCTCAAATCCCAGTTCCTCCATTTTTTGGTTGACCTTGAGCAGATGATGAGCCTCCCATAACTTCAGTTTCCTCCACTGAAAAAGGGACATAATAATATCATGAGCCTCACAGGGATACTGGGAGGATGAAGGCGATAGTCCATGAAGCGTATGTAGTGGAATCCAGCATATGGCAGTCTTCACTCTGTCATATTCACTTTTTTGTCCTGCTGGTTATTAATGTGCACAGCTATTCCCTGAGTTCAATATAAATATTTCAAGAAGTTAAAAATGTGTCTCAGGCAATTGTTTATCCACAGGGCCTTGTAAAATAAAGTGTTTGCTTAAATTAATCTGATCAGCAGATTTAACTTTAAACTTGGTGTGTCTGAACCATAACTTAACGCATTACTTGATCAATCACTGCATCTCAGAGAAAAAAGTCAGGTAACCCTGCAGCACCCCGCCCCCGATTCCCATTCACCTACAATAATGACACCATTATACGGGATCAAAAACTATATAGCATCACATTTTTGAGATGTAAAGTATTCTGCTTTGTATGTTGGAAGGAGTGAGGGAATAATGAGTTCTGAGAGAAAGATCTGCTAGAAGACAAGCCAAATACTTGGAAGGTTAAGCAACAGTGTAATCTGATACCAAAATATGAGAGAAGTCACAAGACCATTCAGGGTAAGTAACAATTGCTACAGGTTAAATTTGCATTCAAGGAAGGTGAGGTCTTTGTAGTTATGTTGATCCGTTCTGGAAAAAAATAGAATTTGAACCAGGACCCTAGCAAGTGAGTAGTATTTATAACCAGGAGACCAGTGGAGGCATAAGATGAGGAGAAAAGGAAACCTGTTTTGTGGAAATAAAGGACCGTTCTGTGGAAGAATGGGGAATAAAGGCAACAAGATACTTTCCAATTAAACTATGACAACATTCAATATCAGGCCAAGGAATTCTAATTCATCCTTGTAGCACAAATACCATCCACATTTCTTTTCACTTCAGAAAATAGACAAAAACATACATTTTCATACATAGTTGTAAACTTAGATGAATTTCAGTCGTAATGCACTAATACTTCAGATTCACTAACCTGGGGAACAAGAAGGTGGAAACAGGAAGAAGGGAGAAAAAGATGGAGTATTCTAGCTGATGTCTAACAGAAAAGACAGATGGTATCAAGACTCCCAAAGGAGCATTTCATCCCCTACAGCCTACAAAAGAAAATGGAAACCCACTGCTTTAAACACTTCCATCGTATTCTCTATTACGTTTTTTTTTAAAGTGGGTATTTATATTTAGTTTGCATTCAAGAAAAAGTCAACTACTGTTTTTTTCCCCCTTCCCAAAATATTCATTTGAGGAAGTTTTGAAATTTGCATTGGGAATTAACCTACTGCTATTCCTAATGAAGTCTAAGGGCACTGGGGTTGCTCAGAAGACAACGTCTCCAGCTACTGCGTTGCCAGGCCCAACATTGGGCAAAACATACACAAGATCCCTGCTTTTTGAGAGCTTACAGTTTCATCCTCGCTCTTCCTTTTCAAGTGTAAAATCTGATATAATTCATGATATGAATGGAAGAGTTGATGCATTTCTTAACCACCTAAGGTTGCTTACACTTGATTTTACAAAGCACTTCCCCTATTCCTGTGGGCAGCCTGTCTGAGAAGCCTCAAAAAAAATTCTCAAGCAAGTTGAATAAAATTACATATATCTATTTATACTTATTGATTACTTTGTCAGTTACGTATTGAACATCCACAGCAGCCCAAACATCAGATTAATACTACTTTTAAAAAGGGTGCCTGGGTGGCTCAGTGGGTAAAGCCCCTGCTTTTGGCTGGGTTCAAGATCCCAGGACCTGGGATGGAGCCCCATATCAGGCTCTCTGCTCAGCAGGGAGCCTGCTTCCTCCTCTCTCTCTCTCTCTCCCTCTCTCTCGGCCTGCCTCTCTGCCTACTTGTGATTTCTATCTGTCAAATAAATAAATAAAATACTTTTTAAAAATTAATTAATTAATTAATTAAAAAGGGGAAGAGAACCCTCAAAAAATAAAAGAAAAAGACCAGAGAAGGAACTGAGGATTATTGAGTGCTCCCCTTCTCCCCATGGCAAGTGCTTCAGGACAGTTTTTTGATCAATATTTGCAACATACCTGTAGGTCAAGAGGTAATTTTCATTTCACCAAAGCAAGGAAAAGTTAAGTACTCTGCCTAGTGCTGTGTGTCCCAAACGTCTGGTGCGTAAGCCAAGGTCTCTGACTTCCCAGCCATTTTCTGCTAAGTTATCAAAGCATAGTGCCCTACTTCCCTGACTAGTTGATCTGTGCTCCCTCCCCAGGCTGAAAAAAGACAACAGCAGATTCAATGTAATAAATCAATCTAGGGTCTGAAACTTGAGAAGCAGTGTAGAGGTGAGGAAAGAGTGGACGCTCTGTTTATGCAATAACAGATTATTTGTAAATAGATTTACAGCCTCCTCCCCTTCAGCCACTTACTACTGCTGCGTTTGGCAATTTGACCTGCCAGTGCTATAATTTCCTCATCTCTACAGCAAGGATGACAAACATCTCATGCAAGATGGCTGGTGCCTGGCACACAGTAAGTACTCTCAATAAATGGCTGCAAATGTTGGCATTGTAGTTTGAAAAGAAGTAGAAGTTTTAAAGCAAATTTCAAAACCCAAAAGGTTTCCCTCACCTTTCACTGGTGGCAGTTAAGACAACATGATCTTATGCCACCCTCTCCACGGTCCTGTGGGAGTGTCAAATCACAGCCCCGTGCTTGCCAAACACCTCCCCTGTGTGACAGCTGAAGGGTTCCCTAACTTCTGCCTCATGATTCCTTTCCCATAGGAGGAAAAGAGATCCTGCTTGCACACAGTGGAGGCTAAGGCCTGGGAAGAAGACAACTGAAGACATTCTCCCTCAGTCCCCTGAACACTCAGACCTTCCTAGGCATGTGACATGGGAACCCCGAAGCCTGGAACAGGAGGCATTGGCTCCTGCTGTTGCTATCAGGCAGGGACAGAGACTCCTGAACCTTCTAGAATTTAGCCTGTGGCAACGTTGGCTGCACGGCCTAGGTCTACCCAGAGCTGGAGGACTGCTTCTGATGGGCCCTCAGAACCAGAATTAAAAGTGACAGTACACCCTTGGAGAAAATGTCCAGAGCAAATGGGATTAGAATGCGAAATCATGTTTGGCCTATAGCCCTTCCAGGCACCATGGCCCGGAGAGATAATGGGTCCCACTGTGAAGTTCAAGAGAAAAAGACTTTTTGACAAGCATTCATGAGAATATCACAATAATGTTCTGTTCATTCCTCCCCAGCCACCTTTTCTACCTTTTGAAGTTATCTGCATCCACTCCTTTAGGATGAGGGAGAGGATGAGGGTAATCAGTATAATATGTTAAGCAACTCTACTTTCCACAGGAGGTCCAAGGATATTATGGAAAAACAGCAATTATTGATAACTAAGAAGGTGCATCCTGAGCCCTCCTACGGGACAAGACCCAAAGTGGACACCCAAGAACAGAAGGCCCCAGATACAGGGGTGCTGACCCACCCTGCGTCCACCAGGCTTGGCTGGCTACATTTCCTTTCCCAGTAAAGTCTCCGAGCAGCTTGTTCACGCTACATATGAATTACCAAATAAGTGCTATTTCCTTCAGAAAGTATCTTAATGTCTCCTCTGGATTGTTGACACCTGAAATAGTAACACCAATGCCTCTTAACTCACTTGTTCTTTCTAGCTTCATCCTGCCCCAGCCTCAGTCCACTTCAATTCATTCTGCACATTGTCACCTCTCTGCTTCCTAAACAGTTGCTTCCAACATCTTACCACTTCACAACAAACCCTTCAGAAGTACTTCCCTGCTTTCAGAAAGAATCCACAATTCTAAATTTGACCTCCATGTTCCTCACTCTGAACCCAACTGCCTTTAAAAGCTTGTCAATGCCCTAACCCCCAACACAAAGATTCCCCTACAGCTAGACTGCTCCCATCGTTGTTCTGCGATAAAATCCCAGGCTTTCATGGGTCTTGCCTTGCGCACGTGTTCCTTCTATTCCTTCCTCCTTTCTTCTTTCATAAAGTCCTACTCATTCTGTAGGGGTCTTCCAAGTCCGGCAGTCCAGAAAAACATTTCTTGAATCATCTCAGTGCATAATTTTCTACCCCACCTCCAAACAATTAAAATACTTCCTGTCTGTGACATTCAGACCTTACTGCTTTATATTAGTTATCTTTTTATTTGTGTGTGCTTAGTTTTCCTAAATTAACTATAACGAGCCTTTTGACATTACAAGCTGATTTAGTCTGTCAGTCCCATAATCCCAGAACAGCAATGGCAAGGTAGCCTTCCCCCGAGCATACTGACTCTATGCTTCTGGACTGAGACTCTGGACATTCAAAAAAATGGACATTTTTTTTAAAGTCCCAGAATCCAAGTTTGGATTCCCAATTTGAAAGAAAACATGATTTTCTCACCGAAGGAGCAAAACAGCTTTTGACCATTGTTCCCTTGAGAATGAACTCTAAGACTGAACTAATGAGTCTATTAGAATTAATTAGACTGATGTGAAATTATTTACTTAATCTGGGGACAATCTCATAGTGAAGAAATTCCTGAGGGAGGAGCTGACCAGAGTGTGGAAAAGAAACATAGGTTTCCCCATCCCTGTGATTGACGCAGGTGTACGAAACTGGTCCCAGACACCCAGCAAATCCTTGGAATGGAGGCAGGTGAGGAAGCCGGCAAAATGTGCTATCCCCTTGTCCTTGTCTCTGTGGCCCCAAACAGCAGTGGGATTTGTGGAGATCTAACAGAGTGCCATGCTTCTGCCAGTCATCTTGAAGTGAGCTTGACTCCAAATACATCTAACGAAAGAGCTGATCTTTCTGCTCTGCACTTTGTGCTTTAGCAGACCCTACCCACTGGCTGACTTTTGGAGGGAAAAAAAAATGGAATGAGCAACTGACTGTTGAAGGAAAACAAGCATGGAAATGCCCTTTATGCCTTGCTCAGGACAAGCACACATTTGCATTCCCAAAGATGCTTAAGAAGGCTTTTTTGGCTGCTGAGATCATTCAGGATCAATGCAAACAAACCTGGTCCCTGACACAGACTCTCTGACAAGGCAGAGAATTGGCACATTCTGATCTTTGAGTTGTCTATCAAATCAACAAACTAACTGTATCCCTACTAAGCCCAAGACCCTCTGTTAGATGTGGTAGTGTAGTAGGAGGTACATGGCAGGATAAGACACGGTCCCTGTCCTTAAGGACTTCACGGTCTAACCAGGAAGCTGTGACCTAGCACATTAAAGACAGCCAAGAATACAGAGAATGAGTAGTTCAGAAAACAACCAACCAACAAATTCTTGGCTTAGCATTGTGAAAGACACTGGATGCTGGCGGGGCCAGGAAACACTTCTCCTACAAGTTGCCTTGAAATCAGAATTTGAAAAAGGATTTTAGAGAAACAGAAGAATGAAATGTAGAAGCAATCAAAAGGATTTGTTAAAAAGAATGAAGAAACTCTTGATCTACGGATAGGGAGTGATCTCTAAGAAATATTATTAAATAAAAGATCGCAATACAGAACAGGGTGTCTTGTATGCTACGTGTGTGTAAGAGAGAGACAAACACACACACAGAGAGAGAGAGAGAAGATAGTAGCTTATGTATGCACAAGAGACTTTTGAAACTCATGACCTTGACTGCCTTGAGAAAGAGGAATTTGTTAGCTGGGCCACAGGAAGGGAGGAAGGACAATTCACAGGTATTTCATGTTCCTTTTCTGCCTTTTGAATTTTGAAACATCTGATTTTGAGAAAAAGAGAGAAAATAGAATGAGTGAGAGAGTATCCTAGTGCATTTTATATGCTATGGGAGCTGAAACAGAAAGTTTCCACCAGAAAGATCTCAAAAGGAGAGTTGAAGTAGTAAAACAGAAAGAGGTCTTGGGTGCCCTTGTAGATGGACTGAGATCAAATATTTTATTTTAGGAACATAGATACAGATGTGGAAGGTGTGCTGGAGTAGGGAGATGTTGACAGAGGAAGCTCCAGCAGCAAACCAGGAAGATGGTTTCTGCATTAGGATGGAAGTGAGAATGGAAAGTTACATTTGATTTTTTTTTTCTTTGGCAAAAAGACAAGTGAACCCTTTTAACACACTTTGTTTCAGAGTTGCTTTTCTTTTCTACACACAACACTTAGCACTAATCCTTAAATCCTCTGCAAATACCAGAAGCCAGGCCAAGACTTTCCCTGGTAAAACTTTGAATGGCAAGATGGCCATTCCAACAGAAACACATCATTCTCATGATTACAAAGAAATAAGAGGTGATGGACCATGACTTTTGGAGGAAGCAACGCTACTCAGATGGCCTGAGTCAGACACAAAATAGCCCTGACAATATTGTGGGAACAACAGCTTAAGGAATCATTGCCACCTAGTTGAAGTTGGAGAACAGGCTCTTTCTCTACCATGAACCATGTTGCTCTTCCTGTCATAATGATGTGACTCAGGTGAGTTACATTCCAATCTCAGGCCTGGAGCCACAGCCTTGACACACTGTTCTGCCTACCACCGTTTTTTGGGGGTTAAGGAACCATTTCAGGGCTTCATCACTCTGGCTCAGTGGGTATTCTGCTGAGTTTTAATGCTGAGACTGCTAGCAGAGCCCCAAATAGTGCCCCTGTATCCATCTACAAACAAACAGCAAGTGGCAATTATATCCTTCTTCCTACTTCAAGGAAAACTAATTTTTTCTCATCTGTGAGTACAAATTCTCCAATGTTTCTGACAAATGAAAGCCTAAGATGGCCTGAAGATATCTGTGTGCAGACCCTGCAGCAATTGGCAATATCCTCTCTCTTACTGGACCAGAAGTATTACCTGCAAACACCTTCCTGCCCACCCTCTCTACCCATCCTTATCTCCCACTCCACTTCTTCCCACACAAATGTCCCACAGCTAGCTGAGGTGGTGCTTTCTCTGTGTCTGGGACTATCTCTCCCTTTGATCCATTCCAGCCCACAGAAGCTAGGACTTTGGATCACATACTCAGGGAAGATGAGTACTATCTAGACTACCTCTAGGATCTTGACTTTGGCCTACCTATAATGGATAACCTCTCACCTTGTGTCAGGAAAGGGGGTTCAGCAGAGAACAATAGCACAGAAACCTAACCCAGTTTCAAAACTTTAAAAAACCCAGATATGGATAGCTGAGAATAAGGAGGTGTCCTCCATGGAAAACAAACTCCATTGCGTCTGTTTCTCCAGGGGTATCAAAGTCACTATGAAAATCTTTGTTCATTCTTATTTTAAAATTTTGATGCTAACTAGGTTTGTGGACTTTAGAGTTGTCTGTGGTTTGAAATAATTTGAACCTTTTTATAAGTTGGCTTGCTGAGTCAGGTACTTAGAGGGAGATAAGAAAATAAGAGTTGGTGAGCAAGTTTACTTTATATTTTGTCACTGCCAAAAAAAAAAAAAAAAGAGAACAAGGGAAAACAGAATCAGAGGAGGGTCAAGGAGAAAGGGAAGTCATTGAAGGTACAGATGCGTACCAAACCATTCCACACAAACCTTAGAATGAAGTTTCACAGGACTGGTTTGGGCCAGTTTTATCTCTTTTGCTACTTTTCCCCCCCTCAACTTTTTATTTTGAAAGATTTCCAACCTAAAAAATAATCAAAATAATATTACCATGAAGATTCCCTTATATTTCACACAGATTCACCAACTGTTGATTTCATCATGTGTTCTTGCTTTCTCCAAGCCCCCATCCTCCCTCCCTGTTCCCCACCAACCATTTGAGAGTATACTGCAGACATCATGATTAAACTTCACCCCCAAATACTATAGCAAGTATCCCCTAAAAGCATCATAATAATTCTCAAAAAAAGTAAACAGTGATACAAGAATATTTTCTGATCTACAGCTTGTATTCAATCTTCAATGCTCTCAATAAAGTTTTACATAGCTTTTTCCCTTCATTTGATCCAGAATTCCAAGACCACGCATTGCAGTAATTGATGTATCTTCATAACCATTTTCAATCAAGAACAGTCTCTAATTTTTTAAAATCTTTTATAATAATACTGACATTTTAAAGGGGTTGGACTAGTTATTTTTTTGTAGATTATCCAATAATTTAGATTTATATGATTGTGTTCTTGTGATTTGAATCAGGTTAAACATTTTTAGCTAAGAATACTACATAGGCGATGTTGTGACCTTTTACTATATTAAATCAGGAGACACAGAATGTCAGTTTGTCCCATTATGCGTAATGCTGATATGTTCAGCTAGAGAAGCAGCATCTTCTGGATTTCTCCACTGCAAAGTGCCACATATTTTCTTTTGTAATTAATATATAATCTGCGGTATGATACTTTGAAACTATGTGAGTATTCTGCTACAATAACTTCACCCAGTGGTTTTCATCATTTATCGATGATACTTGTCTAAATTATTTTGGTAATTATAAAATGGATACAGTATAATTCTATCATTCCTTCTATATCTACTAGTTGGCATTCTTCCATAGAAAGAGACTATCTATATTTTCTATAGTGATTTTTTGGACTCAAGGATTCTTTGTTTCATCAATCATATTGTTTTAATCCATCATCATTATTATTCTTTCTGATGCTCAAATGTTACCAAATTTTATCCATTATGACCTGCTTCAAGTTATCTCCTCTGTATTTCTAAAACATTCCCATCAGTTTTTGAGTACTTTAATGTTTCCAGGTACAAGATATTCTAGAATCACTTTGAATTTTGCATGTCCCAGACTTGGAATAAGCCAACCATTATACCCTGGTGTGCTGGCTCCTTTCAGAGAGTATTTAGTCTTACAAGTACTCAAGACTAATGGATAAAAGTTTATACATATACATGCCATTAGTTAGTCTAATGCCACTTTTAATGGTAGTTTTGAGGCCATCACATTCTGGAGAGTTGTACTTCACACTGGGGATTCTTCTGGGGTTTGCTTAGGTGGTATTTTTTCTGCATGGGGCATATCTGAGGAAATGTGGAACAAGGGGCCTAGGGTCTCCATTTCTGAATGGGTCATTTCCGAGAACGGACCAGGGCCACCCTGGGTCACTGGTCCACCTCTGGATCCAGGCTTGTTGCAGTACATTAACTACACAGTGCATTCAAACTACTGAACGGATGGGAAGACTCACTTCCCAAGACCTTCTAACAACCAGAAGAGGGAAGAGACAATGTACAAATTTACAAAACAAATGTCCACTTTATTTAGCACAATATTTTAGAAAGTCATCCTTTAACAGAAATACAAACTTTGTCATTGGGATGGACTAAAGTAGGTGAAGATGAGCTGAGCTAGAAATGATCAAGGCCAAACTGTTATTGAGTAGCTAAGAAAAGAAGGAGAATATCTTTTTGGTATAATCAAGACCTCCCCTTTTTTTACATTCTGTTTTCTGTTCTACTTGCTCTCAATTATTTTTTTTTTCTATTTTTACTGATAAGTAAATTAGTTTATGTCTTGCCATTATAAGCAAATAGTGATATTCTTTATTTAAACATTGATTTAATATTTCTTGAAAGCTCTGAGTTTGCCAGTCCCTGCCTGAACTAGAGTACACAGTATGTAGTTCAAGCCAAGGATATCACACTCTCCTAGAAAAAGAGCAGCATCCAGATAAGAAAATACAGACTCTTTTAGCACAGATTGTGAAATCACAGGCTGTCATTCATTGCTCTCATTTTTATCAGATCTCTACCTTCTAAAGTGAGCAACTAAAGATGCCATTTATTTATGAATTCAGAGATCTTTTATTAATTAACAACTGTTTACCTGCCATTGTTCTAAATAGGCATGGCTATACTCCATGATGGTATAGTCTAATATAAAAGAAAAAAATAAGGAATAGAAAAGTATCCTGCACTGAAGTAAGTTTATTTTTTATTTTTTTAATTTAATTTTATGCTTTTTTTTTTCAGGGTCCCAAAATTTATTGTTTATGCACCACACCCAGTGCTCCATGCAATATGTGCCCTCCTTAATACCCACCACCAGGCTCACACCCCACTCCCCCTCCAAAACTCTCAGTTTGTTTCTCAGAGTCCACAGTCTCTCATGGTTTGAAGTAAGTTTAAATATGAATCAAATCATAGGGTACTATGGAAGCATAGAGAAGGCACCTCAAACCCAGACTGAGGTTAGGGGCATGGGACAAGGTAATAATTATTCTCAGAGAACAAGAGCCCTAAAGATGAGAAGCATTGGTAGAAGTACAGAGGAACAATCTAAAGAGAGGGAGAAGCATATGTAACATATGGGGACCTACAGGAGTCCATCTACTTATTTATCAGTGATAGTGGGTGTGTGGGTAGGGAGACTGATGATATAAGAGGCTGCAGAGATGAGTAGGGACCAGGCCTCAAATACTATGCTGTGGAGTTCAGATTTTTCTCCTAAAGGCTGCCAGGAGTCCTCAAAGGATGATGACAAGTAGAGATGCCACCATGAGCGTGGCATCACAGGCAACCTACTCCCAAATGGTGATGAGCACACAGGTTTGGACTATGCTGACCTGAGCAAGGCAAGGATTATGAGGACCTAAACTGGGATACTGGCAGTGGGAAATGAGAGGAGCAGAGGAAACTCTGGAAATATTTGAGACATTGAATTAACAGTATTTGATGACAGAAGAAATGGGGATCCAGTGTGAAAGGAAATGATCTTCATGTTTAGTTTTTTAATCTTCATCACCATTTAATCTTCATCACCATCATCATTCCAGGGTTAAAAGATTTTTCTATCTGTGCAGCCTAAACTCTTCCACAAGCAGTCACAGATCCACATGACCATGAATTCCTTTCAGGACATCAAAGTAAAAAAGCCAATAGGTTGTAAACAGCCTGGGACCAAGTTCACTGGGCTACCCTCTAAGACTTGGCCTGAACTTATACATTTTAAGACTCAGTCTCTGCACAAAAGGACAGATGGCAGGGATTGGGCAAGAGAAAATACAGGAGAGGAAGTTAGAGGATCTTGGATGTGCTGGCCTTTGAGAGTGCACAGCGAGTAGCCCACTTCCTTCAGAGACGATGTCAAAGAGAAAAAATGCTGAGGAATTCTGGAAGTACTTGCAAGCACAGGGGAGAGAATGCTCGCGTCAAGGAACTCCAGCCTGCTAAGTTGCACAAGTGTTTTCTGAGACTACCAACAAGTCTCTGACGATGCCTCGGACAAGCCACGTTCACCCCCCAGCCCGGTGCTCTGGTTGCCCTTCCCTACCCTGATGCTGCTCCAAGAAAATGCTAGCAGATATTGTAGTTATTTAATAATATCATTGCTACACAACTAGATGTTTTGGAAGTGTTTGTTTTTAGTTTTGTGTGCGTGTGTGTGTGTGTGTGTGTGAGCATGCCCATGTTTTTTTCCCTTCCTTTTTGCCACTTAGTAGCACATCCAAGAGAAGATAAATATTTCAAGCCAAATAAGATGCAAATGCATGTGTAACAGTTGCTCAGCTGTTTACTCCTCTTCCTCTTTTGTATTTTTCTCCTCCTGCCATTCTCCATCTTGTTTCTCCCTGTACTTTTCCCCTCGTGCATGAACTAGTAGAGGCTGACAGGCAAAATCACAGTAGCCACCCACATCCATGAACTTCCAGAATAAGGATCACCAGACGAAAAGAGTTCTATCTGTCCCATGGCTGTGACTTGGAGGAGAAGACAGAATTCAATTCTTTGCAAAAGAAAGATCCTTGCCCACGACACCCTGCAGAAGAGATCTCTTCCTTTCATAATATGCCAGCCAGCTCTCACACTTTCTCTTGGGTTCAGAAAATAACAGAGACATCAGCAGGACAGTTGACTGCTAAATCCAGTCTTAACCTTTGAAAATATAATTTATTCAAACCCAGTGTATTACAGAAAGCCCAGCGTGGGTGGGGGATTAGGTGGCCAAGGCAGCGTCAGTCAAAGAACAGGATAAACGGAGAGTCTCCTCTGAGATCATTCCTACAGGATGAAAATGCTTTCCACCAAGATACTGAAATTTTTTTAAAAAGCTCTTGCCGGGCCGGGGGAAAGGATGAGAGAGGGAGGCTGGCTGCAGAGCCCTCCCAGGGGCCATGGGTGGTGAGTAGCAAGCTGTGTTCATTTGGAGGATCCCTGGGATTGGAAAGAGGATGAAAGACAAAGGCTTCAAAAGCTTCTAAGGGCCACCAGCAAAACCCTGGCAGCAACAGAGTTCTCCCTGTACTCACACAGCTGTCACCACCCAACTGACCTGGCAAAGTAAACAGGAACCCAAGGTGCAAGGAGGGTAATGGCATTTGGGCAAAAAACCATTAAGGTAATTTTCATCCTACAAGATCATCCTTCAAGGCATTCATAGCTACCTTGTTGGTGGGCTGTAAGTAGGTGGATGGCTCAAGATCTAATTACTCTCCCAAAGACGGTTAAATTGCTAACAATCAACTCGCTGGTCAATGGTTTGACTGGGGTAAGAAGGGGGTGGATAGATGGATAGATTCAAATACCAAGTTATAAACAGACTTTCCCCCCCTCTGATTATTGTTAGGTGGTTAGTTTTTCCTGATCCAAAATGGACCTCACAGGAGAAATTTAGTAGCAATGAATATGTGATCAATCTCACAGTTCAGATTTCAAATCCTTGCCCTGTGAAACAATAATTGGTAGTTAATTTGCCTTTTTTTTTCTTCAGTAGAAAGGAAGTGACAAGACATTGATTAATTTATTAACAGGAATATGTTGGACACTGAGTACATATTAGACTCTGTGAAGATGGTGGGGAACACCTGTGAACAAGTAACCCCAGGACTTACCTTCATGAAACATACAAGTTAGTAGGGAGAGCAGAATTTGCACTGTAATGATTAATAGCATGAGTGCCATTTAGAAAAGTGACCAAGGAAAAGTACCCAGAAGGGTAGTTGGCTCTAGTATTTCTGCAATTGCCACCCTTCAGCTGACTCTCCTTGGTGTTGCTTTGTATTCTGAAAAGTGAGTATAAAATGATCTACCATCTAGGTATCAATACAGACACTATTTATTGATTTCCTTCCATTTCCTGGCTCTAAAGTAAGCTCCAAGTGGGGTGAGACAAATAAGATACAAGTGGCAGAAAGCCCCCAGGAGATACACAACATCATCATGCATCAATCTCCCTATGGTTTGCAAATGAAAAGTCAATGACAAGCACAGCACGGCCACTGTGCCAATCAAAGGGCTGTCTCTGCTGGACAAAGTTTTGTCCCTTTTCCCTCCAGTTGTTCTTCTCCTCTTTTCTCTCTTTTCCCTTTTCTGCTTTCTGCACATGAAGAGTGGCTATGGCTCTTTGCCTCCTGGTTGGTATAGCACTAACTCGTAAAGACATGAAATAACGACCATCTTTGGTCCTCTTTAACCTGTTCTCTGAACTCCTCTCTGAGGAATGGGTGACTAGCAATCTCGTGAAGAATAGAGTCTTTTCCCTTTCAAGATGCTGAATACTCTGCCTTCTAATCCCAACCAGGACCCCCACGGGAATAGAACATCAGACACCTGTGATCCTCAGCCTCGCCAGAGATGGAAGTGGGTGACAAATACAGATCACAGCCATTTACAACTTCAAAAAAGCTTTGAATCCCACTCATTTTCAGAATTTTTGCTAGGATTTTTGGTGGAAGTTTGATAAGGATTTCCACCACCACCCCCACCCCCAGGTTAGAGGTGAACAGGAACTTTTCAACACTAGCCACAGTAAGACAAATATAAAGAAATCTATGTTGGGAGCTGAGATTTCCCTGGTGTGAAGTGTGATTCAGTTCTGTGGCCACTGTGGGCCAGACATTTCTTAGTGCAGGGAAGACACTTCAAGAGACAGGAAAGAAAAGGGACTTTCCTTAGTCCCCCTGGGTGGGGATGAGGGGGCAGCGTTTAAAACTTTTTGAAGTAACAAGTCAGCAAACGTATCTGTAGTGCACCTTCAGATCCCTCAGGGGACAGAAAGAAAAGAAATTGGGTGTTTGAAATCCTTATGGAGGGTAAGCAAAGAGGAATTTTTATCTTCTGCTGTTATGAACCCAATTAGACGTATTTTGAGGAAAGGGTGTATGTATATTAGATTTTAATTAAGTAGTGTTAATTATAATCTATGAGATGTGCTTACTGCTTATCAGATAATTATGAGAAAGCCAATTTGGCTGCTGGCTTGTGACTAATTAAGTGGAATTAGTAATGATAATTATAGATTTAATTTTGGTTTGCCTTTATTGGAAAAGGGGCAAATCTGCTGAAGATGGGATGCACTGGGGCAAAAGGACAGAGTCTGCAATCCACCTAGAGATCAACCTGGGCTTTGAGAAGCTGGGAAAAGCAAGAGGGTGTAGCCAATAGCCTCTGCTGTGCCTGCCTCCCACCCCCCGCCATCTCTTTTCCCTCTAGTCCCAACCCTTCTTCCTTCAGAGAGAAGTTGCAGGGTCTGTGTGAGAGAGGAAAAAGTTTGAATGAGGTACCACAGTGATTTGATGGAGGGCCTTCCAGCTTGAACTGGCAAACACAGCATCTCCCTGTTCTTATTGGTCCACGATGCCATGTGGGGAGGGAACAGCCCAGGGTAGCCTGGTTATCCTGAGCCCAAACATCCTGTTGGCAATGCTTAAGGATTCATGGTATATTGTAAATTGATTGCTTTCTCTCAAGCAGCCTTTCTTCCATGAGTTACATAAGACAAATGACAGACCTATAATTGGAGTATAGGATCTACCTCCTCCAAAGGCCATAAGGATGAACCTGAACTATAGACAAACTGAAAAAATAATTTCTGCCCCCTGTTTCTATTTGATATACTATTTTGACATTTCAATTACATGTTTCCTCATTTAACATTTGCTTCTGCCTGTCTCCAATATTAGGCTTTGAATTCCTTGAAAGCTGGCGCTATAACCATTTTTCATTTTTTAACTTTGTTCCCTGCTATCTAATAGACTCCCCCCTGGGCGGTGGCACCAAAGAATGTAGGGCTAAACTGATCCTAGGCCATCACCTTGTAGCACTGTTATCTTGGGCAAATTGCTTAATCTACCTAAGCCTCAGGGCTGCTTGTTGCTTTCTTTTTTTTTTCCAATCTGGAAAATAGAGATAACAACAGTGTGCATCTTAAAGGTTGCATAAGGATTAAATAAAATAATTTATTTAAAGTTTAGCACAGTGCTTGGCCTACAGCAAGTTCTCAGTACATCAGTATCCCTCAGATGGCACATGACCACCTATTTCTGAACTGCATGATGTGAATGTAATAGGTGTACATGCCTGAGCTCCACCCCAGACCCTCTGAATTGGAAACTTGGATCATGGTACAGGTGTCACAGTGTCAACAAGCACTCCCAGGTGATTCTCCTGCACAGTGACCATTCAGGGCCACTACAAGAAATGCCAGTTCCCTTTAGAGCACCAGGATTGATCCGCTCACTTTGCCAAACATAAGGAGGGTTCTTAGGTGGACTCATCACCTACCTCAGCCTGAGTCATGACCAAAGCAAAGTTAAAGAGGGAGTTAAGCTAGGTAAATTAAAAACCTGGGACCTTCCACCGTCTTTGTGTCATTATTATGAGAAATACAGCCCCAGCCTAGCTCCCACTGTAGACTTCGGTGTGCACACAGCAGGCCCAGGAGTGTTTCACAGGTAGTTCAGAAGTAAGGAGGCAGCATGACTGCTGGCTTGTGACTAATTAAATTAGTCACATATATCCTCCATGACTTAGATAAGGTGTAGTAGCATCAACCCCACCACAGCTCAAGCTGCTGAGTGGTACTCACCCATTTGGGCCCCAACCAATTCTCATACTCCCAGTGAGACAGGTACTGGGAACCATCCCACACCACAGTGGCTTATGAATGGCCATCAAGAAATGCCACCCCGTGACTGACTTATATTCCTTAACTTGTGATGCTCTCATGTAGCAGGCATCCCTGCTTGAAGCCATCAGCACCAGCCCTGAACTCTGAATCTTGCCTTTCAGGCACCACTCAAGGAGCCAGCCCAGGTTGCCTGTCACTTCATAATCAAGAAAAGGAGAAGGGATTCAAAAGGGGGCTCTTACTGACTGAAGCATGATTTCTTATGTTTGTTCTATGAGCCCCAACCTACGACTATGCCCCAGACTCCCCACTGAACTTAAGCACCCAAACTGTTTTCTTCTTAAGGTGCATGTCCAAGTACATCCCATCCTTCCCTCTCTCGGTCTGATCGCTTTTATCTATGGCCAGCCGAACTTATTCAGTGACTACTCTGTGTCAGGAGGTAATCTCTTTGACTTGGTTGGGTTAGCTCTCACACACCTCTCACATCCTGTGAGGTCACTTTTATTATCACCATATTTATGTCAGAGACGAGAAGATTGAAGTCCATGTGGTCACCTAATTTATCCGATTCACACATTCAGGAGTGATAGTATCAGGCTTTTAACCTTGACAGTAGCCTGCAGAATCATCACCCTGAAGCATTCCTTTTTGCCTTCTGTTTTCCTGAGCTCCAGGTCACCATGTAGTTGATGGAGGTAGCAAAGGTGCACCTGAACTATAACACCTACTAGGTAAGGTGTTATAGTTCAGGTGCACCTTTGCTGCCTCCTGACTGGTTAGTCTCACCTGCCCTCCATGAGTCCCCACACTGTGCACTGCTCCCTTGTGGAGGCTTGCAGCTCTACCCTCAGGTGGCATTGCTCAGTCTCTTTTCCTCACTATAACCATCTGTTCCAAGGTCAGGACTGAAACTCACATAACCTATGAAGTTCTTGCTGACCACTGCTCCTTAAAACTCTATCTCCTTCCTCTGAACTCATTCTTGTACTAACTTACTAGCCTGCATTATCATGTGTCTATTTCAATGTCATCCATATCTGACTCTCCTAGGTTAATTACAAACTCCTTACAGATGATCATACTATAGTGGTCTTTTTAAGCTCAGTGGCACCTTCTGTTGTGCTCTACTCATAGCTGATACAATATGAATGAGATATTTGAATAATTTTGATCTAAATGAACTGCATAGTCTGAGGGTATCAACAAAAAGTCTTACCATTTTGTCTTACGGAGATTACCAAGAATGCAAGGGTTTATGCTCACTTTGTGGGCAGATGTGGGGGCAGGCACTCATGGGGCTGTAGCCAGGCTAATGCATACATAGGTGACAAGAACTGAAGTTATTACCAAGATAATATGACCCATCAATGCTAAACAGCTTTATTGAGATTAAGCGTATATGGATACAAAATTATTGCACAAATTTGAGGCCAGAATTTTATCACAAAACTATTTCAGTTCAAGAGACATTCGTTGGACAGTTTCTATATACAGTAGTGCACAAGACTGCCTCTGTCCCAAAAGGGCTTACACTAATCAAATATAACATTAGAACTTAACGAGCCCATAGAGAATAGGAATCTAATCACCTCATTTTGC
Source organism: Lontra canadensis (assembly GCF_010015895.1). NCBI lineage: Eukaryota > Metazoa > Chordata > Mammalia > Carnivora > Mustelidae > Lontra > Lontra canadensis. The sequence continues at coordinate 17,109,120 of NW_022631030.1, forward strand.
AACAGAGAACAGTGAGGCCCAGAGAAGGGAGACTACTGACAATGGCCACACAGCTCTCTAGAGGCACATCCAGTATTAGAACCCAAGTCTGTTTCATTGTACCACAGCCCTTCTTCCCAAAATTACAAAATCTAATGTAACCGTGGCTACAATTTCAGTTAGTGAAGAAGAAAAGCATTAGGGCCATTGAAGGGAATTATTTTGTAACAGAAGTCCACAAAAGATCATGTCCCTAAGTCCCTGCTGAAATCATTGTTTATTTAAAATTCTATCCTCGTATAAAAAATAAGGGAGGACTATAATAAGTACTATAGGAGAGCTACATCTGAGTTGAAACTTGAGAAGAAGTGGAAATTTCAACAGACTGAGATAGGAAATAGGAAAAAACGGGGGAAGCCTAAATGAAATCATACACGGGATGGTGTTCATAACCTTCAACAAAATAAACAAATGCAAGGTACTAACCATCCAAAGAGAAGAGAAGAGCACAAAAGAAGGAGGAGGGGACCTTTCTGCACAGAGACTGACCAGTAAAATACACCAGCTAGAATTCATATTTCTAGGAGATGAGGGAGAAGGCTGAAGTCAGAACATGATAGGCTTGGAATACCATGTGAAAGAGTCTGTCCAGGAGGGACTCTCTATAGTGTTATCTACGCGATGGTCTCTAAATTACAGACTTTGGCATTTGGAGATAACTTGATTGGAGTAAAACAGATAAGGTGGTCATTAAAGTACACAGGTGAGAAAGGAAGTGAAGTCAGAATAAGTACAGTAACTAGGAAAAACTGGAGGACACTTTGATGCAGACTGTCAGTTCCCTACAGTGGACGGGACCTACATGTCTGGTAGTGAGACAAGCACAGATATGTGGAAGATCACAACGTCAACAATGGTGTTAGTGACATGAAAGGAGAACATCTATGAGGAAATGTGAATTTGAATCTAGACATCTCGAATCAGAGATAACAGATGACATGCAGTTAAGGGTGTCCAGCAAGGTGTTCCTTGTCAAATTATCAAGCTTGTTTGGACTTCTTCTCTTTCTCCTAAAATCAACCATGGGGAAACTAAGACACAGAAGACAGCATGGGTTTTATAAAGTTATGACAACAAAAATGTCAATAACATCCATAAGAAATCCCTAGGGAGTCTCAACACCACCTTGACCTTGAGTGTCTCTGTTGTGGGAGCTCAGAGAAATGGCAGTGACCCTGCCAGGATCAAGGATGGTGGGGACATGGAGTGAGAGGGTCAGTTGAAGAAAGGCTTTCAAGTTCTCTTATTTCCTGTTTCACATTGTCTTTTGGCAACATTTGCCTGTCACAGCGCCACTGAAAACAGCTGTTAGAGCTTTTGGATACAATAAAGATGGCATCATATAACTGAGGAAAGGAAAAACGATGTTATAAAAACCAGCTTATTAAATGGAGAAAAATAAAACTTGTTATCCATTTAACTCTACATTCAAAGATAGATGCAGCATAGATTAAAATACTGAAATGAGAAGGTAAAACTGAAATTTAGTAGACGAAAACATAGAAACATGATGGAAGATCTCTATAACCTAGGGGTAGAGAACATCTTTTTAAACAAAAGCCCCAAAATGTCATGCAAAAGTTTACAAATTTGATTACATCAAACTAAGAATGTACCTCAACAGAAAACATGATAGATAGAATTAACAGATAATGATAGATTAGGAAAAGGTAGATGAAGTGTTTGAAACTGACAAAGACTAAAATTTAGAATATACCAGGAATGCATTCAGAAAAAGACAAACATTCAGGAAAAGAAAATATGGGCAAAAAATTTCAATGATGAGTTTAAAGGAGAAACACAAAAGACTGACAAGCACATAAATAAATTATGAAATTAACTGGTAATCAGAAACATTAACTGGCAATCAGCAAGTTATCAAAGTAAAACAAAAAGAGGTATCAATTAATAAGCTTCTTGGCAAGATTTAGAAAGTTGGATGAAGCCAAGTATGAAAGAAAGTGGAGAGAAAAACAGCCCAGAGCACCACAGTGTAGGGCAGTCAGATAAAGTGATATATATCCTGGAAGTATTTCTTTCATCCCTGAGTATATAAAACTATAGGATTCCTACACAGGTCTCTTTCAGACCTTGCTTGAAGATGTTCATTTTAGCACTTATGCTGAAGGCAACCAGTGTCAATGACAGGAATGATGGACAAGTAAAATTTGATAGATGTGTCCCACTGAAAGCTAAGAGTAGTTAGAAGTTATAAACACATAAAAAAATATTATTGGGGGGGCGCCTGGGTGGCTTAGTGGGTTGAGCCTGTGCCTTCAGCTCAGGTCGTGGTCTCAGGGTCCTGGAATCGAGCCCTCTGGAATTCCCTCCTGGAATCGAGGCTCTCTGCTTGGCGGGGAGCCTGCTTCCTCCTCTCTTTCTCTGCATGCTTGTGATTTCTCTCTCTCTCTCTGTCAAATAAATAAATAAAATCTTAAAAGTATATATTATTGGGTTTTAAACAGTGCTGAAAAAAAGGTAAGAAACAGTATGTAATATGTAACCCACCACCATTTATATTAAGTAAATATATATATACATGTATACAAAAGAGCCTAAAAGGGCACACATTAAATGCATCTGAATGGTTCTTAAAGGGGCCATAACTATGGGAAATGGGGATAACTACATAACTAAAACAAGAAAAGGGGCTTTAATGTATGGTCCAATGATGATAATGTCCCATGAATATGAGACCCAAGGGTCTACATCTAAGATTCTAAAGTAAAAGAAAAAAGATCCAACCAGCAGTTGAAAATAGGAGTTGGCAAATCAGAGAACTGAGATAGAGAGGAGGGATTGGCAAAGGCACACCTAAAAGTGATAACTAAATCTGTGGTTAGGCAGTGGATACATTGCCAAAGAACAGAGCCAAGAAATGAAAGCAGGAGGGACAGAAAGAGTAATGAAAACCACAGGAAAAAACAATAGAAACTTTCTCAATTCATTTAAGAAGGATATACCCACCCTAATACAAAAATCAGCTAGGGAACGCAAATAAAATAATTTTAAATCAATTACTAAATAATAAGATGTAAAACAGTAATTATAGAAAATTCAGTAGCATACTAAAAATTGTACCAAATTCGGTAGGGTTTATGCCAAGCATACCAGATTTCAACTATATAAGATCTATCAACAATAAGGTATTACATTAAAATGTAGAGGAAAAAATCATGAATAACATTGTTAGATGCAAAATAAGTTTTATTAAAATTAACAACTACTCAAAATGGGAAAAAAGAATGAAAATTTAGGCAAAACAGGAAAAAGGAAAAATTTTAAAGATCACAAAGTTTTATAACAGAAACTAGCAGCAAACCTCATATTAAATTTTGAAACACAGAAGACAGTTCCACAAAATTATGAACAAGAAAAAAATGCCCATCTAGAGATTTCAAATAAACATGGAGCCAGGGGTTGGGGAGAGGGAGAAAAGATAAATTTATTTATTTTTTAAAGACTTTATTTATTTGACAGAAAAAAAGCAAGAGAGCACAAGCAGGAGGAGTGGCAGAGGGAGAGAGAGAAGCAGGCTCCCCATTGAGCAGGGAGCCTTATGTGGGGCTCCATCCCAGGACCCTGAGATCTTGACCAGAGCCAAAGGTAGATGCTTAGCTAACTGAGCCACCAAGAAAAGATAAATTTATTCTTATCTACAAATATATAATTGTCTCCTTAGAAACACAAACAACTCATTTAAAAATTATTAAAACTTGGGCGCCTGGGTGGCTCAGTGCGCTAAATCCTCTGCCTTTGGTTCAGGTCATGATCCCACAGTCCTGGGATCAGGTCCTGCATCGGGCTCTCTGCTCAGCAGGGAGCCTGCTTCTCTGTCTCTCTCTGCCTTTCTGCCTACTTGTGATCTCTCTGTGTCAAATAAATAAATAAATAAAAATCTTTAAAAAAAATTATTAAAACTTCCCCAAAATAAACAAATAAAAACAAAGCCAAAAATGGTTATTAAAACTTTCTAAGAGTTCAATAAAGTGACTGGATATAAAAGAATATTCAAAAACTAAACAACCAGAAATAACAGATCTCCTTTATACACATAGTTATAAGATACAATTATTAAAAAAAAAATTTCTAACCAACATCAAAAATTACAACTAGCATAGGGATCAATTTTATAAGAAATGTAGAAGAGATTTATGAATGAAACTATAAAAAAATTATGAAAGGGCATTAAAAAAAAAGCCCTGAATGATAAAACCACCTTTGATGAACTGTGACTGTTCTAATCATTCTTCTCGTGGATTCCGCAGCCCCCCTACCCCCCTGCACCCTACCTTACTGGAGACTTTTGCTTGGTTTATGTTTCACCCTTTTGCATTGTCAGGTTTCTGTCTGTAATGCCTAAGTCATCTCAGCATAAAAGCACACTGTAGTATTACCCATATTGTTTAAAGAAAATAAAATAAGACCTCATTGCCATACAAAACCTTGCAGCAATACATCTCCAAAACATTGCCTATTGTTAGTATGGCCAACCTTCATAATTCATAGATTCTATATATGCATAATTGCCTATTTGCTAATTTTTTTAAAATCCCAAAATCAATACAAATGGGACTTTTACAGTCATTCATGGCCATACGCACAGCAGAAAAAAAAAGTGAGTCACCTGACACACATGTTCCCAGATGAGGTTGAACAAGATGATGCTTTTCCTTCTTATTCCAACTTTTTTACTCTAAATAAGTGCCCTGTTCTTAGTCTATCGAATGCCATGTTTTTTCCCATTTTTGTGCTTTTTGTTGGTGATTTTGGTGTTTAAAATAGCACCCGAGAGTAGTGCGGAGGTACTTTCTGATGTCCTTTAACAAAAAAGTTGTGATGTGCCTTATGGAGAAAATATAGGCTTTGTTCAGGCATGAGTTATAGTACTATAGTACTCTTTTCCATGAGTTCAATGATAATGAATCAAGAACATAGAAAAAGTATTTTCTGTCTTTAAACAGAAATACACATAAGTTTATGTATCGATTGGTTGATGAAAATGTAACCAGAGGCTCCTTCCTAAAAGCCTTGGCTCCTAGGAGCAGTGGTTCTATAATCACTAGTACAGTGTTTGTGATGATTTTACAGAACATACCTACTACAAATAATGCAAATTGACCATATTTCAGTTTCTTCACATCCCATTCTTCAACTCCAGGCAAGCTTTTGAACTTATCATTTCATTGTAACACTCTTGTTAAGGCCACCAGTTACCAGTTCCAAGGTTCTCGGGCACCTGTTCTCTCCCTCATCACACCTGATAATCTGCAACATTCAATACAATAACCACACCTTCTTTCTGGGTCTTTCTCAGAACTGTACTATCTTCATCATTGTCCCTCACAGCCTCCTTTACGGAGTCTTCCTTTCCTCAACCTCTGTGTTGAGTTCTGAATTACTCAGAACTCCCTTAATTTGCTTCTTTTGTCAGCCTCTTCCCTGGGAATCTATTCCAAACCAAAAGCTTTAATGGACAATATGTCCAATCTTCCCGTTCAGTTAATTTCTCAAACCTGAAGTCCCTGGAACCACTTACTCTTCACTCTCTCTCTCATTCCATACAACCAATGCATCAGAAAAATTTTGGCTCTATTTGAAAATATATGCTAAGTCCATCAGCATTTCTCCACTCCACTGTTTCTGCCATAACCCCAAGCGCCATCATCTTTTATCCTGATTACAGCAACTATTTTCTAAATAACTCCCACCTCCTCTATTTTCTCCCCCAATACACACACAGTATGTTCCTGTCACAGAAACTAGAATGGGCTGGCAAACTGCAGATCAAATTATTCCACTTTATTCAAAACCCTCCTGAGGTTTTATATTGTATTTAGAATAATATCCAAATCTTTTGCCATGACCCTACATGATCTAATCTTTGTCTATGTCTCTGATCACTGAGAAAATGACTTATCTTGTACTATATTGGTCTTTTTTTTATATCTTGAAACCGACAAGATAGTTTCCAACTTAGGCCCTCTGTGCTGGGTAATCCCTCTGGGATGTTCTTCTCTCAGATTCTTCCTTAGTTGACTCCTCATGATCAGGTATTAGCTAAAATATCACTCCCTCAGAGAGCATTCCCTGAATATACAATCCAAAAAAAAAAAAAAACCAAAACAAAACAACAAAAAAACACTTCCTCTTAGTCATGTTCTATTTTATCAACCTGTTATTTTTCTTTTCATAGTCTTTACACCACCTGAAATGGTCTTTATATATTTCTCTTGTTCACCTGCTCATCATGAGACTTCCCCACTTCATCCTCCAGAATGTGAGTTTTGTAAGAGCAAGAACTTTAGCCATTTTGTCTATCTCAGAGTCCGGGTAGTTTCTAGTTTCTGGCACATAATAGATTTTAAATAAACATTTATTGAAGGAATGTACTATTTTATTGGAAAGTCTCAATAACATAAAGATGCCAAGCGTGTGTGTGTGTGTGTGTGTGTGTGTGAAATTAAAGTAACTCCAATCAAAATTCCAGTAAGGTTGGTACTTGACTTATCAGTAAGCTTGGTCTGGAAGAACATTTATTAAGCTAACTGACCTATGATTTCTATGATCATTCTAAGTAGTACGGTTCAGTCACAGGTACAGACAATAAGATCAATGGTGTCAAAGTGGAAGTAAAGAAAAAAAAAAAGTATATGTGGAAACTTAGCAAAAGTGGTTATTTCATATTAGTGGGGACTTAGGTACCTCACACCACATTCTTTAATAGCTTGAAATTAGTCACAGTTGGAGTATTTTTACCCTGGAATCAGCAAATGCTACAAATCAGGGCTTTAAAAAAAAATTTTTTTTGATTTTTTTTTTTTAACCCACTGAGCCACCCAGGCACCCCTTAGATTTGATTTTTTTTTTTAAAGAAGCTTTAGGTTCACAGCAAAACTGAGAGGAAAATACAGAAATTTCTGTATATAGCTCTACCCCTACACATGCACAGCCTCCCCCTTTATCAACCGCCCCCGACAGAGCAGTACGTCAGTTATAACTGAATTTACCCTGCCTTCATGATCACCCAAAGTCTTTAGTTTCCACTAAGGTTCTCTCTTGGTGTTAAACATTCTTTGGGTTTGAACAAATGTATGAGGACCTGTATCCATCATTATAGTATTGCACAGAGTATTTTCACTGCCATAAAAATTCTCTGTGCTCTACCTGTCCATTCCTTCTCCCCAACACCTGGTAACCTCTGGTATTTTTATTGTTTTGCCTTTTCCAGAATGTCTTATAGTTGGAATTATATGGTATGTGGCCTTTTCAGATTGGCTTCTTTCACTTAGTAATATGCATTTATTCCATGTCTTTTTATAGCTAAAAGCTAATTTCATTTTAGCGCTGAATAATATTCCATTGTATAGATAGTTTAATTATCTGTTCAGCTACAAAAAGCCATCTACTTGGCTGCTTCCAAGTTTTGGCAATTATAAAAAAGGGCTTATTTTTTTCCTCCTTCAGAAACCTAGTTGTTACCAGCATGCCACTGTGCCAAGGACCTATGTGATACAAAACTTTTGAGGGTGAGAGTGGAAACAAGGTGATAGGATGTTGCAACTCTCAGTGAGCACACATGTTCCAAAATTTCCAACTGAAGCCTACATATGAACCCTGAGAAAATACTGAAGGACCCACTTTATTTTAATAGTTCAATGTTTTACTCATATTGTTGGTTCTCTGTGTTTATATGCTGACATATTTGAATATTTTATATTTCTATTTTTCTTATCTTCTGCATCTCATATTCTATAAGAAATACATTTACAAAGGGTTAGGTATCAGTGAAATAGGGTTGGAGGATCAGATGACAGGCAAGATCAATGAAGTAAAATGAGACTCCTGATAGCAGTTGCTGGAACCAGAAGAAGAGAAAATTCCAAGAAATTCCAGAATCACTGTCTGTCCCAGACACAGAAACCTGAGTCAATCTGTGTTGTTTCTTTGCAGAAAAGACTCCAATGGCCTTCCATCTCAATTGTTTCATCTCAGTCAGAATAAAAACCAACATCAAGTCTTTCTCCCTTGCTTGCTGCTTTCCAGTCATCCGGGACTCCTCCAAATGTTCCAGACACTCCTACATGCACAAGCTAGGCTGCTTCCCACATATCACCACGGCTTACTATCTCATCCCTCTTAAGTCCTATTTAAATACTATCCTCATTCATCCTCCACCCCCGTCAACTGTTTTCCCCCATAGCTCTTACCACCCCCCCATAGCATACCATATGATTTATGTATTTTTTCACTGTCTATCTCTTGCCACTTGAATGTAAGCTCCATGAAGGTCAGAATTTGGATCTGTCGGGTATGTTGCTCAATCTCCAGTGCCCAGAAGAGTCTGACCCAGAACAAGTAGGAGTTCAGTGAATGTTTATTGACTGACTGTCTGAATAAATGAATAAAGTCAGCACTGAACAATTCTGTAAGAAAGTTGAGCAAAGGTTGAATGTGGTGGGCAATGATGTTCCAGATGGCAGCTGGAGAATGGAGCAGTGAGAGAGCAGTGGAGGTGCAGAAGGCAAGAGAGGTGCTAAGCTGGTCCAGGGGTAACCCCCCTGCCATGTGGAGTTGGCTGGTGTCTGCCCCATCCTAGTCATTCTTACCACTTTACCCTCAACATCACTCAGACTTGAAAAGTCCCTCTTTCCACTCATTTTTGGAAGGCATCACTACACACTTGGTGAGGAGAGAAAAACACCTCATTTGATCAATTTCACTGTAATGAGCCTCTTGGGAAAGGACCAGGCTGGGAAAATATCTACTACCTGCTTTTAGCTTAGTTCCTACTCATAAACAAAATTTCCCTTATCATGTCTATATACACTGGTGCCATGAATCCTTACTTTCTCTTTTCACTGAGGACATTAGAGAGGATTGGGAGACAAAGAACAGAGACAGGAAGAACACGACGTAGAGACACAATGTGACTAAGACAGGTTATGGCCACACCATTAGCTTTGAATACTCTCATGGATCCCCTCATACACACTGGAGCCTCCGTCTGGCCGCAGTGTCATGGAGAGAGAGTTGTTTCCAGTACATCAAGAAATGGGTGATATATTTTAAAGAAAGGAGAAGCACTGAATATTTACAATTCACTTAGCTGAACAAATATACCAGAGAGAAAATGGGGCCAAAAAAGTAAAAGGATCAGGATCCCAAATCAGGGCCAGTCCAGAAATAGCAGAACTATTGTATTTCTCACTCATAGCTCCTTTCTACCCTGGGATCTCACAGCGAGTTTTACACGTTGATTAAACCCCTAACAGCCTGGGGAAAGCAGCAGAGGAGATGAGGTAAGCACATTTGAAACAATGTACTAGAGTCATACACAAGATTTAATCTACGGAAAGAATACTGGGGATACCCTTGTCATTTCTGGGTATCCTAGTTTTTACATCGGGTGGAACTCAGGAGCCCTTTGCCCCGCTCCCAGCAGAATTTTGGCCTGGCCAATTTTGTGGAATCCATGGATGTGGAGAGAAGAGGGAGATGCAGCGGATCTGGGAATCAGCCTCAGAGCTGTGGGCACAGCTGGTGGCCGCCTCCCCCTGGGCTGGTTTGTGGTGTTCTGGGACAGGTTCCATTTCACAAATGTGTGTTGAGTACTGAAGGCCTGCTCTGTATGGGTGCATTCTGCCTTTTTTTTCCCCTTTTCATACTTAGCCCCCTAGGAGACAAACTCTCATTCCAAATTGATAACAGCTAGCACATAAAAGCAAAGAGAAGAACAATGTGAACATCGTGAAGATTTGAAGCTAAAATCAGTGGTGAAAAGCTACTCTGAATATTTTTTTGTAATGGCAAACTAAGTCATGTCATATGAATAGATTGATAAGTCATTAGAGACTAAGGACACCTCCCAGGGTTACAGAAAAATTACGTCGGAGACAATGATGCCAAATTGTCAAAAGGAAAAGTAAAAAGTAATCCCGATGTTAGTATCAGAGAGAAGAGCCAAGCAGGCAATTACTATCAAAAAAGTCCAAATTCAGTGCCCACTAAAAATTTGGAATGAATTTTAAGGGGAAAATGTATAAGCACTTAGTGGCTAATGGAAACTTGAAGGAAAATGTCCTAACAGTGAGGTCTATTAGACAACAGAATAGTCTATTAGAACAGACTCCTTGGGGATATGGCAGCATCACCCATATGGGAGTCATTTAAGACAAGATTAGAAAAGCACACTTGAGAATACACCATAGGAAACAAACAGGCACCTCCACAAGGGTCAAGCAGAGGGACTTGATTAAAACTGCTCCCTGTGGGAAGGGTATCCCTGCCCCATTATCCCAGGCATCTGGGAGGGGCTGTCTGGAACCAGTCATGACTAATGCAACTTTACCAGGTCATGACTTGCCACCCAGAGAGCCACCTCATGTCCCTTAGAAGCCTCTGATCTACACTTTCTTGACAGATGAAGATAAGAGGACAAGAAGCAGCCCTGACATGAGCCTACGGGGCCTGTATAAGACATGCAGAATTGCTCCCCAGGACCATCTGGGAGATCCCACTCAGGTCCCTCCCTGCCGATATTACACAAGTGACACACAATTGTGGAAATAATTAGAAAGTGAGGATAAATAAAATCAAACACCAAAATAAAACCACTCTGAATCTCAGCACTCAGCCATTTGGTATCCATCCCTTTCCTGTATACACATGTAATGTATATTTCCCAAATACTTCACAAATATTATATAAACATTTAATATTATAATAAATGTATAAATATATAATAAAATATAAACATACATATATTTTACAAAAACCAGTTTAACTACACATAATGTTTTAGAAACAATGGACATATTTCATATGAGTAAAAATACCCTACAAAATATCTTCTTAATGATCATTACTGCATTGCACATCTCTTGGTCCTCAATCTCCTTCCTCTTTTTTAAAATATATATCTCTTTGATGGACATCTTTGTAAGCATCCTTAATTATTCTACAACATAAAAGTCATGAAAATAAAATTGCCATGTGAAAGGGTATACGTAATATTTTTAAGGGTTTTAATGCTTGTGGCGAAAGTACTTTTTGGAAAAGTGGTAGCCCAGACCAGCAGAAATCTAAGTGTCCTTTTTTGTTGTCACTGCTGTTCTTGTCAGCAGGGAGTGCTCTCATGGCTTTGTTTTGGAGTAGCATGAAGGACCCATGGCCACCTTAGTCCTATTAGCATCGAGAAGGAAGGGAGAGGAAGGTTCCTTTAAATAGGCAGCTTGAGCTATTTCCCCAAAGAGAAGAAACTGAACAAGAGCCTGCAAACTGTCTTAGGAGGAAGAGGCTATCTGCTTGAAACAGCCAGGACCTTTAGCTCAAATCCATTAATCCTCTTTATTAAACCTGGGTCACCTCTGAGTCTTGAGAAATTAACCAGCATCTCCCCACTGCAAGTACGCATCAAGAGACAGTGCCTGCACACCGCCTGTAATTTTCATGGACCAGGGTTCTAGGGTTAGAGGGCTTCCCAGGCTCCGTCCTCTGCTTTTGTCAATTTAAAAGAGGACATCAGCTGCACTTGTATAAATTTCAGGCCAGGCTGTGCAAGGGCGAGTGCTGCGCAGCGTCTCTGCTCTGTGGGAGAGGCGAGGAAAGAACACAGGGCAGGCGGCAGGCAAGCCGCAGCTCCTCGGTTGCTCCTCTTCATCCTAAATACCTTGCAGGAGCTTGGGAGGGTTGCAGTTCAGAGTCAAGGGTGGACTTGCTTCTTTCCTCAGAGCAGCTCCCCCAGTACTCTGCACTGCCTGCCGGACTCCCTCCCAAAGTCTGCAAGGAAGAACTGAAATTCTGTGCTAAGATATGAAGTAAAGACAATGCTTGAGCCAAATGCAAAAGGGCCAGAGACAGACAGAAAAGGAGGCAGGGCCCCAAGGTGTGAAAAACATGCAGAGAGACCAAGAAAAATCAGAGAGAGAATGAGTACCAGAGCAATATCGAGAACAAAAACACCAAAGCACAAGGGTCCCCTTCTTGGCAGTCTGTCTCGCCTGGTCTGGGCCTCCCTAGATGGATTGAGACAATTTTACATTGAAAATAGCGTGAGTCCTCCTCTCTAGCCATTTACACAAATCTGGCTAAGTCAGTGATTTAGAGACCAAGGTCAGAATTACATACTCAAGCCCTATTATAACCAGAGTCCAACAGATTCATGCTTCTAGTTTTGATAGGAAGAATATGAAAAGTAACTGTCGAAGAACCCAAGGAGAAATGAAAAAAGGAGAGAACTGTTAGAAATTAAACCTATAAGAAAAAGAATAGAGGATTGACCTTGTGGCAACTTTATTTTTTTTTTTAAAGATTTTCTTTATTTATTTTACAGAGAGAGAGAGAGACCAAGAGCAGGAGTAGGGGCAGAGAGAAAATCTCAAGTAGACTCCAAGCTGAGAGCAGAGCGCAATATAATCTCACCACCCTGAGATTATGTCCTGAGCTAAAGCCAAGTGTTGAACACTTAACTGACTGAGTCATCCAGGTGCCCTGAACTTGTGGTAACTTTAAACATAGAAGAATCACTGTCATGAGGGGAGTTTTGGAACCTGACTTGTCTAAGACCAAATGAGGTATTGAAGTTCCACAAGAACTCCATGTGGTAGGGTAGTAGAATTATTGCCATTTTACAGGTAAGGAAATTGAGGCACAGGGAGGTTCTGACTAATGTCCATTTCCGTAAATTCCAAGTCAGGAATTGAGAGGACTAGCATTTGTTCTCATACATCTGACTACCCTGTTCACCACTGCAGTCACTGAAGGAAGGGGAGTCACCAATGAGGACACACTGAAGAACAATCCAATCCCTCTAGACCCCAGCCTTCTTGCTGGACTGGAACCAAAACCAACCTTTACAGAAAGTGAAGCACGAGGGGGAAAACCTCTACCAACACCACCACCACCATGCTGAGGGGCAGGAATCAGAGGACCATCAAAGCAAGTTTCCTCCTAGGAAATCTCTATCAGCACACCAAATGTTAAAGAAAAATAATTTCTATTTTTTCCATATTTTTGTCCACTATCCAAATAGTCTACCATAACATGAGATATATATCTAATCAGAAAAACATACATCAGTGTGTATTTTAATGATCCTCCCCCTACCCTGCATGTGTGGGGACTAGAGCAATAATAATTTCTAGAGCCCCAGTGGAAGTTCATTGTTTTGACCTTTTCTCAGCCCCAAGGGAAGCACATTCTTTGAGATTCTGAGATTCTTTGTGAATCATATCCAAAGTTCATCCCTATCCTGAAGGTAGACCCACTGATGGATTTGGGTGAGAATAAATATGTCTTAGCTTTGAAGAAGGGCCAGACACCTGTTGCCTAGAAGTAGAGGAGTTACTCCCAATAATTGAAAAATCTCCCGGGAGACCAAAAAAAAAAAAAAAAATGACTGACAACACTAGCAGAAAATAATAATATATATATTTTTTAATCTAAGGATTAATTGAATTCCTAACATCAAAGAAGAAATCATAACAAAATACTGTTTCTTCTCATCTGGGCACCAGCGGACAGCATCTGTGAGCCTGCATTGGGAGCCAGGCCTGCCTTACCATGACCCAGGCACAAGGGACTGTATCTGCCACCCTGGCATGAATTGTGGATGGATTAGCGGCTGTCACCAAGAGACTCCTGGCTTCTGTTAGCTTCTCTCCCAGCCATTATGCTATTAAAACAGGGGGTGTTTTGCATATTTAACGGCTCCAATGTCATTTCACTGACATAATGCTTTTTGCTGGCATGTATTTCCTGGGTCCCCAGTGTCACTCCCTGGGCTTAGGGTGTGCCAGGTAGGGAGTCTCACTCCCTCCTCCCACCTCCCCTGTGGGGCTCCCATCAAGTGAACGGAACAAAGTGGGTTACCCACAGGCCAGCTCTGAAGGCAGGTTCCTGCTCAGAGGCTGCTAGCCACCTGGAGGAGAGAAATTACACCATTCAAGTCTTCCTCCTGCTTCTAGCCAATTTCTACTCTTTTTAATTCAATTCAGCTCTTTCTGACCCCGGCAGGTTGGAGTTCCAGAGTTACTTTCAATGGATAGCACCAATTACCAAGGTGTGAAAATAGAAACCTTCGAATTTTGAGAACAAACCCAGAAATGGGGACTTAACTGAAGACGGCTGGAGGGAAGAGAGAAGGAGTCTGAACAGGAAGGAGAGGCAGCTCTCACACAATTAGGAACCCTAAGAGGATGAGCAAACAGTGAGGGGCTTCCAGACAAGCAGCTGGGACCCAGGAGAGGCCCTGGGGTACCAGGGTGCATGAGCAGACGCACTGGTGCTGGGACAGTCAGCAGGAAAAGACAAACAAACAGACCCTGTAAGAACTCCAGCACTGGGCCCACAGGGCATTAAACTGGACAGAAAGCTCTGGAGCCCTAACTTCTGCAGGGCCTGTATACTTTGAGTGATATCCTTGTCCACCATGAGGGATCTAGTGAAAGAACAGTATATGAAGAAGGGAACACACCCGATTCACTAATCTATCTGTGGTCACGTGAGCTGTGCGCTCACTTAGAGGAGGCCTCTCACCTTCATTGCAGATTTCCTAGGAGACCTCCAATTGTGCCAGGGGACGTGTGAAAACCAGACATATGTGGGAACCGAGTAACACTTACGAAATTAAGTATAGTGTTGGTTTATGTTTTTGTGATCATATTGGCATATTCTCCCTTATAAAATTTAAATGAAACCGGTACCCAACAAACATTTGAAATACTGTTTTAAATAAGGTGATCTTGATGTCTTTAAAGCTGGTCTTGCTATACAAGAAAAGGAAGACATACTACCACGGAATTAACTCAGAATATAAATCCAATGACACCACACTTCCTCCCACCCCCACTGGCAAGATAAAGAACTACTTAGAAAGAATTACTCTATGCACCCCCCTCCCCCACCCAAACACAGGTACTGAAAGGGGAGCTCACTTCACAGTAAGGAGGAGTAGAGCTGCAAGTCACCCTGTGACTAAGATATTTCAGAAGCATGTAAATAATCTTCAGTGTGGTCTGCCAGGCATTCGAGGCTTCCGAGAAGCCAGCCCTCCTCACTAAGTAGCCCAGGTTCTTCACATCTGCCCCCCCACACCCCCCACTCTAATCTGCTATCCTGTCTATCCACCTACACTCCATGCTCATTCTCACATTCCCTTTTCACAGGGAGCCTCCCCCACCCCTTAGCCATTTCCACAGCCACCACCCTCAAAAACCAGCTGTCACCCCTTCTCTTCACCAACCAGCCATCTCTTCTCACCCAACGTCTCCTTAGATGATTCACGCCTGCTAAATTCCCTCCCTGCGCAAAACGTATATCTGGCCATGGAAGACAACTATATTTTTTGGCAGAAGTGTGACATAAAAGAAAAAGTGAGAAGAAACTGCCCCCTCAAGAAATGAGATGTAGGTTTGAACCCAGCTGACTTGGGATTTTCTTTAACTTTTCTCTCAGACTGTTTCCTAATCTGTAAAGTGAGAGGAATTATGCTGCTGAGTGAAAGCTCTTCTGTTCCCGCCTTGCAAAAGGTTCAGACAGAAATGGAGTGGCTGGCCAGTTGCCTAGGCCAGAGAAGGGCTCCTGCTACCTCTCTTCCAAACTAGGGGAGAAGTTCCGTGGTAAGGAGAAGGGGGTGCTCTGGAATGGTGCTGAGGGCGTGACCCAAGCACACCAACCTCAGGTTGGATTGAGAGGTACTCTGTGTATGATTTGGAGAGGTGGCTCTGTAGGTGTGGCATGAATCCATGGACATACCCTCAAAACATATAAGCAAATAGGAACAAGAAAACACAAATGCCTCTTCTACCTTCCACGGGTCAAATTAAGATCATCTTCAGGGAAGAAATGAATCTAAGAACCTTAGAGCCAGATCCCTGACTTTTGGACCAAAGGTTCATTTCATTGCTGGACCCATTGTCCCTGAGTCTGTCAAAGATCTCCACTCTTCTTCACAAATGTTTGCCCCTGGCTGTGTTTTGTGTGCAGTGAAATGCATGGCTGGAATCCCTGACGTGTGTGCTATCAACACTTGAGCCCATCACCTGAGAAAGGAGAAATGCTTCTTAACCACACAGGGTGACCACCATCCAGGTCTGCTTGGGACTGAGAGTTCCCAGGATGCAGAGCTTTCCATTTTTAAGTCAGGACAGTTCTGGGCAACTGGGATGACTGGATCATCTAGCTTAGACTTGATTTCTGAAAATTCCCCATCCTTATTCACATGAATGGGATAGCAAAGACACAGCCTGACCTAAAGTCTATGAACTTCAAAGAGACTCCATCCTCTAAACTCTCTAATGATTTTCCCATTTCATTTTTATACATGAAGAAAATGAGTGTCATAAAAATATATTTGTTGAGGAGACATCCTTATGTGGCAGAGTTGAGTTAGAGGTTAACATCTACGACGCCCCTAAAACTGTGCTCTTTCCCCAGCCCCATGAGCTCTGTGAGGACCATCACTATCTCCCCGCCCCAGGAATGAGGACCATAGCACAATGCAAGGGCCTGCCTTCAAGAGGTTTCAGAAACACACAGGTCAGTGGGTTGAAACACAACATATCCTCCCCCACCTTCCAGTTGTGGCCGGGGCTCCTCCAAACCCCGCTGTAAATCCTTCCAGTCTGTAAACACTCAGATACAGTTCCTTCCATTGCTTAGCAGCTTTTGACACTAATTGCTCTACAGAGTGTGTGCGTGACTGGCAACACCTTATTAAAAGTGAAATATATTATACTGTCCACTTATTGCTGTTTTATAGAGATAAAGTATCCCAACTACACAGAAAAGCTGGCAAAGAAATTGACAAAGTGGCTTCTAAATAGAAGCCTGGATAAGGCCATTCCTGGGGCAAGAGCTCTCTCTGGGTTAGGCTGCGAGTTTCCCTGATTTGACCTGGGATTTCACCACACCAGGACTCTCTCCCCTTTACTATTCAGATTTCCACCTCAGAGATTAACTTCCAAGAAAGGAGCCTTGGTGCTAGCGAGAAGACTAAAGTGGGTGCTGTCAGGTCTGAGAAATCAGCCCTGCCCCATCTGCAGACATGATCCATCTCCCTCCCTTCAAGGACAAAGCAGCGTAGAAGGACGCTGGCCACAAGGAAGTGCTGGGCAGGGAAGGCCGAGGCGGAGAGGCAAGTCCAGAGTAGGAGACCTCCAGACTCAGACCTGGCACGAACCGGTTTTCTCGGACAAACGTGGAATAACACAGGCTTCCTGAGGAAAGTCCATCAAGTCTCTAATCCTCCATTTCCAACAAAGCTAAAATCTACCATCTCTGTGGAGACATGCTACCTACTTACACCATCAGGGAATTTGCCCACCACCCAATCTTGGCACAGGCAACTATTAGCAACTCTGTTTTATAGGGTAGATACTCTCATGAATGCCACACTAGAAAAGACCTGGGTTCAATTCCTCAATCCAAATACCCCTAAAACTTTCCCTAAACACCCCCAAACACAAGATTACCTGACAATTCATACAGCTTGCAAGCTAAGAATGGATATTTACAGTTGTAAAGGGGCGTAAAAACAGGAAGAATATGAAATAAAGACCTTATGAGGCCCACAAAGCCTAAACTATTTACTTCATGAAAGAACATCAGCCAACCCTATCTGAAAGATTTGGGAAGCTGAGAGAGAAGGCTGCAGGCAGGCTCAGAAGAAAGCCTGAGATGGATGGACGCACAAGGATCAATACAAAAATGACACCAGGAAAACAATGTCCTGCTTCTATCAAAACAAACTTAACTCGAGTGCTGAGATCTGATTAATTGTGTTAGCTGCACTTGCTGGAAAGAGTCCATCCACAGGAGCCGTAGCCCCTTGTCTTGGCAGTATTTTGCGGCTGATCTCTGCCCATGCCAGCACAGAGATGCAGCCAGTGGGACAGGGTGGCCCCTGGAGCTAGCAGATAACAAGGGAGATGGAGTGATGGAGAGAAGAATCTATTGTCCCTGCCACATTTTGTCTTTCTGAGATACCAAATTGCCTGATCGCTTTGACATTTCCGAGACCAAATTAAAATGCGCCACCATGGAGACAAAATGTCATTAGCCTCATTATAAGTGATTGTGTTAAAATAAATACAAAAATAAAGTGGAAATTAGTCCAAACCATTAAAATACAGAAGCAAAAATGGCCAACAGGGACCTTACATGTGACAGACTAAGAAAGGTTGAGACATCCCCTAAGGAGACAGGAAAGATGAATGTAACAAGCACAGTGACTGATCAACAGGCCACTGGTGACTGTGGCAGGGCTGTGGCACTAAGGCAACCTCTTATGCTGCCCTGTGTTGCATGACCTTGGAAAAACACTTAACCTCACCAAACCCCTGAATTTCATCTCCAGGAAAATAAAAAAAGTAAGTTTTTTTTTTTTAAGGGTTTTTTTTTTTTTTTTTTTTTTTTGAGTATCTGTTAAGAGTGTCCCTTCTAAGTAGGAAGGAATAAAGAAATGGTCTTTTGAGATGGATACTGTCTTAAGAGGTCCCGGAAGAGAAGAGGACAGGAAGCCTCTTTAGGCAGAGAAATAACTGCTTCTCACCAGGGATAGAGAGGTCCTCACCTGGTCAGCTCCAGGTTTTCTCAAGAGGGTCCATCTTAGCCAGAGAGAAGATCTTCTGTAAGGAAGGAGCCCAGATGTGGGATACAGAGACAAAGGCTCTGATTACAACTCAGTCTTACTTAAGCTCAGTGTTTACCCTAGGAACCTCCTACCATCCACACAGGCTCATCTCCCAATGCATTTACTCTGCCACTTTACCCCACCTGCCCTTAACCCCTCACTCTTCACTGTTCCTTTCACTCTCCCTCAATTCCCACTGATACCTTGGACTTGATACCAGAAATCTGGTTTCAGTCCCATATTATCCATCAACTGAGCTTCTTATTCCCACCAATGGAAATTTGCCCTTAATGTCTTCCCTAGTCTTATATACATTAACCATAACAAGCAATGATGTACTGATCCCTCCTAAAAGAAAGGGAACAAAATCCTTCCCTTGCCTCCTTGGAAAAAGGACATTAATTCTAACTGCAACTATTACTCCCCTCCCTCACCTCACCCATGAAACCCAAAAAAGCCTGTCCCTCTATGAATGACTGAATGTGTTGAATTCCTACCTCAGCTTCCTTTTCCACACATCCTCCACAGACATTGCTAACCAATCATGGGCCTCTTTCTTACTGAGCTGAATGGTCCATGGGGCCACTATCTATTGATTGGAAATTGGCACCATTTTCTTCCTCTCTGCGATTAGGAATTCCTGTTTTCACCAAACACGAAATAATCCTCTTTAATATATATGAACCAACCCAACTGCAAACACAATGACAGAATAATAATGTCTTATATTAGCATATTTCTTCCTATATTCTAAATTCTCTCTCCATCAGTAGCACCCAGTACCCACATAAAAATCCTGTTGATGACACAGACAGATATTACCCTTTCTTTCTAAAGTCTCAAAGAGCTCAGACCCCAGCAAAGAAAATGTCTTGTCTGATTTCCCATATTCCATAGTAAAGAGGGCCTAAAATGCACCTATCTTAACTCTAAGTTGACTTGAAATTTGGAATCACTTTGTTTAAGTGTTAAAGAGCAGAACAAAGCCCTCAATTAGAGCTGTAAGATTGTTAATTCCCAAATGTCTGCAAAGAGCTTGGCACATAAGAAGAGCCCCCAAAAGGTTTAGTAGTGAGCAATAGCTCAGAGGGCTTTGCTGACATGAGCTCACTATTTCCCAAAGCTTCCAGCACGATCTACAGCAGGAGATGGTCTTTCTACCTTTGACTTTCTCTTCCTCTAACTGCTCTGACATCATGATCCTTCAGGAAATGTGTGGATAGGTTAGCAATTTTTAGGAATTTTTTTTTTTTTAATTTCTGATAAGCCTCACATAAGGATCCTGGAGGACAGCGTGGGAAGGTAGGAATGGAAGGAAACATTGGCTAACAGAAGCCACAATGAGGGGGTACCACCATATCTGACTAAATGAGACAACAGTCCCATCACCCTAACCGTATAAACAGAAACAATTTTAGCCTAGAATCCCCAAACAGAATAGTTACTGTTTAATCGGGATGTGCCAATGCCACTGCCCATGTGCTTTGTGCTGGAGCAGGGGACAAGAGAATGAATTTTCTGCATGCCTTCAAAGATGACAGGGCTGGGGCATGGCTGTCTTCTTCTGATAGATTATATTTCTCCACTTGCTTCTATAGTTCCCATAGTGTCTCCACTAGCTCACTTGCTTCCCTCCAAAGCCAGCACACATCTGACTTCTGACTTGATTTTTTTTTTTTTTTTTTTTTTTTGGCATCCCTGCCCTAGGGTCCTCCTCCTACTTCCCTTCTTTAATCTGTGAATGTTGATTTAAATATTGTGCCTATTTTCCCTTTGCTCCATAGGATGGGAATCAGGACAGAGAAGACCTTTTCCTATTGGCATACTAGCTTATTCTGTGGGCCTGATTGATTCTTTGCCACAGTGCAGAATGAGCAACACCATGGACTAAGATAAGGCTTAGTGAAAGGGACCTCAGGAAAGATCTAATATCCAGCTGAGAAGACACATCTTCAGAGGTGAAAAGCACTAGCATCTTATTCCCGTGGAGCAGGAGGAAGACAACAACATCCTGAAATGGGTCAAACACCAGGCTTCAAGGCAGTGTGCTGGTTGTAATCAATCCCCATTTTCTGAGTGCTCATTAGAATTACAAAACATCAGAGCAGGCAAGCACCTTAAGGGATCATCTAGTGCAACCTTCTTTTGTAGAGAAGGAATTTGAGGCTGAGAAAAGTCCAGGGACCCCCGCCCCTCAAGGTCACACAGCCAGGCACTGCTAGCAAAGTAGAGTTCATTCCTACTGCTTCTCCATGGCACCATGTGTATAATCGCTCTTGGGTAACAGGAGGAGAGAATCCTTGTTCCTAAGTAGCTTACCTTCTGATTATAGACACAAGATAAAGACATTTTTAAAAGTGATTTTTGAGAGAGTAAACCATTAAAATCCCAAATGAATCAGGGCTGATAATGCATGCTCTTAAACAGTTTTTCCTAATAATGGATATTAGTATTACCAGGGAATCTTTTAATAAATAGTAATATCTGATGTTCTACCCTGATCAATTATATCAACATCTTGGGGAGTAGAACATAGATGGACATCTAGGTGGTTTTCAAGTTCCCCCAGGTGATTCTAATATACAGCTATGTTGAGAACCATTGCTCTAAGAGATCAGAGGGAAGGAGGTTCTTACTGGGTGACTTGGCCAGAAAAGGCTGCTGGGCAGAAAATTTATTTAAGCTGGGCTTTGTGTAGCAATTGGAGAGGTGTGCTAGGCTTAGCATGAACTCAAGAATCTTCATTTATATGCTGCTGGTCAAGGAAATATGCTTTGAGTATGAAGATCTATTTAACATTGGTATCTTCTTGGAGCCTTTGTGAACATTTTCTGCATAATGATCTGGGGTAATTTCTGCCCCCAGTTTACTATATGAAGTGGGTAACGCCATTTTACAAAAGGTCCCATGCTCTTGGACATAGATGCCTACAAGCTCAGCAGACCTACTAATCTGACTCCACACTGCAAGTTTGATCAACAGGAATCAAACGGGGGGGCTGGAGTTGCTGAAGTGATGCTTTGTATGGCCTAGAAAGGAACTGGCCCCAGACCCCTAATCACAGGTAACAGTTGGAAGAAGGGATGTAATTTTGGAGATATCTGTCAAATGTCATCTCTCCTATGACTTTACACCACAGATCTCATCTACCTGTGTCAGCAGCTTCTTGCCTTCATGCCGGATGCAGCTGGGCACACACCCAAGAGCAAGGAAAGAGCTGAGTGCTTCTAAAGTAGGAGGTGGAGGCTTAGTGGGTTTTCCACCTCTTGCATGGCATCACCTCACTACCACACAGTCAGGAGAACAGGACAGACAAAAGGAGGCTTTGCTTCCCAACACTTCCTTCCTGATTTACCCAAGGCCCCTCTCTTCAATTTGGCAGTGGCAACAGTGCCATTCAGCATTTACATATTGTCTTGAAATCTTCTTCAATGCTTTCTATGACTGCTTTCAATTAACCTTCTCCCATTGATCTAAGTCAGCAGCTCCAATCTCATTTCTAGGCAGAAACACTAAGCCACAGATAGGTTAAGAAAGTGCCCAAGGGCATATGGGTAATTGGCAACATTGCAGATTTTTCTCCTTTCCAGTTAACCTGCTTACATAAGATGTTTCTACGAGATGGAGTCACCCATCGGGATATTTATTCAGTAAGTATCTACTGACTGCGTTTTTTGTGTGGGGCATCACCTCTTGGGTACCTCCTTTTGAAGGCTGTTGGGACCAATCTCATGCCCACATTCATTCTCCAGATCAGACACACTGGTCAAACCCCTGACTACAGGAAAAGCACTGAGGCCACATGGAGAAATTCTTAGAGAATTCTGCTAAAGCTTTGCTTATAATTTTACACCTCTAAAAATGTAGGTATGTATCCATGCAGTCATTCAACCTGCACTAATCTGGTCACTGTGCAGGAAGTGCACATCTGCAAGATGCAAGTTTGAGTTGCCCAAGACCGACAGCCTGGAAGACCCCTTGTTTGTGTTTGTGGTTCAAAGCCTGGCTGCTCCAGATAGAGAAGAAAGGCTTTCAGATTTTCACAATATTAACTCCTGGGTATGAGCTATATAGTAGACACTCAGTGAGAGGGAAGATAGTGGAGAAGAAAGTACTCTGAACAGGACACCATTAGACCTCATTGCTGTATCCAGTTGTCCTGCAGGTTCCTGTGTGAACCTGGTTAGATCAGCTCACTTTGACACATGACTCCCCTCATTTGTAAATCAAGCTGTTTGGCTTGAACGAGCTTAACGTCTTTGTGATGTTCAACATTTCTGGGCATAGACTTAGTCTCCCCTAGTATTGGGCTTCTTTTCATGCCATAGTATTAAATATTTATGACAGCATTATCAATGGGTCCTGTACCTTAATAACACCACCTGCTGTATACTGCAGTTATTTGGAATGACACATGATCAGGAATTTTGGGCCTAACAAGAATTGTATGTCACTTACCTACTGGTTGTTGCCTTAACCCATTTACCAGCCTACCGACATGTTATCATAGATAAACTCTTCATGTTTCTTTGTAATCATTTTCTTTACCTCTTTTAATGTTGAAGTTTTCCGGAGCTTAGTGTCTGGAATTCTTCTTTTTTCTCTCTCGATTCCTTCCCTGTATGATCATTTAACCTTGTGACTTTAAATATCATCTAAATACCAAAAGTAGACCTCTAGCCCCAGACACAACACAACCCACTCCATGCACTCCAAACTCATTATATCCCACTGCCTACTCTACATGCCTGGTAGACATACCGAGTTCAAAACAAGTCCAAAATTAACTCCTGATCCTTACCCCAAATCCTGTTCCACCCATACATTTCCATCATAGCTGATGTCAACTTTATCCTTCCAGCTGTTTAGGTTAAAAAAATATGATGTCCCCCTTGGATCTACTCTGTCTCACCCCATATTCAATCTGACAGTTTGGTAGCTCTGCTTTCAACAGATAGCTAAATCTACTTCTGCCATCTCACCTGCTATCACCCTAGCTCAAACCACAATTATCCTTTGCTTGGATTACGACCATTGCCCCTGACTGGTCTGCTTGCTTCTACCCTTCAGCATTCAGAATGATCCTTTCAAACAAATTAAAGTCAAGTTACTCCTGTGCTCAAAAATCTGGAAAAGTTCCTCATCTAACTCAGAGAAAAAGCCAAACTACTTACAGAGGGGTACAAGGCTCATTTAATTGGGTCCCCCATTATTGCTCAGGCCGCATCTCCTACTACTTTCCATTTGCTTACTCCACTTCGTTTATTACAATTGCCTCCTTGTTGTTTCTTGAATAAGGTAGGTAGACTTCACTTGAGCCATAGGGTCTTGGCATTAAACAGTGTTTCTGCCTGGAAAACTTTTTCCTTCAGATATCCTCCTGGCATATTCCCTCCTCTCCTCCAGTCTCTGCTCATTTATGCCCTTCTCAATGCTGCCTGCCCTGTTTAAAATCAAAACTCTCTTCCCCAGTATTCCTAGACAGTCTCCATACTCTGCCATACTTTCTTTTTTCTATATTATATTTTCTATATTACTTCCAATCTTCTAACATACTATAAAATGTACCTAAGTACTATGCTGATTGTTCATTATCTGATTCCCCCACTAGTATATGAGCATCCTAAGAGCAGGAGTCTTTGTTTTATTTGTTGATGAATCTCAAAGTCTTAGAATAGTGCTTGACACATGCTAGACTTCCACTACATATTTGTTGAGTGAACGTAAAGAGCAATAGCCATGTAAATTCATTTTTAAGAACTCAGTGAGCAATTGAGTATACCTTTATCCCGAAATGTGAACATACTCTGTAATTAAAATAAATCCTTCAAGGCATAAAGAAGAATTTAATATTATTTGTCCTGCTTTCTGGAATTCATAAACCTAGAGGTTGCAAGTCTATCTGGAAGGAAACAAAATAGAAGAATCTGAAAAGAAATGCACCATGCCTCTGATAATTTCTGAAGTCCAGAACATTAAAAAAAGAGGGGAGGGGATTACATCTTTGACTCTACTCATAACATGGACATTTAGAAACTTGTGAAATTATTGAAAGTTCAGGTTTCACCAGCACCATTAGATATTTTTTGACATTTAAATTACACAAGCTAAATCTATAACACAGTGAGAACATTATTGCTTGGATTACAAAGCCCTGCCATTTTCTTAACACTGCACTTTGGAGGAGGTCTGAGATTATTTCCGTACTTCTCTCTCACTGCTTTACCTCCTATTTACTTCCTATTTCCCAGTCAATTCCCAGACAATAATGCATCTAGCTAATGGAATTCTTGGTCAGCTTCTCCATGAGCTAGTCCTCTACTCCTTTAAAACCTCATCTCAGATGACACCTCACCTTAATCCTGGACAGCTTCCATCCTTGATCCCTGAGAATTTCCATGGCTGGAATGGATTGGACAATATTAGCTGGTTCCAATTGGACTTGATCTCATAATTGGCACTCTCCCAGGATAGGGAAACAACTAGGGAGAGGAGAGGTTTGCAGAAATAAAAGTGAGAGAATTTAAAAAAAAAAAAAAAATATATATATATATATATGACCTCATCTCAAATGTCCCCTCCTCTGGGAAGCCTCCCTGAGGAAACTGAGAAAGCAAGTTTCTTCCTTCTTTAAATGCTTTCATAAGATAGTTTATGCGGAAGATTGCAGAGATAACACACTGAGATGTGTTTATGTTTTTACAGGACTGTCTCTTCCTGACTGGAGCACTCAAGGACAGTGAACTTGGCTTAGTCATCTTTCTTTCCTGGTTCACTAGTGCCTAATAGGGAGTAAGCACTCAGCCAGTGCCAGTTACACAAATGACCTTGTACAATCATTAATTGTATGTGGAGTTTCACAAGGAAGTAGTTTTTACCTAAACCAAATCTGGCATTTATAATGGCTCTTGAAAAGATCCTAATCAGTAAGCTTGGTCCCAGAAATTAACAGTTTAGCTTCTAAAATTATTGTTGTCGACAACATAACAGCAGAGAAATCAGGCCAGCGGGGCCAGCTGAATATAGAAAGAAAGATGTGATTCAGAATCCCAAAGGGTCAGTCCTTCCACAACAAGTCCCCCTAGGGTTGTAAAGGATTCTGTAACAGGGAATTGGAGAACACATCCTGCAAGATAAAGAGATGCCTCAAGACTGATCAAGTCCATAAGATAGACATCCCAGAGCCGTAGAAATAGATCACATCACCTGGCATCTGCACAATCTTAAGAGCTTCAACATTGTCACTGTATGCAATAGGGCTCATAAGAGGCTTGCATGCAAATGAGAAACCAATACAGGGAAGGCCAAATAATTGTCAGGTATTCTCTCTGCAATATTTACCTACAGGGAAGGCATTTGAGCTGCTCCTTAGGTTTGGAGCCCTAAGACAATTGACCTCTTGAATATGGGTTTAATGCTTTGGGCTACAGGTCACTCCTGAAGGGGCTAAAGGAAGAGTGAGCCATCAAACATCCCTACTTTGTTTTTGTCAAACAAAACTCTTGACATTCCCTGTTACCAAAATAATTGTGGGCAGGGCTACAGGTCACTCCTGAAGGGGCTAAAGGAAGAGTGAGCCATCAAACATCCCTACTTTGTTTTTGTCAAACAAAACTCTTGACATTCCCTGTTACCAAAATAATTGTGGGCAGGACTGACCATGTTCTGCCAAAGATCCCTCCTTTCATTAAAAAGTAACCCAGAAATTCTAGTCAAGAGTTTTTGTTTTGTTTTGCTTTGCTTTATATCTATAGCCCTTCTCTTTCTTGATTTGTAGGAGACTCCTTTCTTTTCAAATCAGCACAATACTTTTAACTGATCTCAAAACTTCACTGCCACAATTGTACACAGGTCTATCCTATCATAATGCACTAATTTCTAGATACTGCACTTAGTTCAGTTTTAGGTCTCTGTGCACAGGAACCATATCTGGGCTCTCATTCTCACTCTTGACCACCCTCAAGCTAAAATCTAAGTCTGTCCCGAAGAAAAGTTACTGGAACAGTTTGGTTAATGAAAATTGTGTGCTCAGTGAGAGAGTCAGTCCAGCTAAACTGACCAATCATATAGTTATGGCTTAGATTGTTCCTATCTGTTTTAATCCATACCTACCTTTCCAGAGAACAAGCCCACTATTATACCTAAAATTATTATTATCAAATATCTTTCTCTGGTTAACCATTCCTATAAAGTATTCTCAGAAATCACTTGGCACAGATGGTGAAGTTGATAACCTGGTTTACAGGTTCTGGATAAACAAAATTTTCAGCAAAACAAAAGCTGAGAACTAGAAGCTTCTCACAGATTTGAAGCCACAATAGGTCAGAGAATCAGTCTATAACATAAGAAGAGAAGTCCATCTTTCATTAGCTGGAGGAAAGACAACTGACATAAGTTAGAGGGGTTGCGAGGATACTGTATTGGCCACTTAAAACCATAGAACAGTGATTCTCAACTCAGAGCAACTTTGTTCTCCAGGGGACCTT
Source organism: Lontra canadensis (assembly GCF_010015895.1). Lineage (NCBI taxonomy): Eukaryota > Metazoa > Chordata > Mammalia > Carnivora > Mustelidae > Lontra > Lontra canadensis. Next base: position 17,136,279 of record NW_022631030.1, read on the forward strand.
TGTCTATGTCTAGAGACATTTTTGGTTGTCACAAATTGAGGGGTGCTACAGTGGACAGAGATCATCAGGGATGCTGCCAAAGGTCCCACAATGCACAGACCCTGCAACAACAAAGAAGTATCTTGCCTAAAATGTCAATAGTGCCGACCTTAAAAAACCATACCATGGGGCCTTTAGGAAAACTGCGTTCAAAAAGCTAAGACAAAACCATGACCATTACACACTGAAGAATTACTGAAGAGTCAAACGAGCTTTATGAGCTACATAGTGAACGTGCTCCACATAACAAACCAGGAAAATGAGCAACGAATGTAAGGTGTGGGTTGGATTTCCAAATGGACTTAAACTGTGTGAAGCAAGGAAGGAAACACTTTTATTATCAGTCCAGAAAGGCAAGAAACCCAGGAGAGAAATTTTGAGGAACATGTTTTAAAAATGTCTTATTTACTCCAGGATCAGAGGAGGGCCTCCAAGAAAGAAAGCTTCCGGATTCTGCCTAGGACTTTCCCCTAAAAAGCAAGTTTCTACTGGTATTGAAAACTGCACAGATCTCACAGTGCTGCCCATGCATCTTAGCTCAGTTGCACAGAGTGGGATGGATGGCATAATATTAAACTAAGAAGGTTTAGAATGTGGAGCAAAATATTGGCTTGAAAGCCTACTTAGCTCTGTCAGCCCAGCAACATGGTGTTAGCCTGGCTCCTCCAAGAACCAGACAACAAGGCAGGGCTAAATGTGCATGACACTTATTAGGGGAAACATCTGTGAGAGAAAATGGAAATGGAAGTGGACAAGGCTGGGAGAACCAGCAGACTGCTGTGCCATTCTGATCCCTGGTCAGTTTTTGGTGGGGAGACAGCAGAGGAGAGAAGGGCAGCAGGCAGCAAGTCTGGTGGAAGCAGAGAATGCCATGCAGTTCTAGGGAAACTTTGGCAAGGTCCTTGGGGAGCCTCAAGTCAAAGCTGCCCAGCAGAGGAGACCACGACTCCCAAGAATGAAATTGACCTAGTATCTCTGTCCCACTCATTCACTGGCTGAGAGAGCAGCCTGTGAGGAACATGGCCTCAAAGCCCACATAACAGTGGACTTGAGAGAGCAGAGGCTGGGATAATTGGTCAATTGTATTTACTGTAGCCAAAGATCTAAAAGACATATTCTCATGGCTGCCACCAACACCAGGACAAGACTTCAGTCACCTGAGGATAAAAACTATGCTCAGAAAAGAGTGTCCTTTCCAGTTTTCCTTATTGTTAGTCCTTTCTGTATATGAGCATTACTATGGCCTAATAATATCTCTTTTGAAAAATTCTAACCCTTCCTCTGCTGGATTTTTCCTCAGAGGAAAGTCTTCCTCTCAAGCTAAATCCAGGAAGCTAGGACCTCCAGTGGCTCAGGTGGTCCTTGCAGAAGAGTTGGCACAGAAGGAAAACAGTGAGAACTCTAGAGATGAAGAATCATGAGCACTTGGAATGGCTGCTCCTCGGCCTCAGCTTTTTCTTCTTCTAAAGTCTATTTTGCATTTATTTCCCTTCAATGGTCTTGTTTGTTTGTTTGTTTGTTTTAAAGATTTTATTTATTCATTTGACAGACAGAGATCACAAGTAGGCAGAGAGGCAGGCAGGGGATGCAGGGAAGCAGGCTCCCTGCTGAGCAGAGAGCCCGATGCGGGGCTCGATCCCAGGACCCTGAGATCATGACCTGAGCCGAAGGCAGAGGCTCAACCCACTGAGCCACCCAGGTGCCCCTCAATGGTCTTTTTTCGATAAACAAGAGAATATTCCTGATATTGGTCTGTAACCACTGACATGTAATTTTTTTTTTTTTTTAACCACAATCACAGGGTTGAGGAACATTGCAGATGTTGCAGGATAGGGTCTTCCATGGCAATCATATAGTACCAATATCCAGAGTGATCTGTGGCCAAGGACACATCCCCATTCTAAGTCCAAAAGAGAAGCAACCAGAGCTGAGCAATTAGAAGCATTTTGCCAGGGCTGATTTGACATTTCTGTCTTGATTTTAATCCCAAGGACATAGATTGACTTAGTGCAGTGGTCTCCAACATGGTGCTTGCCTCCTGGGATGGTCTGAGTGTTACAATGATGTGAAGGAAGGGAATGTTAGAATTCTGTTTTTATTCATTTTTATCCTATATTTTTAGTCATCATATATGTAAGGCAGCATATTATCATTTCTACCTGAATAAATGCACTGTGTGTACATGCTTTAAAACAAAAAAGTTCAGAGACCAGTGATAATACAGTGGGTCTTAATTTTTTTTTTTTTTTAAGCAAAAAAGGATAGTACAAAACAAGTGAAGGTGAAACTGCTCTGGTTACTAAGGGCAGCTGCGGCCAGGGAGTGGGGAATAGACTCCCATCCACTTAGCTGCATCAGAACCTTAGGGCTCTGAACAACACAAATAGAACACCATAGGCAGCAGGATATGGAGCTGTGGGAGGTGATCTGAGATGCATCATCTTGAGGGGAGAAAACTAATTAGAGCTGAGCAAGCTCCTGAGCAAAGCCATCAGTGTGGAGAGTCCAAACAGCCATGGAAGAGCCAGGCAATAGCACTGAACAAGGAAAGCCTCCTAGGAAAGAGTAAAGCATTTCTGAAGAGGAGATTGGAGATTGGAGGATTTTCCTAGCAGAACTGAGTAGATGAATAACTATGGCAGCTTTTAAAAGCGACACCTGTAGCCATAGATGAGTGCAGGGAGGGAACAAGCAAGGATATCCCCCTGGGTAAGCATCACCTATCAGATTAACAAGGAAGACTAAAGAGTTCTTAAATTCCCTTCCATTTCTAACATCCTATGATGTTTGAAGACCACAGGTCCAGGAAGCAATACTTTCCTCTCTCACTCCAAAGTGGAGTCCTATGACATTTCTGCTTCTGATGTTACAGAGACATAACCTTCAAAAGCAAAAAGAGATTACTTTTTTTTCAGGGAATGAGGGATAGACTCTCATCTACTTAGCTGCAACTAAACCTGTAGGCTTTGGACAAAAGCAAGCTTAACCAAGAAAAGAGGGGTGGTTAACTTGCTAGCAGAAACGATTAATTAAGAAGAGGATGCTTAAGAGTGATGTGTGCATATATGAGTGGGTGATAAGCAGGGTAGGCTGGCAGACAGGCAGTTGTTGCACATACCCAGATGCCCTGTGCTTACTCCTTGGGGTTTTTCATATTTTTGAGTTGTACGGTGTGCCCTCTGGTATCTTGGGCAGGGGTCTTCCCAAGAGGTGTTTCTCCCAGTGGCTGAAAGTCACTATATAGCACCTCAACATTGAGATTGTACTCTGCTCTGAGGCAGCAACATCTTCAGAGCTGACTTCCTTCTCCCTGATGTATTATCAGCTCCACTGGCTGGGTGACTATCTTGTCCTCCACCTCTGTTTCTGTCCCTGTACCCTCTTCTTTGGTGGTCTGGTGCTTGTCTTTTACTTTCAATAATAAAGAGAGTACTTAAGATACTTCTTATATATCCATTTCTTTGAACACAATGAAGTCTAATCACAGGCCCAAGTGAGAGATCTAGTGATAGCTAACCAAGCCCTGTAACAAACATCTGGGAGCCATAAAAGATAAGTTACACTGGAGGGCTTTCTCTTCATTGAAACAAATCTATCACAATCACCCTTCTCCCAGATGCCATCATCAAAGGCAACAGAAAAATATAGTCATGAAGAATTGAAAATAAAGAATAAAGAACGTAGGATTCATTTACATGGGTGGGGAAAGCTATTATGTATCTTTGACTCCACCCCCGCCCCAAACTCTCTTCCATTACTTCTGTTCTTCAACTGCAGCATAAAATCTGATTTTGCTATCTTTTTGATACCTGTGGCCCTCACAGGAACATACACTTAATGGTGCTTCTGGAAGTCTAACCTCTGGAAATGTCAATGGTTCTGTACATCTTTAATCTATAAGGATATGCCTATCAGAAAAGCCTGACTTTCATGCTTTGCCCGGGCTGACTGGCTTCCAAAGAAGAATCCACTGTTTCTGTGGAGCTTGACCACGTCAACACAGCTTCCAATGCATATGAGTGAGACCCAGGGCTGGGAGTTAGGAACTGCACAATTCAAAACCAAAGCTAGAGGGTGCAACCCTACATCTCTGAGTCTGCCCATCCAAACTAGCCTTATGGATCTTCATAGATATTAAAATCTGATGAAAAATGATTTTTTTCTAGTTCCAAAAGTGTTCTAGAGGAGGGCCCTTCCTCACGCCAGATGAGACAAAGACTCAGGATGCAGTTAAGGTTTAAGTAAGCTCTACTCTATTCTGAGACCTAGATTGTCAAGGTCCACAGGATTTAGCTACTCAGAAGACATCCAAGCAACATGGACAGAAAGACTGATCAAGTGCAGCGTGTACTTAGGAGATTCTTGGTCTCAAGGCCCCTTTCAGAACTGCGGCCCATTTCACCATCTCCTCTCAAGCTGAATCTTTTTCTGAGGCTACTTAAGCTGAACATGTTGGGTTAAGGCAGAGTATAAGACAAGTATGTGACTCAGGAGTTTACCCCCCTTCTACCATCCAAGCAACACCAGTGAATCAACGGATCTCATTCTGGATTCAGTGCAGCATAGGCTGCATGGGTTTGTGGGGTCCTGAGATGCTGTATAGTTTCTCCTCAGGCCTGGGCAAAGAGGAATCTAATCTCTAGGGATTCACTAATCAGCCTATATGCGGAGGTATTAGTCAATCCCCTCTCCGGTATATGTTTAGGAGAGCCAAAAAGGACCCATCTTCCCAGAAAAGTATTATCTTCATCAACATACTGCTCCCTGAAATTCTACGTTAAGTTGAGACAACATATCTAAGAGGCCAGTGTCCTCAGCCCAGGCCTAGCACTCACTGGGCAGCAGAACACCCTTTTGTCTGACTTTAGGCTCCATACTGGAGCTCTTCTCAACCCCATTCTGGGTCCCTTTCATCCCAACCCAAAAAGCAGAGTTTATATTCTCAGCAGGGCCAGAGTAGCTCGGCCGGGGAAACACAAAACACTTATCAGTGTTCTCTGTGGAAAAAGGAAAAGCCAACCAAACATTGCTTTAAGACTAAAGAAGTGAATGCAGGATTCCCTGAAATAGGCCTCCTCCTCCAAACAAATGTCACAGGCAATTTAGTATGTGCTCCACTGCCAATTATAACCATAACCCATGACAGTCAAAGCAAGACAGAAAATCAGGAGTAAGGACATTGACACAGAAAAAGAAGAGAGAAATACCCAGACAGAAATGGTCAACCCAAGTGATGCAATAAGACCTGGCAGCCTGGAACTGTAGAACATTTACCAGGCGTTTCTTACCACCCTCCAGCCACCCTGGGAAGTGGGTAATGAGGTTCTTTTTTCCTGTTCTACAAAGGGGATTAAGAATCCTGGGGAGCCTGTACCACTTGGTTCACTTGGGCTGAACCCAAGGCCATCCATTTCATAAATGCAGGGATGGAGCCATGTCTTTTGCTTCCTAGGTCAGTGCTTTCATGCTCTCCCATAATGTAATGGTAGAGACCTAACTATCTACTTCAAAAATAGACAATTTAAAAGAAATAGTCATTCAGGTTATAATAAAGAAGCAGTCCAGGCTCCATGGACATCATGGGGGCTAAATTGGTGGCAATTGTAAGGCAGTTCTCTTTTACTCCCAAGACCTTGCCCCCGAACAAAAAGAAGGTAAGTCCCATCAGGGAAAGATACAGATTCCTAATAGTGGTTTTCATCATCCCTTCCCATCTGGGCCTCACCCAAAGAGGCATCCAACCCAGTGCCAAGCAAGACTGGGCATTCTCTTCTCCACTCCATGGGATAAAGCCAGGGGACTCCCAAGGAAACTCGAGCTTCTCTTGGAGCCTGTAGGCTGACGGGCTATTTCCATCTGCCACATTCTTTCTTCCAACATTCTCTTCTCTCTGAGGAGAGTGGGAAATCCCTTGGCACTGGGCTGTTCAAAAGAACAAGGTTGGCTTGTTCAGAGAAGCCACAGCCTTCTTTAAAGCCTATCTTCCTAGAAACAGAAATGTCCATAGAGCTTGGCCCCACCACTGTCATGTTTTAGCAATCCTACCATGTCACATACATCATTGCATTCACCCTTAATCATACCTGGCATAGCTTCTGCTCTCTGTTCTGCATTTTTCTACAGCTGCTTTGAAACTATTGTTTTGACTGCACCCACACCCATGTTGTCCATTGTGAAGGTGGTGTGATGGTATAGGAGTTGGGAAGTAAAAAGACCTGGATATTTTGGCTCTTTCACTCACTAGCTACAGGATAATTAGGATGTACATGGATGTGCTTTGTATACTGCAAGTCACCATTTAAACATGAATCATTAATATAGAGACTCGGGCATTCTCAGTGTGGAGTTTCTCTTGGTTAGTTCAGAGCCAAGACCAAATAGATAAGTTTAAAATAGATATTTTGATGGTATAGTGATGATAAAGGCAGATATTTTTCATAGTGTATAGACCAAGCAAGTCAGGTGGACACATGTCTGAAATTTGATATTGTACTACCCTGAGCATATCATTCTGCATATCAAGAAAAGATGGATTTTAAGATGTCTCCCAGTTCAGTTACAAAGGTCCTTCAAAGTGTGAGAAAGCCTCTGAAAAGGACAAGGCTTCTCTTTTGTTTCTTGACCCCTCACCTTAATCACTGGGCAAAAGATACTGTGGAGTTGCCCTGTTCTTTGTGTACCATGATGAGAGAGTTTCAAGGAAACAGAGTAGTGGCCAAGGTTACAAGTTAGTTCATTTCCCAATAGTGTACCAGAGAGGGGGACAAAGTTCAGCTCAGCCCTTCACTATCACACTGAAATGACACCAGGCAAGCTATGAACACAGGTTATTGAAAACTGTGTTCAAACATTGGCTCTCACTATCTGATAATGTGACCTTGAATAAGATACTTGGACTCCCTTTGCCTCAGTGGTCTCAACTATAAAATGAAAGGAATTGATTAGGTCATCTCTAAGAGCCTTTTTAGTTCCAATGACCTTTACTGTTCAAAATAAATTATTGTAATTTATCCAGGTGGTTGATCTTGGAGAGAGGTCATGCATTCTTTCCTATCATTTTGATAATATTTGGGAAATGGTTGTATCTTTGTGCCCCCCAAATCACTCAAGTCCAATCAAAACCTCTCTAATATCCCTGATTTATTCCAGGAGAAAATAATCAGGGGCACAATCTAGGAGTTAACACAGCTAGAGCTCTTTATAATCCTTCTGATGGATTGGAGAATTGAGTGATGCAATCTTAAACTTCCGCATTAAACCCTTGAGAGGACACGAGTTAAGGAGCTGAGATTATTAGACTTCCAGAAATGACGGAATTTTCAAAAATAATCTATTCCTTATCTCACAGCAAGAGTACACCTAAACTGAAATAGATGGTTTGTGAGCAAGAATTTGAGGACAGATACTTTTCTCAATGCTCCCCAAAGGACTGTCAGTGCCTATTATGGGTTTACTTTTCAATTCGATTTTTGAAACATGTAAGGCACACCCATGACATTCCTGTAACAAGCTCTCAAGTCATCTACGTCTCCCCATTTCACCCACCACCAGTGGTTTCTCATCTGACTTACTGCAGTAGCCTCCCATTGGCCTACCTCCTTCCATGTTTGCTCGCCTCTAATCCATTCTGCAAATGGAACAAGAACAAGATTCAAACATATAACTCATGATCTTCACCCTCATCACATGAGTCATATCAGTGGTATTCCATCACTTCTAGAATAAAGACCAAAATGATAAACATGACCTTCGTGTGGGCAGGGGTTGCATCTTCTGATCCCTTCCCAGCTCTCTCAACTTATCTTACACCAAAATCCCTACCTCTCCATCCAGTTGAATAGAATGTCCTCTGATTCCTTCTCCTATGTTGTCTCTGCATATCTTGTTCACTCTGCCCCTTCCTCTGCCTCCTCCCTTGAGTTTGGGTAGTTTTCACTCTTCATCCTTCAGATCTCAGCCCAGTTGTCTCTTTCATGGGAAAGGCTTCATTGATCTCCCTGGCAATATCAAGCCCTCCTTCCAGGCAATCATAGCAGCATACATTTTCCCTTCCAAAGTCTTATCTCAGTTGTGATTTCACAACCATACAGGTATCTATTTGATGTATGCCTAGCCCACTAGACTATAAAGTTCACAAGAACAGGAACCATAATGATTTTTGTTCAGGCATCACATTCTCAGTGCCTAGCATAGTGTTTGCCACATAACAATCACTCAATAAATAACATGTCAAGTAAGTTAATGTGCTTAGCACTTAGAACACTCTGAGATGAATAACACAAGATGCCCTGGTATTCAGAATCCCACAACCATGAAATGACAAGTCTAAAATAGGCAAAGCTACAGAAAATGACTGGGTATAAGAAATGAGAAAGGCCCTTATCAATTTCTTTTGATTCATTGAGACCCTTTATACTTTTTCTATATGAACATCAACCCATATAAGTATCACTTGCTCAAATATAACTCACTCCTACACTATCAACATTTTACTTTTTGTGAACAACACAATTCTTCCTTCTGTTGTATAATGTTGACACCACAAGCATGACTCTAAGTTTCAAATAATTGGGGCCATGTCAACAGACATCCTGATTAAATCTGCTAAGTAATTTGGGTTTGCATTAAACCAATAGCCCACATCAGGGCCCACATCTGTGTTTATGGAACAACTCTCACTGTCAGTTGTGTCTGTCGCAACATGTGATGTGAGATCTGAAAACATGCAGCTCCAATTCTGAGCTGCTGCGTGTGTTTGGTTGGTAGCTTGGAGCTGGTGTTTATTGACAAGCATGAACACTGGAGTGAGTAATCATTATAAGCATTCTTCGCACATTTCCATCTCCCATTAGCAGAGCACATCTCCATGCCTCTCTGTCCTCACTCTGCAGATGGGGAAGCGGATGGGTAGGCTGAGACCCAGGGTCCCAGATGCCTTTGAGCATTCAATGGGATGAAACAGAATGATAGAATAGATAAGCTGACACTTGGTATTTGTGTGACCTTGGCTGATTACCTGTTCGTTTGTCCATTCAATTCATCCACTCACTCATCCAAACAACAAATACTTTTGGAGCCCTTATTTAATAACTGTCATTGTGCTAGGCATTTAGGATATGCTGGAGAACCAAACAGATGTGTTCACTACCTCTATGGACCATGGTCCAGGGAGGAAAAGAGACCTACAACAAAGAATTACTTTAAAATACAGGGACTTACAGTGTTAGAAGAAACCTGGTATCATGGACTTGCATAATAAAGAGAGATCTACCCTAGTTTAGAGCATGGAGAATCTCTGAGAAGCAACAGTTAAGCTGAGCCCTGAAGGGTAGAATGAAAGTTTGGCCAGAAACAGCATGATAAGAGGATCAGAACTTTTTAGACCTCGTAACCTCATAGATGAAGTCCTAGAAGAAAGAAAGAAAATGATGTGTTTGGGGAACGGATCAAGTCCCGAGTGGTTAGAGCCATGAACTGGGAGGGGAGAGAGATGTGAGGTGAGATGAAATGAGACCAGGGGCTGGTTAAGGCAGGTGGACCAAGCTGAGAACTTTAGACTCTAAAGGCAATCAGAAGTCTACCTAGAGTTTTAAGCAAAGCAAAGATAAGGGGGCAACATTTGACTGGCCTATGTCACAGTGACTCTGAGAAACAAATGAGGCCAAAGAAAAATTCTCCAGGTAAACCATAAAGCTTGGGACCATCATTATTCTAAGTATAACCACTAGGCAAACTCCCATGAATGATAAAGCCTATGAAAAATGCCCTGGGAATAAAGGTTCCAAAATGACCACTCAGACCATTTCAGACAGTCTGCCCCTTGAAATGCCAAACATGCTGGTTTTCTCCATGTTGGATTTGAGTGTGTCATCTGACTGTCACTTATCATCCCCCACAAACGTACAAGCAGCCATTCCAATCAATGGCCTGTGTCCTAATGCATCGATTCATCTTGGCCTTTCCAGGGGTCTCTCTGCACAGCATCTCTGCTCATTAAAGGGAATGTGCCTGCATCATAATGATAATGCTCTGCACTTACCCAGCACATTGCCCAGGGGTGTCTCAAAGCATTTTGCAAACATTTAATTAAGTTAGTCTAGTGACTGCAGGGGAGTCCCTAGTGTCTCAGCACCAAGGGGTCTGGGTGGGAGGGAAATGATAGCAAACAAGTGCAAGGCCGGCCTCCAGCACCAGCCCTGGAGCCCAGAGGCCAGTAGGCCAATGTGCAGGGGGTCTCTGCATCACTAGGGGGAAGCACACACACATGCTTTCTCATGGTTCTATCTGGTAGAAGCAGCCTGCAGGCCCCTTGCTCTAGGTGCCCACAGGGACAGCACCAAGGCCTAGAGGCCACAGCAGGGAGTTCTGGAAGGACAGAGATAGAGGTCAAAAGGAAGTGGCTTGCCTTCTTTAAGAAGTTGTGAATGTGATTTTGAGGATAGCTAAACTCTCATCTGCAAGTGTGTGTGTGTGTGTGTGTGTGTGTGTGTGTGTGTGTGTACTGACTTGAGGAGGAGAAGGTGAAGACAGGAGAGAGTATGTATTCACACACCAATAAGAAGGGAATAGAAAGCAATTGTCTTAAAAGTTTTTCTCTGGTTATAGGATTATATTTTGCTCCGCCCCAGAAGTACTTTCAATTTTGCCCCTCACCCTACAAACACCACTGTCTTGGGAGTACAGAACAGAGTGGTATAGAAATCTGGTAAATGGAATGATATCCTTGCCCCTCTGTGTTACCACCCCCTGCCCTCCAGGGAAAGGCAGAGGTAACCAAGGCCTCACAGATTAAGAAGCAAAGTCCAAGTCTCAGCCTCCCACCAGCAGCAAAAAAAGGCAAGGGGGACAAATGTCCCCAGGCGCTTGGTGTCTATAGCAGGGACAGAAGTGGGAGAATAGAGCAGAGCTGCCCCAAGCTCATGCCAGCCTGTCTCCCTCCTCTGAGTGCCTGCCCAGCCCCTGTGCCTGGAAGGTGTCATTCAACGTCCAGAGGTGCTAATATCCACCGCTTCTGACAGCCTGGCTTGTCAGCAGCCACAGGCCATCTGTGGGTTGACACTTGAGTTCACTGACAGGAATAGCCAGGTTTTGCTTTCCCTCTGTCCTCTCTCCCCAGCCCTAACCAGCTGCAAGCAGATGGCAGCAGGCCATGGGCCCCTCTCCAGTGAGCCAGGGACAGGAAAGTCACAGTACATAGGCTGTGGGTGATGGGGCTCCTGGAGTACCACTGTCCAAGGCTGATAAACAAGTCCATGTCCATAACAGCCCACCAAAAATATTGCAAAACAATGTTTTGGGAGACCATGGGGCCATGTCTGCTGCTCTAGTTTTCAATGCAGAGAAACCAAGGCCTGGGAAGCTCAAAGTCAGCATGCATATCTCATTGGGAGTCCAAAAGGAGAATGCTGAATAATTTCCTATTTTACTGGATCTATGTTTCTTGGGGCAGGAGAGTACCTTACTTAATAGATTTTGTTTAATTAGAACCTGTCTTCCTGGATAAATGAATGGATGAATTATATTCAGATGATTTTCATCACTGTGGTAAAGACAGTGTCACTGGTGAGCTGGTATGGTCCTGGCTAATCTTCTTCCTTCTTCCGCAATAAGGAGTGCTCACTCCATCTACGTGGAAGTCGCTGTTTGCCCTATTGTTAGGAGACCGTAATGAGGTGCTTTTGTCTTTGCTTTCAGTGACAAAAATTCAGAAATGTTCCACTTGTTTTCATCTAATTTAGACTTTTGGCTATTCTGTCCAACTGGAAACAAGAAGCATACATCATTAGAACCCATTCTACAGATTGGTAGGCTGAGGTTCAAGGGAATACCTTGAGCCAACCAAAGAAACCTCAAAGAATTCCTTCCCAGGTCTCAGTCCTCTGCTTTTCGCACTCTTAGAGGCTTAGGGGAAGTCCCATCTCAGTGTACTCACACCGCCCCGTGAAGCTCTGACACGGGTTTAAGACAGGGAGCAGGAGGAGTAGTGTAGTAGTTAGTGGCTGATGTGGGAGGCTGAGGCCCAGAGCTGCTACATAACGAACTCCACGCAAGTGCCAACCATCTCAAGAATCTTCTTCTGTAATTTTCCGGGCTACAGAGACATGGCAGAAGGTTCTAAGAATGACAGAAAGCACAGGGCAGACAGGACTGAAGCAACACACAGGGACCTCGAGCTATTCAGGATCTCTGATTAATCTCAGGTTGAGCAATGCTGCCTGGCTCCAGGCTACTGAAAAAGCCATCTTTATGAGGCTGCTGACACCTGTCTCCTTCTCAGGCCTGCTGTTGCCACTGAGCCAATGCTGAGCGCTGACAGCATGTAGCCCGACCTTATTAACATGTCCATCAATTGTAAGGGATTGAGGGCTACAGGGTAGGTTGGGGCAAAGGGGCACAAATCTATGATTGGTAGAAGGATGACGAAGTCTTGACAATAACTGGGTGCTCAGTCCTTGTCCATATCTCATATCTCATTTATAGTTGAGTCTAGGGCTGGGATTCTCCCATGGCAAAGGGTTCTCCTCTTGAGTCCCTCATGCAAACCAGGCAAACTTAGCCAGCTCCTCAACTCTGTGCTGGCCATGGGGAAAGAATTCATGGAAATTTGGATGTAGAGGCCACCCCCAGACTCACCCAAAGCCAAGCATTCCAGCCCAAGGAACCCAAAACCCAGGGCACTTCCCTACAGGAAGATAGGAGAATGTATGTGGGGGTAAAGGAAGACCCCTACCCCCGACAGAGCTGTCTATGTGAGTCCAGGGTTTTCAGACCAAGCATGATTAAATATGGGAGGATGTGGCTGTGGCTGTGAATCCAAGCTGACAGATCTGTGCATGGGACACAACTCAGTGCAGCCCAGGTAGATGGGGACACTTTACAGCTAACTGCCCTGCTTCGAGTCACGGCATAGGAGGCACAAGCAGTATCTGCCAGGGAGAAGGGGACAAACAGGAGGTAATGGTCTGAACTTGAGAAAAGAAGGGCTGTGCTGTGCTCCAGGGTACTGAGCCTTGACCACTAAACACAGCAACACCGCCTCACCTCCACCCCCATACCATCCTGCCAGGTTTTGAACCTGAAGGGAAAAGGCAGGCAGAAGATGGGTTTCTACTCAAGTGCTGCAGGCCACAGATACACAGATTTTAAAGTGCAGACCAAGTGGGTTTACAGTGCTTCAAAAGGTTCTGCCAGGCTTGTTAAAGATGCATGTCTGAGGTGGGGGCAGGGATTCTGCATTTTAATCCCTTTCCCCCACCCCATGCCCAACCCCACCCCTCCAAGTTACTCATCTTTCCACCAAGCCCACAGACCCAAGATCCACAGGGCTCTCTGCACAGACCCATCTCTCCTCCTACCTAAGACCACAAAAGCTCATGATCTCAAGAATGTCTCAAGCCCTAGTGTGACCCTAGTGTGACCCTTAAATTGTCAACATAAGTCCTCTCCCCAACTTGGATGGGGGTTCATTACATTTTCCACTTGTTACTGTCTTTCCCATCCCTAAGATTCAGCCTAGAAAAGCAATCTATGACCATCGGTCTCTCCCTGGAAGGCACCAAGAGGCGACAATATTCGCCTTAAAATCATTCTGGGATGGAAGCATGTTTACCAAGATATAGAAGGCTGCAGAATAAAATGGCATCAAGGCCTAACCAGGTCAGGGTTTTACTATAACATTAGCTTCTGTCTTAAGACACAGGAAAAGGAGGTGGCTAATGAGCTGGTGTTAATCCTGATGGGAGAAAAAGCATCATTTGAAACAAAGAAAAAGAAAAGTTTAAAAGCCTGACGAAGGAAGTAAGAGAAGCAAGGAAGAAGAAGTCACAAGTAAGCCATGTGTGCTCATCAGAACTTTTGGGTCCCACAGAAACCCCTCATGAAGCGTTTTCCTTCTCTCCACACACGCTTCCCAAAGCCAACTTTTCCTCCTCCCTGGAAGACATCTCAGGGCGGGCTCCTGGCACAGTTAGCATACAGAGTAGCCTCTGAGCACGAGTGACCCGAGGCTCTCCCCTGTGCCCTGCCCTTACTCCTGCCCACCACACTTTATTCTGGGGAGGGCCGAAGGGCTGGGAAGGCTGAGGTTATTCCCTTGAGCACAGCTGCCTTTAGGTACAGAAGCTTCTCCAGCAAGCAAGGTCAACACCCTACCAATGGAGTGGAGCTGCGTTTGCGGGTGCCGTGGGACCTCTAGAGGGAGGTCTCACCCTGATTCCTTCAGGGTGCACTGCAATGCAGCTTCAGCTGGCTAGGACTCACCCCCTCCCATTCTGAGGTATAATTTCTGATCCCTTTCTGGAGGAAGAGCAAACCCACAAGCAAGAGCCCTTGGGAAGGGGGTACTGAGCTCTGCTGCTCTTCCTGCCTGGGCCCCCGCACAGCGGGAGGAAGGCAGTCTGGCACCAAGAGGCCCCAGGGACTGCCACTCAGTCAGGGGACTTGCACACACAGGAAAGTTTGTCTTCTCACACTGTGGACCCAGAGTGCCCACCTGGCTCCCTCTATCAGGCTGGAGCAGGTATTGAGTGCTCCCTGCCTGCCCTGCCTTTCTCCCCTGAACGCTGTCTGGCCAAAACCCCCTCCCAGGCTGGAATCTGAAGAAGAATGACAGCGCCATGCACTCTGAACTTCTCAGCCTAAAGAACAGCTGGGAACACGATTCTGCAGAGCCATCCCTGCTACAAGAAGTACGATTTTTAAAAAACCTCGGACAACATCATACGAGGAATCTTTTTTCTTTTTTTTAAAGTCACTTCTCTCTTCTTTCTCCCCAGTAAACTTTTGTTTTTCTAATTTCACTCTGGTCCTTAGAAATATTAGGGCTTTAATGTCTTGAGAATAAAAACCAAAACCAAGGGATTCTCAATAAAAAAAAAAATAAAATTATGCGTTCTACCTATATCAGGATATGTAGGATTTAAGAATCTCAGAATTTGCGTCTGTGTATATATGTATGGGATTTTACATTAAGCTAATGTTTAGCCAAATGCATGTATTTCAATTTGTTGGGGTGGGAGGGGATGGAGGGAGGGAAAAGAAAATCCTTACTGGTTTGGGGTTTAGTATGGAAACCCCACAGACACTTTGATGCTGCCTAAAACCTTGGCAAGCATAACCCAGTCCCTTCAGCATTGTTTGAAGGATGCCTGCAGGCATTCAGTTGTCTGCTTGCGAACAGCACGCGTGCAATTATCAAATCTATTAAAACGTGTTGGGTTTTGCAACACTTCCATTAAGCTAATTCTGGTAGGATTGCAGCATCTTACCTGTGTCACTGCAGATTTGTTTTCCCCAAACAAGTAACTGCTGTGATAGGTAGGATCACATCTAAATCACTAGATAATGTAGGGAAGATGCTGAGGAGAATCAGGTAAATCCCGATTCCCAGCCTTCTCCCAGGAGAACATGCCAAATTCTGTCATGGGAAATACACATTTCCCAGGTGAGGAGTAGGAGGAGACATTGAGTAGATTGTAGATTCCAAAGGCATAATCTGCCCATTTGGCGGAAGGATAAAGAAAGGGTGAGGGGTGGTAGACGGACTGTGTGAAGACAAGAAATGCAGGAGCAGAGGAGGATCAGGAGAGCAAAAGGAGCTGGAGTGAGAGAGTGGGGAGACCAGGTTCAGGAGGGAGGGGGGAGGGAGGGGTGGAGGGAGAGCAGTGGAAAGAAAAGAGACAGGCAGAGAGACTGGAAAAAACAGAGATTAAGGGGACCAGGAGAGGTGGAGACTGATTCAGAAACAGAGAGAAACCAGAAGGAGACAGAAATAAGGGTGCTCCATCTGTCCTGCAGGTCCCAACACAAGCGGCCAGAAGGATTTACGACTGGGAGTTTCAACCCCTCTTCTCTTACCCCTGGGACCACAACTGGTTAATGCCAGTTGGTACCTCGCAGAGAAACAGCGGTGCCTCACAGCATGGTGCAGCTCTCGAACCCAGCTCACGGATTGCATCGTAGGGAACAGAGAGCAAATCCCGTGCTGCAAGCATCTGCATGCGTGTGAGTGAGGAGCGGATGTGTGTGCGTGCATACAGCAAACCTACCTCTTTCCCCCACATGCATCTCCCACTCCCTCTCTTCCTCCTGGGCTCTCCTCCTTCCCCCTTCCTCTTCTGCTCTAACATCTCCAAATCGCCCCAGGAATAGACGGACCCCTTCCCCTGGTACCTGGGATGAAGAGCAGGGCGGTCGTCGCGGAGAAGACGATCCAGCAGGCAGGGTGGTACATCTTGAGGCTGTGGTGTCTCAGCTGCTGGGCTTGCTACTGCTTCTGCTGCTGCTACCGCTGCTGCCTTCCTCTGTGCTGAATTCTGAGCAGGTTTAAATCCAATGTTTGCAAAGGGAGGGAGAGAGCAAAAGAGAGAGGGAGCAAGAGAGAGCGCGCGAGAGATGGGAGCAGGCAGGCAGCCTCTCTGATTTTTTTTTTTCTTGCACATACACACAACTGGTAAGAATCATCAGCACCAATCTGTACAGGGCTCAGAGCAGACCTCCTCCAAGGCACGCATTGGCTCCACTCTGCTGAGCGACACCCAGAGGCTTTCCTATCTGGGAGGCTTGACTCCAAGGGGAGTTGAAGCCTGTCCCTTCATCACCTCTCACCCGGAGCTCGGCAGTGTGCACTGGTGTCTGTGTCAGCATGCCAGTGTATGGCTTCTGTGGGCACACACGAGCGCCTCGGTGGGCAGTGGGGAGGAGGCTGGAACTGTTGGTGTCATCCTTACCCAAGCAGGGCTCAGGGCACAACAAAAAAGGAAATGTGACTAAAGCCCACGCTAATTCTTTATCATTGTTCCTTCTTCCTGGTCTCCAGGTGGGGGGCAGGAGCTGTAACCCACAGGAACACTGAAACATTTAAACCTGCACCTCGCTCCCCAATTCTGCTATTAAGAGCACTTGGAAGGAATTCAGTTTTCCCAGCAGGAAGATGGGTGCGTTAAGATTTTTTTCACAAAGAATGCAGAGAATTGGCCAGTTCCCCACAATTAGAGCATTCTGAAACTCTACCAAGACAAGATGCTATAGAAGCTCAAACAATTGCTATGATTACAGCATAGGCAGGGATATATTCTGATTAGATCTCAAGGAAGCAGAAACTTGCCAGAGTCATTGGAAACCTTCAAGAGGAGGCCTGGAAGAATACCTGTGGCTTTCTGTCTTTGCTTTTCCCTTTCACAGTCTAGCCTGTCCCACAGTATTTCTGGGTGTGATATACCTCAGAATTTCTCCTGCTCAGCACCTGCTCTAAAACAGCCTGTAGCCTTCCCTAAAGCATGCTTATGGTACACTTTGCTTGCTGAATAAATGCTACCCGTGAAGTATCCTTTGAACCTTGAGGATCTGTGATAAGAACAACACTAGGTTTTACCAAAGGGACTGGGCAGATATATATAACACTATTTCCATCCCAGAGTGTCCCCCAAAGACCCGCAGGGGCTTGGACCCCTTCCCAGATCGAAGTGTATGCATGGCTGGAGATCTTGAGTGCCTGTCGCCTGTGTAAGAGCATTCTTCCTCCCCTCCACTGCAATGGCTAAGGTCTCCCCGTGTACCTAATACAGCACACATATTCACAAGTATTATTTTAGTTAATCCTCACCACAGTCCTGCCATGTCGGCATTATTATTTCTGGATTTTAACAGGCTAAAACTGAGGTTCAGAGAGGTTTGGCAATTTGCTAAAGGCCACACAGCTAATGAGAGCCAGGATTCAAACACAAGTCTGTTCTACAGCAAACACCAGAGTTTCTATGCCTACGACCAATTGCCAGCAAGTCATTTTAGTCTAACAGAGCTCCTTCCTTTCTGCAAAATGAAGCCCATTTGCTTTTAAAGAAGTAAGACAATTAATTCCTTGCCTACTTATAAACAAGTCTGAAACTTTATGAGTCAAGTAGAAAACATATGATGAATATAAATAATCATCACCTGATACTTACAAAGTATGTACTTAATATAAAGTCCTTTTTAAAAGCTGGGGTATGAGGGATATAATTTGCTCTTATTTGAAAAGGGTATACAGTATATTTGAAGGCAAAAATTAACACATCTTTTGGCTCTAAATAGAAGATAATGGGACATACACTAAGTAATAAGGTCAAAATCTACACACTGAAGTTGCAAACATGGCATTTACAGACAATTGATCTGTGAGTGCTTTGAACAATACTAGAATCCTGCAGAAGTTTATAAAAATTGTAACAAGTGACTGGATCTTCTGGAGAACAGAACTGACTTGAAAAGGGTAGGGGGATCAGCTAGACCAGAGAAATTAGACGGATATTCCAAGATGAAGAAACAGAGCAGATACAGACAGAAACCCTTTGGGGAAAAATTGGGAGAGGACTTCAGGGAGTAAATGGAAGACAGAGTGAAAAACGCCTTGAATTCTAGATCAATGATATTTAGAAATTCCCTATTGTTGCTAGAAAGAAAAAAAAAAAGTTAATTTCTTTTTGAGCATGGAATCACTATGAATAAGGGAAAGTATATTTCTGGAAATTAATCTGGGAAAAGTACACAGGGTCTATTGAGGCAGGGGTACTTGTTAGTAGGCCTGACCCAGATTTGACAGGACTAGTAATGAGAGAGGAAATGCAGGGGCCTGGGTGTGAAACAGAAAAATTAGTTAGGCCTGGCAACCAATGGCCTTATACAAGTCACAAATATCACTTCTGTACCCTCTGTGGACCAAGGTTTTTAAAAATATCAGCACTTTTTACCCAAAGCCTTGTCTTCCAAGAAAGCATCATTAAAATTTCTTGAGAGATGAAGAAACAGAGATTCAGAGAGGTTAGGCAATTTTTCCAAGGTCACACAGCTACTTAAGGACACAGCCAAACTGCAAACCCAGGTTTTTCTGTTTCTAAGGCTTCCATATATATATATATATATCATAATATTGAGTATTCTCATTTTGTTGAATATCTGTGTGCCAGGTCCTCTGTTATTGGCTTCATATATCCCCTATTTATCTTCTCAATAATAATTATTCCCATAGTGCTCAAAGAGTTTAAATAACTTCCACAAAGTCATAGAGATGTTCAGGCATAGAGCCAGGGTTTGAGGCCAGGCCTGCCTTCACCAACAGGGTTAGAACCACAAGGAGGGGAGAGGAGTTTTATGCCTTCACCAGGCATTCCCCTTGATGACAACAGTGTGCTAAGTGTCATTTAGGTTCTGCGGCTCCTGAGAAGCATAGGACAAGACTTGAACCCATATCTTGGAAAGGACATAAACCTTTATTCGACTGGACACAATACTAGGAACTTCACGTGTGTTTTCTCCCCTCATTTTATCCCTATTCCACAGGTAAAGAAATAGACTGGGGGCACCTGGGTGGCTCAGTGTGTTAAGCCTCTGCCTTCAGCTCAGGTCATGATCTCAGGGTCCTGGGATCGAGCCCTGGCCTCCCGCTCTCTACTCATCAGGGAGCCTGCTTCCCCCTCTCTCTCTGCCTGCCTCTCTGCCTACTTGTGATCTCTCTCTGTCAAATAAATAAATAAAATCTTAAAAAAAAAATAGACTGGGTTATAGAAACCTCCAAGTTCCCTCTCCAAGGCTAATAAGTGACAGAGAAATCTAGGCCTTTCATACACAAAAGTTTCATGTTTTTCTCTCTAATTCCTATGAATTACATTTTTGTTCTGAAAACGTCCCATTTAGGGGCACCTGGGTGGCTCAGTCTTAAGCATCTGATGCTTGATTTCAGCTCAGGTCATGATCTCAGGCTTGTGAGATGAAGCCCCTCACTGGGCTCTGTGCTGGGCATGGGGCCTGCTTAACATTCTCTCTCTCTTTTCCTCTGCCCCTCTCCCCCAATCAAAAAAAAAAAAAAAATCGCATTTATTCAACCAAACTATTTCCTAATACACACATGCCTTCATCCTGTACCTTTAATTAAATTCACATTTAACAAACATCAATATATATTAAGAAATATTTTAGTTTTCAAAATGCATATGCCTAATAAAATCTTCCTTAAGGAAACACATAAATATGTATTTTTACTGATCAATTCTTCTAGGTCTATTATATGATTAAAATATGTCTCTTTTATTTAAAAAAGAGAAGAAGAAGAAATGTATAAATACATATTTAATCAATAGATGGTACCAACTCTGAAAAGAGAGATTACGGTCTACTGGGTCTATTTAAACACCTTAAAAAAATACAAATACAAATAAAAATGCTTCAATGCATATTTACTAGGGGGACTGTTCTCCTCTCTGGGGTAAATAATATGCAGTTTTATACCTTTCATGAATCTTTTTTTTTTCTTCCTCTAAAGCTAACAAAATCATCAAAACTGTATTTAAATAGCAATAAGATAGGGGAACAAACCAACCGAAACCAGGCCATTGTGCAATGAGGCTGACTGTCACACTTTTCCTCCAGCCTATGCTTCTTTCCTCTGGACCAGGGACAATTGTTAGGCAAACCTCTCCACAGGCAGTGGCGGGCTACTTAGAGATAGATGGGGACTGGAGAAGGATGGGTCAATGTTGCATCCTTCTCCTGTGAGAGATAAACCTGGGTCCCCATCTTACCTCTTTCCCTGCTAGCTATGTGACCTTGGGGGAAAGAATACAAGGACTCCCTCTGATTCACATTTTTAAAAAATTTGTATACTACCTTTGGTCCTTCATACTCATTCATCATTCATTCATTCATTCGCTCATGGAATAAATATTCATCATGCTCCTGCTGTGGGTCAGGTAAATATTTGATGTATGGGATGTGAAGGACGTGTAATATAAAGCAAGATAAAAAACTATCCTCACCCACCTAAAATTCAGAGTAGTAAGGAAGACAAATATTAATGTGCTAATTATATCATTGATTATATTTGTGCTAAGTGATTGTAGAAAACATGTAAATTGGTAGGCAAGCACAAAACAAAGGGGAGATGGAGAGTGTGGGAGGATGCTCTAAGAAGTGACTTCTAAGCTGGATTAGAGTAAGAATAGGCCAGGAGGAAAGAAGCCGAGATTGTTCCTGGCAGAAAGCACAGCCTGTGCAGAAGCCCCAAGGCAGGGACATGACTTGAGGAGACACTAAAGGCTCTTTCTTACAATTCACATTTAGCAACTTTGTACTGAAATCAACTCTGTAAATCGTGTTAGGATGATGGATCACTGCATTTGCAGCCTGACGAAGGGACAACGAAGGGTGGAATTCTACATTTTGTAGCACTCAGGGCAATAATAATTAAAAAAAAGTATAGACGGTAAAATACTACAGATTAAAATTGGACTCTGTCATTTTAGTTTTAAATATTCCAAAATGAACTGGAGCCTCCTCAGAGCAAGTTAGAGGTTCTGAAAGGAACAATAACTCCTATAAACCACAAAGGTACCATTTAGTTCAGAGGAGAAAGAATTGATTAAGCAACTGGCTTATGACTATAAAAGTAAACACTTCTTCTGAAATCACAGGGACGGCTCACAAAGGGTATGTCACTTCTGGTCTTTTAACATGTTTATAAAATATCTTGGTCATGTGTCTGATACTTTTAACAATAAATACCATTTATGAAATACCCACTATGTGTCGATTTCCCTGCTAGATGCTAATATGGATGGTGTCTACTTTTCACACCAATTCCTTCCACAAAGTAGACCTATGATACACCATTTCCAGACATGTCAGCTAGGACTTCCCCCGGGCCCAACAGAGAAGTGACAGAGCTGAGATTTGTACTCAGAGCTGTCTGACTCCTAAGACTGAAGTTTTTGCATCCTACCGGAAAGATCTAGATGCACTTATTTGAAACTATTATAAAGATCTTCTACATGGCTGCCAGCATCACACTTTTGTTTCTTCATTTAAAAAACTTTAATAAAAGAATATATTATATGATTTATCAAATTACTAGTACTAAAGGCTTATTGAAAACAACATTCCAGAGGCACCTGGGCCGCTCAGTGGGTTAAGCCTCTGCCTTCAGCTCAGGTCATGATCTCAGGGTCCTGGGATTGAGCCCCGCATCAGGCCCTCTGCTCAGAGGGGAGCCTGCTTCCTCCCCACTCTCTCCCTACTTGTGATCTCTGTCTGTCAAACAAATAAACAAAAACTTTAAAATGTATACATATATAAATATATATATGTATGTATTTTAATATATATGTATATATATTAAATATATATATGTATATATTTAAAAAAAAAGAAAACAGCATTCCAAATCCCACTCCTCAAAAGCAGCCACTTCTACCTCTTTTATTGGTCTTTTAAAAAATCTGTTTACTCTGCTATTTCCTTATTTAACAATTTTTTTAAAGTATCTATTGACTTTTTACTATAGAAGATAAGGATTTAGCCCTGTTCACCACCAACCTCCATAATTGTCCTCCTTCCATCAACTCAATATGTCACAATGTTTAATTACATCATTATTTAGTATTTTACATTGTTATGATTATTTAACTATTGTCTTTCTTGTGCAACTTTTTGTTTTTCCCAAAGATGATATTGCCTTTTTGTTTCATTTACTGAATCTTATATAGACCTATAATTAAATCTCTCCAATCCTCCAGCAGAATTCTAAAATTCCTTTCAGTATAGTTAAAAACACCTAGTAATCTATCAGCCTCATGTTTTAAAGGCATTCTTTCTGAAGGTTTCCATCCACCTGGCCCTCAGTTGTCTGGGACTTCCCTTTACTAACAGCTTCCGATGCCCTATGTGTTTCTCATGTTTTCTGGATGTAGGTTTTCTTCTTTCTTGGTGTTCTTCCTTGGTTTAATGAAACACATCTTTTAATAGTTTGCTGAGAAAGCATTCATAGGTGGTCATTTGCGGGAGGAACTTGAATATTCAAAAATGGCTTAATGGGGTGCCTGAGTGGCTCAGTGAGTTAAGCCTCTGCCTTAGGCTCAGGTCATGATCCCAGGGTTCTGGGATCCAGCCCCACGTCAGGCTCTCTGCTCAGCAGGGAGCCTGCTTAGCTGTCTCTCTCTGCCTGCCTCTCTACCTACTTGTGATCCTGTCAAAAAAATAAATAAACTCTTTAAAAAAAAATGGCTTTACCCTAATCTCACTCAAGTATAGTTAGTTCATCTACAAATAGAATTCTAGGTTGAAAATTAATATCCTCTCTAAATTTTGAAACTATTTCTCCATTTTCCTCTAAGTTTAAGTGTTGTTGAAAAGTATGATTTATGTCAAATTGCATTTATTTATATTTAAAATGTCTTGATTTTCTCTCAGTAAACATTTAGAATATTCTTTATTTTATTTTATTTTTTTCAGTGTTCCAAGAATATTGTTTTTATCCATAGCTTTCCAAAATTTCACAAAGATGAAATTCTTCATGTGGATCTGTTTTCTTTCATTGTGTCAGACACTCTTCCAATACAGAAATTTCATGATCTTCAACTCTGGGAACTTTCAATTTGTTTGTATTATTATGACTTTGAAATTTTTCTCTCCTTTCTGCTATTCATTCTTTGTAGAATTTCTATTAAATGAATCTTAGTCTTCAGGATTACTTCCCTAATTTTCTTATATTTTTTTCTTTCTTTTCTTTTTTTCAAGATATTCTTAAAACTTTAGTTTCCACTTATCCTACTGACTTTTTAAAAATTGTAATTATCAAATTATTAATTTCAAACTGTCTTCTTTGTTGCCTGATTTTTTCACAGTGCCCTGTTCTTGTTCTATGGTTACATCTTTTCTGAGTATATTAATCAATACTTGGTATTGTTTCCTTTTGCTTTTCCTTTTTTTATTTTATTTTATTTTTAATTTTCTTTTATTCTGCTCATTTGTTTTTATATCTGTCTTTCATGTAAGAAAGCTTCAGCTGTCTGCCGATCTTTGGTCTTCTTTTCATATTTAAAAAAATAAAGTAATGATAGACTGTCTGGAATCTGTGTTTACCAATGGTATTTATTTATTAGTGGATCCTTCAAAGATTATCAGGCAAATAGTGGCCTTGGGACAAGGAACAGCCTTGGGACCATTTTCCCCCAAATGTCAGTAGTTGTAGATCTGTTTGTCTTGAGTCACTCAAGTTTCTCCAAATGAGGCCTCCATTCATCTACCAGGATGGTAAAATCCTGGTTTCCAGCATTCTGAAGGTGATCCAGTGGGTTTCACCATTCAAGATGGAGATCCTCAACCTCTCTGTTTTTACCAGATTATCTCAATGTCTTCTGTGGCTGAGCTTGGATTCTTTCTTCTTCAATTCCTTCAAAAAAATAAATTTCCCATTCATGGGAAATAGGAGAAGCAGAGCATTCTGGGGTGGATATGTGTCTAAAACGGGCTTTTAACTCATTCCTCCCCACTTCTGCCTTCCAAATTACCCTGAAGCTGTCATTCCTGGGCTGCCATGGATATAAACCCACACAATCCTATCTATCACATTCTTTGCACACCCTTGCATCTCACCTTTATTTTATTTTATTTTGTTTTGTTTTGTTTTGTTTTGTTTTACTAAATCACGTGCACTCATTCTTTTTCTTTTCAAAGGAATATCCATTTCTCAACCACTTTCATTTCTTCTTCCAACTTTTTGTCCTTTGTACATTTTTAACCCGTTGTTATCCATTTTCTGGGATTTGAGAAGACATTGCAGGGCAAAATGGAGGCCAGCCTTCCATGTGTAACTCCCTACTAGTTCAGACTCTTTGTGACATAAAGGAAAAAGGATATTACAAATAAAAATTTCAAAACACCTGGAATAAAAGGCTGTTTTTCCAGTATAAAGCTAAAATCCTACATGAATAAGAGTAACTGAAATAAGAGCTAATGTTGCTGACATGCACATTGAAGACTTGGACATTTATAATCTCAGTTATTTGTCTCACTCCCATGTAAAGTAACATAGAGGAGGGGTTAATTAGCCCCATTTTCCAGATAGAAAAATGAGGAGGCATTGCAATTTATTTTTTTATGTTTTAATTCATTCATTTTAAGCAATCTCTACATCCAAAGTGGGGCTCAAACTCATGACCCTGAGATCAAGAGCCACATGCTCTTCCAACTGAGCCAGACAGGTACACCTACAATTCAAATATGTGCCCCAAAAGACCCAGAAGTCAAGGAAGAAGCCAGGACTACAATCCCCATATTCTCTTTCTGATCAGTCACTTCCAACAATGAATACTTCTTTCACTCATTATTACTGTTCTTGTTGTTGTTACTAGTCACATAAGCATCACCCTGGTTCACTTACAGCCCAGAAACTAGCTAGATTTGTTCAAGACAATATATTATCCAAGCTCACATTATCGTTAAAGCCTTCCACCTAGATTTGCTTGATCGAATTTTAGCTAGGTATTGAAGAAAATGGCATCTGATTTTCACTTATGTATGCATTTTTTTCCAGAACAAATTTAAAGCAAGAACTGAAGTATTCTAGCTATTGGGGAAAAAATTCATCACCCTGTTCCCAAGTGCAGGAAGGCGAAGTGCAGGAAGATGAAAGGATGTTCACACCATGTGGAAGTGAGAAGGCATGGCCAAACAACCATGCATTCCCAGGGCGCCATCCACCATCTTCTCCCCAGATTTGGTCTCCTTTTCTCTCTCTGTCCTTTTTCTCCCCCTCTCATTTCCTGTCTTCTTTTTCTCCCTGTGTGGAGGGGCTGCTCCCTGCACTCTACTCTGGATGAAAAGGCTACTCTTCTCTCCTTGACATCGTGTTAGTCTGTGAATGCACATCTATTGATTTGCATTTGGGGGAGGAAAAAGAGAAAGGCGGGGAGGGGGTAGAGAAAAAGAAAAACACACAGTTACACATTCCCTGACTACATGGCTACCAAGGGGACATGGTCAGGCAATGGCAGAGAATTTTAACTGTGTCTCTTTCTCTTTCTGCCTCCCAACCCCTCCAGCCTCTCCATGGCACCAGCTGCTGCTTTCACCCCACCCAGCCCAGGCCCATTTGCTCAGAGGCATCCAGCACAGAGACAAGATCTTAGTCTTCACCCCTCCCCCACCCATGTGTTCAGATATTGCTGACACTGACCCTTTGTGTGAGGCTCAAGACCCAAAGAAGTGTTCTTGCAGGATGGGAGCTCAGGAGAGGCAGGAGGCCTTGTTAGCAAAGGCTGGCCCCAGAGACTGTGTGACAGTGAGTTCAGGGTTGTGCCTGCTACTCTAACCAATTTTTAAAATAAAGCTCAGGTAATTAAAAATTGTGCAACTAAGAATCATATACTTAGATTACAATTTAGGTTCTGACATTTCCTAGCCATGAGGCACTTAATTCCACATTCACCTCTTTCCAGAGACCAACAGTCAGTGTGCAGGCAACGCATACATTCTTTAAAGTATTATACCCGGAGTCCATTCTAAAGCTTCACAGAGATGCAGGGGCAAGTTTGTCTCCCATCTCTGGGGGCTGGGAGTATCACGTATTCTATGTTGTAAAGTGGCTGAGGAACCTAAGAGGTATTATTTCAACCCAATATGTGTCTTTGTATGTGGCAAATGAAATCAGCATCTAGTCATGGGCCATGTTAGCTTATTTTCAAATAACATTTACTGAGCATTTAATTGTTGAGCACCCACTGCACACAAGGAGAAGCTGGGTCTGAACAGAAGGCTGAGTCACTATAGAAGATGCCATGGTCCTGCCATCCTGCTCTACATTTCCCAGGGAAGAGAGGGAGAAAAATCAAGGAACAAATGGGAAAATCTTTGAAAAACAATAACTGATCCTACAAATGCCCCAAATTATTGTTGTTGCAGCAAGTATTAAATTGTCTAGACCTGGCCAAATCTGTGTGTTTTACTAAAAATGCACTTACTATTAGCCAAAGATATTGGGACCATTTAAATGAAACCAACAGGCACAGTATTTTAAATAATCCCTGTTTTGGTTCAGTCCACATGCACACCTTTTAAAATGGAAACACTGGACCGAGTAGTAATGACAGGGAAAAAAAAACAAACTCATGCTCCATCTATTTGAACGGGAAATTGTGGATAGCTCAAGACTGAAATGAATCTGATTTCCCTCCTCAGCAGAGGGTTGACTTACTTTACAGCAGAACTGCAGCATTTATATGAAGATGCCCTCCTGCAAAATTAGATTCTTCAAGCTTCACTAGGTACCTGTGTTTGACACACTTGCTTCTGCTTTCAATATTTCCTTGAAGGATGCAAGAGCCTCCAAGGTTCCAAAGTTCAGTTAAACTAAAGACTTACAAGTTCGGTTGCTAACCTAAAGATGCCCCTGCTCAGAAGGCTAGACTATTGAAGTGCAATTGTCAGGAGGGGAAGTTCCTCTCTCTCTCTCTTTTTTCTGAGGGGTATGCTGCTGGGTACTCCCTGGAATGAACAATTCTCCCCCAAATCTTTGTCATGCCTGACAAAGCTGAAGCTGACATAAAATGAGAGATCGGAATCTGAAGAGGAGGTTATGCGGACTTCATTCACATAGAGCAGAGTTTTGAGTGTACTTGTTCTCCTTTTGTTATCTTTAACAAAACTGTGTATGTCTCTCATAACTTCTACCACACAGGTTTTGAACTCTCCAGGAAAAGTGGCCTGTGGCCCTAGCAACCATGGAGCAAGGAGGATGACCAAGTCAACATATTTCAATGAACTTCGGCCTCCTTTCCAGATGAATCTCTTGCTGTTTGACATCATTATTTCCAGAGCCTCCTTAAATCCATATATTCTTATAAAAAATGTGTCACCAGAGAAAATAACTTCATTAATATTATGGAAAAACACCATAATGGGGGCTGAGGAAGGCCATTTGTTGCAGCTAAATCCACGTACACAATGACCTCTGCACAGTGTCCCCGTGTTCCCAAGGAGCTACCCTGGACTCCTCAGTGTCACATAGATACTAACTCACTGACCATTATTACTAGTTGTCACTTTAGAAGCCACCTGCTTTTACAGCCTGATCCTAAAACTTTCCAAAAAGGAGAGTTTCCCACCACTACGTGACAGCATTTTAGGTGGAACTCAACTAGTGGGGACTTTTGCCAGGAACTGCCAGTGACAGGATTTGGAGCTGAGGACTGCAGACCTGGACCCAGCAGGCAACAAAGGGTCTAGCTGTGCCAAAGGGCCCTCTTGCCCCTGCATGTTCCAGTCACCACCTTTTGGCCATCACCTTAGAGCATCAGGGCCTCCTAATGCTGGTGCTCTGATCTCTGACAACAAAGCGGAAATATTTCTTCCACTGGCATTTTCATTAAAGGTTTTGGTGACCTCTCTAACTGCCTCCCATGAAGAAGGCCCAGGACCTGATCCACAGTTTCCAATGCCTTTCTTTTTGGAATAGCATATGATAGCCTGAGGACTGGATCTGACCCTCAGACACATTTTCTATGTCCAGCAGTACTTTTTAAATTGAATATGTTGCTCGTATTTAAACATCTGCTCATGTAGATATTTAGTTACTCTTGAAAAATAAGAAGACCTGGTCATGCTGGTTCTTCATTCTGTCTGAATAAAAATCATCTGATGCTCTAGCTGCCCCTTTATAAAGCAAAGCATCCTCCATTCTGCTGCAACCCCCACCAGGCCCCCTGCATTTTTCTACAGGACTCCCCCAGGCCTGCAGGCCTCAGGCCTCATCTACTCCTATGGGATAAATTCCCACTATTTATCTATCATCTATCTATCTATCTATCTATCTATCTATCTCCTCTTTCTCGTTCTCATCCTCCTTCTATAATTATTATAAGCTAACAACCACAGAATGCCTTTATCCTGACCCAAGAAAACACCACCAGAGGCTTAGAAATGATCAAACTTTCCCCCCAAGTAAGATAAATAGCAAAGAGCTCATTTTGCAAGGGCTCAACATTACCCATCTGGATATCTCAGTATGCTGCTCATGATGCTTTCATTACATTTCTATAATAAGTTGCAGATAATACTGTCCTCCCAAGAGGGATGTTCATGTTCCAGGAAACTTGGAAAACGAGACAGGGGAGGTGAAAAGTCATGTGTGACCTTCACAGGCACACGCAGATAGAGAAACCAGCAGAAAATGAAAAGAACAGCTTCCATCACTCGTTTCAGGCAGGTCAGCTGGGCTTTAATAACAGCCAGGGGAAGGAAGAAGTCCCCAGGAAGGGTCTGCTTGTGATACTCAGATCATTTTCCAGGATACAGATGCAAAAATGAAAGAGGAAAATTCTTCAATGGTGTATTCAGGCAGGAGAGAAACTGTTCAAAATAACACACACACACACACACATACACACACACACATACACCCCTTAGCTTATTTTCTATGATGCTTCATCTCATTTCTTAAACAGACATTTTGTCAGAGGGATTCTCAAATTTGAATGATGGTGTAAGGAAAAGTCCTCGTCTCCTCCCAAGGATGGAAATATATAAGAAGGGGGGAGTGTGAGGGTAGTGAAGCTGCTGGTTCCACAGAATGAAAGCAAGCAAGACTGGGTACAGATTTTGACTTTGGGAGAAAAGGGCATTTGGAAGGATGCAGTCAAGCTGGGTGAGTACTTCTCTCCTCCCAGTTAAAGCCAGGGAGCCCCTAGTGGGCAAGGAACTGCTAGTTGAGTCAAGAGTCCTTGGAAATTCCTGTTGCACAGTTGTGGAAATAGTCATCTGGTGACACTTGTACAGCATCTTGAGGTTCTCTGATCTTTGGTGGGTTGAAAAGGACCACAAGCAGCTTCCTTGCCCAGGCAAGCTCCTTGTTTTGTGCCACTTTCACTGGAAAAAAATATCCTACCACGGCTTGTGACGTCACCACCTAAAATGCCAGGAAACAGAAAACCCACATTTGGTACCATGATCACCATTTTTGCTTCTTGCATCTCTGGGGGTAAGGGCCTTCTCAAATATGGTGTTCTGAAGCCCAGCCTTCATTTTCAGGGCATGTTCAGTAAATGTGTATGGAATGAACTCATGAATGCAGACATGAATGAATGAGCATGCTAGGCTTTGTACAAAATCACTTTTGCATCACAAGTCAGAGATCATACTCAGAGACAAAATGCAGTTAGCAAAGACACTTTGGGATCAGACAGGCTTGGTTGGAATCTAGCTGTGTGTCCTTAGACAAACATCTTTCCCTCTCTGAGTCTCTACTTTCTTACCTGATGAATTAAGATCACAATGTCCATCTGGCAAGGTGGCCATGAGGAATAAGTGAAAGAAAGTCCGTAAAGCACTTAGCCCAGTGCTTAAGAACTCAATAAATGGCAGCCATTGTCATGACCGGCTCGGCAACAACCTGGTTTATTGATTTCTAGCAAGTCTCAATCTAAGGCTGATCCTGCAGATTCCCAGTTGGAAATTTCCTGGCTCACATGCCAGATGGAAACTACTCCTCTACACCCCCACAGTGACCTTGAGCAGATTGCTTCCCAGGATTTCACTTCTGGAACTCTTTATCAAACTCTCTCTGACCTGTCATGCTGATGAGAAGTTTCTCCTCCAGAGCCTGGGCTTGAATAAAACCACAAGGTGAGGGGCGCCTGGGTGGCTCAGTGGGTTAAAGCCTCTGCCTTCAGCTCAGGTCATGATCCCAGGGTCCTGGGATCGAGCCCCACATCGGGCTCTCTGCTCAGCAGGAAGCCTGCTTCCTCCTCTCTCTCTCTCTGCCTGCCTCTCTGACTACTTGTGATCTCTCTCTGTCAAATAAATAACTAAATAAAAATCTTTAAAAAAAAAAAAAAGCCACAAGGTGAGTGCTCTTCCAGCTCTCTTGACAGAACTTTAGAATCTTCCTTCTTTTAAGTCTTGATTTGTCTTTTCTAGCCTCATTCCTACCTGCCTCCCTGAGTCCCCATGTTTTTGTCCTAGAGTGTTCTCTGTGGCATGTCCTAGGGCACTTTATACTTGGCTCTACGTTGTCTGGTTTTTCTCATTGTCCTGTTTCAGTCATTAAAAAATCAGAAACAAGGAAACTCATGTTTTACACAGTCACAAATAACTTGTTTCAGTCAAGTAAAAGTATAGTTAGAATATATATGTGGTAGCGGAGTAGGCCATTTCATGCATAACTAAAGGTTTGACTTCTTTTAAGTTCTCAAATAAAGAGATGACCAAGCAATCAGCATTGCTGAGGTAGTAGATCTTCATGTAAACAAACGAGCAGACCTGGATTCAGGACCTGGCTCTGACATGTGGTATCTCCGGCAGGGTGCCAAGCTTCTCCCCCCTTCAGTTTCCTCATCTGTGAAGTGGAGATACAAAAAGTAGCTATCTCCCTACACCACTGTGAGAACGAATGACAAAATGTGTTCAGCACTGAGTACACTGAGCACTGAACACTAAGAACAGTGCCTGTATAGAAAATACACAGTTGATGCTACCATCATTATAAGTGGATCCAACCACCATTCATTGAGCAACTCTCTTGTGCTAGACCCTGTACTTGTCACTTGAGACACACTGCAAAGAAATACCAGGCAGAGACTCTGACCTCCTGCATTTAAAATCCAGAGGGAGGCAAAGACTTTTGTTAAATAATCACATACTTAGATATCACTGTAATTGTGATGATTGCCTTGAAATGGAGATATGTTGTATTAAGAGAGGAGAAATGGGCAGCATGCCATGCATGAACAGGTCTGGGAAGGCTTCCCTGAGGAGAAGATATTTCATCTGAGATCTGAAGAAGAAGTTGATTAGGTCTGGACAGAGAGGAATATCCCATGCAGAGGAAATGGCACATGTGGGGAATGACCATGAACATTTAAGGAACTAAAAGAAGGTTCAGATGGCTAGAGGATAGAAAATGAGTGGACCAGTGGGACAGATGAAGCTGGAAGAGGAAAGGAAGGCCAAAACACACAGAGACCAGCAGACTCTTCAAAGCAGCTTTGGCTATGGAAGACGTCTCAGGTAGGGGAAAGGGACATGCATGGCCATTCTCTCAGGCAGCATGTAGAGTTGACTGAAAGGGAGCCAATGTGGTGTGACCATTTTGAAGTGCATCCCAGCAGTCCAGGGATGTGGATGACCTTGGATGGACTGTACAGACTTTTAGGGGATATGATTCACAGGATTTGGTGGAGAAGGGGAGTAGGGGCAGGGGGATTTTCAAACTGATGCCTTGGTTCCTAGTTGAGTTTCTGGATGGATATAATGTCAATAACTAAGAAAAGATTCCCTGGATTCAGATTCAGTTGAAGAAAGCGGTTATGGGCTCAGCAGGGAAAGCAATGTGGCACCTAATAGTTCTATAGTCGTATACCTGGGTTCTAATCTCTTGTCTACTACTTGCAGGTTTAAAACTCTCTAAGCGTAATTTCCTTAATGATTTCCACCTATCTTGTGGAGTTGATATGAAAATCAAATGAAAGAATCAACATAGAGCTGTTAGCACAGTGCCTGGCACACAGTAATAATTCAAAACTTGGTTACTAATAGAATTATTTGGGGGCATGTTGAACTGCAATTACACTGAGGCATCTAAGTGGAGCCATCAAGTAAAAATTAAATATACAAATCTGTAGCTAACAAGAGAGTTTTTGACTAGGGATAAAGATTTGTGAGCCATCTCAGTATAGGTGGTCATTAGTAGAGTCATCTTTTCCTCTCTCTTCAGGTTCATGTAACAGAAACTTCTGCCTTCTCAGGAAAAGCAATGGAGAAGAAGCTACTATCTTTGCTTTACCTCTCACTGTTTTGTTTTTTCCCTCCACAAGAGTAAGATTGACTTATCTGACTTATCTGATTAGAAAGACGACAAAGTTCTGACATGTCTGTGACCTTGATTCTTTACTGGGCAAGATTAATGTGCTACCAGGCTCTGTATATATGCATTCATATTCTTTCTCCCTTTATCTCTCCTCTTCTCTCTCCCTCCTTTCTATCTTCCCTCTCTCTGCCTCCCTTTTTCCCCTTAAAACACTATCTGTAGTTCATGTGTGTTTTCCTTTCTGTTTTATCCACCTCTATATGGTAAGCTCCCTGGCAGGTCCTGTCTCTGCAGGGGGAGGCCTAGAGCTACAGTTGACAAATTATCCTGCCTGTGGCTGAGTGAATAAAACCAATTGGGAGAAAGAAGGGTATTAAGTGAGAAGCTCATTTTGGACTTGAATCAAGACTGCATTCTGCAATTCAGCTTTCCCTATAATAAAATTGATAGTTTGATGCCTGCTTGACTTTGTATTTCTCAGTTGGTTCAGACTTTGGTAGGGGGAGAGAAATTATCAATTGTGCCTTTTAAATCCCAACAGTAATTGAAGCAATAACTGATGTCAGTGAGATAATCTCAGGAGAAATGTACAGTAATAAGAGGACCTAGAACTCAGTCTTAAAGAACCCTTTTTTAATGTTCTGGCTAAAGAAGGATTGTCAAGGAGGAGGAGAGGGGAGGCAGAATAGGATAGAAGTGTGTTACACAATCAAAGAGAAGAAAGCATCTGTGGAAGGAGGGAATGATCAACAATTCAGGAGGTTATCAAGAAGTTGGGTAATATGAATGTCCACATTTTTCTATTAGATTATTCTTACGGAGGTCATTTAATTGCCTTGGTAAAAGTTCTTTTTCAGGAAAGAGGGACAGAAGCTGAAATGCTATAGGTTGGGAAATGATTGGAAGGTGAGGAAAATGAGGAAGTTCAGTAGGCAAGTTATCGAGAAATTAAGCTTTGGAAAAACAGAGCAAGATAGAGTGGTAATTTATCTCTCTAAAACCCTCTTCTAGATCTCAGTCCCAAGGAATCCAGAGAGCATGCATTTCACGGCTAGCTAGGAAAATCTTGGCTCTGTGTATTAATTCCCCCACCCCCACTCCCACACCACACTCCCCATTTAATCATGGATCCATAGGCGCACTGCTCACGGACATTTTTTTTTCCCCTTCAGAACTATGTTGAAACACATCTCTTACATAAATTGAACTTTCCAATTCAATTGATTCATTTGACCACAAGGTCCATCCCAATGAGCCCTCTACCAGAAAATATGAATTGGGTCACTGTGTTTTCTTGGCAAGGGTCATTGGGAGTCATCCTCTCTTTTCAGGGGTGTTATAGCACCTGGAGTATTTTATTTTGTTAGACTACCTATCACAAAGTACAGTAATTACTTCTTCACCTATCTGTAACCACCCTCAGCTAGTAAACTTCTCTAGGGCAGGGATTTAATCATTTTTACTTGTGTCACATAGTAGGAACTCAATAAGTGATTGTGAAATAACTGAGAAACAGGCAGCATCCTTCCCCATGCCCGTGGTGATGTCTGTTGACAAAATTGGATTTCTGTGTTGGAGACAGACCAGAGGAGACTGAGGAGACATAATGACTAAATGCAATATGGTATTCTGGATAGGCTCCTGGAACAGAAGAAGGAAATCAGTGGGAAAAGTAGTAAATGCCCTCAGAGCACTCAGCCTGAGGCATTGAACCCTACCACTTACACCCAATTCTCTTGTTTTTTAGAAAGAGTGGAGAGATGTTTAATCCCTTCCTCTGAAACTGTCCAACAGAAGGGTGTGGAAAGGTCAAATGAGATCTGAGACTCTCTTTACTAAACAAGTTCGCCTTCCTTAAAAAAAGAAAAAAAAAATTTTTTAGAGAAAGGTGGCAACCTCCTTTGTAGGACCCCCACCTTGTTTTCCTTCACACACAGGATCTTTTAAATGTGGGAAGAGCTCTGCTTGCAGGGTGTGTAAGGAGCTAGATCACAACTTATTCCACTTAGTTTCATCTGTAATATTTTGTTCTCATGCCTGAAGGCTTCCTGGAGAGCATATTTAACAGTCACATGGCAATGAGTATTAAATAAAATACCTCCTGCTTTGTCCCCTTCTTATAAGGGAATGTAGATCTTCCCTACCCCTATAAAAATGAAGGTTTTCTAAGAAACTACTTGCATCTGCAAAACAATGGTAAGGTCTGTATCAAGAGCACAAAAACCAATCAGAGAGAATGGCAGATTCAGAAATATCTAGGTGGTACTAAGAAGCCATAAAAAGGTCTGTGATGTTCTGAGGCTACGAAGTGTATGACTGTAGTCGAATGGTAGTTCAAATAGCTTGGGTAACATGCCATAGAAGACAATAACAGTAAAAACGGCAGTGACAACAGCACTTAATATTTGCTTACCCCTTGAAAGCAAGACACTGGGCAAAATACAGGATGTTATGTCATTTTATCCCCCCAGCAAAACTGTGGATTAGTCCTACTATTTCTTCATTTTATAAACGAAGACACTTGCTCAAGGCTATTACCCAACAAATAAGAGATATAGCCAGGATTTGAATGCAGATATTCTGGCTCTAGAACTTGCAATCTTACCACTTCATGATATCACATTTGGATTTGTAAACACTGACCCACAATTCCAGTTCTCGAGTCCATTATGGAAAAGACAAGGAGCATAAATGCAGTGGGAGCACATTCTTTGTGTGACTCACTAAAATTCTATGCAGACGTTGTCAATTTGAATGTTCTCTGCAGTTTGACCATCTAATTATTTCCTGTCTCTCAAGAACTAATCAAATCTAGAAAATTATTTCTAACTAAAAAGTATTCCAAATGTACAAAAAAGCAGAAAAACTATAAGATACACTTATATAAGTTTTTAAAAAAATCTATACACATCAGTGCAGGGACTCCTCTCCATTACTCCCCTTGTCTCCTTCTTTGGTACCATCCATGGTTGACCAAATCTCTCTGGACTTTATCTTCAGAAAATAAGGCGAAAAAACCTTGCATCCACCTGACCCTTGACTTATTCCTACAGAGTCTGAAACATTCCAGTTCAACATGTTATTTGTTGGTCTAGGTAATGCCACTCCAAATCCTTTTTTGGAAAGAGCTATCACAGAAAATAAATTATATATTAATATTTGCCAGGCAACATACTAAGTAGTAGAAATACAAAGATGATAAGCCCACTCTCTGATAGCAAATTGATGCACTAATTAACATTAATAGCTTAATTGGTAATAACAGTTTAAAGCATTACCTCATCTAATTTAGATGTTATCATCTTCATGGGGTCCTTCAATGTTCAAACTCAAAGGAATAACTTCTGGTGTGAATCCAGCACACATGGTAGATTAGAGCAGAGTGGAGGACAGAAGATGGGGAGGAAAACTCTAATTCTATTACATTAAAAATATATGTGAATGAAAGAGTCTTTGGGAGTATCCTTACATCCTCTTTTTATATGGTCTATCTAATCGAGTTGGTGCTGGGTGCCAAAGCAAGTCATATGTTCATGGTTAAACCCATGCATCTCACACAGTTTACTTAGAAACTTGTCTGAGCCTTAGAAGGAATCCTATACAACAGTGCTTCTCAGATTCTACTGTGCATACAAATCCCTAGGGACCTCTTGTCAAAATGCAAATTCTGATTCAGAAAGTCTTAAGTGGGGCCTGGGAGTTTGCTTTTTTAACAAACTTCCAGGTAATACTGATACATCTGGTTCTGGGACCATACTCTGGGAAGCAATGCTCTCGAATTCCTTCTACTTTATCACCGCCCAGCGACCACCCGGACTTAACTTGGATTCTTCCATTGATAGAGAATTTACTACCTCTTAAAGTAGTTTTTTCAAGCTTAGACTACTCGAATCTGTTATTCTCACCCATTAAATATTGTTCTGCCCACCAGGGCCATAGAAACAGGTTTAGTCCTTGTCTCAGGTAACACTCATGAGAGTGACATACCAGGTCAAAGATCAATAATTTCTTGACATACTAATTCCCAAGTATGTGTGATGGGCAGGAGTTATAAAAAATAATTCCATTCAGAAAGGTAAGTGCATCCTCCAAAGTCATACCCAGTGATTATTTTCACTCTTTGTGGTAACTTGGCATTTCCCTAGATAAATATAGACAAATCATAGACCATAGCCATGGCCTCCACCTGCTTGTCTCAAACAGAAGTCAGTTCATCCCTTTCCTAGAGCCCCACCAGGCCATCACACATCCTATTCTGTTCTCCCCAGCTATTACAACATAAACATTCTAGCACTACCACTGATGAAGAGATTTCTATTTTCCTTGCACATTATCATAATACAACAGGATACACTCATTTTTCCATCTTTGATTGGAGGGACTGGAAGAGGAGAAAATTCAGGAAGAGAATGATACATCTTGATCTATAGAGAGAAAAGACAATTTAAGGCTAATATGGACCTTATGAATTTTTTTCTCTGAAAAGAGAGAAGAAAAATGAAATACCTTAACCTTTTGACTCTTGTCACACTATTAATTTAATGGTAGCACTGCAAACACTTGTAATTTCTCCAGCAGGTTTTTGGTATCTCGTTCTAAGTAAAGACTGGAATAAGAAAAGAATGGACACAGAGAAGCCAGCACAGAAGCACAAATGGGGCTTATCTGCTGTCCTCTGATTCAATAAGGGCTGTTATGAAAGACTTCACATACGGGCTGGGAGGGCCAACAACAGGAATTCATGGCTCTTTAGCCTGTATTGTTCATCAACAATTTAGGAGTCTGAAACCTTATTGCTAAATATTACTGTTTCTTCAGTGAGATGAGAAGAGCAATTGAGATGACAAACAAAAAGCAGGAGCCAAATGCTACCACTTGGAGAATCTGGGTTGTACAGAAGCATTTGCGTGAACGCTTATCTATCTGAATCAATGAGCCATTTGGTTTAGCACAAGATTAGAGCACCGGGGTAATTCGGGAATCTCTTACTCTGACCTTCCCTCTAGCTAAGCCTGTGCCTTTGAAAGCTTATAAATTTCCCACTTAAATTCTAGCATCCTATAGGCCTTTTGAGGATCACTGAGATTCAGATTATGTTGGCTCTGGGTGAATGTGGGGAACAAACAATGAAGTTGAAACAAAGCAGGGACCACCACATCCATGCCGTACAACCTACAACACAGGATCATCTAGTGGAACTGCTGTCAAAGATAGATTAAGTGTCTGAAGGTTTTGAACGTAAGCAACAACTTGGTGGTTAAGTAAAAATGGGAAACTGTCAGGGGCCAATACCACTCAAGTGTAGAAGTCCCACTTCCTACTTGTCAGCTAAATGCCAACCGGTATGAATTGATAGATTGACAAGATCCAAAGTTGAGATTACTCGGCATGCATAGCTTCGTAACTCTGCTTTCCCTGAAAAGCTTAGAGAAGACAAAGAAGGGGAACCACGCCACCCCCTAACTCCCAGCACATACACTCTCGTCACCACCCTGTACCAAATGGGAACATTTTCAGGCCCGAGTTATGATTTAAATGAAGCGCACCACACCAATATTGTGTGGTGCCATCTGTTATTTTATATTTCACGAAATTTGGCCAGTTTTGAAATATTATAATTATATCTCCTCCATTACGTATGCAACGCAGACATTTTCTGAAACATAAATACAGTATGTGGGAAATGTGACTGTATTTATAGCCATTGGCTGGTGGAAAGCAAAAGGGCAGCTGGCACCCAATGACAGTCTGGAGAATACAGCCTGCCAAAGGAGCAGAGCCCCCAGGTCGGAAGCTTGCCTCTCAATACCACATCCTGTTCCCTAGGGAGGGAGGGAAGCTCCACAGTTCACAGTGGCTCATGCCCCACTCATATTTCAAGGAAGGTCACATCTGCTATATTTCAAATTGTCCAAGATCAAGCATGTCTCCCTGACTTGGACCTAGAGTCAAGGAGTGGGAACACAAGGGGCACAGTCCTAAAGACAGAACCTCCACCCCAAATGCTTCCCCCAGTAGTGCTACAGAGGAGAGATAATGGCATGGGAGGAAGGCAGAGTCCAAAGAATCAAAGGACCCGGAGTTGGGTGAATTTGCTGTCAGAAGGGAACTCTATCCCAGGATGGCCAGCGCCGCTTAGCCCTCAGCCCTTCAGCTTGCTTCTAGAAAGGGGAATTTGGAGTTTAATAGCTTGCTCAATTTGGGTGTCAAGGCATGTAGGAAGACAGCCAGATTTAGTCAAAGCCTCCAGTGGATGTTCTCTGGAAACTCTTTCATCTTCAGAGGAAAAATAGTGTTGTTTAGTTGAGTTGTTTTTCTTCAAATACTGCAAAGTGCTTTACAATAACAAAGGAAAGAAAGCAAATGACAAGTATTTGAGTTTCCCTTTCTGTCTCTCCAAAACAAAGGCATTATTCAGTGATGAGAGCTATTTGATAACTCCAGGCAATTCTGCCACAGTCTTCACACCCATCCTGAGGAGTTGCTACAAACTTTTCTCTGACAACACTAACTGCTATTGCTCTGGACAATACAGCTCAAGAAGATGTTCATTGGTACTGCATCCTTTTTTTTTTTTTTTTTTTATTGGAGTTAGTTGCTAACATTTAAAAATCAGAGATTTCACATAAAACTGTTTCTCTTGAAAAATTATAAGAGCTGGCATCATTGGGTGAGTATTTCTGCCCAGCAACAATCTGTTCTGAGCAGCAGCTGCCCCCACTAGAGAAGCCCCAGTCTCTACCCGCCCTGCGAAGCCCCTCCACTCATTCATGTCACCTGCCTGGCCCTTAGGACACGTGTGTTTGTGACTCTTGAACTAGGCAATTGAATTTATGAAAAAATATAGACGAAGAGATTAAGGTAAGGGCTTTTTTTCCCAATGTAGGGTTGGGGAAGCGTTAAAATATATCTGTAAACTCTCTAACAGGAAATTAAAGTAAAATTTATAGGCCTCTGGATTTTTTTTTAAACCTTCTAAAAGTGAAAAGATATA
The DNA here is from genome assembly GCF_010015895.1 of Lontra canadensis. Classification (NCBI taxonomy): domain Eukaryota; kingdom Metazoa; phylum Chordata; class Mammalia; order Carnivora; family Mustelidae; genus Lontra; species Lontra canadensis. The sequence goes on from NW_022631030.1 coordinate 17,175,917, forward strand.
TCTGCATTATAGCTCTTATACTGTTATTTTAGTCATCTGTTTATTTATCATTCTTTATCAACAAACTGAGCAATTTTAGGGCAGGAGCCAATTCTTCTTTGCATACCAGTGTCTGTAACAATGTTTGGCACATAGTAGATCATAATCTATGGAAGAAAGCAAAGTAGGAAAGCGTTAGCAAAGCCAGAAGTTATGAGCCAGATTGAGTCTACAAGAGATTCCATTCTCAAAGATCCCAGTCTAAGAGTCCCCTGATTGTGTTGGGTCCCAAATACAAAGCAATACATTCCCTTGTCAGTGCAAAAAGGAGACAAAATTCCTCCCTCCCCCCACTTTGCTTGGCTGATCTCTAATGATAATCGGGGAAGGGAGAAGGATGCCCACCTACAACACCAAACCCTGGGCTTTGGGTGACAAGCAGCATGCAACTCAGTGACAGCTGCTTTTCCAGTATGAGCTGGACAATTGAACACCAGTAAATCACTGTCATCATGCTCCAACTGTAGCTTCAAGGAGAGGAAGCAGAGTTTTGAATGAAATATCTCTGACTCCAAGAGGACAGGACCCTGTAGAGTGATTTGATCAGATGCTAGTTTCTACTGCCTTAAGGATGAAGGAAACCCAGAGAGGCAGTAATAAAAAGGAAAGTATTTATGAAGTTCCTGTCTTCTCACAGAATTCCTGTTAGAATCCAACAAGCAATCAAAGAGCAAACTGAGAACCAAAAATCCTTGAATCTTATCACATACCCACCTCAGACACAGCCATGGGGGAGAAACTCGTAAAATTAAATAAACGAAGTTTATTTTTTAAAACTGTTACTGAGTATACTAATATATCTAAGGCCTTCACAAACTCTACATTGAGAAATAAATGTTATCTCCACTCTTCTACAATATATTGTCTCATAGGAGTTTTCAATAAATGGTGTAAATTCAGTGATACCATTGACCCAATTCTCTCTGTACACAGGGCATGCCTGATGCTAACATCAGAGAGAAAACAAAAATTTGCACCTTCTCTCCAGCTGTCTTGAGTCCTCTAGCCTAGCCCTCAGCATCCTTCATTTGGATTTCTTTCTTCTTTTTTAATTTTTTTTATTTTTTTAAGATTTCATTTAATTATTTGACAGAAGGAAAGTACGAGCTAGAAAAGGGGCAGAGGGACAAGCAGACTCTCCTTTGAGCATGGAGTCTATGTGAGGCTCAACCCTAGAAGCTTGGGATCATGACCTGAGCCAAAGTCAGATGCTTAACCAACTGAGACCCAAATGCCCCCCCCACACACACACCAATCTGGATTTTGGGACTAGCATGCTGAACGGTATTCCTGACTCCACTTTTGCTGGCTCTTCAAATAATGTCTCCATCTTGCCACTGGATTAAACTTTTTTATTACACAAATCTGATCACATCTGTACCCTCCCACTTCAACCTGCTTAGTGTTTCCCAGGGATTTTCATTTGTATAGATCCAACAAATATTCATGCCTACCCTGAGGCAGGCATTAGCATGAAATTCCAAATTCTTTGGCACAATGCACAAGGCATTCTACTGGGTGGTCCTCACCTATCTCTTCAACATTACTTCTCACTTCTCACTACTTGCCTTTCTACACTCCTGTCCAACTGAGCTCCTTGAACACTCCATGGAATAATGAATGCATACATGGCCATTTGTAAAGAAAGTCTCCCACTTTTTCAAGAATTTTCAATCTAACTTAATTAAAGAAACTGCCATGCATGTCACCCCCCTTCCACAGCACCACACTCTGGCCTCCCCCTCCTCTACTGAGATACAAAAAGTATTTTCTGGTCTCGGCTCATGAACACCAACCATTTGGCTCCTGACTCCTCTCTCTAGAATAATAGACCGTCCAGTCTGGTTAATCTCTAACACTTCACCTTGTTTCACTGTTCATCACAGCATTTATCATCAGCACCTGATGCAACGTTATATACCTGTTTGTCTATTGTGTGCTTTCCCCCTGAGGATATTGGTGGGCACTTTTTCTTATTTACTGTGCATCCTCAGTGCCTTAGAACTGGGCTTGGCGAAAAGCAGATGCCCAGTGATCTGTTGAATACATGAGTGAATGGATATCAAGGTGAGATGCTGAAAATCTGATGAAGACACTACAAGCAGAAACCTATCCCTGGTGACTTTCATAGTATTTTCACCATAATAAGAATTCTTTTCATTAAGAATAATAAATCCACTCTCATTTAAGGGATTTAAATGACAGGTGGTTAGGATGGTTATTTATGCTTTCAGGAAATACTTAACAGGAAAGAGGAAACCATAAAATCTGCAGGGGAGTGTCTTAAAAAAAATAACAAATTCATTGAGATATAACCCACCTACCATACAATGTACTTACAGAAATTGTAGGTTTCAATGGTTTTAGTGTATTCACAGCTGTGTGCAACCATCATTACAGTCAATTTTGGAACATTTTTATCACTACAGAGAGAACATACCTTTTAGCTACCACCTTCCTATTCCCACATCATCCCCATCCTTAAGCAACCACAGATCTACTTTCTGTGTCTATGGACTTGCCTATTCTGAACAGTTCATATGAAGGGAATCATATAATATGTGGTCTTTTGTGACTGACTCCTTACACTTAGCATAATGTTTTGAAGGTTCATCTATATTGTAGCATGTGTCAGTACTTTATACCTTATGGTAGTCAAATAATATTTTATTCTATAACATCCACTATATGTATATACCATATTTTGTTTATCCATTCATCTGCTGATGGACATTTGAGTTGTCTCCACCATTTTGCTATTGTGAGTAGAGCTGTTATGAAAGTATACACACAAGCTTTTATTTGAACAACCATTTTTTTAATTCTTTGGGGTATATACCTAAGAATGGAGCTGGGTCTTATGATAATGTTATGTTTAACTTTTTGAGGAACCACTAGATTGTTTTCCACAGTGACTGCTTCATTTTAAATTCCTATCAGACTAACGCCTTTTTAATTTCATAAAGATGTAGACAATTCATCACATGTAAAAATATTATGTTAGAACCCTTTAAGAAAGTTTTTCTCCTTATTCAGAATATTATATGCAATTGTTCTACCTTCTTCAATATGGCTGTGTGTCTTAGCTTCCAAAACTCGTCCAACTTCTAGCCAGTCGACCAGTATCTCACTGTATTATTGCAGCAGACTGGAGGTCTCCCTTAGCAGCTGGACCTCAGCCATTCTGAACCTGGGCACAAGTTTTATGACTCATGAGCTGTGTAGTTTGGCATGACATGTCTCATCTGTAAGTTGGCCTAACATTACAGTGGGTCTTATAACACTTTCTCTGGTACTTCCGGTTTCATTGTTCTAGGGAAAAAGAAAAAAATTTTAAAAAGCCTTCTCTGAATTGGTCCCATCAAGTTCATACTTATACAAGGCTCTGGTCCTTTTTAACATGTATGATGGAAGAGTACATGTAATAATTCTGTACATTCATTAGTGGAAAAGTGAAGTTACTGAATTTTAAGCTGAAATTTTATTTAACCGCACAGTGTGTATAAAAATGACAGTTTTGCTATCTTTAGCACGCAGGATGCTCCAGTCCCTTTCAAACCCTATGGCTTCTCAGGATCTTTCACTCAGCCCTAGTCACATATTTATATTTCCTGTCTGGACACTGGAAGCCATATAAGGGATCACTGAGAAAGTGTTTTACTTCCTGTGAGAGCATAATATATCCAGGCCTCCACAGGCTCTGAAGAAGCGTTAATTTAAGTACATTTTCTATGCTAATTACAAATTCTTTTCCAGGGACCTTTTCATTGAAGAGGCTGGGCCACATGGTGTGCAGTGAAATATGCATTTGAATCCTTAACCCCATCCCCACCTAGCTGGGTAATCTCAGAAAATTAGTTGATATCTTTGAGCATCAGTTCCTTTATCTGTAATATTGGGATAATAATATCTACCTCATTGGGTTCTTGTAATAATTAACTGAAATAGGGGTCATAAAAGTTATTATTATTTTTTGGTATCTTCCTTCCCCTAGGAGTCCTTATTGGTTGGGTCATAGCCATACACATTTGAGAGAAATGTTTTTTAGTTTGGGATAAATGTGAGGTATCGGTGCTGATTCCTTATTGAACAATGAAATGGCTCTCCTGCCCTGTGCTGGTATTTCACTCTCCTATGTCTGTGTTCCTTCCATTGTAACAGCTGACATGTTCACATTACACAGAATATCAGCTATAGGATAATTAGAATTGTGGCAAAGGAAAAGAAACGCTGGACGATCCCACTGGAAGACTTGATGTTGTTCAAGGAGAGTAGCTCATATGCCAGCCTGTGCAATGCAACTCACCCTGTTTGTTCCTGCCACTTGTATCAGCTGAGATGAAAACTATTATTTTTTTGGGTGGCCTTATATCAACACTTCTCTAAAAACAAGAGAGGGGCTGATACTCTGCACCAGCAGGTAGCATCCCCCAACAACTACTGCTTGAATCGATTTATCCTGTTAATGGCATTTCTTTTTTAAAAATGTATTTTAGAATTCAGATGTTCCATTAATTTATACTGGTGTTTACCACAGTTGGTAGATGTTTAGAGGATTTTATTATTTATTTAGAAGTACTTAGAAAATAAAAAGTATCATAGAACTGAAATGTAATATTCTCAATAGTAGTAAGAGTAATAAAATAATGATAACATATTTCTTTTGCATAAAATCTTTAAAAGGCTTATGACTGGAGAACTCATATTTCTTGTCTTGAATAATGAAAGTGGGATCCTGCAGTCCTCACTTGCAAAGTTATTTCACAAAGGGAGAGCACAAGGGTCCATCTCCCAATGAGAAACAGACCAATCAGAATGGCTAGTGAGGAGGAATGGTTTGATGGAATTACAGATGTAATCTCCTCTAGAGAAAATGCCAAACTTCTATTTTCTGAGATAAATAATGTTGATGTAAGTATAGAATTTTTTTTTTTTTTTTTTTTTTTTTGGCAGACTGATGGTGGACCTTGAGCCATGCAAACCAAAGACATATCTGATAGACTCTGGTTTGTTTCATAAAAGAGAAAGAGAGAGCTAGTGAAACCTTGAATCAAAAATGGTTCTACCTTTTCTGTGAAGATCCCAGAATATAAAAAGCTTTCAAAAAAGAGTAAATAAAACCAAACCAACAGAATATCCTATGAGCTCTCTTTTTTGGTTCTTCTCTTTTCCAATACCTTTATTTCTAATAGTTTACCACCCAAGTTTCCTAAAAGTTTATTTTCATCAGTAGGATTCTTTGCTAAGAAAACCTTCATGATAGTTTCATTAATTCTTTAGTCTTACTATAAATGCACTCCAGAATTGAATCTCAACTGATATTCCTAACTTATTTCCCTTATGCCACTATAAAAACTCGGCAGCACCCAGGTCTTATCCAAGCCTACTAGCTCCAACCTGCATTCATGATCAGCAAGCACATCTAGGCTCATCGTTGCTTCCCCTCCACACCCAGCTCTTGTTCCATTTTCTCTTTGGTATCTTCTTTGATTGCCCAGGCACCTACCTTCAGTGTCTTTCAGCTACTCTGAAAATATTATCTGTATGTATCATTTCCTACTGTATATCTGCCATGCTTTTTTTCAGAAATTCAAGGACAGGGTCCATCTTGCTCCTATTTTTATTCCTAACAACTAGAATGCTTCCCTTTCCCTAGGAAAAAATGCCAGAAATGTTTGTTGAAAAGAATATTAGCAGCACAAAAATGCTTTACCAAGGCCCTACAGAGTCTTCTCCTTGTAGAAAGCAGATAATTCCTTACCTTTTTCCTAATTCTTTTCTCAAAAACGATAGCCAGGAAGCTTCTGGCCTTCTCCACACTCCCCAGAGAGAGGATGTGGGTTGGAGATGGCCTCAAACAAAGGAATCAGTAGCTCTCATGTAGATGATGTTCCCAGGAGATGGGACCATGCCAAATCCAGTTTTCCTTTTCAATGCACTTGGCTGGAGTCATATACCTAGTGGTTGAGGCCCATCCGAGAAGCAACCAATTCAAGCAAGGTCCAGCTCTCTGAGAGGGGAACTTGGCAAACTCAAGTTGCCACAGTAACTGGACTCCCAGCTTCAACATTTCTGTCTTATGTTTTTTAGTTTGGGGTTTATGTTTTTTCCCTTCCTTTAACCTCCAAGTGTGTGAGAAAATGTCTGCCAGGGGAATTAAGAGAATATATTGCATATAAGTAACTAGGAACCATGGGGATTTAAAGGTCTCTGAGACTGAAAAAGAATAACACATAGGCCTTGGAATCTAAGCAACAGGATATTAGAACTGTGGGTTGTAGTTGGCTTCACAGGCCTCTTGTGTAACCCCCTTCTTTATACAACCAATTTTTCATGTCATAAATACCACATTCCATTTTTCTAAAACATCAATAATCTTACATTTCTCAGGGCTGGTAGTATTTTTTAGAGAAATAGAGCTTAAAACATGTTCAGAAGGGCCATTTGCCATGTAGATAGTCCCCAATTCACTCAGCTTGTATTCATGCCAGCCTGGAAATATCATCAATCATTCATTCAATATATCAACTGGACCAAGGTATGGGCATAATTCTTGGAGACAGGAAAAGAGATAATACTCATGGGGACCTGAAGACCAAGGAACATTTGTGGAAGGTTGTTCCAACCCTGTCATTTTCTCATTGGTAGCTCCAACTATGAATGGCTAGTCTAGGCCCTATGTGAAAGAGATGAATGACAAAGCTTGTGGTCGGATGAAATCCTCCCTGATAATGTTTTGTCCTGGGTTTCTGTGCCAGCACAGTAGTTTTGGCAGTTTTAAAGTCGTAATGAAAATGGAGTACCCTAACTTTGCCAATTACAGAAAGAATGCTGCTTATCTCTCCTGTTAGCTGCTAAGATGCCTTAAGGGATTAGATTAGAAGACATAGACAGAAAGAGGGAAGAGTTATTAAATTTTAACCTGACACAGAGAAAAATTAGAAATAAACAGATGAGAAATAGAATATCTTACATTTCAGTTAAGTTGATGAGATCATCACTAAGTTTCAGCTGTATAAAAAGAAGCAAATTCAATACACACACATATATATTACACATACATATTTTGCATTTATACATATAAGACTACCTATATCACATGTAAGACTACATATCATATCGTACATATAAGACTCTGTCTATATGTATATAGTTTTAGCATATGCTGTCATGTATGCAAGTGGTCTTTAATGCAATATGCAATTTCCAGTAAACTATGCAGATGAAGATTTCAAAAAATGCTTTTCTTCTGGCACACAGCTGTACATGTGTGGCATGCATCATTTCCAGAGGACATGATAATAATTTATCAGTTTTAGGAGTTAAACTGAGCCCATAGAGATAATTAGCTCAGGCATGCAATGATAAACATGTCAAGATAAGAGAAGCATTTATTTTCTTAAACAAGAAATGAGGATGTGATGGGAAATGTTATTCTGTGGTAGGTGAACAATATGCTCATAGTCAATCTTCCATAGTAAACTGTTATAATTTGTGCTAATCTGTATTGGTCAGGAGATACCTAGTTATAGGAAGAATTAAAATCATGACTAGAATTCTAGAGCTCAAAACAAGCACCATCTGGGTCTTCAGGTCAATTTTCTTATTCCCGGGTAAGACCCCACTTAATCCAGCATCATTCATCATCATCATCATTTTCATTAATATGTTTTGTCCTATATGTCACGAAACCTAATTTTTTTTTTAAATTTTTCACCTACAGATACATTTCAACATCTCAGAACCATGTTGAAGTCAGGATATTTCTCCTAATGTTTTCTTTAAATCTACCACTACCACCAAAAAAAAAAAAAAAAAATCAATTTCCTATTGTTTTATCTTCTATGAAGAAAAGAGGCAATTTCTACTAGACTATATGGGAAAATATTTGGAAATTTGGAACCAAATGAAACAGCAACTGAAGTAGAGTACAAATTACTAGATGCCAACAAATATATTTCCTTGAATAAAATCCAGTGGTTTTAAGACAAATCATCAGTTTTATTTTAGCTTCTTACGGCATCAAAAAAAAATTTAAACTTCTCTTGTAAGATACATTAACATTTCAGAACCATTAAAATAAGGGCAATGTGCACCTTAGAATCAAGAAAATATGGTTTGTTTGTTTTGGTTTATTTCATTGATTTATCACGCTAATATTCTCATGAAAGTGACAATGCAGTGACTATACAGAATATGACAACCAAGACTTATTCCTGGGTTCATGAAACACTGGGATGAACTTTACATATATTCATAAGTATCACCAAAAAAAATTTTCTCAGTCTTAATGTCATATCAATAGAGAAAAAGTCAGACTGAGTAGAAAATGAATGACAAGGTGTCAGATGCTCTCTTGTAGATGTTTCAGGGATGAGGACTGTGCCAAATTGTTTTTTTTTTTTTTTTCCCCAGGCACTTGGCCTCTGGCTTTTAGGCAATGATCGATTCAAAATAGAATGTGAGATTGCCACTCTGAATAAGACATATTAATGGGCAGTAGACTAACTCCACCTGAAATAACCATAAAACTGAATGAAAACATTAGGCAATTGTTTTCAGGCATTGGACAATAGGCAGTCCCAAACCTCAAACTTTGAGACAGTGAAAACTCGTAAGATGAACCCCATGATTACCATACATGTGCCTGCAGATGATTTGCTGATTTTAGCACCACAAGGTGAAGCCTAAACATGACACATTAGCTCTACTACCCTAAAAATGTGGAGTTCACTTAGGGGTAGTTTAAGAGGCTGGAATTCTTTACATTAAAAAAAAAAAAAAAAAAAACCAGAGAGAAGGAGAAACACATTTCTGTTGCCATGAGTCTACACCCTCAGCCAAAGTCTGAGTTCCAGGTGCCCAGGGTGGGACTAGACAAGACTTACCATGGACTGAATTCTACAGGCTGAGAACAAAAGAATGATTTTCAAGTTCAAGCAGTTCTTGAGGAACATTGGGAGTATTGCCCCATTCGAGTGGATAGATCTCATTAACATCTCAGTTACTCCCTCAAGAATCTAGCTGAGACACCAGAGAGACCATTCATTAAGATTAAGGACCAAGCCCTAGAGCAAATCATCCTAATAAAGTCTAATGGCAAGCACTGCCTAAGTCTTCCCAGGAACTAGAGTTTAAAGTTGAGTATTGTTGTTAGAGGAACTTTGGAAGCACCACAGTCTTTCCACAGATCATCCCAATAAAACAAGGCCACAAGTCAGTAACTGAACTACATTCTAGGTAAAAAAGTATCACTTTTCACAGAAAAATCACAGAATCCAGTCTCTGCTGTGTATCATCAACAAAGCCCACCAAATTATAAAAAAAAATCACTAGTATGTAAAGAATAGGAAAATATAACCCATAATAATGAAAAAAAGTAGTTAATAGAAATATATCCTCAAATTACCCAGATTGGCTTTAGCAGATAATGATTTAAAATAGTTTTTATAAATATGTTGGAATTATTTTTTTACTTTAAGGAAGATGTTGTCTTAATGAGAAAACAGAGACTATCAAAAGAAAAATGAACATTGTAAGCAACAGTAACAACAAAGAACCAGAAGAAAATTCTATGAGAAAAAAGTACAATAGCTAAAATTTCAAAAATTTCCAGTCTTAACAGTAGATTGGAGGTAGCAGAGTAGTCAGTAAGCTTGACAGATATCAATAAAAACTATCCAATCTCAACACAAAAGAAAAATAATTTTAAGTATATAAGGTGATGGAGGTTAACTAAACATTTTGAGGCAATTATTTTTTAATATACGTATGTCAAGTCATTATGCTGTACACCTTAAACTTATACAGTGTTGTATGTCAATTATGTTTCAATGCAATAAATAAATAAATGTGTAAAATTTTAAAGAAGTATCTAACTTTAATCAAAGTGAAAATAGCCTTAGGGATCCATGGGGCAAATTTAAACAGTTTACCATGTAAATAATAGTTACTAGAGAAAAGAATGGGAATGCAACAGAAAACATATTTGAAGTACAATAGTTGAATATTTGCCAAATTTGGTGAAAAATACCAACTTTTAAATTCAAGAAGTTCAACAAACCCACACAAGATAAATATAAGAAAAATTGTAGCTAGTCACAACATAGGCAAACTGCTAAAAAAAAAAAAAAAAAAAAAGGGAGGGAAAAAAAAAAAAAAACAACTAAAAAAAAAAAAAAAAAAAACGAGGGAGAGAAAGAGACAGAAAATCTTGAAACAGCTTATTGTGGTAGTAGGAAGGTAAATATTACAGATAGGGAAAAAGCCACATGGATTATCAGATTTATTTCCAACTTAGAAACAATTGTCACCATAAGACAATGTAACAACATTAAGGGCTCAGAGAACATCATCTCTCAATCTTGAACTCTGTATCCAGTAAATATTCCTCAAAATTGAGGATGAAATACAGACATATTTAAATAAATGAAGGCTGAAATAATTTTTCAACACCAGATATATAATGCAAAGAGTGCTGAAGAACAATACCAGTTGGATGCTCAGTTCTATAGGGAGGCAAGAAGAGCAGCAGAAATGGTGAATAAGTAAGTAAATAGAATATACTATATTTTTTCTTGTTTATTATTTCCTTAAAAAAGACATCTAGCTCCAAATAGTTCTTACTTATCGTGATAGTGTGGAATTATAAAAATGACTAAGCCCCTTGAAACCATACAAAGTGATATTAATAATTGATGAGAAAATTATGATGTTCCACAATCTTTTTTGAAATTCTTTGTCAAAATATTAACTCTCTTATTGTTGATTATGTAAATGCATAAGAAAGTGGGGTAAATAGCAAAATTACTATTTATTCAGTATACTGTAATTGAGAACATTAGAAACATTGAGAATTGAAATATTTTCATTGCAAAAACAAATATCAGGAGTAGCTTGAAGAGTGTTTGCCTTCTCTTCATTTAACTTATGATACAGAGTGAACATTTTTTCTATGCCTTGGAAAAATTTTAACTCCTTTTTAAAGTTTGGATCAGTTCCTAACAGATTACATTTTTAACTGATTAAGACTTTGCACTTTCAATGTCATGAAGTATTTCTGAGAGTTTTTGAAATGTGATTCATTTATTTTTGGGGTGGCATTATTTCTTTGAGGACACCATCATCCTTTTTAAATCACAACTACATTCTTCATTTATGATTGTAATACTGTAATACTGCCTCCACTAAATCCTTTGGCTGAATATCTAGAATCTCTCAAATGCTAGCAGGATCAACATTTCCCAATGGTCAAGTATTTCTTCGGTAACTCTGCTGAAGTTCCAATGAAGTCTTACTTACTGCCTTAACACTTCATTTCTTTGTTGCACTTCCATCTTTGCTGGCCAATTTCTGCACAATTTTGATTATCCATTTTTGTACAATATTGTGTGGGTCTCTCACTAGAAGACAAAGAAGTGACACACCTACATACTTTGCTGTCTGTGAGTTAACTAAATAACAAGGACAAGGTGACATGGTCATGAACAAACTTAGCAAAAAGAGCCATACTTGGTCACTAATTATGATACACCCCCTACTATTTTTGTTGTGATTTGTTGACTGAAAAGCTAGCAGCCAACTTTGGATTTTATGTAATTACTCATTGTGGTAACTGAAATATAAGTTCTATTGTTAGGAGACTGATATTAGTTAAATAAATGTGATAACTGAAATTTATATTTATCAAAACTGTGCAAAGCTAGGACTACCCATATTTAAAACAAATACAACACTGTAGGGTAGGGTTTATAATGTATGCAGAATTAAGAGAACAAAAAGAAACAAACATTTGACAGTTGAAAAATTCAGTAACTAAAGTGAAAAATTCAATAGAGACTTTCAAAAGTAGACTTGACCATGCAGAAGAAAGAATCCATGACCTGAGGGCAAGAACACTGGGAAAGAATGAGTAGATAAAAAGAAAAAAGAATGAGAAAGAGTGAGGAATGGCTATAGGAACTATGGGACACAATGGAAAAAAAATTTACATTATGCAATATGTAATAGTGATGCATAATTCACTTAAAACTAGTTTAAAAAATAGTAAAAACCATAACAACAACAATCTGTTATTATTTATACAACATAAAATCATGTAAGTTGTAACAATTATTTAAAATGTGAGGGGGAAATGTTCATAGTAGCAATGTCCACAATCGCCAAACTGTGGAAAGAGCCAAGATGCCCTTCAGCAGATGGATAGATAAAGAAGATGTGGTCCATATATGCAATGAAATATTACTCAACCATCAGAAAGGATGAATACTCCACTTTTTAATCAAAATGGATGGAACTGGAGGAGATTATGCTGAGTGAAATAAGTCAAGCAGAGACAGTCAATTATCATATGGTTTCACTTACTTGTGGAGCATAAGGAATAACACAGAGGACATTAAAAGAAGGAAGGGAAAAGTAAATTGTGGGAAATTGGAGGAGGAAAAGAAGCATGAGAGACTGTGGATGCTGAGAAACAAACTGTGGGGGTTGGTGGATGGGTGAGCCTGGTGGTGGGTATTAAGAAGGGCACATATTGATATTGCATGGAGGACTGGGTGTGGTACATAAACAATGAATCTTGGAACACTAAAAAAATAAGATTAAATTTTAAAATAAAAAAATAAAATGTGAGGGGGAAAGATAAGTAAAAATGTAAGGTTTATGAATTCTATTGAAGTTAAGTTGTTATCAGTTTAAAATAGGTTGTTATAATTTTAAGATATTTCATGTAAGTGCCATGGTAACCACAGGAGAAAATCCTGTAGTAATTATGCAAAGGAACACGATAAAGTACTCAAAGCATGTTGATACCAAAACACATCAAAACACACACAAAAAAGGACAGTAAGATAAGAAACAAGGAACAATAGATCTACAAAACTAGAAAACAGTAAAAAAAAATGGCAATTATAGGTTCTTATCTACCAATAATAAGTTTAAACATAAAAGGATTAAATTCTTCAAAAGACATAGAATGGTTAAATGGATTAAAAAACAAGATTCAACAATATGTTGCTCACTTTGGCCTTAAAGACATACATAAACTAAGAATGAAGGAATGGAAAAGACTCTCAAGGGAATAGTAACACAAAAACAAAAACAAACAAAAATAAGTAGCGATGGTTATAGTTATGTCTGACAAGATAGGCCTCAAATTAAATATTGTAAAACCAAACAAAACCAAAGAATATTATTATGTAATGATAAAGGTGTCAATACTTCAAGAAAATGTAACAATTAGGGGGGTTTGGGTGGCTCAGTCAGTTAAGCATCTGCCTTTAGCTCAGGTCATGACCCCAGGGTCCTGGGATCAAGCGCTGCATCTGGCTCCCTGCTAGGTGGGGTGCCTGCTTCTCCTTCTCTCTCTGTCTCTCTCCCTGCCTGTCCTTCAAATGTTAAAAAAAAAAAAAATTAAAAAAAGAGAGAGAGATGTAACAATTATAAATATCTTTGTCCAAAATTGAAGCCTCTAAATATATAAGGCAAAAACCTAACAATTAAAAGAAGAAATAAATTGTAATACAATAGTACATAGGAATTTTAATATGCCACTCTCAATAATGGATAGATTATCCAGAGAAATTGATAAAGAAACAGCAGATTTGAACAACACTATAGATGAAATGGACCTAACAGACATACAGAACATTCTATCCATAAACAGCAAAATACACATTCTTCTTAAGCACACATGAAAAATTTTCTAGGAAAGACCATATGTCAGGCCACAAAATAAGTTTTAGCAATTCAAGAATATTGAAATCATACCAACTATCTTCTTTGACCAAAATGCCAAAAAAAAAAAAAACTAGAAATAAATAGTAAAGAAAAAAAACTGGAAAATCCACAAACACGAGGAAATTAAAAAACATTCTTCTGAACAACCAATGGATCAAAGGATAAATTAAAGGGGAAATAAAGAGACTGTCTCTTTTCCAACTGGTGTTTTTCCACTGTATTTTTTCCTGCTTTGTTGAAGATTATTTGACCACAGAATTAAGGATCCATATCTGGGCTCTCAACTCTGTTCCATTGGTCTATGTGTCTGTTTTTGTGCCAATATCATGCTGTCTTGGTGATCACAGCTTTGTAGTAAATCAGGTAACATGATGTGTCCCAACTTTGTTTTTCTTTTTCAACATTTCCTTAAAGATTCAGGGTCTTTTCTGGTTCCATACAAATTTTAGGATTATTTGTTCCAGCGCTTTGAAAAATGCCAATGGAATTTTGATCAGGATGGCATTGAAAGTATAGATTGCTCTGGGCAGTATAGACATTTGAACAGTGTTTATTCTTCTGATCCATGAACATGGAATGCTTTTCCATCTTTTTTTGTCTTCTTCAATTTCTTTCATGAGTGTTCTGTAGTTCCTCAAGTAAAGAACCTTTACCTCTTTGGTTAGGTTTATCCCAAGGTATCTTATGGTTTTTGGTGCTATAGTAAATGGAATTGATTCTCTGATTTCCCTTTCTATATTTTCATTGTTAGTGTATAAGAAAGCAACTGATTTCTGTGCATTGATTTTGTATCCAGCCAACATTACTGAATTGCTGTATGAGTTCTAGTAGTTTGAGGGTGGAGTCATTTGGGTTTTCCATATAAAGTATCATGTCATCTGCAAACAGAGAAAGTTTGACTTCTTCTTTGCTAATTTGAATACCTTTTATTTCTTTTTGTTGTCTGATTGCTCTGGCTAGGACTTCTAGTATTATGTTGAACAACAGTGGCGAGAGCAGTCTCTTCAATAAATGATGCTGGAAAAATTGGATAGCTATATATAGAAGAATGAAACTGAACCATTCTCTTATACCATACACAAAGATAAACTGAAAATGGATGAAAGACCTCAACATGAGGCAGGAATCCATTAAAATCCTAGAGAACATAGGCAGTAACTTCTTCGACATTGGCCACAGCAACTTCTTTCAAGACGTGTCCAAAAGCAAAGGAAACAAAAGCAAAAATGAACTTTTGGGACTTCATCAAGATCAAAAGCTTCTGCAAAGCAAAGGAAATAGTCAGCAAAACAAAGAGGCAACCCACGGAATGGGAGAAGATATTCACAAACGACACTACAGACAAAGAGCTGATATCCAAGATCTATAAAGAACTCCTCAAACTCAACACTCCAAAAACAGATAATCATGTCAAAAAATGGGCAGAAGATATGAACAGACACTTCTCCAAAGAAGACATACAAATGGCTAACAGACACATGAAAAAATGTTCATCATTATTAGCCATCAGGGAGATTCAAATCAAAACCACATTGAGATACCACATTACACCAGTTAGAATGGCCAAAATTTAACAGGACAGGAAACAAATGTTGGAGAGGATGTGGGGAAAGGGGAACCCTCTTACACTGTTGGTGGGAATGCAAGTTGGTGCAGCCACTTTGGAAAACAGGATGGAGATTCCTCAAAGAATTAATAATAGAGCTATCCTATGAGCCTGTAATTGCACTACTCGGTATTTACTCCAAAGATACAGATGTAGTGAAAAGAAGAGCCATCTGTATCCCAATGTTCATAGCAGCAATGGCCACAATCACCAAACTGTAGAAAGAGCCAAGATGTCCTTCAACAGATGAATGGATAAAGAAGATGTAGTCCATAAATACAATGGACTATTATGTAGCCATCAGAAAGGATAAATACCCAACTTTTGTAACAACATGGACAGGACTGGAAGAGATTATGCTGAGTGAAATAAGCCAAGCAGAGACAGTCAATTATCATATGGTTTCACTTACTTGTGGAACGTAAGGAATGACACGGAGGACATTGGGAGATGGAGAGGAGAAGTGAATAAGGGGAAATCAGAGGGGAAGATTAAGCATGAGAGACTATGGACTCTGAGAAACAAACTGAGGGTTTTGGAGGGGCGGGGGTGGGAAGATGGGTGAGCCTGGTGGCGGGTACTAAGGAAAGCATGTATTGCATGGAGTGCTGTGTAGTACATAAACAATGAATCTTGGAACACTGATAAAAATAAAATTAAATTTAAAAAAATAAAAGGGAAATAAAAAGTTTTCTTGAAACAAATGAAAATAGAAACACAATATACAAGAGCTTGTGGGATACAGCAAAAGCAGGTCTAAGAGGGAAGTCATTACTAATAAACCTCTACATTAAGAAGCAAGTCAGACACCAAATTAACAATCTAACTGTATGTGTTAAGGAACTAAAAAAAAAGGAAGAGCAAAGTGAGCCTAAAGTTAGCAAAAGAAAGGAAATAATAAAGATTAGAGCAGAAATAAATGAAATAGAAAACAGGAAAATGATTCTTTAAAAAAAGATTAACCACACTAAGAGTTGATTCTTCGAAAAGACAAAATTGTAAACTCTTAGCCAGACTAACCAAGGAAAAAAGAGAAAGGATCCAAATTAACAAAATTATAAATGAAAAAGGAGAAATTATAACTGATAACAGAGAAATTCAAAGGATTATAAGATGAACAAATATAAACCAAAAAATTGAACAACATTGAGAAAATGAAAAAAAAATTCTTAGAAATATAAAATTTACCAAGACTGAATCAGGAAGAAACAGAAAATCTGAATAGAACAGTTGCTAACAGAGTGACTGCATCAAGAAAAAAAAAAAAATTTTCCTAATGAGTATAGCTAAGGACCATATGGTTTTACTGGTGAATTTTACCAAACATTTAAAGAAGAATTAACACAAATCATTCTCAAAACTTCTAAAAATTTCAAGAGGAGGGAACAACTTTCCAACTCATTTTATGAGTCCAGCATTATCCTGATACCAAAACAAGAAGACGACACTACTAGAAAAGAAAACTAAAATCCAATATCCCTGGTGAATATAGGTGCAAACATTCTCAATAAAATACTAGCAAACTGAATTCATCAACACATTAAAATGATTATTCACCATGATTAAGTGGTATTTATGCCTGGGATGCAAGGATGTTCAACATAGGCAAATCAATCAATCTGATAAATTACATTAATAAAATGGAATAAAGAATTATATGATTGTCTCAATAAACACAGATAAAGCATTTGACAAAATTCAACATCCATTCCTGATAAAAACTGTTAACAAATTAAGATAGGAGGAACATATCTCAACATAAAAAAAGCCATATAGGACAACCCCACAGTTAACATACTCAATGGTGAAAGCTTTTCCTCTAAAATCAGGAATAAGACAAGATTATCTACCTCTCTGCTCCTACTCAGCACAGTACTGATATAACTTTATTATTTTAACTGATATAACTTTATTATCTTTATTCTCTCTTTTCTTCTGATAGCTGATAGCTACAGCAATCAGGCAAGTAAAAGAAATAACAGACATCAGAATTTGAAAATAAGAAGTAGAATTGTCTCTATTTGTGGATGACAACATTTTATATATAGAAAATGCTAAAGACTCAACCAAAAAACTGTGACATCTAGTCAATAAATTCAGTAAAGTTGTAAGATACTAAACTAACATACAAAAATCAGTAACATTTCTATATACTAAAGGTGAATTTTTTGGGAAAAAAAGAGAAATTGATTCCATTTCAATAGTGTCAAAAACAATATAATATTGGGGTTCCTAGCTGGGTCAGACAGTAGGGCAGTGCAACGCTCTATCTTGAGGTTGTGAGTCCAAGCCCCACACTGGGTACAGAAATTACTTAAAAAAATAAAATTAAATATATAATTTTTGGAATAAATTTAACTAAAATAGGTGAAATATCTTTACCCAGAAGACTACAAGACATTGATGAAAAAAATCAAAGAAGATACAAATAAATGGAAAGCCAGTGTTCCTGGCTTGGAAGAATTAATACTGTTAAAATGTCAATACTATGAAGAGCCATCTACAGATTCAGTGCAATCCCTAGCAAGATTCCACTGGCAATTTTTTTTTTTTCTTACAGAAGCAGAAAAAAAATACTCCTAAAATTTATACAGAACAGACCCCAAATAGCAAAAGAAACTGAGAAAGAAGAACAAAGCAGGAGGCATCACACTGCCTGATTTCAAGCTATACTAAAGTCATACTCATCAAATCAGTGTGGTACGACCATAAAAACAAACAGACCAATGGGACAATTTGAGAGCCCAGAAAAAAGCCCAAGCGTATACAGATCATCTAATATTTGACAAAGGAGCCAAGAATGTTCAATGGAGAAAAAACAAGCTTTTCAATAAACTGTGCTGGGAAAATTGAATATTTATATATAAAAGAATGAAACAATGAAACTGGACCTTATCTTACACCAGTCACAAAAATTAACTAAAAATAAAAACTTAAATATAAGACCTAAAACCATGAAATCCCTAGAAAAACATTAGAATAACATGTTTTGAAACGGAATTTGGTAATGATTTTTTGGATATGATACCTAAAGAGTAAGCAACAAAATAAAAAAATAAGTGGGACTAAACTAAAAACTTTCTGCACAAAGAAACCATCAGCAAAGTGAAAAGACAACATTTACAAAATGGGGAAAAAAGTTTGCAACCATATACCTGATAAAGGGTTAATATCCAAAATATATGAAGAACTTATAAACTCAATATCAAATAATAATGATTTTTAAATGATTTTAAAAGTGGGCAAAGGACCTGAGTAGACATTTCTCCAAAGAAGATATACAAAAGGCCAACAGGTACATGAAAAGATGCTCAACATCACTAGTCATTAGTGAAATGAGCATTAAAACCACAATGAGATATCACCTCATGCCTGGTAGAATGGGGAATCTTTGCACACTGTTGGAATTGTAAATTGGTGCAGCCACTATGGCAAAGTGTATGGAGCAGACTCAAAAAAATAAAAATAGAACTACCACATGATCCAACAATTCTACTTCTGGGAATATATCCATTGGGGGAGGTAGGGAAACACTAATTCAAAAAGATATCTGCACTTCCAGATTCATAACAGCATTATTTACAATAGCAGAGACAAGGGTCCACTGATAGATGAATGGACAAGGAAGTTGTGTTATTTATAAACACACAATATTATTCATCCATAAAACATGATGAATTCTTACATTTGTGACAAGGATGGACCTTGAAGACATGAAGTAAAATAAGTCATGTAGAGAAAGAAAGATACTGTATGATTTCACTTATATGTGGAATCTAAAAAAAAAAAAAAAAGAAAGAAAGAAAGAAAAAATCATAGAGAAAGAGACCAGACTCGTGTTTACCAGAGGTGGAAGGAGAACTAGATGTGGTGGTCAAAAGGGACAAATTTCCAGTTCTAACATAAATAAGTACCAGCAGTGTACCATACAGCACAATAATTATAGCTAATGCTGCTGTTAGATATGTAGAAAAGTTAAGAGAATAAATCATAACAGTTCTCATCACAAGGAGATGTTTTCCCTTTTTATTGTATCCTTAGGAGAAGATGAATGTCAGCTGAACCTATTTTAGTAATCATTTCACAACATATGGAAATCAAATCATAATGTTAACTTACACAGTGATGTATGTCAATTATTTTTCAATAAAACTGGGGAAAATATTCAATATATGATATCTGAACTCAAATCGGACTATGTAAAGTGACAAAGGATTGTATTTTTTTCCTATTTGAAAGTACCAACAAGAAAAATCATAGAAAAGCATAATAAAATCACTTAATTATTTAATAAATCACTCAAGAATACAGTTTTTTAAAATGAGATAATCTACACCCCCACAAAAATTCTGAACATATTTCTATAAGTAGGTAACATATTAATATGTATATAATTTAATATATATACTAAAGTTCATGTCTTTGCTAAGCTGGGCCTTGTGTTGGAAAGCTGCACAGCACTTCCATCCCAACCAATTCTCAACCTTTGACTGGTAAACTCCTACTCAATTTACCAAGTTCATATGTCACCCCCTCCAGAAAGTCTCCCCCAACTCTCCTCCTTAGTAGTCATATTCATGTCTCTATTGTTGAACTTACCACCTTCATTTAAAAGCATCTGGGTATCCTTCTTTTAGATTTGGTACTGAGGGCCTTCAAGATAGGGACATCTCCTCACTCTTCCTTGCTCACCCTTACCAGGTACCCTCCCCAAACACATGCAATTCAGTGCCTTGCGCACAATAGATACTTAATGTAGGTGCTTGGTAGCTTAAGCTTGCTTCTTCTATGACTCTTCTTGTCTATCAATACATGCATAAGTGACTGTGTGCATGTGTTCCAACTATGTTATGCAAGTGTAAACATTTTGATCCCATCCAGAAATCAGATTACAGCTGATTCCTCTGATTGGGGTTCTTCCTGGGAACTATGGCTTTGGAACAGCGAAACACATCCTATTAAGGAGGCAAGGAGAAAGCACCTGGAACCTGTTAACAATGGATAAGATGTCATTACTATAATCTATTAGAGGCTTTCATCTTATATATTTAGAATTAATCGAATTGCAGAAATAGTGAATGTAGCACAAAGTATACTTCTGTTATGACTTGCTTTACTGTTTGATCCCTCCTTAGTCAACATAAATTGTTTTGCATCTTGCTTAGGGAACCAACACAAATCCAAATTTCATCATGAAAAGAGAATTGACTTTTCCAGGTTAATCATTATGGCTGCCCTAATTCAAGTCAAGATCGAATCCAGAGTCAGGAGCATCAAAATCAGCTCAACTAAGTTTACCGATCTATTTCAGGTTGCTGGGGTATGATTGAAAATAATGTAGATTGGGATCTTGAAGTAAATGGTATGAGTGGGAGCAGGCTATGTAAATGAGAGCTCTGAATCCAGTTTTCAAACCAAGACATGAACACAAGATATTCAACTCCAAATCAAGTCGGCAAATTAATATCAGAAGCATCAAAATCAGTCAAGATCTCCATAAGAATAGGTCCATATCTCATTCATCCTTACATCTCTCTTCTACTCCAAGCACTTTCCTTAGGAGGGAGAAAACAAACAAAAACAAAAACAAAAACCTTTTGAGCTATCTTTAAAAGTTTCAATAATTAATCCACTTTGGCCTGAAGCACTCAGAACAATTTGGTTTTATTTACACTGAAGAATAGTAGGGAACAGGCTTCTTCTTCATAACATAGCATAACTATATCCCTGGATTATTTCTGGTATGCTATGACAAGCTCTCAAATCTCAGTGGAGTTTATTTCTTATCACATAAAGTAGGAAACACATGTTCCTACTCAGTTTGAGGCTCTTCAAGTGGGAGTCAGGACCCCATATTTCTATTAACTAATGGCTCTCTGTTCCCAGTTCATGACCCCAAAGCTACCATATTCATTACCATCAAGTCAAATGGGGGGGGGGGAATATGGAGGACTGAGTATGAAATTTTTTTTCTTTTTTAGATTTATTTACCTATTTGAGAGAAAGAGAGAGCATGTGAGTGGGGGAATGGGAAGAGAGAACTGGAGGGATAAAATCTCAAGCAGATTCCACAATGAGCATGGACCCCAACCTGGGGCTTGAGCCCAGGATCCTGAGATCATGACCTGAGCTGAAACCAAGAGCCAGACACTTAACTGACTGAACCACCCAGGTTCCTCTGAAATTCTCTTTTTTTAATGGAGTTGTCCTGAAAATGACATAAATTATTTCCATTCATTTTCTATTGTCCAGAACTGAGTTACCTGGCTGCCCTAACTGCAAAGGAGGCCAGGAAACATAGTTATACCCAGGAAGAAACCAGGGGGCTGTTTATCAGCTTGCAGACCCTGTCACAATCTTCTTTGTGTTCCTTTATTTCTTAGAGGAGTAGAGGGGTGGGGGAAAGAAACTTCTAAACTGAGATTATTAAACATGAGTTTAATTCACACTTCCAGCTTATTCTTACCCTAGAAATGTAATACTACCTTAGAATAACCCTTCAGGGATTTGACAATATCCCAGCTGAGTAAGGTAGGTAGCCAGAATTAGAATCATCCTCTTTACCTGTCTTTAATATGAAAGCAACACAAGTTCCCTGTTTCTATTTATTTGTTCATTCATTAAACATTAAGTATTTATTCAGCATGTACTCTGTGGAAAGCACTATGCTGGCTAGACAGAAGGGATAAACAGCACAGTTTCAGGAAGCAGAGGTGATTTCTCAGGTGAACTGGGCTTTATCTAAGTTCTGTAATCAAGTTATAGGGGCCAAGGCAGATTCTGGCTCACCTTTGACTTGAGGGTTAGGTGCTAACCAAAGGGAAATGGCTTTCCCCAAGCAATAGCATCTAAGTGTGTTTGACCATCCCACTTCTCTCCTCTGGATCCCAACTATTTACTAACCCTGGCTCCTGCAACCAGCCCACCCTAACTGTATTCCCTGTATATGCCTTTCTGCTTATTCGCATCTTGATTATTTGATTACGTCATTTCCACATTTTATTGTATATGAATAAATTTGCCATCTTTCGGGATGACCAAAATGCAAAACATTTGGTGTCAAAATATGCACAAAAAGATGCTGAAAAAGTTTTTCTTTAACTATAAAATATGCTGATAGCAGTTTCTCCTACAAGAAAGGACAGTGAAAGTAGGGCAGAAGGACAATAAGGAGAATGCCCCACTCCTGACCCTCAGGCCCCTCCTTTCTCCTGTAGCTCCAGCAGACAGCTCAGCCTCCTAGTTATGCACCTCCTGCAGAAACTGCCAGATCAATGGCTCTTCCCCAAGCTGCCACCCTCATGTCACTGGACCCTTCTCTTCTCCCCTCCAGAAGTGCTGGCTTAGCTGCTGGAGGGGAGGGGGTCTCAACCCATTCTATTTTAGTGTCTAGTCACTGAGCTCACAGGATGGTAAGTGGGTGATTTCAACAGGACAGAAAAAATGCAGAAAGAGGCCCCAGGATGAGGTTGGGTTTCCTCTGTATCTTGTTTGTTGTTTGGAAACCTAATTATCCTAGTGTCTAGGTTTGAAGAGGTACATACATATGAACACATTTGGGGGGGGGGGCGAAAAAAATCAATTAACAAATACCCCTCTTGGTCTGCAGTCAAATGCTCTACCAGGTCTGAACTCACATTCTGGACAACCAAGATCTAGAATTGTTATTACCGGGGCTGGTCCAAGAAGAAGTCAGCCAACAGCAAGTTTAAAGATATTCAAAAGAGATGCACAAGTTTCACTGTGTCTAAGAGGCATAATGAAAGCTGAATCCAAGGATGCCAGGCAGAGAGAAAAAAAATTCAAGACTGAAATGGGGAGATAGAGACCAGGGACACCAGAGCCTGCTGCCTAGGTGCAAAAGTGAGAAACAAGAGCTTCCTATCACTTCCTGCGAAGCAGGATAGAGCCAGGTGCTTTCTCAGAGCACTTGGGCTCCAATACAGATAGAGGCCAGTCCTGGGAAGACCCCAGACTACTTCGGAAATCTTCCTCCCTAGTGAACATCTATGAGATTCACTTTCAGGGTCAGCAAAGAGACAGAGATCTTAATCTCCTTTTTTTCTTCCTACACAGATTGATTGAAATAACGTAATTTTGCAGCTCCTGCTAGAAATCTTGCTAAGTCAGCAAGTATTAACTAAAGACCTACTGGCATTCTTCTTCTTTCTTTATTTATTTTTTTAAACTATTTAAACAGGTGCTTATATTCCTTTACCATTACAGGTTATGTGATGGCTCTGCCACTTCCTCTTTCTCCTTTGCCTTGTGTGACACATGTGTATGAGCCTAGCATTTGGTGAAGGTCTACAATGGTGGGGATCAAAGTGGTCATTGTAGATACTGAGGTAACAGAAAAAAACACCTTGTTTCTTTAATGCTTGATAGTGTGAAAATGCAACGATAAAACTTATACTTTGAGAAGCAGGAGTTAGATGGGTCCACTCACACATAGCCTTGGAAACTCTGCTTCTTACCAAATTAGAGAGCTGAGACTAGAGAATGAATTTATTTGCAAAGAGGTGTGCCAGTATCATTGTGAGTAAAAGGTTTCCGTGCACTAGCCATCTCAAACACAAAAAAAGTACTAACACCTTATGTGTGTTTCATGCTGTGCAAGGTGTTGTGGATTACACAAAAGAAATTTAAAACACAGTCGCTTCCCTACAGGATCCAACAATAGAGCTTAATGAAACCATTGAATAACAATTCAAGGCAACATGTGACTAAGTGTTACAGGAGTTATCCAAAGGGTGGTCTGTGCACAAAGATGACAGAGATGGAGAAAATGCAGGCTGGAACGATGGAGAAGACCTCAGCAAAGAAGCAGGGCTACAGCTGGATGCAGATGGACAGTGGCACATAAGTAGCAGAGGACAGGAAGAAAGAACCCCGGGTTGGGGAGGCAGTGTGAGCTAAGTCTTAGAACGAGGAAGGAGCAGGTTCCTGCGTCAAGGACAGCTGGCTGCAGCTGACTGGAACAAAGATGTTTGGAGAATGGCAGGAAAGCCCAAGTTAATGATGGAGCCAGGTCATGAGGGAATAAAAAGAAAGCACTAAGAGAAAATGGGGGATCACTGAAAGCTTTTGAAGCTTTAGGACAGTGATTTGGAATCTACTAGAGTGGTACAGTTCTGAGTGATCATGTACTTAGGTGAGACAGTGGCTGTTGGAACAGTGATGATCTGTATCTATATTTGAGAAGTTGGAGTCATGTAAGATGCCTGACGTTTCAGGGAACAGAGGGAGATTCAAGAGGAGATGTCTCTGAAGCAATTGGTGAATTACGTCTTGAACTTATATGAGAACTGAGATGTAAACATCAAACAACAAAAGTCACCAGGACATGGACAACAGTGAAGAGAGTTCAAACCAGTCCAAACACTGGCTCGAATTTGGGGTAGTAGGGGTGGGGTGGCAAGAAACATATTTTAAAGAAGGGTATGGCAAAAACAAAATTACAAGCAGAAAATAAGGAACTTTAAAAGGTAAGTTCCATCTTAGAAAAAATTACTGCATCACATCTAATAGGCTGATATCCAGGCTATAAAAATAATTTCTGAAAGAGAGAAAGAAGAAAGGAAAGAAAGAAAGGAAGAAAGGAAGAAAGAAAGAAAGGAAGGAAGGAAGGAAGAAAAGAGGAAGGAAGGGAGGGAGGGAGGAGGAGGAAGGAGGAAGACAGGCAGGCACTAATTACCTAATTAAAAATTAGCTAAGGATAGAATTAAGGCATTTGATAGAAGAGAAATTACAAATGGCCCAAAGCACTTGAAGAACACTGGGCCTCAGCAGAATGTGGGACCCAGGACAACAGGGTGGTAAACAGTGCAGACTGGGGCCAACCCGGGGTGCCTCTGCCACTCCTTATGGACTGTGAAAGCTTGGACATGATATTAAAACTCATTTTATCATCTGTAAAATGAGAGTGAGAACAATAGAAACTATCTGAAAGCACTATGGTGAAGATTAAGTTAATATATATAAACTGCTTAGAATAATGTCTGGCACAGGATAAGTGTTATGTAATTGTTAGCTATTATTAATAATAGAGAAATACAAATTAAAATAACAATGAGATATAATTTGTCACCCACAGACTGTCAAAAACTTTAAAGTGTGACAATATCAAGTGTTGACAAGGATTTGGGTGAAATGATACTCAAAAACTGTGAGTGGGAATGTAAATTAGTGTATCTACTTTGGAGAAAAAAAATGGCATATTTTCTAAAATTGAAAATAAGCCTGTTTGATAACCCAGCAGTTCTACTGCTGTGTATACACGTTGGAGAAACTCCTGCCAATGTGTACAAGGAAACGTGCAAAGATGTTGACTGAGCATTTTTGGTTTTGTTGGTTAGCAAAACGCTGGAAAGAATGTAAATACCTGTAGTAGGGGACTGTATCACAAAGTAATTCAATGTTTAATATATTTAATAATGGAATATTGTACATGGCAATTAAAAGGAATAAATACGGATCTCTGTAAATACATCAAATGACGAGGGACAAAGACGAATGTAGTGTGATGCCTCTATCATTCATGGGTGTTCAACACTAAAAGCCAAAAGCATGAACTACAACACTCGAATCTGAGTACTCTTGGACAGGAACAGGAAATGGGATGTTGGTCGAAGGGAACTTTAACTTGAATTTCTCTGTAATGCTGTATTTCTTCAGAAAGAACAAAAGAGTACTAGATACCAAGGAGACAAACAGCTAATAGCTGTTGATTTTGAATGGCGTAGCTTTACATGTAAGTTATAGTATTCATTATACTTTTCTATATTTTTAAATCTTGAAAAAATTATAAATGCTCTTTGAACAGATGTTCTGGATGTCATCTAAAATGCTTCATGAGAAAAAGAAGAAAAAAACAGTAAAAGAAAGGCAGAGAGTCAGGCCTTAGAATAGCACACACAGAGGGAGGGTTCTGTGAGGGACCCTACCAAGACGCAGAAACTCACAGCAGAAGAGCTACAGGCCCTTGGAGGCCACAGAACCTGAGGAAGAGGTAGGTGCAGGAAAGAGGGGTTTGATCACTTGGAATGGGGATCGAGAAAGGAAATGACCCAGGAAGAGACTACAGGCTCATGAGGCAATGAGTGCATGTTTTGCAAAAGAGGAACCCCATCAAAGCACAAGCATGGAATAACTGTTGGGGTGGTATAGACCAGCAGGCTACTGGTTCAGACAGTTTGGCTGTGAAAGCAAGTAGGAGCAATATATGGGGGCATGAGCATCACTGAAGGGCAGCCTGGGTCGGTGTACATTGGTTCAAGATACCAAACTGATGCTATTGGTAGAACAAAAAGAAGGAAACAGTGAAAATGGTGGAGTGGTTGTGGGGGGAGGTGGTTGACAATGTTAGATACTGTGGGAAAGCAGTGGGATAAAGTTCCCCAAGAGCTTGACAGGCTGGAATCCAGGCCCAGGCCCAGAGGGCAAGGACAAACCCGAAGAGAACCCATTCCACCGGGACTGCCCTCCTTCTGGACTGATTCCCAGTGCCTCTGATGTGCTCAGGGATGCCTCTGAGAATTAGTCTGTGTTTAGGCCCCACTTACTACAGCCACCCACAAGGAAAGCTGGCAGCATTCCCCAGGGTGGGGGCTGCGCAGCAGATGCACACTTTCTCATTAAGTGACTTGCATATGGAGTGAAGACACCTCTCCCCCTCGCCCACCCTAGCTCCCACCCCTCACGTGCTCTGTGAGTTGCCAGCTTCCCCAGCTCCCTGCACACCCAGCCAAGGCTGCTGGGGCCTGGCAGCACGAGGCCATGGCTGCATGCTCAGAGCAGGAACAGAGCAAAGGCAGGAGAGGCTCTGTTGCTCTCTCAGCTCGTCTCTCTTCTTCTGGAGATTGCAGGGTCTCCCTTGGATGTGACAGAAACAGTCACAGACAAGGGGACTCTTTATTTTTGCTTTCTCTGCTCTGATCTCTGCTTCCACCTGGAATCCTCTGGGGAGGCAGCCCCCAGCCAATAGGAGAGAGGAGGAGGAGGACAGCAGGAGGGAAGAAAAGAATTATCACCCTACTCAAAGACAAGGTTATCTCCAAGTCCCTTCCTAGGTCCACTCCTTCCTGTCTTGGGTTTAATGGTTTCATGTAAGGGGTCTCTGTTCCCAGTGTGAAAACAAAGCTACCCTCAATCTTTTCTCGCCCTCCTATCAAGGAAGGATGGAGACCTGTAAAGGCTCTAAGCACAGAGAAGATGAGGGTGACCCTTGATAAAAAATTAAACACAAATTTAATACTAAGCTATAAAAGAAAACTTGAATGTACATTAAAATTAAAATAGCTTTGTTCTGAAATTTATAAATTGCAAAATTATAGAGAAGGTTATCAAAGATTTTTTTTTCTGTGTTCCTGATCTGCTTTTTTTTGTGTGTTCCTGATCTGCATGTGGCCTGCACTCATTATGAGTGTGCATCTAAGGTGATCCTGATACAGATATATATGTATGTATGTTTGTGCATATAGGCACATGGTATTCTCATGCATGTATGGGAACCAACCACACATATACAGAGACACGTAACTTGCTTATTCCTGTCTTTGTTCCTTATTTCTTCCTTGCCAGCTATTAAGATAAAATCTTGCTTCCAGGGGCGCCTGGGTGGCTCAGTGGGTTAAAGCCTCTGCCTTCGGCTCAGGTCATGATTCCAGGGTCCCGGAATCGAGCCCTGCATCGGGCTCTCTGCTCAGCAGGGAGCCTGCTTCCCCTTCCTCTCTCTCTGACTGCCTGCCTACTTGTGATCTCTGTCAAATAAATAAATAAAATCTTAAAAAAAAAATCTTCCTTCCATTATGTCTTAGTCCCATTTAGTCTGGGTCTTCCAAAAAGCTGGATGTATTATAAGGGAGGTATTATAAGGGAAAAAAAATGTACTGGAGAAATGCCTTAGGGAAAATGGGGTGGAAGGGGCTGTCAGACCACAGTGCAGGTCTGAACCTGTGCATGAGGGAAGGGAGAAATGAAAAAGGTTGTGGGCTGCAATGAAGTGCTATGAGTTTCAGCCATGAGAAAGGCCTTCTGGTCGGAGTTACCTGTCAAAGAAGCTTATAGGTAATATGGTGAAGCAAGAATTCATTGGTGTGGGCCACTTTCTCAGGATCTGATACTTATAACCCTTACAAGTACCCGGGAATACAAACTCACTGCTGGACTGGTTTTTAGAGGCCTGCAAAAGAGATGGCCAGCTCTCAATGAGATGGGAATGCCCAGGTTGTTCTGGCACATGATGGAAAAAGGTATAACAAAGCTGAGGGAAGTGGGCATGCTGGAATGGATGATTTATGTGAGGCTGAAAGACCAACTAGAAATGTATGTACTGCAAAGGGGCTAAGGACAACCATTCACTAAGACCTATTAGGAATGTGCTAGTGAGAAGGGCACTTAGCATCCCCAAGATGTTCAGTGGTGATTCACCTCTGCAGGTCAAGATCAATGGTAGGAGTGATGCTCACAGAACTGAGCTGGTTAATTTCAATGAGGATAATGGGGCCCAGAGTACTAGGGGCCAGGTGGACGCACTTAACTGTTAGAAAGCCAGGAGACAACAATTACTATACATTTGCAAAGGCCAGTGGACCAGCCAAGGGGTCCTGACTCACAGGAAGTCATGGAGATGGTTAATAGATTATGGTGTGCCAAGGGGCAAAACAGATGGGCAGCCAACAGTGTGCTGCCTAACATTTATAACAGCAACAACAAAAACACAAGAATGGAGGAGCAGGAGGCTGAATGGGATAGCACCCAAACAGCCACAATTCCTTGTTTAGTTACCATTCTTTCCTTAATTTTCAGATCCAGAATTCACTAAATAGAGTTGGCTGGGTGACTAGGAAGTAGGACATTGCAATGCTATGACCAGTATATGAATCCCCAGTGAAGATCCCCCCGGTCCTTTCCCAAAGAGACTTATAACCATTTAATCAGGTGATTGTATACTAGAAAGAAAGAAAGATCCAGGCATATTGAGGACTAGTGGACACAGGGTCTAAGTTGACATTGATATTCAGAAACCCTAGGTTTGCCTATTAAACTGGGAATTTATAGGGGCCAGGTAATAAAGGGACTGTGGCTGAAATTTGGCTTACAGTGGGTCCTGTGGGTCCACAGATCCATCCAATGACCATTTTCTCAGCTCCTAAATATATAATCAGAATTTTTTTTGTATGTTTGATAGTTGGATTAAGCCCATTTGGGGTATAACTTATGTTAATTTGGGTTCCCCAAGAAACAGCTACAAAGACATGATTAGATATAAAAAAAAAATACTGGGGAATAGCTATGCAGAAAGATGGGTAAGGATATGAAGGAGTCTGGAGGACTTGCCAGACCTTGATGCAGGTCTCCTATGACAGGGAAAGGAGAAAAAGGGAAGAAAAAGAAGAAAGTTCATAGACTGCATAGCAGTTCTAAGAAAGTTTCAACAAGGTGAACAGGAAGTCCTTGGGTGAAACTCACATATCTAAAGACTCTTGTCTCTTCCAGGAATAGGCCTGCCTCAGTTTCCCTGTTGTACTCACTCACTGGCAGGAGCAGCATGAAAAGCAAGCCTCTCACGGAAGTGGTAATGGGTTTCAGAGCACAGCAGCTGGGGCCATCAGTCAGTCACTGTCCCTCCCCAAGGAGGAGATCTGAGAGGGCCACTTTCATGCCGACCACAGGGCCCCCGCATAAGTGCGAAATCCCTTCTTTCCTTTTTCTCCAGACGCTATACAGCCATCAATTGCATTTGTCTAGTTTCAGTTGATTTTTACATTTTTGGCACACATTTGGGATTCAGTAATTCTACCAACATTTACTGAGCATTTACTAAGTGCCAAGTTGTATGCTATGCACTAAAAGTGAGAAAAAAGAGTTAGAGGCTGTCCTTGATCATATGGAATTTGCAATCTGGTAGGAGGAAGCAAATATGTAAACAAATAGGGCAAGGAGGTAATAAATGTTTGTGACAAAATTCTTCATAGGATGGAGTGGACTTAATGGGAAAGGTGTTTGTCATATGTGGTTTAGAGAGGGACAGGTGCCAAGGAACAGCTTTATCAGCAAGCATGTGGTCCTGGAGCAGAATCTGGAAAGGTGAGGAAACATTTCTCAAGTGAACCGGTCACTGAGGATTCTGTAGGACTGAAGGTCAGGACACAGCGTTTGAAGCATGAATGAGAGGGAATACTTTGAAAACTGAAAATTGAATGTGTCTACAGTTTAGGTTATCAGGAACAAAATAGCAAAAGGCAAGACTGACCTCAAAGCTAGCTCATGAACACAGATTATTTGGACCTCACTACGGGACAGGATCTTGTCCTGTCAGCTGTGAGGAAATTACTGACACTTTAAGGGTGACATCATGGCCAGATTCATATTCTTAAGATAAAACACCCTGGTATTTTGACAGAGGGTGGATTTGGAGGAATAAGACGGGTTTGTAGAGGTTGTTCTGATCATTCTGAAGAGAAAAGACATGGGTCTGTTATACCCCAGAGACAGCTGAGATGGAGATGTAACAATGGATAAGAGTTGTTGAGATGATAGAACCTAAGGAATCTGGTCGGATTTGAATATCGTTTAGCTGTGTCACCTGCGTATATGATAACACACAGTAGGGAATGAACAAAGTGATGAGATCATTTGGAACATGCGGAGTTTGAAGGGTTTGGGGGCCTTTGGTTCTTTAAATTAGAGACATCCATATATAAGTCAGTTGGGTGAGAGAGTAAGGAAGATAAAAATAAGTACAGACTAGATATGAAAATAGGATGCTTTTCAATAATTTAACAAAATTTAAGTATTTTCTTGTACCAGGCACCATGCTGGCATTACAGAGAGAAGGTGAGCAGGACAGTCTAACAGGGAAGTGAGACTCTTAAGCAATTGCAATAACTGTGTAATATGTGCCCTAAGAAGAGATCTACTGGAGTCAGGGGAGGCTTCTGGAAGGAAGTTGCATTTAAGCTGAGACTGAAATGATTATTAGAGTTAGTCAGGTCAAAGGGGATCTGGGAGAGAAAAGGAAAAAGCAGTGGGGGTGGGGGTGGGGGGGGTGGATATTCCAGACTAAGGAAATAGCAATGTTCAAAAGAATTGAAAGAGTACATGTTGATCTTTGGAACACCTTTCTCATGCTCCATCATTTGGAGGGTAAGAGAATCTGGTGAAAGACTCAGGGAGAAGTGAGTCATTTTTTTCATTTGTTGAAGGATTCTACTTGGTGCATCTTCCTCTCATCCAAAGAGCCACTTTTCTCAATAGCTTTCCCTCCTGCCATCAGTTTACTATCTCCATGGGTCACTCTTATTCCATTTCCATGTTCTGTGAACCTCAAGTAAAACCTCAAGCTATGCAGAGTTGTTTCCTCAGTGGAACAAAGCTCCTGGACCATGAATTGAGGGAGCACACTAGCAGGTGGGAGGCAAATGCACCAAAGCTACCAGTGTTCTGTGGATACGGATCCACCTAAGAGAATATACAACCCACTAATTCAAACCAAAGAGCAATGATGGCAAAAAACAAACATGCCATTTGGATAGTCCCCTAAAATCCACAAGCATTTTTCACATTATGTTTTTAAATGAGAAAAATGATCCTTTAGGTGATATGGGAAAGATCCTAACCAGATATGGAGTTTGGGTTTTCTGGTTTCAAGTCCTATGCTTTTTTCCCCACAATGTTAGAGGAAATGGTAAGAGTGTGGTCTTCTGGGCCATTTACCTTCTTAGGTAAAATGTCTACTCCAGTCTGTTCATTCATTAAAAATCAGAGCAATAATAGCATCAAGATCATAACATGACCCTAAGTATTTAAAGAGTTAATAGAAGAAAGATATCCACATGAGAGCCTAGCCTTAGCAAGTATTCAATAAAAATGGCTTTAACAACCAGGGAAGTATGATAGGATTTTATGGAACATTCTAAAACAAAGATTCCCAGATCCTTTCCTCAGAAAAACTTACTAAGTAGAACTTGCTGAGGTTCAGGAACCTGTGATTTTACAGAGATTTCCCAGTGATTTAAATACACTTCCCAGATAGAGAATTAATGCACTTCTCCAAAAATATGGGAGACTGAATTCAAGAAAGCAGCTTTTATCTGGAGATGCAGACACTAATCTTAAGATTTCATCAAGTGAGGTCATTTCAGATCCCAATTCTTTTTTCCTTAGGGTCAATAACTTTTAGAGGTAGAAAAATGGGGACTGTGAGGTAGGAGTTAGCTGACTGTGCTGGCCACTCCTCCCTTCTCTTCTTCTTTTTCCCTTCTGCTCCATTCTGAGTGCAGAAGCTTTGATGACACCTCTGCAAGCAGCTCATGGTCAGTCAATAGCCCCAGGATGAGAGCTTTTCCATGCTGGAGCTGACACCTCCCTCAGCTTTGATCTTCTTGGGTCTATAGTGAGAATGTGGACAAGAATGGTGGAGTCTAGCTAACAGGAATTCTGAAGACTTCCACACTTACTTTTAGCCCAAAAGAATGGGTTGGTTTGGGGCTAGTGTCAAGGGAAAATAAAGGATAGTCCTGGGGTATTCAGTCCAACAGCAGCAACAGCCCACGATCACTTTACAGAAAAAAACAGTACTCTCTAGCAAGAAAAGTACTGCTAGACTTGCTCATTTACTTGAACAATATTTGTAGAACAGACTAGGTGCCAACGATTAGAGTAAGTGTTGGGAATAAAGACATAAACAATGAAAATGTTTCTCTCTTCATGAAGCTTTTTTTATACCAGAGAGGGAGAAGGAAATGTCTATATTCGTACTATTTTAGTGCCATTTGAGTTCCTTGTTCTGCAGGAAAACAACAGAGTATAAGTCAATGTAAGTAATGCTAGCTGCTGTAACAAACAACGTCACAACTCAGTGGCTCATTTCTAACTTTTTTCATGATCCCAGGGCCCAATCTCCTTCCTGTTTGGGACTCAGTTATTTCCTAGGGTCTCCACAGAATCCCCTGTATTTAGCTAGCCAATGGAGCACAGGGAGAGAGAAAGAAACAGAGAAAGAAAGGCAGGGAGAGACAAAGAGAGAATAGTGGGGCTAGTTGAAGGGAGAAAGAGGGAGAGGGCATGGAGGCAGAGATGTGCATTGTTTTAGGGACCAAGCCTGAAGTTAATGTACTTGCTACCTTCTACAGACCACTGGACAGGACTGAATAAAATAAAAATGGAGGTTGAGAAAAAAAATAGAATCCCATGAATATTGTTGTGTACCAAGAGTTTCTGCCACAAACAGGTAAAAGTACAATAAAAAGAATGGTGAGGCGAGGCAGAGTATTTCATGGATGTGAGGGAGCCAGTCTGAACTGTGGGAAGGGGAGGAGAGAGAAAAAGAATACTCTTTCCAATTACCTTAAAACCCTGAAAGGATAGCTTTTACCTTTTTTTAATTGACAAATGGTCTCTTTATAAACAGAACTTCTGGTTCTTTTGTCCCAAGAAACCATTTTTCTCCCTATTCAATTCCCAGGTTTTAGCGATATACAGACAAACAGCATTCTAAGGCTGGCCCATTACCACCTGATCTGTCTGTGGGTGATGGTAGGAAGCTTGGATCACCCCTAGTTCAAGCATCAAGGGTACT
The DNA here is from genome assembly GCF_010015895.1 of Lontra canadensis. NCBI lineage: Eukaryota > Metazoa > Chordata > Mammalia > Carnivora > Mustelidae > Lontra > Lontra canadensis. The sequence continues at coordinate 17,209,882 of NW_022631030.1, forward strand.
CCATTTGGTCTCACACATCCCTTTGGTCTCAGATTTGGAATTCCAGAGAAAACAATAAGCAATATCCAAATCTCTGTTTATCACATTCAGTGTCATTCAGGGGATGGATGAAGAATCAGAAAGAAGGGACTGGAGGAGGAAAAGGAGAAGAACCTCGAGAAAGGAAACATTCCACAGCTGGGCCCACCTCCAGAAAGAAGTGAGATCCAGTTCATTCTGCAAATGACACAAATAATGGTGGGTGCTGGGGGTGGTTCCTATTCTGAATGGAGACATCGGATGTTGGCATCTAGCAATTTTGGAGAAACTCCATTTCTTGCCTTGTTTCTCATTACCACTCCAAAGATGATTCCAAACACTGAAGTAGGACACAAAGTACTGCTGCTAAATTCTACCAGCAGCAAAAGTATTTCCCAGGAATTTGCACATTTCCTCTGACTTGAGTAGGAGTACTCTGAACAGTATTGTGGCAGTTAAAGTTCCTGTTGCCTGTTTCCCTTCCCTGGCCTTCTTTACTACTGTGTTAGGCTGTGGTCCAACTCAGCCTACTTGAAGACAGTGAGGACAGTGATAATGATGACAGTAATGATGAGTTAACATTTGTGGTTTTATAATACCACAAATGTTACCTCAATGGTAAATGTTATGCTACAATGGTAAATGCTATGCACTCACCATTTATCTTACTGCATCCTCCAAAATACCCAGAGAAGGGGGTAAGGTACCCTTAAAATCTCCATGTTAGAAGTGGAAAGAAATTAAGGCTCAATTATGCACAAGACTGCACTTAGTAAATGGTAAAGACTGGATTACAACGTTCAGGTCTTTCTGGCTCCAAGCCAAGCTCTTCACCACCATGCCACCACTCTGGGCTGCCTCTGGAGGCCCACTTGCTCACTTTTTAAGGCCCTGTGGCCCTGGCTTCCATTATTGTGTCACTTTGGTGGCAGGTTCTGAGATCCACGAGCTACCAGAGAAGAAAAAAGAAGGAAACAGTACACCTCTCCCTCAATCCTGATGTCAGGCAAGAGAGCAACTTAAAGTTTGAAACTCCCAGCAGACAGGAGTCTGACAGCCTATCTGCGCTGGGGCACAATTGTTCTGACAGGTTTATCAGCAGCCAGGTGCCTGCAATGAGATGTGAAACATGGGCTTTTGTTTCTAGAGTAAAAGCTGCTGCGCAAAGGCTGTTAGATACTTTATCTGAAAGCCCCGGAGCAGGGATTTTTGGAGAAGTTCCCACAGGGCCATCCCATCTCAGGATATTCTCTTTTACTTATATTCTCCCAGCGCCAAACCCTTAATCTCCAATCTTCCCAAACACCTTCAGAGACTTCCATTTTTCCTGGCTGCTGTCCTGTGGTTGGCTAGGAAATGTATGAACAGACCCCGGTGATAAACCTCCCTAAACAAGAGGCGGAATCTTGGAGGAAATGAAATCCAGGCACCTGATACATATGATGGGAAACATAAGGTACAAAGAATCATTGAGATTCAATACCCTGCCCTGAGAGTCAGCATGCAGGGATGAGGAGGTGCTATCCAGAGTGATGCACCAGTTTGAGAAAAGGGCAAGCCGCTTTCTAGAACAAACATGGGATCATAAAGTATTAGACCCAGGGAAGACTATAAGGGCTATGACCACTTCCTAATTTGTCACGTGAGGTAGCTGTCACCCATGGTGAGTAAATGACTTGCTCAAGTTCACATAGATAGTAGGTTTATCGAAGCAACATTTGCTCTTCCCACTCACTAGCTCCTACTGATCTTTCAAATTAAGTTTAAGGGTAACAGTTTCTGGTTCCCTGACACCTCCAGTCTCTGGCTAAATTGGGATCCTCTTTTGCTGCCATGTCAGCATGGTTAGTATCTGAATATTCCCATTCCTCTTCCAGTTCTCTTCCCAATATGTTAGGTAGACTGTCCACCACTGAAATGGAAATTCCACACAACATGAAATGAACACTGGGGCTGATGGTGTTCCACATCTCCACTTTTAGTACTTCAAGTGTGATTTAAATGGGCTTTTTTGTTGTTCTCTTCATTTTCTAGGGTCTAGTGTCATCTGAGGAAGAGATGATGTCCTTCTGATGGTCATGTCTCGGACCCTCACTCAAATACTCACAATCTGCTGTGCAAAGCCGACATAGGGCAGTAACTCTGAATTTCTGCTATTGTTGTGAAGGAAGAAGAGGACATCTGATAGTCATTTCAGGGTGGCTGAGCAGAAAAGGATAGAAAAAGTGAAGGAATATCCATACCTATTTGGCATCATTATGTGCCAGTTCTTGCTTGCCTATCTTCATGTTTTCTGATATGAAGATAGGAGATATGAGATATGAGAATCAATATTATTATCATATACAAGATATGAGGGTCAATATTCTTATCTCCACTATATGGATAAGGAAACCAAGATGAGCAACTTGCCTGTGGACACACAGCCACTATATGGCTGAGCTAGTTAGAACACAAATCAATCTGATACCACTATCCCTGCTTCTTACATCATTCTCTGCTATCTCCTCAAAAACTGATGTCCCATTTATCTGTGTTCTACTGCCCTAATATTTCCATGCCCTTCTGAAGTCCACCCTCTTCCCTCAGCATCTTTCTTCTTATTTTCCTTATGATCTCAAATGAGTTATATTCTACCTAGGAGACAGCAGAGTTGTACACTGACAACTTGGTCACATTGTTAAGATCATTGGAAACAAATAAGTTACCTCAAAATTCAAAAAAACATTTTACCTGATGAGCATGTGCAGAGGAAGAAGATATATATGCATTGGCCCCAAGTCACCCAAGTATTAAGTGACCTTCTACCCATTATCCTCATTCCATTGGTTTATCCAAAATAACACAGGACACTGCCTACATTCAGGATAATTACGTAAAAACTACTTCTACAAAAAATATCCTCTGTGTTGTATTTTTTTTGTCTTTCTTGTTTAAATTAAATTATTTTTATTAACATATAGTGTATTATTTGCCCCATGGGTACAGGTCTGTGCATCATCAGGCTTACACATTTCACAGCACTCACCATAGTACATACCCTCCCCAATGTCCATAACCCAACCACCCACTCCCTACCCCCCATCCCCCAGCAACCCTCAGTTTGTTTTGTGAGATTAAGAGTCTCTTATGGTTTGTCTCCCTCCCAATCCCAACTTGTTTCATTTTTTCCTTCCTGTGTTGTCTTTCTTCAGGACTGTCTTATGGTACCAAGTACCAGTCTTTGTACAACACAACAGTTCCATGGCCTTGACCATGTAGCCTGTTTTGAGAGCAGCATCCTTTCAGGACACACAATAATATGGCATTATACTCTGCAGTATTCACAGACTGGTATGAAATTCCCTGCATATAAGAGCCAGAAAAGAAATTATTTGCCAGTGACATCATGATTAACCCAGGGTACTTAGACATTATGTACCACTCTTTTAAATGAGATTTGCAAGACTTGTTCGTACCACCATCTTCCAGGTGGGAAAAAATGGCCTATACCAGTGAGAGACTTCTTTGAAGGCAACCTTATCATATGTGGAGTGGCAAACCAATAGTGGTTCCAACACTGGCAGGTGTCAAGCTTGCATCCCTTGTATTGGGTGTACTGCTGCTTTACCTCTCTCTAAAAAACCAGAGATACTGGGTTTCTGTAAAAAGCAATGACTAATTCGGTCTATAGTCATTTATGACATTAAACTTGAGGTTTTCCCAAACTTGCACAAGACTCTCAGTGTGACTTTCCACAGCAGCCAGTGCAAACACAGGACTAATGAGGACTAAAACCCATAACTCATCATGGAGGTAGGCAGCGTTGGTAAGTTATGCACTCAGAGCAGTTATATTATCCCAGTGCAACCCATTACAGCATCATTAGCAAGAAAATAGCATTCTAGATATTAATACATGTAATAATTTCACTAATAAACCTGTTTTCCAAAATGAAAAATCCCTCCATGAATCATTTTAAAGGTACCATTGGCCAGAGTTTGCTTCTTTCGGAAATAAAGTATCTTGAATGTTTTCCAGTCCTGAATATCGTCTCCTCAGCCACACCCACTTGCAGAAGCTTCACTCTTTCCAATATGAATTTATGTCCTTCAGAATCCTAAAACTTCTTTGAATTTACAGCATATATATATATATATATATATATATATATATATATATCCCTTTTTCAATTAGAAACAATTTCACCGAAAAGGTAGATTTTGCTTATGAGATATGGCTTCCACATTAAAAAAAAAATGTTAAGTTATAGTTTCAAAGAATTAAGTGATCACTTGTATTTAACTCTCAGGCACCGAGAACTTCAATAATATTATACAGGCAGAAATGTCAGAGCCCCAGGCTTTGAGTCCCTTACAATCTAGTGACAGAGACAGCCAGTGCATTAGAAACTCCAGTCCAATACAGTGAGTGTTATGGCAGATGCTTGTACAGAGTGCTAAGGTCGTGTTTTGCGGGGTGGGGTGACCAGGGAAGGGATCCTTAAAGATGGGACACTAGAGCTAAGTTTGGTGGTTTTTTTTCTTTGCTGTTTTTTTTTTAATTTTAAATATTGTAACAGCTTTGTTAAGATATATGTGACATCCACAGAGCATACTTAAGGTGTACAATTTGATATGTTTTGATATATGTGTATACTCATAAAACCACACCATGATCAAAATAATGAACATATTCATTAACCCAAAGTTTCCTCATGCCTCTTTATAACCTTTCCTTCTCCCCCCCTTTTACCTCCACTCCTCAGGTAGACTCTGATCTACTTTCTGTCACTATACATTACTTTTCGTTTCCTAGAATTTTATATAAATGGAATCATATGACACATGCTGGGGTTTTTTTGGTCTGTCCTCATTCATCAGCATAATTATTCTGAGATTCATATGTATGAATAGCTCATCCCTGTTTGTCACTAGTAGCATTCCATTGTATGACTCTACCTGAAGATGGGCATCTGATGGTGTTTTTAGGTTTTGGCCTCTATAAGCAAACCCTATGAATATTCATATGTAATTCTTTGTGTGAATATATGCTTTCATTTCTCTTGATTGAATGCCTAGTGATAATGGCTGGATCATAGGGTAGGGTTAACTGCCAAGCTATCCTATGACCCAGCAATTGAACTACTGCGTATTTACCCCAAAAATACAAATGTAGTGATCCAAAAAGGCATGTGCACCCCAATGTTTATAGCAGCAATGTCCACAATAGCCAAACTATGAAAAAAACCTTGATGTCCATCAATAGAATGGATAAAGAAGATGTGGTATATATACACAATGGAATACAATACTATGCAGCCATCAAAAAATCAAAATCTTGCCATTTACAATGATGTGGATGGAACAGGAGCATATTATGCTATGCAAAATAAGTCAATCAGAGAAAGACAATTATATGATCTCAGTGATATGAGGAATTTGAGAAACAAGACAGAGGATCAAAGGGGAAGGGAGGGAAAAATGAAACAAGATAAAACTAGAGAAGGAGACAAACCATAAGAGACTCTTAATCTCAGGAAACAAACTGGAAGTTGCTGGAGTGGAAGGGCGTGGGAGGGATAGGGTGGCTGGGTGATGGACATTGGGGAGGCTATGTGCTATGGTGAGTGCTGTGAATTGTGTAAGACTGATGAATCACAGACCTGTACCCAAGAAACAAATAATACATTATATATTAGAAGAAAGAAAGACTGAAAGAAATTGCCAAGCTATTTTTTCAAGGTAATCATACCACTTTGTATTCCCAGTAGTAATGTGGAAGAGTTCCAGCTGTTCAACATCCTCACTGACACTTGATGTGGTCAGTCTTTTCAATTTGAACCATTCTAATTGATGTGTAGTGATATCTCACTGTGGTATTAACTTGTATATCGCCATTGACTAAGCATGTTGAAAAACTTTTCATGTGTGTGCCATCTGTATATCTTCTTTGGTGAAGTGTCCATTCAAATCTTTTTTTTTTTTAATTTTTATTTATTTTTTTTAAAGATTTTATTTATTTATTTGAGAGAGAGACAGTGAGAGAGAGCATGAGCGAGAAGGTCAGAGGGAAAAGCAGACTCCCCATGGAGCTGGGAGCCCGATGTGGGACTCGATCCCGGGACTCCGGGATCATGACCCGAGCCGAAGGCAGTCGTCCAACCAACTGAGCCACCCAGGCATCCCTTTTTTCTTTTTTTTTTTTTAAGATTTTATTTTGTCCATTCAAATCTTGTGTCAATTTTTTCTGTGGTGTTTTTTTCTTATTGAGTTTTGAGAGTCTTTATATAATCTGGATACAAGTCCTTCATCAGATATATGATTTGCAAATATTTTCTCCATCTGAGGCTTGTCCTTTCACTTACAACTGAGTTTTGAGAGAAGAGAAGAAGTAAAATTGAGTTGTGGAGTTATGTTGGAAGTTATTCCAAGACTTTTGAAATAACATAGAAGAAAGGGAAGAGGGTGTGAAAGAGGCTGGAGCACTCTGAAAACTACACACTTTGGGGTGGCTTGGGTGTGGCAGGAGGTGGCCAGAAAGTCATAATCCTCAAAGTGACAGGGAGACAACCAAGAATTTTAAACTGGAGAGGGCCATCATCAGATCTGCATTTTCAAAAGATCACTAATGTAGTAGTATGGAGAGAAAAGGGAACTGGGATTTCGGGAGACCATTGAAAAAAGATAGAGTAGAACTGAAACAAGTTCAAACTATACTTTTTTGGTAAGGAAAAAGAACCTCTACAGAGATACTAAAGGAACTGGAACAGGTTGAGGTACATAAATGGAAAAATATGCCTCATCCACTCAGACAGCAGTGTTGCTGAGCCTGCAGTGGGTAGGCAATATGGCTCGAGATGTGCTTTCCTAACTTGGAGATAGATTGACATTGACCAATAACAATCAGATCCAAATTTAAGAAACTGTTTAACATGACAGCTATGCTTCAGGCTGTGTTCTAGGCTTCTAAGTACATGTGATTTTGCTTAATCCTCTCAATAACCCAGAGAGAAAGAGGTTGATATTGATTTTATAAACAAGGAAAGTGAGATTTGGAGAAATTAAGTGGTTTGCCCAAGGTTCCAGCTCTTGTGAGTAGCAAAGCAGATTTTTATTCGAATTCAGATTTCTTTATAGCCATCTTCTGCAAAAGCCAGAAACTGGCTAGAGTTAGCAGGGAAACCTGAGGCTTAAAGGAAAGGTCACCTGATCTCTATAGTGACAAACTCCCAGTCCTTGACTTCATGAACACCCCAAAGTCACCATCAGGGGGATGACAGACATCTATTCCATATACTCACATGAAGTGCAGCAGGAGAACATTGGCATAAAGTAGATCTGTAAGAATGTCAGTTCATAAATTAATAATACAACAGATCTTTGTGTGAAGGGTAGTAAGGCACCAGGACAAATTTCTAATAAAATATCTAATATTTATTTAATTTTTCTTCCAAGTACTAAGGGTTTTACATGGAATATTTTATTGTATTCTTATGGCAACTTTATGGGTGTAGGTTCTATTATTATGCCCAGGCTGCAAATGAGGATTACCAGTCTTTATGGATTCCAAGTAATAGGCCATGCCCAGGTTATACACTTTGTAAGTGACTGGGTAGGAATTTGAATCTGTGTCTGACTCCAGTCACATAAAAACTGCTGCCTCTTGGGCAGCTGTGGTTTCTACTCTGGAGGATATGTAAGGGCAGAGCAGATACATGTCCATGTGTGCTGGTGGCAAGGCAGTGTAGAATATGACCCTTCTTGGAGTGAAAACCCTGACTATCCAGTAACAACAAGTGGTTATAAAATAAATTCATGATTCCAAGAACACCAGACTCTGTCACCAATGATGGCCCAGAGCAGAACAGATGGTACTTTTCAGAGAGCAGCTGTAAATGGCAGCTTCCTCCTGGAGGTGACAAAGACCTCCTCCCATTCTCATTAAGTTCAGGGGACATCTTACAGTGATAGGGCCATTTGAAACCTTTTTCCCACTCCCCAGCCTGCTGCCCTCACAGCGTTCCCTTCCCACAGGCCTTGACTTTGCCAGAGTCCACTGACCATGGAGCAACCTCTGAAAGTGCTTCCTCACCCAGCGCCACCAGCATCCCCACTCACACCAACTCTTCTGCAGTGGCTTTGGCCAAAACCACTTGATGTGGCCAGGAGGCCTCACTTACTCACCACTGACTCTGCTTCCTGCTAAGCTTTCCCATTCATCTTCCTTCTTCCCTGATTTCTATTCTGCCTTCATTTTCTGATAGTGATTGAGGATAAACTGTTTGGCCAGAACTGGATCAGACACTGGAGGCACATTGGGGAATAATCTTCAGAAGCTTGTAGACTAGTTTTAGGGACAGGCATAAAACAAATAATTACACAAACAATTCATTATAACTGCAATGAGTGCTCCAAACCTCCAAAGGGGGAGCACTGGGAATAAGAGAACATGTAATGAGGCACTGGGAGGGGAAGAGCAGAGGCTTTGCCGAGAAAATGGTATTTAGGATGAAACATGAGAGACAAGGAGAAATTCATTAGGAGCAGAAGAGGCTGGGAGAGTGGTGTGGTGGAGGAAATAGCATGCACACAATTCTCAGCATGAAGGAGTTTCACAGGTTAGTCCAAGGATCTGAGACACCAATGTGGCTGGAGAAGAATGAGTTACAAAGACAGGCAGATCTTCTAAACTTTGAAGGATTCTGGACTTCAGAAGAATTTTGGAGGAAGAAATATGTTTTAAAATGAGAATTTCCAGGTCATGTTTGCATTTTTAAAAGCTCTCTTTGATCAGATATTGAAGTACAGGCTTGGAAGGATGGCAGGTGAGGTGGGAGTGAAGGTGTATATGATACAGGAGAACAGTTAAAGAGGTTATTATGGTAGTTCAGGGGAAAGAGAGTGATGAAGATGTTCCTGATGAAGAAGGAGGAGGATGACAGCTCATGTAACAGTAGTGGAGATGGGGAGAAACAGAGATATTCAGGTGATAGATCACACAATTTGGCAATTGGTTAGACTCTGGAGGGCAGGAGAAAGGGAGGTGTCAAGGATGATTCCCAAGTTTTTGGCAAGAGCAACTCCTCCTCCTCCACATCTCCCCAATATGCTGTCTCCATCTCTCTTCTTAGCTCATCAAAGAAATGAGTGCAGGCAACCCAGAGGATAGAATATTGCAGCATTAATGCTATTTTTGTACAGTCAAACCTGGAGATAAAAATCTCCCAACTTGTTATATAAGAAGGAGAAAATGTCAGGAGATAGATTTCTTCCAACATTAGGGTTTCCAATTTGTTTCTGGTTAGACCTAACACCTGTGCTTTGCCTCCCATAGAGGATGGGAGAGCATTCATTTGGCCAACTTGCTAGACTATGTCCCTATGAGATACAAGAATTTTTGTGTGAAGGATGAAGGGAGAAATAACCTTGCAGAATATATTTTGAATTTTAGGTAGAAAAAAATTATGTTGACTTGTTTGAATATTAAAAAAAAAACAAAACATAATCCACATACCATACAATTCACCATTTAAAATATACAATTCAGTAGTTTTTTAGTATGTTCACAGAGTTCTGCAATCATCACCACAATCAGTATTAGGTTATGTTCATCACTCCCCCCCAAAGAAACTCCATATTCATTACCTGGCACTCCTCATTTATCCCCAATCCCTCCCTTCATTAGCCCCAGGCAATTACTAACATACTTTTTGTGTCTATAGATCTACACATGCTGGATATTTTATGTAAATGAAGTCATACATTATGTGGTATTTAGTGTCTGGCTTCTTTCATTTGGTATAATGTTTTCAAAGTCATCTGTCAGTACTTCTTTTTTAACAGCCAAATAATATTCCATTGTATGGAAATACCACATTTAAATTAGCCACTCCTCAGTATTATACTAAGTGAAGTAAGTCAGAGAAAGAAAAATAGCATATGAGTATTAAGGAGTGCACAGGGTGTTATATATAAATAATGAATCACTAAATTCTATAACTGAAATTAATATTACATGGTATGTTAACTAAATGGAATTTAAATAAAAACTTGGGAATTAATTAATTAACCACTTATCAGTTCACAGGTATTTGGATTATTTCCACTTATTGACCATTATGAATAAAGCTTCCATTAATATTCTTGTGCAAGTATTTTTGGATTTATGTTTTATTTCTCTTAAGAATATGCCTAGGGTTGGGCGCCTGGGTGGCTCAGTGGGTTAAGCCGCTGCCTTCGGCTCAGGTCATGATCTCGGGGTCCTGGGATCGAGTCCCGCATCGGGCTCTCTGCTCGGCAGGGAGTCTGCCTGTCTCTCTCTCTCTCTCTCTCTGCCTGCCTCTCCGTCTACTTGTGATCTCTCTCTGTCAAATAAATAAATAAAATCTTAAAAAAAAAAAAAGAATATGCCTAGGGGGTGCCTGGTGACTCAGTTGGTTAAATATCATTTCGGCTCAGGTCATAATCTCAGTGTAATGAGATTGAGACTCTCATTGGGCACTGCACTGGGTGTGGAGTCTGCTTTAAGGTTTTCTCTCTTCTTCTCCCTCTCACCCTCCCTGCTGTTCCCACTCGGTCTGTCTCTATCTCTCTTTAAAAAAAAAAAAAAAAAAAAAAGAATATACCTAGTAGTGGGATTTCTGGGTGTTTGAATGTTTCTTAAAGGTAAAGATCATACCTGCCTTTAATTATAGTTTTTTGAACAAATACCCTAGATGTATCTTCAATAAAGAAAATTAAAAAGTATTGCTGGTGGGTGGGGGGCACTTGGGTGGAGTTGTCTAAGTATCCAACTCTTGATCTCAGCTCAGGTCTTCATCTCATGGTTGTGAGTTCCAGTCCCAGATTAGGTTCCACTCTGTGCATGGAGACTACTTAAATACATATATATAGCTAGGGAGTCTGCAACTGACCTTACAAACTGAAAGAATATACCTGCAGATATGCTTCCTTGCATACATGAGTGTGTGTTAGGTAGTCAGAGCCATAATACTACAGCAAAGTTTAAGAAACCAATGCTAATTAGTATAGTGTGAACTAAGAGTCTAAGTATGCAGGTAAAAAATTATTAAGAGGCCCTGGGATTAAGATAAATCAGGGCCTTGAACTCAACTCCACTGAGTTCACTTCCATCATTAATTACTAGCTTAATATACTGGAGGAGCTAATGCAACTTCAACCATCTCCTGTTACTAGCAGGTCAGAGAGGGGATTTGAGAAAGACTAATCTAGCTGTTCAGATGTCACATAGCTCCTAAGGTACTAGATCCACTTACATTCTGCCCACAACTGTTGGCAGATGACAGATCAATAGGTAAACATCGACTCTATGTGTACCAGACATACTGCAGAGAAGCCAGCTGAGCAACCAGGACAAAAGAGATGTAAGAGGGCAGAGCCAAAAAACAAGGTTAGATTCAGAAACCTCTGCATGAACCAAACATCTCTCTCCCCTCTGAAGGGATAAATGCTAGGGACTTCAGAATAAACCCAGGGAAGACTCCTAGACCTCAGAGGGAAAAGAAGGCTAGCTGAGAATGCGACAGAACACTTGCCCTCTTATGTGAGCAACCTCGGGGCAAGAAGGCAAGACTCCTCTCAGAACAAGCGAGTGCCTGGTCTGCAGACCCTCAAGGGCCTTTGAAGAGGGAAGATGTGTCGATGATCACTTGACCAAGCAGAAGCCTAGAGTGCAACACCCCTTCACTGTGTGGAGTGAGGACCTGAAATTAGCAGAACCCCTACAGCTCCTGCTTCTCCTTGATGGTGGACACTTCTGGCTCTGAGATCCGAATCTGGAAGGTTTCAGGGGAAGGAAACATTAACTTCCTCTCATTTAGATTAATCATCTTGCAGGATCACATGTCCAAACACCTTGGATTACTTTTCCACCCAGAAAAAGATCCAGGGGGAGTCTGTGTGATCTCTCCTAAATGTCTGCTACACTCCCACATCCGTCCTCTTGCTTTTGCTCCATACTTGATATATCTAGTGAAAAATTAAAATTAGATAGTAGGTTCAGGACTGAAGGCTGTTCAGCTCCCCTCTATAGGAATGCAGTTGGAGACCTTGACATATTCAGGGTCAGGAACAGTAGATGGTGAAATTCTTCAAATCCCAGAACAGGGGCTGGAATCCAGTCACCAGGCACTGTCAGAAACACAAGGGCTCAGGCATGATGAAAGAAAATAACCTGTACCCAACTACCAGTTCGTAGTCAGGCTTCTGATTACCTCAAAGAAGCATGGGCCAGCTGGTTGCCTTCTATGAGGATGGGCTGGAATGTTGGTTCAGGCCTCCTCAAGGCTTGTCAGGGAATAAGAGGAAACTTGACAGCAGGGTCAAGAAGAACAGAAGTGTGTTCAGTGTGTTCAATCCCACCTTACCATGCTACAGTCCATTTCTCAGGAAGTCTCTGGGCAGATATAAATTTTAAATCCCAGAGGTAGGCACACCAGGACAGACAAAGATGCATGGAGTTCTGGCAGACTTGCTGAGTTGTGAGCCACAGGACCAGCATCTGAATCACTGGCTGGCAAGCAAGGTATGGACCCCTCAGAGCCTTATGGTGTGGGGGCATGTGAACGGCAGGAAGCCTCTGATACTCCACAATCCCTGAGGTTGTTTCTCCCTCTTTTCTACCACATTTTTACTTTCCTCTAAAGTATTGTCTCTTGGTAAAGCCATGAGCTTCTTTCCCAAGTTTTGAATCACCATAGGTTGTTTTGCAGCGAGTGGATGAAGGGAGGAGGAGAAAAATCTGTTACCAGCTCAAGTACATTTTGCTCTGTTAATCAGCATTTTAAAAAATTATCTTTTCCATTTCTTAAAGAAGTTGGCAGAGGCTCCCAACTGTTTTGAGAAAATGTAACCATCAGACCATCTGGGGCTGACATTTTCAACATGGCAGTCAGGAGAGCTCATCTTAAGAGCTCCATAGATGATCAGGGGAGCATGCTGCCTCTGCAGGATCCCCCTCAGGAGGGGTAGGAGCATACAGAAGCCGCTTACAGACAGTGGCATATGAACCGAGCCCTCCAACTTCCCAGCTTTCCTCGGGCCCTTTCCCCTGCTTCTCCCCTCCCAGACATGCATGCTGTCAGAGATTGTACCTTGTAACATTAGTAATGGATGTTGACTCTGAGAATATCAAAAGACCCTTCAAGTTTGAAGATTCACTTTTGTTAAATAAAACTTAGGACCACGAGAGATTAAGATGGAAGCACATATATATGTTTACATGTGAAGCAAGATTGATTGTTTAGCTAACAAGATTGGGGAATTAGGATTTCTTAATAACTAGGTCAGCCAAGGGCAGTTGAGGGAATTACAAAGAACAGCTTAGACTCACAGGCATGTCCCTCCAGGCCTCCTAAACACTTGCTGAGCCAAAGTCCACCTAATAGTTATTACTGCTGCTGAAGTCAGATGTCCCAGTGCTACAGACCTCATCCTTATTAACCACAATGCAGCCCACATGGATGCCAGCTGGCCCATGCCAAGACACAGATGACTGACTACCTCCCTTAATTACTTTCCAGGCAAACCACTGCACCTGAGTCATTTAGGCTCACACCACATACTTCACACTGAGTTACACATTCTTCAACCAGCCATATTTTCCAAACAGCAAGGACTTCCCTTATGTTTATCTTTGTCACTAGCATTCACCTGTCCCTTCGAAAATTAATACAATTGGGAAAGAACAAGATGATCCCCAGAAAAAGTGCCTGTATGTGTGACTGCCCTTCATTCACTCTTCCCACCTCAGTTCTTTTCATAAGCCACTGATTGCAAAGATATGAGAAAAGACCAAATAAATCATAATAAATTGGAACAGATATATCATATATACACGTTTCCATGCTGAGATAATAGAGACTTAACTCTAAGGTAACAACAGCTGTTTATAATTAGAAGGAGATTCTATTCATACTTATTAGGTGCCTGTCTTGGTCCCCAACTCTAAGAATTCACTGTCTACAAAGTGCCTGATTGGCTTAGTCAGTTAAGTGTCAGACTCTTGATCTCAGCTCAGGTCTTGATCTCAGGGTCATGAGTTCAAGCTCTGTGTTGGGCTCTAAGCTGGGCATGGACCCTACTTAAAAATAAAAATAATAGTAAGAAGAATTCATCACCTAGGCAGGTCGACTCCAAGATAGTCCATGTATTGGTTCGATGAAACTGTGAAACAAGCATGCACAGTGAACACCAGATGACTTCCTGGAGTAGGTGACACTCCAGCTGGCTTTTAAAGGAGGAATAGGAGCTGCTTAGGCTAAGAAATAAAGGAGGGGAGATCCAAACAAAGGAAAGATCATTTGGGGGTGTCTTAGAGGTGCTAAATAGAGTAAACGTCAAGTATTTCTGAAGACCTAAAGGAATAAGTGTGTGGAGGCAGGAAGGGACAGGAAGGCAGGGAGGGGGAGGGGCCAGCAGGACAAGTTTGGGAGGGGTCTCCTACCCTAAGAGTTAAGGCCTCGAATCTTGTCTACGGAGGTATTTGAATATTAAGCAACTGCAAGTCATTGAGACTTTTCCACACCAGAGTCCTAACACTGGTTTGTATTAGAAAGGGCACATGAGCAACCTGGAGGAGGTAGAACTCCAGGTGGGCGGAGAACCTAAGCATGAATCTGTGTGGTGAGGCTACAGGGCAAGTTAGTGTGACAAAGCCACAGACCGGGATTTAATCCTCCATGTCCCTTTCTTTGTCAACCCTAGTTGTCTATCCCTAAAGAATTGCCTTTTCCAGAAAGTCACGTAAATGAAATGACACAGTCACAGGCTTTTTGAGTCTGACTTTTCACGTAGCTTAATGCATTTGTGATTCATCCACACTGTTGTGTGTATCAATAGCTCTTTCCTTTTTTTGTTGAGTAGGACTCCGTTGTATGGGTATAACACAGTTTATTCATTCCCTGGCTGAAGGACACTTGGGTTGTTTCCAATATTTTGGAGATTCTAAGTGAAGAAACTATAAATATTCACATACAGTTTTTATGTGAACATATCTTTCTTTCTAACGTGGGCAAATACCTAGGAGTGGGATTGCCAGGTTGCATGGTAAATGTACATTTCATTTTATAAAAAAACTGCCAAGCTTTTTTCCAAAGTGACTGTACTATTTTCCATTCCTACCAACGTGTGACAGTTCCAGTTGCTCTGCATCCTTGCCAAACTTGGAATTAACAGCTTGTTGTTGTTGTTTTTAGGCAAAGTAATAAGAACATAGTTGTATCTCATAGTGGTTTTACTTTGCATTTTCCTAATGACTGATGATGTTGGGTCGAGTAGTGACTATTTTTTGACTGCAAACATTGATCTGGCACACAATGGGTGCTCAGTAAATATTTGTTGCATTAATACATCAATGGCACCATTAACATCCTCTTTATCATCTTCATTTCTGCAAAAAGATACAAGAAATGGAACCGAAGCAGTAACAATTGTAGAGAAGAAATATTAAAGAGATAGAAGTAACAGGTCTTCATGAATAAATGTGGGGTGAATAAGAATGGGTCTAACACACTTCTGTGGTCAGTGTAACGCAGGTCTGTGAGATAGGAAATACAGGAAGAAGAGCAAGGTTGGAAGAGAGATGTTCATTCTTGTTGAGGACATGGTGAACTTGAGGTAATCATGGGGACATCGAGTGGACATGTCTGGAGGCCTCCAAAGGGTTTTGTCTTCTTCACCACTGTGCTCCCAGCGCCTACAAGAGACACTGACATGGAGAGAGAAATGTGAATTGGGGAATTAATAGCATATCTTCTTTAGTATGTATCTTATCTCATTGCTCATGACATCCCTGTCACATAGCTATATGTGCATTTCAGAAGATTGACTTTCCCAAGTTCACAGTGTTAGCTAGTAATTTGATTTGCCAAGACTTGAACTCATACTTGCTAAGGGCTATTTTTAGCATTTACTACAAATTAAGAAAAAAATGACAATTAGACCCAGGCACCTGTGCTGGGCACATGACACTTCTGTGGCTGATGGGGTGCTGAACCAAGCGGAGTACAGGATGGATTTCAACTCCTCACCACACTTCCCACTCTCCCCAACGAAGGCCCTTTTGCAGAACACAACCACGCCTAAGGACCTTGCCTCTCATACCAGTCCCAGTGCCTCTTCAGCTACATTATGATGCTAATTCCACTGGTCAAAAAAAATAAGCATGCTTATATAGAGCCAAGCCTCACTTACATGGTAATGCAGGTTATAATTTATACAGAAGGAAACTTCAACTTACAAAGATCCCCAACTACAAATACATCTACTTTAAGTTATGTTTGACTTACTTCTGAGGTGTTTTATGATTATTATCAATTTCATACTGCCTTCCTAGTGCAAAAATAACAAGCATATTGAGTATGGTACTAAAAAGAGGCAAGTGGATACAATGAAATGAAATTTAGATTTAAACTGATGGATAGGTACTTATTGCTTATAAATACCACATTGGATTTACATACTAAAGTGTCTGT
Source organism: Lontra canadensis (assembly GCF_010015895.1). NCBI lineage: Eukaryota > Metazoa > Chordata > Mammalia > Carnivora > Mustelidae > Lontra > Lontra canadensis. The sequence goes on from NW_022631030.1 coordinate 17,226,374, forward strand.
AAATAGGGGAGCTTTTGCACATGCATATGTAAACTAATATGATTATAACATATCTCTAACAGATCTGTATATAAACTTGAACAAGGCAAAAGGCCTTGTCAGACTTTGACATGCTTACCCACTTTTTCTTCTTGTTCTCTTACTTTAGGGGAAGAGATAGTTAGCAAACTATCTGGGGCAACACAAGTTTGGGGCTAGATGAAAACAAGGTCAAATACAGTTGTGCCCTCATAAGAAGTCCTAACTTGTCACACCATAGTACCCTGGCTGGAGAGGGATGGGTCAAACACACAAACTTCCTAGTGCTGAGAAATTCATAAGAGAAACTGCCTTGGTTTTGAGACGCCAACAGTTCCTGAATTAAAGCTCACATTTCTGGAGTAAAGGAAGAGATGACAGCAAAATAGTAATAGCTAACATATAGAACTTATTTTTATGCCATGTACAGTCCTAAAAGCTTTATATGTGTTAGCTTGCTTAATCTCCGCAACAACACTATGAGGTCTATATTATTAGTTATCCCATTTTGCAGAAGGGTAAACTAAGACACCCTGAGCTAAAGATTGCACAGATCTAGTAAGTGGTAAAATCAGTATTCAAACCAGTCTGTGCCAGAGTCCATGCAAGCAGCCCCTGCACCATTCTACCTCTCGAGAGGAGGCATTTGTGTCCACATATGTACATTTGTTCACATATACCTTGAGAGGTTTGTATAAATTCACACATGAGGAAGCTAGAAAGACCTATGAATAAATCTTGCCCCCTCACTGTGCCTTGAAGAAAGGGAAAAAAGTCTCCATTTCATCTGCCGCGTGGAAGAGAAACTTGTGATCTTGGATATCAAAGTTGGCCCTTACACAAGGCAGAACACTTCAAGGAATAAAATGAAGGCCATCCTCTAGTCAGACAGAACAGACACAAGTGCAAATTCCAGTGGCCTCAGTGACAAAGAGAAAATTAACTCACCCACTGCCAGCTTGCGGGTCCTTGACCAGGGAGCCTCTGTAGTGGGGTGGAGAAGCACATTCTTGAGTGCCTGCCTTTGACACACTCCAGCGTGAACTTGGGCTCTTTCTGGAGTCAAGGACTGGCCCTTTTACTCAGCCCTTCCCTCCCTCTCTCTTTCATCAGAATGTACCACTGTTGTAATCTCTGTGATTCAAGGAGGGATGTCCTGGTCTTTTTTTAATGCAACCTAGCAGATGAAACTCATTCTTGGGATACAGAAAAATAAGACTCACCAGCAAGAGGCCTTTTTTGGGCAAACACAGAGTGTGGATGGTCAGAAGATCAACAGCCTTTTCTTAAACACTCTGTGCTGAGTGAATGGTACAGTCCACTTGGCTACTTCCTTTTCTTGTCCAACACTCCTCAACAAGTATTTGATATGCAGTCCAGGAGCTTCAGTACTTCAAGTTACAGGCTTTGAGTTCTTCACAGAGTCTAAACTTAGTAGATTACCTGGAGATGAGAGGACAGGATCCAGGCCTCCAAAATGACCCTTCATCTCACCCTCTTGCACACCTTTACACCCAGATGGTGCTCATCTGGGCCTGAGGTCCAGGAGTTCCTCCACCTGCTCCCTCCTGGGTCATTATCTTGCCAACAATGCTGTGCTATGTCACAAAGCTTCTCAGCATGAAGAGCTGTACAGTCAAAGGGTTTGAGGGGATGAAAATCATGGGGTCTGTGTCTGGTGAGAGCTCTCCTCCCAGTGTGCAGCATTAGAAATTAACCCTTTCTCCAAAGATCCTTCCTATCAGACTATGCCTCCAATTAAAACACTATGCAAGCCAGTTTGCTGTTAGGACACACTCAAAAATCTCAACAACCCTCAAGTGGCAAATGGTATAATTCCCATTTCTGTCAAAGTGAGACAAGTGGCCTGGGCAGTGAGTCTCCCACCCAGTCACTGTCCTCTAACAGCTCACCAAGCATGGGGAAAGGGGGTACAAAGAGAGAGGGTACCACCAGCATAAATATAGGTTTTTCTTGATAGGCAGATTAGCACAGTATTAACCAAATCGACCAATCCAGTCATCTGCTTCCAGAGAGAATCCTGTGTCACAAAAGTTATAAAATATTTAAGGGATCTGCTTGATTCCTAAAAATTTTCAAGAATGGAGAGCCCTTGGCCATTATGTTGGTGGTGTCTCAAAGGGTATTCTGACACTCTTTCCAGTACGGTAGAAATTGTAGCCACACAGGTGTTCTGCTTTCTAACATTTACTGAACTTGATTGCTTTTGAAGTCCACTCCATCCTAGCATATAGAAGGGAAGAGAAGCAACCTGACCTGAGGGTTAGTAATTTAGGGAAATGATAGCTTGATTGTGTCCAGGATAGTTTTTTGGGTTTGGTTTGGTTTTGTTTTACTTTTCAGCTACCCCACTTTGTGGGACAGTTTATGGTATGTCAACTCATTGAATGCTGCCATAAAGAAACCCATGAAATGCTGACACCCCAATAAAGCCCTTACGACAACTCATATCTGAAGCTCCTTTATTTCTTCTGGATAGCACAGCAAACAACCAACCCCTCAGAAGGTCAAGCCCTGCATTACTTTGCTTTAGCAGAAGGCCAGAGCCTGCTAAACAATGAAAATGCAGAGAGCTAGAGGTTGAAAGAGGCCAGGAGACTAAAACAAACTAACCAGAAGTATTTTTTATGTGACTCTGCATATATATATGTATACGTTGAAACAAGATCTTTCTGGGGGTTAAAAAGAAGCAGTAAGGTTGAGAAGATTGTTCCTGTGCACAGAGTGATGATTCCTGATATTCTGGATCCTAATGACAGTCCCCAAATTTCCCTCATCTCTTTTTCCTATTCCTGTAAAATGGATATAATTCTTCAAAAGGATCCAAGATCAGAATAATGTCAATCAAAAGTCTATCATTCTCAACTTAGCACTCAGAAACGTGGACATTTGTATCACCTGCCTGTTCCTCTGAATTTCTTCTTGTCTAAGCTCATTTCCCCCCATGGAAAAGGAAGTTTAAAATACACCTCTCCTGCTGTGTGGTCTAGCTTTTACTTAGGTCAGATGAAAAGATGCCTCTGCACTGTTTCCCTCCAAGTGTCTTTAACACTTCATGACTTGGTAGTAGCATCCTTCAATCCTTGTCTTTTGAAATGTTTTATGAGGATAAATAAGCCTGTTAACAGAGACAAATAGCAACAGAGGAAAAGATACACAAAGAAGTATGAGGCTGAGATATGAAAGAAGATGGCAAGCCAGTGAGATAAGAATATGTAAAAGGTGACAGCAGGTGACAAAAATGACCAAGAAAGCTCTGATCTCAATATTGAATCAGAGAATTTCAGCCCCTGAAAATGATCAAGAAAGCTCATGGGATAAAAGACACCAAAAGTTAGGATACCCAGGTTCTCTCAGCGCTGGAATACACAATGACAGTGTGAGGGGATGAATAAAGGCAGAAGCATCAGACAAGCTCCAGTTTGAACACAAGCCCTACTTCTTGCCCACTGTATGCATAAGTCCATTTGCCTCTGTGCTCTATAATTTCAGAACCCCCATGATGGCATCACAATGTAGGAAATGATTGGCTCACAGCAGCCGAGGCCAATTCCCAGATTTATATCTTTGAACTGAGTATGACTTATGGAATAAGAGACTTCATAAAAATGTAGTGTTGAAAGACAGAAGATACAGGAAAGGTGGCAAATTCACCTGTATCACCATCCCTTTCTTAATTCTGCTTTTCCTACAGACTTTTTTCCATGTGCTGATTTTCACCTTTGGTTTTATGACATTGCAATGCTGACATTTCCTTTCTCTCTTCATCCCCTCCTCAAAATCTCCCTCTTCTTTTATTTTGTACACTCTATGCTTTCGTGGTGGCCTGCCTCTGAAATGACCCTACCTAGTATTATTATCCTTATGTACTCCTGTTCCTTCCAAAAAGAATAGGGTGGACCTATAAAATAGGATATTGCAAGCATGATGGCATGTGATTTCTGAGGCTAGGTCATGAAAGCTGGGAGACTTTCACTTTGTTCTCTCTCAGATCACATACCCTGGGGGAATCCAGCTGACATGTTGTGAGTACATTCATGAATGTACACTATGGAGAGGTCCATATGGCAAGGAACTGAGCCTTCCTCTGAACAGCTTATGTGAGTAAGTGACCTTGGAAATGAATCTCTAGCCTTGATCAAGCCTTCAGGTGATGATTATGCCCTAGCCTACAGCTTAACTACAATCTCATAAAGATGTTCCAAGCCAGAACCACCTAGCTAAGCCCCACACTTAGATTCCTGACTTGAAAAAATTTGTGTGATAATAGGGCACATTGTTTTAAGCCATTAAGTTTGGGGGGAATTTGTTACACAGAAATAGAAAACTAATACAATCTCCCATCATATGTTTTGGTCTCTTGGTAAGAGGCCATTCCATATTGATTCATTAGCTATATCACATTAGGATCCCAAAATCTGCAGTTATCTCTGGTATAGATTTTTCATAACTTATACCATGACTTCCACTGACTGAACACTTTTTTTTTCCCATTCAAACTAGATATTCCACCGAGACCAAATTTCTTTCCTACCAAGATTCACTTCAGATGCCTTTACATTTGATTATTGTCATGCTCTAGAGCTCTTTAGGAATTTTCATATCTAGTATATACTTCAATTTTAGCATAATTTTGTGGATTAGGAAGGGGAAAAAATGTTAGTCCCATTTTATAGATGAGGAAATTTGAGACCCAATGTATTTAAATACTGTTTGCTCAAAAACACAACTATTTAGTGGTAGAACTAGAATTGGAAACCTGGTCTTTTTCCACTGCTCTGTCTCTTCAAGATAAGCAAATCAAATACGCGGTGATCTAGCTTTACGAATTGATATCTAAGCAATTCAATGTGGACTCAGCCACTGCAGATTTTTGTAAATGTGGAGACTTCACATATATGCTTATGTGAAAAATGAAATGCTACCAATTGTTCCAGTTATCCTCTGCTCTATAAGAAAACATCACAAAATTTAGTGTCTTAAAACAACAATGCGTTATTATATCTCTCTTTCCTCTAGGGGTTGATGAGCTGAGCTTGGTAGTTCTCATTCTGGATCCATCCATTTAGCATTACAGTCATAAGGTTTTGAGGCTGGAGGCATCTCATGTGTGCTGCCTGGACTGGGATGCCTGTAAGTGCTGGCAGTGGGTTAACTATATCTCTTTCTCTAAATGTGGACTCCCCATGTGGCCAGCTTTTGTTTCTTTTCAGAAAAAAAAAAAAATCTTAGTGGAATCAAACATCTTATATGGCAATTGAATTTTTCTTTGCATTCTAAGAGCAAGCCTTTTAAGAGGCTTGAGCAGAAGCTGCAAGTCTTCTTATGATCTAAGCTCAGAAGTCTCAGAATGTCACTTCCACTATATTCTATTGGTTAAGCAAGTTTCTAAGTCCAGTAGGGAAAGGTAAAAACAGACCCCACCTCAATGGGGGTAATGCATACAGGAAAGGAAGGAAAACATGTGGCATTCTTGGAGACATGGCATCACAGTCTACCCTCTGGCTCCAAAAATGTATGATCCTCCTTCATGCAAAATACACTTATTCTCTTCTAAGACCGACAAAGTTTTATTCCATTACAGAAACAACTCAAAATCCAGAATCATATAATCTAAGGTAGGTTAAGAGCAAATAAGCCTCCTTTGGAATAGCTCCTTGAGTATACTTTCTTTTGATCTGAAAAATTATGCAATAAATAGTCCTCTGCCCACTCACCCACCCAAAACATATAATGATGAGACAGGCATAGGAAAACTACAATGTACCCTACTGTTGTAAAATAATAGCAATAAATGATACTATAGCAGTCATTGTGTCAGAATTCTGAAATTCTACAGGACACATGTTGCTAGTTCCTTGGTGAAGGACCAGTCTTACTTCCAGAAAATAATTCTTCATTCTTTCCTCTGGGCTCATGTTTCCATCATCTGAATTTTCTTTTCTTTTCCATGAGAAATGGCCCTTTTTGACACTGAGCAGCCTCCTCATTTATTTCCTGCTTGAACAAGATTGGGGCTCTAAATGCTTTCTCTATACTGTATCTGTCCCTTTGAGTACAAGCTGAGATAATTCCTTTAGAAAAATGTGCAGTCTTCCTTATATCAAATTACAATCCATTCACTGACACAAAGGCCATAGTCCTTTTCTCTTTCCAAGACATCCCCTTTTCCCTTTTCTCCTTTGGCTTCAGAATAGGAATACTGTGGAACAGTACTCTGAAGGTTCTTAGATGCTTTTTGTCAAGTTTAAAGTGGCTACAATGTATTTCCTTTACATTCTCTTCTAGTGGAGGAAGTCTAAGAGGCAGAGACTTAATATTCTTAGAAGGCCTACTAAGCATTCCCTTAACTCTTTAGGAGGTCTCAACAAAGGTCTTCTAGCTTTGAGACTTTTACTCTGAAACCATAACTTACTCATAATGCCCTGGATTTTATATTTCCCCTGGGGACATTTCTAGTTTGAAGGAGTTTTGCTGGGAGAGAATGAGAATGAGAAATAATTTTATTTTTGAAGCCATTAAGGCAGGATTCATTTACATTTCCTCTAAATTCTGCTTAAAACTAAATCGTTCCTTCTTTAGTTCATCTCTACTCTTATTTTATAATACGCAGCTAGAAGAAGCCATTTGGCACCTTTTACATTCTGTCTGCAAATCGCTCTGGCCAGATCCATAAGATTATTTGGTACTCTTTCTTTTTTCCACATTATTACAGGTAACAGTACCATCCACATTTCCATCCTGTGTATAACAAGTTCTCCCTTTTTTCTAACCTCCAGCAACATTTTCTTTTCTGTCTTCCAAGCCCTCATCAACAGTCCCTTTGAGGTCTTTCCAGATTTCACTATCAGAATCTTTGTGGATATTCCAACTTCCACTCAATGCCCAGTTTGAAAGAAAGTGCCACATGCTCTAAGTTTATTATATAGCAGCACTTCCCTTTGGGGTACCAAAATTTTATGATAGTTATCAACTTTTGTTTTAAAAACCATCCCAAAACTTATTTCACTTCAAGATTTGCTATAAAGCTATAGTAATTAAGACAGTGTGGTATTGGTGAAAGAATAGAAAAATCAGTCAGTGGGAATAGAATAGATATCCCAGAATAGACCCATATAAATGTAGTCAACTGCTTTTGACAAGGGAGCAAAGGCAACATGATGAAGCAAGGTTAGTCTTTCAGCACATAGTGTGGAAAAACTGGCCACCCACAAGCAAAAAAAAAAAAAAAAAATCTAGACCTTATTTATACCTTATTCATTTATACCCTTCATAAAAATCAGACCTTATTAATACCCTTCACAAAAATCAACTCACAAACTGAGGGTTGCTGGGGCTGGGAGGTGGGGAAAGGGTGACTGGGTTACGGACATTGGGGAGGGTATGTGCTATGGTGAGTGCTGTGAATTGTGTAAGACTGATGATTCACAGACCTGTACCCCTGAAGCCAATAATACATTATATGTTTAAAAAAAAAAAAAAAAAAAGGATCAGGGGCTCCTGGGTGGCTCAGTGGGTTAAGTCTCTGCCTTCAGCTCAGGTCATGATCTCAAGGTCCTGGGATCAAGCCCTGCATTGGCTCTCTGCTCAGCGGGGAGCCTGCTTCCCCCTTTCTCTCTGCCTGCCTCTCTGCCTACTTGTGATCTCTCTCTCTCTGTCAAGTAAATAAATAAAATATTTAAAAAACCTATAAAATTCCTAGAAGGTAGCATAGGAGAAAACCTAGTTATAGCTTGGGTATAGGTATGATTTTTGGATATAACACCAAAGTTAATCCACAAAAGAGGTAGTCGATAAGTGGGACTTCACTAAAAATAAAATCTTCTCTTCTGTGAAAGACACTGTCAAGAGAATGAGAAGACAAGTCACAGACTGGGAGAAAATATTTATAAAAACCACATCGAATAAAGAACTGTTACCAAAATACACAAAGAACATTTAAAACTCAACAATTAAAAAAGCAAACAACTCAATTTAAAAATGCACCAAAGACCTTAACCAACACCTCAGCAAAGAAAATATACAAATGGCAAATAAGCATTTGAAAAATGTTCCACATCACTTGTCATCAGAGAAATGCAATTTAAAACACAATGAGACATCACTACACACCTATTAGAAAGGGCCAAAATCTGGAACATTGATAATACCATATGGTTTTGAGGGTGTGGAGCAACAGGAGTTCTCATTCATTCTTGGTGGGAATGCAAAAGAGTACAGCCCCTTTGGAAGACAGTTTGGCAGTTTCTTACAAAATTAATCATACTCTTACCATAAGATGCAACACTTATGCTCCTTGGTATTTACCCAAAGAAGTTGAGAATGTAGGTTGACACAAAAACCTGCATACCAATGTTTCTCACAGCTTTAGTTATAATTGCCAAAACTCGGAAATAACCAAGATGTCCTTCAGTAGGTGAATAGATAAATAAACTGTGGTACAACCAGACAATGGAATAGTATTCAGTGCTAAAACATAAATAAGCTATCAAACCATAAAAAGACATGAAGAAACCTTAAATGCCTATTACTAAGTAAAAGAAACCAATCTGAAAAAGGTAAATACTGTGTGATTCCACCTATATGACATTCTAGAAAAGGGAAAACTAGGTGGACAGTAAAAAATTTATCCAAACATCTATCCCTTATGCATTTGTCCAAACCTGTATCGTGTACAATACCAAGAGTAAACATAATGCAAGTTACGGACTTTGGATGATTATGGTGTGTCAGCGTAGTTTCATCAGTTGTAACAAAGGGACCACGCTAGTGGTGGATATTGATAATGGAGCAGGCTGTGATTGTTTGGAAGTAGGGGACATATAGGAAATCATTCTACCTTCCCCTCAATTTTGCTGTGAACCTCAAACTGCTCTAAAACTTAAAGCTGATGCAAAAAAAAGAAAAAGAAAAGGAAAGAAAGAAAAAATCCCCAAACTTTAGTGACTTAAAATAATAATATATCATTAGCTCTCATGGTTCTGAGAGTTGATAGATTCATCTTGATAGTTGTCACCTGGCTGTCAGATGACTGTGATCAGATAGCAGCTGAAACTGGAGCTATCTGAGAGTTTCCTCACTCTTATACTCAGTGTAAACAACTGGGAGGGATGGTTTCTTGGGCATTTCTATCCCTTCATGCAGATTTTCCACACGGCTACCCTGCACCTCCTCAGATCACAGCAGTCTCAGGGTAGCTGGGCTTCTTACATACACTCTGGGCTTCTCCCAGAGTGATCTTTCTAGGAGGTCCACACAAATTACCATACCAGAGGTTCCATCATTTCCTCAGTCCACAGCACTGACAGTGTCTCAGTATCAATTTTACAATGTCCCTTGGTCAGAATAAACCATACACAAAAACCAAAGGGGGAAAAAAAACATAGTGGCTCATTTATTAAGTAGTTACATCAAACAAATTGATAAGCTTTTATTTCCTAATAATTTTTAGTAACTATTTTTTAAAAGCCATACATTGAAAAAATATACTTTCATTTAATTCCTAAATAAGTACAATTACTCATGCTACACATACACCTGCTGGGCACTACACAACTCCTCAAACCTCAAATCAAATTAGACACACTGGATGCCATAACATGTGTTTCCTGTTCCACAATAACTTTTGTGCAATATTTGTTTTATTTTATTATACGAATCACCAAAACCCAAGACTTGTGATGGTATTAAATCATTAAAATAAATGTGACACACTATTAACATTGTGAACTATGTTGAACTAGTGGTTTTTACAATGTCTGATAGATGCCCAGTAGTTTTCCTCAAAATGTAAAAGTAAATCATGGTGTCCCTGTGAATTTGCTGTAGCACCCAAGGAGCCTCAGCCCAGTTTGAAAAATACTGTACCATGCCAATCAAATCCTGAAATTAAATGAGGAATTTAAGGAAATGTTTTTCATTGAGTCCCATCTTTAACTTCCTGTCCCTATCTATCCAATAGATGGCCAGGGAGACACAGATTCAGCTCTACTTTGGCCAACATCTTAGACATGCAAGCAGAACCGAGGTAAAGTTTGGGTTTCTCTTTCATCCACAGAGTCTCTAAAGCATGTTAAGGAAGTCACTATTTATTTGCACACCATTTAGAAATAGCATTAAGTTCTTACATCTCTGAATTTGTATATTCAGTTTACTCACAAAATGCCTAAATTAGCAGTAGTTATGCAACACTTAATTTAACACTTAATTAATTAATTAATTGTAGATGCAGACATCTGTCTGGAAAATGGAGAGAAAATACCTGTGGGAATTCTATTCATTTGCAATACTTTGCTTAGAAATCTCCTCAGCTAAATATACCAGGTCATTAATTATAGTTTCTACTTTCCACAAAAATACTAGAAAACATTTTGGCCCAATGTCTTTACCACTTTACAGCAAAAATTACTTTTCCTCCAATTTCCAATGACATGTTCCTCATTTCCATCTGAGACCACACAAAAACCATCTTTGATGTCCATGTTTCTACCAACAATCTCTTCGAGGCAATCTCAGCTTTTTTAAACAAGTGCTTCAAAGGTTTTCTAGCCTCTACTTATTAGCCAGTTTCAAAGTCACTTCCACATTTTTAGTAATTTGTTGTACCAGGACCCCATTTCTAGTTAGCAAAATCTGCCTTGGTCCACTAGGGCCGCTGTAACAGAATACCACAGACTGGGTGGTTTGAACAACAGAAATTTATTTTCTCATAGTTCTGGAGGCTGGAAGTCCAATGTCAGAGTGCTGACAGGTTTCATTTCTCCTGAGGCTTTTCTACTTGGCCTGCACTTCTCTCTTCTTACCACGTCCTCACATGGCCTTTTCTCTGGGCCTGCACATCCCTGGTATCTTTTCTTCTCCTTATAAGGATACCAGTCCTGTAGGACTAGAGCCCCACCTTTAAGACCCCGTCTAAACTCAGTTACCTCTTTAAAGTCCCTATCTCCGGGCTCCTGGGTGGCTCAGTGGGTTAAGCCTCTGCCTTCGGCTCAGGTCATGATCTCAGGGTCCTGGGATCGAGGCCCTCATCGGGCTCTCTGCTCAGCGGGGAGCCTGCTTTCTCCTCTCTCTCTCTATGCCTGCCTCTCTGCATACTTGTGATCTCTCTCTCTGTTTCAAATAAAATAAAAAAAAAAAAATCTTTAAAGTCCCTATCTCCAAATACATACAGTCACATTGAGGGTCAGGGCTTCAACATATGAAGATTAGGGGAAAACAATTCATTCCATAACAGAAATGTATGGGGAAGAGTGTGTGTGCCCTGTGTAATTTCCTTAAGGGATTTTTCTTCTGAAGCATGGGTTCTTATATCTTTATATATTGGTTTCTGGTGATCCTTGATGCCCCAGAAATTGCATGCAAAAATATCATGTATATGAACTTTTGTGGAGAGAGGATCTATATTTTCTGTTCCAAACTCTGTATCCACCATGGAAAGATTTTTAAAAGATGGTAAGTCCCATGCTCAGACATTCTTATTTAATTCCTGTTGGGTAACTGTCAGGCATGGATTTTTTTGTAATGTTCTTCATTTGATTCTAATGTGCAGCCAAGTTTGAGAATCACTAGTCTTAAGCTTTTTTATTTAAATTGCAACCTGAGAACCAGTAGCATCTGAATCACCTGGAAACTTATTGGAAACACTGAATCTATAGAATCCGCATTTTTGTAAATTGCACAAGTAATTTGTCTTGTATGCCCATTGACGTTTAAGGAGCACTTGTTTATAGTTTTCCTCAGATTCTAACCACAAAATATTCAAAACCACTAAGAAAAATTTTTTGCAATCTGTGATTTTTAGGATAGCTTACTATGTAAGCTATGTAAGCTTACTATGTAAGCTAAGCAGTCCTTGTTCTTTTGTTTGCTATTGGATCTATTTTAGAGACAAGGTCATGTCAGGGTCAGTTGCAAACAAGTAATCCATGAAGTAACAGTACAGTAAAATACACCCTGGCTCAACCACAGATTACCTATTATTATCTGCTATTCATCACTGCAAACATTATGCATAATTGCTCAATGACCAACTGTTGGTCTACACAGCATTTACCCTAAAGATACAAAGCGCTCTTAATAAAGAAAACAGTAGCTGGCTTGTGTTAATACTGAAACAAAATAAAAAGAGAAAAAGGTCTGAAGAGATAGAGATTAGGGTAAGATGGGTGAAAGGGAGACATGGTATTTCAGTGTCTGAACATTAGAATCTCAATTTTAATACCTAAGACTTTGAACAAGTGATTCTTGACCTCTACCAAACCATCTCCCATCATTCCTATGGTTATTTTGAATAAATAGGATGGAACTGGATTGGGAATGAGGAACAGAAACATGGAAAAATTCTTGTGAGGAAGGATAAATTAGCAGATAAATTTCTCTAGGTAACTTACTGGATGAATTTCACTGAAGGAATTGCTTTTTTTTTTTTTTTTTTAGGATTTTATTTATTTATTTTTGAAAGAGAAGTGCATGAGCAGGAGTAGGAGCAGGAGCAGAGGTAGAGGGAGAGAGAATCCCAAGCAGACACCCTGCTGAGCATGAAGACCCAGGTGGGGCTTGATCTTAGGACCCTGAGATAATGACCAGAGCTGAAATCAAGAGTCTGATGCTTAAAACACTGAGCCACCCAGGCACCTGTGGATGAATTATTCTTAATGATAACAAGAAGAATCATAATTAACTGCCTTTTTATAAATTAATTTCATAAATCAATCCATTCAGAAAATCACTACATTTTCAAGTCTATATTTAAATTACTATAAAAATTTTTGTATGACACTACAGATAGAGGAATTTTAGTTGAGCTTTATATATTTGCAGAAGCCAAGAAACATTTACTCTTCCAGGCCACCTCAGCATACAGTCACTCCTTCAGAGATTCCTCATTCATTTTTACTTCCTATGTGTCTACTACCATCCTCACTGCAACCCATGGACATTGGCCCTAGATGAGCTGTAGAGGGTCTTTGGAACTAGTATGAACCTAATTCCTGCCTTTCAGAGCTAATAATCAAGCAGCAATGCCAGGTGGACCAGAAGTGATAGTAAACAAATAAATTACCATCTTTAACAGCTGAATGTTTAGACAGTACAAACCTGTGACTATCAAGAAGACTTTGTTTCACTATAAACCTTACAAAATATCTGCATAAACCTTACAAAATATCTGCAATACCTTACAAAATATCTTCATCTCTGATCACCGATACAGTTGATAAACACTATTTTTAAAATCAAATATGTCATTTTAAAAGTCTATACAAAGGGGCGCCTGGGTGGCTCAGTGGGTTAAAGCCTCTGCCTTCGGCTCAGGTCATGATCCCAGGGTCCTGCGATAGAGCCCACATCAGGCTCTCTGCTCAGCAGGGAGCCTGCTTCCTCCTCTCTCCCACCTGCCTCTCTGCCTACTTGCGATCTCAGTCCGTCAAATAAATAAATAAATTTTTTTTAAAAAGTCTATATAAAATACTTGAGATTATTCATTACCATCAATATTTGAAAAAATAATGTGTATTTTATCTAACTATTATTTGAGTGTTTAATACAAGCCAATAATTACTTTAATCTTCTGTTTGTATGTTTCATTCTTTTATATTCTTTTACTTTCAGACTTTCTGTTCTAATATTTGAAGCACATTCTTCGTAGTAGCATATATTCAGTCTGACAATTTTAGTGTTTTACTTGGAACATTTAGTCTATTGACATTGAAAGTAATTACTAAGAGATGTAAATTACTATCTAGCAGATTACTGTTTATTTCTATTTCACCAATCTGTTTATGTTTTTATACTCTTATTTCCTGCTTTTTTCTTTTACATTAATATCTGATTATTTGTTTAATACAGTTTATTATTTCACAACCTCTCTTTAGTAGCTTGTTATACTTTTTTTGCAAGTGATCCAAGAAATTACAATATACATCTTTAATTATATTCTAATAGAAATTATTAGCTCTGACACTTCCCTTCAATTCTAGAAACTTAGTATATTTAAAATCTAGTATTTTAAATTTCATTTTTAATTGATATACACTTTAATTCTATATCTATTTTAAAATCCACAAGAGAAAACATTATTATTCCTTTGTCCAAGTAATATTTATTTATGTTTACTCACATATTAACACTTTTTATTGTTGTTCTTTTTCTTATATTTGCCTACTTATACCTGGGGCTATTTCTCTTTTGTATGAAGAAATTTTTTTTAGTGCACCTTTGCTGTTAACAAATTGTTTTAGATTTTGTTTATTACTGTCTTTATTTAAGCTTTGAAGAATAATTTTGTTACATACATCATTCTAGATGGATAGGGTTATTTGGAGCTTATTTGTTATTTTGGCATATTAAAGATGTTCTGTTAATTTCCGACTTACATTTTCATGTTGAAAAGTTAGCTGTTAGTCTTTTGCTGCTCCTTTCAAGGTAAAATGTACTTGCCTTTGGTTTTAAGATTTTCTTTTTTTTTTTTTAATTTTATGTAGCTTTACTATGATGAGCCCAGGTTTCTTTATACGGGTGTACCTCCTTTTATTGTATTTTGCTTTATCGTGCTTCACAGATACTGCATTGTTTTACAAATTGAATGTTTGTGGTAACCCTGCATTTAGCAATTCTATGGGCACTATTTTTCCAAGAGCATTTGCCTATTTTGTATCTCTGTGTTACATTTCGATGTGAAACATTTTCATTATTGTTATATTTGTTATGGTGATCTATGATTGGTGCTCTTTAAGGTTACTATTTTCATTGTGTTGGGATTCAATGAACTGCACGCATATAAGAGGGTAAACGTAATCAATAAATGTGTGTTCTGACTGTTCCACTGAGCAACCATTGCCCTATCTCTCCCTTTTCTCTAGGCTCTCTATTCTTTGAAACAGAACAATAATGAAATTAAGCCAATTAATAACCTTACCATGGTCTCTAAGTGTTCAAGTGAAAGGAAAAGTCATATGTCTCTCCCTTTAAATCAAAAGCTTAGTGAGGAGGGCATGTCAAAAGCTGAGATCGGCTGAAAGCTAGGCCTCTCACACCAAAGAGTTAGTCAAGTTGTGAATGCAAAGGGAAAGTTCCTGAAGGAAATTAAAAGTGCTACTCCAGTAAACACACAAACAGTAAGGAAGTGTAACAGCCTTGGGGTGCCTGGGTGGCTCAGTCAGTTAAACATCTGCCATTGACTCAGATCATGATCTCAGTGCCCTGGGATCAAGCTCCACTTCACACTCCTTGCCCAGTGGTGAATCTGCTTCTCCTTCTCTCTCAGCCCCTCCCCCCAACTCATCCCCCATCTTTCCCTCAAATAAATAAATAAAATATTTTTTAAAAAGTGTAACACCCTTATTGCTGATGTGGAGACAGTTATCGTGGTCTGGATAGAAGATGGAACCAGCAACGACATTCCAGGAATCCAAAATCTAATCCAAAGCAAGGCCCTAATTCTCTTCAATTCTATGAATTCTAAGGCTGAGAGAAGTGAGGAAGCTGCAGAAGAAGTCTGAAAATGGCAGAGGTTGGTTCGTGAGTTGTAAGGAAAGAAGCCTTCTCCATAACATAAAAGTAGAAGGTGGAGCAGCAGGTGCTAATGTGAAAGCTGTAGCAAGTTATCTAAAGGTTCTAGCTAAGATCATTAATGCAGGGGGCTACACTAGAAAACAGATTTTCAAAATAGACAAGTAGCCTTCTGTTGGAAGAAAATGCCATCTAGGACTTTCACAATTAGGGAGTCAATGTCTGGCTTCAAAGATTCAAAGGACTAAGGTTGACACTCTATCAGCTCTTGGCTTTCAGTTGAAGCCAATTCTTGTTTACCATTTTGAAAATCCTAAAAACCTTACCAATTATGCTAAATCTATTTTGCTGTGCTCTATGAAGGGAACTACAAAGCCTGAATGACAGCACATCTCTTTACAATATGGTTTACTGAATATTTTAAGCCCACTGTTGAGACTTACTGTTCAGAAAAAAAAAAAAAAAATATATATATATATACACACACACATATATATTCTTTTTTGAGTATTCTTTTTGAATATTACTGCTCATTGGCAATGCACTTGGCAACCCAAGAGTTCTGATGGAGATGTAAATAAGATGAATGCTATTTTCATCCCTATTAAAACAACATCCATTCTGCAGCCCATAAACCAAGAATTAATTTTTACTTTCAAGTCTTATTATTTAAGAAGAACTTTTCCTAAGCCTATGTTTGCCAAAGGCAGTAATTCCTCTTATTTGGGCAAAGTAAACTGAAAACCTTCTGGAAAGGATTCACTGTTCTGGATGCTATGAAGAACATTCATGATTCATGGGAAGATGTCAAAGTATCAATATTAATAGGAGTGTGGAAAAAATTAACTCCAACCATCATGGATGACATTGAGGGCTTCAAGACTTCAGTGGAGAAAGTAACAGCAGATTTGGTGGAAACAGCAAAAGAACTAAAATTAGAAGTAGAGCCCGAGGATGTGATTGAATTGCTGAAATCTCATTATAAAAATTTAATGGATGAGGAATTGCTTCTTATGGATGAGCAAAGAAAATGGTTCTTGAGATGGAATCTACCTCTGGTGAAGATACTATGAAGATTATTGAAATGATGATAAAAGGTTTAGAATATTACATAAACATAGTTGATAAAGCAGTAGAAGGGTTTGAGAAGATTGATTCCAGTTTTTAAAGAAGTTCTACTATGAGTAAAATGTTATCAAACAGCATCACATGCTGCAGAGAAATCATTCATGACAGGAAGAGTCAATTGATATGGTGAAGAAAGGTAGCATTTTTAAGCAATAGAATTTATTTTGAGGTATAATTAAAGTATATACATTGTTTTTTAGACATAATGCTATTCACACTTAACAGACTCCAGTATAGCGTAAACATAACTTTTACATGCACTGGGAAATAAAAAAAATTAATTTGACTTGTTTTATTACAATATTTACTTTATTGCAGTGGTCTGGAACTGAGCTTGCAATATTTCTGAGATGTGCCTGTATTTATCCTGCTGGGGTTCATAGAGATTCTTGAGTTTGTGGTTTGTTGCTTTTTATCAGCTCGTAAAAATTACCAAATATTCAAATATTTTTATAACTCATTCTAATGCTCTTCTACTTCTGGGACTACAATTACATTATCTTAGATTTACTGTGTTCAATATGTTCCTTAATCTCTTTTATGTATTTTAATAATTTTTCCTCAGTGCTTCAGTCTGGATATTTCCTATTGACCTCTATCCTTCTCTTCTTCTGTGTCAAATCTAATGTTAAACCTATCTATTGAGTTCTTAATTTCAGCAATTATATTTTTTAGTCTAGAATTTACATGTGATTTTGTTCAGTTGTTTCATATCATAGCTTCTTATTCTAAAAGAGTTTAAGATTCACAAGGCATTGCAAGAATAGTACAGAGTTCCTATATACCTAATAATATCTTACATACTCAAACACATTATCAAAACCAGACAATGATGTTGGAACAATACTATTAACTATTAATAAAGTAAAGAAATTACTCAGATTGTGTGTGTGTATGTGTGTGTGCATGCACACATGTGTGTGTTTCTGGAAAATTTTATCACTTGTGTAGATTTGAATGACTATCACCACACTATTTGATATTTTTAAGGCTAAATTCCAAGTCCTCTACTGAAATTTTATTTTTGTTGCTCTTTTCCTCTGGTTTTTTTTTTTTTATATTTTAGTTATTTATTTTAAAGATCTTGCCTGATAAAGACCTAGAAGTGATTTGAATACTGGAATTTTCTACTTTTTTTTCTCAGTTTTCGGTCCTGTTTTTGGCATAACTGACAATATTTTACTGGCTGCATGACACCAAAAATAATATGTTGTAGTAGCCCTAAATGAAGTTATATTCTTCCTAAGAGGGTTTATTCTTTTCGCTGTGAGGCAGAGTGTGGAGCTGGTACCTTAACACAATCCCCTTAAGGAGGGATTGCAATTTTAGAAAGGCTCAATTTAGTTCTGGTTGCTCTTTAAAAGTCCCAGTTGAGAGCCTGAGGTTTGCACCAGGTACCTTTCACACTGGTACATCCTGAACACCCTGTTCTGTTTTTCAAAGGCTTTCTGTTAAGGTTCTTAGCCTCCATCCCTGAAATCTCAAATTTTGGCAAATGTCTTGATCGAAACTGGCCAAGTGTTAGACTCAATTCTGTAGCCTTCCCTTCTGATCCAGGTCCCTAAATTTCTAATGTTTGTCTCTCCAGCTCCTGAAGAAAGCCAAAAGGCCTGCTCCTGAAGAAAGTCAAAAGGCCTGCTTATGTTTGTGCATCTTAGCACTGGTCTTCTGCCCAAGACCTTCATCTGAATTCTCAGCCTCTTGTTTTAAGCCCAGAATCAGTAAGTACCTTAAGGGGAAAAAGAGCTGTAGCATGTTGAGTCACATCCCTGAGGTTTCTCCTTCTGGGGTATTTTGGACCTCCATTCTTGCATGCCTCAGTATATTTCTGCCTTTAAATAGATTTTTTTTTTTACTTGACATTTTTAGTTGTTCTCAAAGAGAGCACAGGTCTACTACAACCTAATCTATCATAGTCAGAATCTGGAAATCCAGAATTGCCTAACTCTAGATTTTATATTTTGATTGGTGTTGGGAAAGAAAGGCAGACAATAAACAACAAACAGAATTTGAGCAAGATAATTTCAGAGGATGATAAATGCTATGATGAAAATAAACAAGATGATGTGAAAATCATGAGGTAGCAAACTGCCTTACATCTTGTATCTGAGGAAAACACATCTTACAACTTGTCTGGGCTTATCATTATGGACTGAAGATTTGTGCCCCTTCCCCCATCAATTCATATGTTGAAATCTCATTCCTGATGTGTTGGTATTTGGAAGTGGGGCCCTGGGGAAGTGGTTAGGTCATGAGTGGGATTAGTACCCTTATAAAAGAGACCACAGAGAGCTCCTTTGCCCCTTCCATCATGTGAGGACACGGAGAGAAGAACCAGGAAGGAGACCCTCACCAGACACCAAATCTGGTGACAACCTGATCTTGGACTCTGGCCACCAGCACATGAGAATTTTTTTTTTTTTTTTTTTTTGCTTATAAGCACCCAGTTTACGGTATTCTGTTGTAGCAACCCAAATGCACTAAGACACTTATCTTACTAAAGACACAGTGAAGAAAAGCTCTTATTATCCCCATTTTGTAGATGAGAATATCTTAATCTCTGGACACAATTGTTCTTCACCTTCCAGCAGTCAGACCAGGCTGGAGAACATCAGGTAATAAAATAGTGGGGGAAGAAACACTAAATCTGACCCCTAATCATTAGGGATTACACACTTCGGCACAAAGACCCCTGACTAACCCAAACCAGGAAAGAGAAAATCTTCCAAGATTTCACCATTCCATACATTTAGTGCCTGCTAGGAAAGAGGCAACTGGAGAGCACTTTGGTAAATGGAGCTTCCTAGGCCTGCCTTTAGCAATTGAGGGAGCCATCTATTCTGAAGCCTGCTAAGCTGCCATAACTCACAGGTCTTCCTAATTCAGATGGGTTTGGAGTGCTGGACCCTGGAAATAAGCTTTCCCCACCACTGCACTTCACTCAGCTCTCAGCCTTACATCATTTCCAAAGCATTAAGCAGTCTGCAACTTGAGAATCCTGCCGCTGGGTGACATCTGTAACATCTGACATCATTTAGAAGACACTGCAAGGGTAAAAGAGCACTTTTTTGATCAGGGACATAAATAATTCTTAGGAAGAAATTAAGTTAGAAGGCTTTTCTTTCCCTAAATGGATTTGCAAGATTTGGCTTCCCAGCCAGGGCTGCCGCGCGAGGAGATCTGTTTCAGGGAGTCAAGGAGGTAACTTTGAGCATTTGACACTCAGGCATGATATGCTATGTAGGATAAAGAAGGACACAAAGGGAATTCCCAGGCTGTAAGGATGCACTGTTAATTTCTAAAGAAGAGGAGAAACAGGGTGTGGCTACATTATACTATTGGGTGCTCTTAGTGTTAACAGCAAATGGAAAAGGGACAGATACTGGATGTCTGTTCAGGAAGGAAAGCCCCTTAATCTCCAGGAATGTTCATCAAGATCTTGGGAAGTTGCAAATGACCATCTCCTGCCAAGAGAGTCCCAGACCTTCTTCTCCATCTCATCCCCACTTGGCAGAATTAAGAAAGACTGTGCTTGTTGTTTTGTCTTTCTAAACTCTATGTCTATAGCAGGAAAAGGAAAAAGAATTAAGAGTCTAACCTTCCTTATAAAGCTTACTGAAATTGCTATCAGACCTTTGACAATAACAAGAATTTCCATTCCACCTCATCTCTGGCTTGTAGCACAGGGCAATGCTAAGAGTCAGCATTCCATGGGAACATTCCAAGGTCTACCACCTAAGGCTTCCTGGATCTAGGGTCTGTTAAGAGGGACTGCATGTGAGCAACAGAACCAGCCTCTTACCTCACGCCTACAAACTGGTCTCAGCTATATGAATTGAGCAGAAGTTGCAACACAGAGTAGGCATCAAGAAAGAACAAGCATTCCAACACCTTTCATTCCACAACCATCTCAGCATGAGCAGGATGCAAACTAGGCTGAGGGTTAGAATTCTGGAATCCTGATACTGGAAGCAGCATTAAGCTTTTAGGATCAACTAGGGATTACTCATTTCACAGATGAGGATGC
Organism: Lontra canadensis; assembly: GCF_010015895.1. NCBI lineage: Eukaryota > Metazoa > Chordata > Mammalia > Carnivora > Mustelidae > Lontra > Lontra canadensis. Next base: position 17,247,075 of record NW_022631030.1, read on the forward strand.
TGTTTCTTCAGACTACATAGCTAATTAACCACAGGGATGTAAACTCTGTAAAGACTGAGAGCGTAAGGATTTGATCATCACGGTACCTCTAATGCCTAACAAGAACCAGCATGTAATAGGCGCCTATTATAGTCCAGAAACTGTATTAAGTTCCATGTGGTATGCAGACATGTATACAATGTGGTCCCAGTCAATGTGAAACACACCACCTAGTGGGGGACATGGGCACATAACAGAAAATTACAAAGCGATGCTGCTCATGCTTTCATGAATATATAAGTAAGGTGCCCAGTGGAAAGTCCAGGGAAAATAGTAAGTATTGTTGCCTGTGGCCTTCCAATAACTAAGCACTTAATATACTAAAATAAGCATTGAGTATAAAATAATAGTGAATGAGTTGCTGTCTCCGTCCTAATAGAGCTTCCCATCTAATGCAAAAACAATATGCAAAGAGTTGATACCAATACATTGTAGTAAATGGTGATGTAAGTAAGTGTAGGACACTTTGGGAACACATGGAAAAGGTGTATGACACAGAAAAGGGAAGGCATAAAAAAATTTCCAGTGGACATGGCATATAGACTGAAATGAACAGAGCAGAATTTACCCCGTGAAGAAGAAGGAGGGATGGGGAGGGCAAAAAGACATCCCAGGAGGAAGACAGTGCATGGTTTAATCTTGATATGTTTCTGTTGGAGCACAACTTGCAAAGGAAAGGAGTGTCAGGGTAATGGAGTTCTGACTATAAGCCAAACTTTATCCAGAAAATGCTAAGTAGTTTGATCTTGAGAACAGTCTGAACCCACTGAAAATTTTTAAACAAAAGAATAAAATGATTAGGATTTTGTTTAGGTTTTCTCAACATGGATTAAGGAAGTACAAATAGGCAAAACTGGAGGCAAATTTTCTCATTAGGAGACTGCTGGAATAATTCAATTGAAAGGTGATAATGTGTATGAACTCTGTAACATTTGCCTGAATTCTTAAGTTTCTAACTCTACAATTAAAAATTTGACCAAAATGACAATGGTGTAAAAGAATATTGTGAGAGTAGAGATACAAAAATAATGAGCGATGTCAAGTGGATATGGTCAGCAGAATCTGTTGGTTGATTAAATGTAGGGGGTAAAGAAGGAAAAAGCTGAAGTTGACTTGGGGGGTTCTGGCTTGAGTCACTGAGTTGTGCCATTTACTGTTGCTGGAGTAGAAAGGGAGAAGCATGTAGAAGTTGAGAGGGTGTTACACGAGATGAGGTTGGTTAAATTAAAGGTTAAATTGAGGTTCTTCAGAAAGAGAAGGAAACAAGAAAATAGTTATAAAACTTTTTCATGCCGTTCTCACATGAAACAATGGCTACAATCTTTTATTCTCCTTGTCACACCCACGAAGAAAGAAAGACAGAGAGAGAAAGAGAGAGAGAGAGGGCTGATTAAGTTCATTACTGAAGAATCATCCCGGGAAATGTCTGGCAGCTATGTCTTTAGTGTACAGTTCCCCTTGTTCTGCTCAAGACAGAGACGATGAGGGTAGAGGATGGATTAGGGAGTGAACAACAATCAGTAGAAAAGGAACATGCACATAGTCCCCACTGTTATGACTGTCCTAGGAGGATCCTTCTTCAGATCCATTCCCAGCTGCCTTCAATATAAAGTAAAGAAAGAAAAGAGTGAAGGCAAGTCTGGCAAATCCGATAAAGATGGATGGAAGGGATTGAGACAAAGGCACCTGCCGGCATTGTGTCAGCTTCCACTCACCAGCTCAAAAACAAACTCATTAATTATCTGCCAGCCTGGGCTAAAATAGCCCCAGTGTAAGCACTCCCACACACCCAGCTTGCAGCGAGACAAACAGCCCTGAGGTATACACACCATGGGCTCTTGCTGCTGATGGAATGCAGGACCAGCTCCACCATGGCCCAGAACAAGTTCTCCCGAAGGACACAGACTTTACCTAGCACAGCTTCACCCGGGACCCTCATTATTTCACATTTTGTGTAAGATCATCAAACAAAGCAGATCCTCTGATTTCTTCTCAAGCATTTCATTCACTCTCTGAATTCTTTCCATGCAAGGTCTTTAAGCAGAACAAAGATGTCAATTTTTATCACCCACAGACACACATGCACATGCACGCTTGTGCACACACACTATGATTGCCTTGATGCTCGCCAGTACTTTTATATTGTGAGCTCATAGAGGGCCTGGGCCTCATTGGCCAGCAATTAGAAAGTAAACTCATTATTCCACTCAAATTTAGCTAGTCCTCTGCACTCCCAGACTCAGAGCATGTCCCTACCTTCCTCCTGGTTGCTCATTTACTCAGCCTCAACCTCCCTGTCCCAGTGACCACTATGTCCTCTATATACTAGATCTTACTGCCTCTCCGGTCATCCTTTTTCCACTTCTGTTGGTCAAACTCTGGCTTCAGGCCGTGCCATGCCCTTCCCAGACTTGTGCAACAGGCCTCTTCACAACCAGTGTGCCCCCTCCAAGACATTCTCTATGCTACAGTAGAAATGCCCCTCTAAAACACAAATAAAATGCCATTTCATTGTTCTAAATTCTTTAGTGTTTCCCCACTGACTTCAATTAAGCAGATACTCTTTAATGGGACCTACGAGGTCTTTCATAATTTGTTGTTTCCCTTTTATCTTCAACCTAATTCACCCTCAGTCCTACTGTGCTCTATGATCTACCCAGTTCCCCTATGCACCATCTGCTGTCTCTTCTCTCAAGGTCTCCATAGATCCTCTCCATTTCCTTAGCTGAGAACATACTTTTTCAACATCTTCACCTACCAGCTCTTACCTATCCTTCTGGGTCGAACATATATTTCACTTCTTCCAGGGAACTTGGTATGACTGAACTTCCTGATAGGCTTTCACCTTCCATAAAGGACAATAGTATCCTTACTCTAACAAATTATAACGGCCTATTTCTCTCCTCTATTTCATACTAGCTTGTAGACCTTTTGAAAGCAGGGATGTTGTGAGTGATGGTTGTAGATGTAGAGTCTGTCCTGATCACAGTATCTGAGACACAGCAAACCCTTAAGAAATACTAAGCAGGGGTGCCTGGGTGGCTCAGTGGGTTAAAGCTTCTGCCTTCAGCTCAAGTCATGATCTCGGGGTCCTGGGATTGAGCCCCGTATTGGGCTATCTGCTCAGCAGGGGGCCTGCTTCCTCCCTCTCTCTCTGCCTGCCACTCTGCCTACTTGTGATCTCTGTCTGTCAAATAAATAAATAAAATCTTAAAATATATATATATATACATATATGTATATATGTATATATATATATAGAGAGAGAGAGAGAGAGAGAGAGCAAATGAATGAACAGGGGGTGGTAACCAAGAAGAGACTCAGTTCAGCCTCTTTTGTTGCAAGGAAAGGAACCCACATCCATCCAATTTAAGTAAAGGGGAATTTTAGGGTAGTATGTTAGGTTAAATATTTTAATCTCTTTTTTACTCAGACATTTTAATCTCTTTTTTACTCAGTTTAAGATTCAAATTTAATAGAGGGGATAAAGGATGAGAGGATGGCAGAGCCCTTGTTTAACAGCTTTGGTGCACTATTGGCAATGGGGAAGAAGGAAATCACAGTTCTGTAAAGAAAGAGGATAGATATTAGATGCTGTTATGCCCCAATAATGGGTCCGTGATTAAAGGAGCAAGACTGATGCAAAGCAAAGGTCAAGCAAAGCTTTATTTCGCGCCAAGCATCAAGAATCTAACTGAACGTTCGGGGACACACCTCTTACAAGAGAGCGCAACCCTTCTCTGTTTCACAGACTAGCTTTTAAGGGCAAAGGCCATGCGGTCGGGCCTGGCCACGCACAGGTGGCCAATGAGATTGTAACACACATAGGAAACTCCACAGTGATGCTAGGTGACCCATTGAGTTACAATTTACCCTAGTAGACATTTGAACCAGCCTATTACACCTTGGTTGGGATTGGCGCCCAAAGGGCGGGGCCCATACTCCTTGGTAACCAGGGAGACAATATGCATCCCCCCACCGATCGGATGTCTCCACCTGGCCTGACCCACCTTTGTATCTGGGCTTTGTTACCTGAAGCTGGTTTCCAGGACTTGTCTCCAAGTAAATCCCCTGGGGGAAGGGGAGCAGGGACAGTTTCCAAATAGGTCCCTACAATGCCAAAGCTAACAAATGCCATGAACTCATAATTCTGAGTTATCTTTAATATTTTAGTGACCACAGTTTTTGGCTCTTAGATTCAGGGTTGAGAGTTTGAATGTGAGGGGAAAGAGAGAAGGCCAATATGACACTGAAACTGATCTCTAAGAATGGTGACTCATTTTTCCAATGGTACATATTGCTGATTCTCTGTGCAAAAGTCACTCAGGAGCTACACCATATAAGACGTCAGTAGGAACTTAAGAAAACAACAATAATTGACAATTTATCAAAAGATGGATTATAGAATGGTTCTTTAATCATCAAAAATGATTCAGTAATTAAAGATTAAGATTATACAAAGAATTGTTTTCTTCTTTTCTAAGATTTAAAGGTAATAAGTAGGTTTAAATAAAGTGTGAAGAATTTAGAATCCATAACGAGATGTGTGCATGGAAAATAAGGACTGTGTCTTATACTTTTAAACATATCTTTGTGTCTGATGCTGTATGCAGTGGAGAGTGACAGAAGCATTCAACTGAGGTCAGAGAAATTAGGGTTTTACCACTTACTGATCATCTGACTTTGAATAAATAATCTCTCTGAGCCTCAGTTTCTTATCTGTACATTAAATCTAGTATTACTTCATACAATTATTGTTTGGCTTTAGCAGAATCCTGTATGTAAAGCAATGAGATTTCCTGGTGTATAATAAGTACTCAATAAATGACAACTAAGATTCAGTAAACATTTGTTAATTTTGGTAATGATTGTCTTAATGCAAAAGTTATTAAACAATCAATTTTTTTTTTTACAACGTATTAAGGAAATTGGACTTTTGTTAGTATTTGAATAAGAAAAAGAACTCACACCTTCCTGGTGTGATTTAATTTAAGTTCCTCCCTGAAGGCAGGAGGGTGAGTTAAATGGCATTTTCTCCTCCCTCCCTTCCTCTCATGAGACCCACCCATCCTTGGGAAATCAGCTTCCTGCCTATTCCCTGAAGCATCTCTCTCTCTCTCTTTTTTTTTTTTTTTTTTCCAGATGGTAAATTACACAGCTCGGCAATATTTAGTAGCTGCTTCAGAAAGGAGGCTTTTGCCAGACTCCATCTTTTCCTGTCTGACCTACTGTGGTCCCCAAATAGAGGTTGGTTGATCTTTGGTTTCACATATCCATTGGGAAAGTTACCATAAAGAAATATGACCTGTGAAAATGGAAGGAAAACGAAACCAAAAGCAAGTAAAGTAAGGAGGCGATGGACAGAGATAAAAATTCTAGTTAAGTCCCATACTGTCTGACAGAATCCATCATTTGCTGACTTGGCAGGAGATTTAGCCAACATTCTAAGCCCCAATTTTTTTGAAACTCAAAAAGCTTCCAGATAAGCAACTACAGCACTATTTGCAAACTTGCGGCTCAGCATACTGCAAGTGTCCCTTCACACATCCTGCCAACTTTTCAAGGGGTTCCTCAAATCTTGATTTTTGATAGTATCATTACCATCATTATCCTCACCCTGAAATCTCACCCTGTCAGTCAAGATTCCCTATTAGGTCCTTGCCCTTAGCAAACCCCCTTCATCCTCCTCAGAAACTGACACCCTTGAAAGAAGTTAATAACTGAGAAAATGATAAGTCCATGTCTGAGATGACCTAGCTGTTCTTGCAGAACTAGAAGAGGACAAAATGAGGCTAAGAGAAAAGTAGATTCTGTCCACAGCAGTCAAATACAATAAATAGAAGGCTTGGGACACAACTATTGAACAAGACAATGAAGGAGATCATTGATACTTTCAACATTAGTTATTTTCTCTTGATCTACTTAGAGTAACTTTTTTTCCTCAAACCAATCATCCTACTGCTTGACCAGTTCATGACATATGGTTTTTACTCTTTCCTCTTACCCAGACTTCATATCCCAAACGCAGAATCTATACTATGTGATGGGAGGCAATCGGTCCTTCACTCTTATATGCCATTCTAGCTACTGACTTATTTCTATTCTTTGCTTGACAGCCTCGATTTCTAAAAGAGTTTTCTCCATATCCTCACCTCCTAAAGATTTCCTGTGGTCTCCACAATTTTTAAAAGTTAATGGTTATTTTTCATCTATCTTTCATAATCTTTGTGTAGCATTTGATAATACTGACAACCCCATCTTTAAATTTCTTTCCTCTCCTGACTTCTAAGACCTATCCCTCACCTTTGTTCTCTAGTGGCTAGATTATAGTGTGCCTTATGAACTCATCTTCATCTGTCCCTCTACTAAATGCCCCACATTCTCTAGGATCTCCCCGCTGAACATGCTCTCACTGGAATATCTCACCTGATCACACTGTTTCAACTGCTTATATGTTCCAAGTCTGAATCTTTAAACTATCCCGATCTTGAGCTCTAGATCAAGGTAACCAACTGTTTCCTATATATCTCCACTTTGATGATGCCCAGGACCATCAGATTCCATAGATCCAAGAAAGAATTTGTGCTCTCCATTCCCCAAACTCTTACTCCTCTTGAGTTCATCACACCAGTGACCTGGAAATTATTATTTCTTCCCTTCATCTTCTCCTACATACAACTCATCTTTTGGTCTTGTCAATTCTGCTTTCTTAAATATGTTTGGAATTGGCCTCTTCTTCCCCACCTGCTCAGCCACTATCTCCTTAAACCTAAAATGGTCTTGCCCTTTTCCAATTAATTCTCCATGATTTTTCTGGAATGCAAATAAATCAAGTTTTTCTATTGCTTAAAATCTTTCCATGGCATTCCACTGTTTGGGATATTTTTAACCTCCTACCCTGGCATGGCATTCTAGGCTAGAAAGTTCATAATCTTGGCCCCTACCTTTCTCTCTCTGCTCTTACCTCTCATCAATCCCCTCTGACACACAGACCACCACCCCCCACCCAGTAATCAAATCAAACCACTTGCAAGACATAATTCTTTTTTATGAACCTTAAAAAAAAAAATGCTCTCTCAAGTTAATTTGAATTATCCACCCTCACTTCTTCATCTTACTAATTTCTTTTCCTTATTTTAAATCTTAACCCAAATGTTACCTCTTCCAGGAAACTCTCTCTAACTCCTCTGTCCACCCCCAGAGGAGGTTAGCAGTCTCTTCTCCTTATTTGTACAATATGATTTCTTCCCTTTATAATAGTATGTGTTATGGCCTTTGTCTCTGTCACTAAACTGTGAGGTCTTTGAGAGATCAGTTTAGAAATTATTTTTCCTTTGTGTTCCCAGCAATTAGCACAGCACTTGGCACATAGAAGGCATTAAATATGGATTGATTGAATGAATGAACAAATGAATGAAGAAATGATATAACAAAGAAAAGCATGTGGCTATACTTCCCAAAGCAGGAAATACTGTGCCTGGCACTCAGGTTTCTACATAATCTACAGTTAGCTAGTATAGCACAAGGCAGAGCTATTTACTTTCTCCTAAAAATATAAACTCTCTCCAAAGCTGTGTTTGTGCAAAGGCTGCAATGAAAGAAGCACTTGTTTAAATAGAAAAGTCTCTGGCAATTAGCAAACATGGGACAAATCCAAGATCCACTAACTTTCCTGGGGCTTTTGTGTTTACAGCTAGATGTATGGAAAAGCTTATAAAGAATAAGCTTTCTTTTTTGCATAAAAGAAAACATGATGCCTCTCATTATCAAGGTTGTCATCTAGAAAACCAGAGTTTGGATTTATCTCAAAAACTAATCTTGAGGGGTCAAGAGTAGGGACAGGGATTCTTTGGATTTCCATTTGGTCTTTAAAGAAAACATCCCCCACATACCCCCTCCCCAAAGAATAGAAGACAAAAATCAAGGTTAGCAAGCAAGGTATCTTACTGATAGGACAGAGTTGGCAAAAAATACATGACATAAAAAGTACAGATTGCGGTGGGGTCTGTATGCCTGTGTCCATGGATGAAACTCCAGGTGTGAAGATATACACACCTCAACTATTTCTCCCTTGTCTTTACCAGGTGAGAGAGAATGGACTGTGGGCATCCTTAAATACTCATGTCCCTACCTCCTTGCAATACAAGGGCAAGGTATTTCCTTTACTACTCTGGGCCACTTCTTCTTCCTATAAAGTCAAGAGTTAGATTAGGTCACTTTTTAGGACTATTCCAGTTTTAACCCTCTGTTATCTTTCTAAAACTTAATTATTTTAATATTCTACCTTTATGCCAAAGAGTACAATGGGAAAAAACACAAGGTAGTCATCATAGTAAAATTAAAATAAATCTTTGTAATGAGAAGACTTGAATTCAAATTCTATCTTTACTATTTACTTGCCAAGTGACCTTTGGATAATTGCTTAACATCCCTGAGGTGCCAACCTTAAAGTAAAATTAAACTTACCTACTTCAAAGGGGTTTTTGTGAAAATCAAGTCAAGAGCAATGTCTTATTCATCTCTGTATCTATAGTGCCTGAGTGACTGGATGAGTCAATAAAAGAGGCCTTTATAATCAAACACATCTTTATTTCAGCAGAGATAAATAACAGCCTACAGATCAAGACAGAAATGTGCCTAAATGGCAATCATGCATCCCCCTGAGTGCTGCCTAGAAATCACTTCCATCTCAGACAAGTCTCTGTGGAGTGAATTCCCAGCACTGCCATCTGTGTGGCTTTGGATCTGAGGATGTCAATGGGCCTCTTTTGGAGATAAGCCCCTTGGGGCAACCCTTGGAACAGCAAGCCTCTTGGGGCAGTCAGGGAGCAGGATTCCTTGAGGAGGAATTTGAAGAAGACAAGGAACACCTCTAAGAGGTGGGTATGGGAAGCCAGGACAGTGAGGAAGGCATCGATCACCTCACCAGATGAGCAGAGCCCCTCGTTTGTTCTCATCTGCTTCCCTCTAAGAGCCAGCAATGCATCAGGCACCAGCTTCATTTGCAGGTGAGAGTCATTAATTTGAATTAATAGCACTGCAAGCTTTGGGCTTTGTTTTGCTTTGTGTCCTTCCTGTGGACACTGCAGACTTTTTTGTTGTCTGGTTCTGTGAGTGGGGAGGTATTGTGAACAAGTGTCCAATTAGCCAGGAAAACAAAATCTGCCTGGATAGCTACTCCAGCCAGAAGGCATCTTCCTCTAAAGCCCAAAGACCACACACCACACAATCTGGTTGTTCCTGTTTAGTTCATTCCTCTGGGAGTGTCCTATCTATCCTCTGACCTCCTAACTCTGTGCAATAATCCTTAGCCCCTAGGGATATTATTATTTCCCACTCATCCCACTCCCTCCTTGTCCAAGCAATACAGAAATAATACCCACTGTATGGGGAATAGTCAGGATCAAAGATAATTTATGCAAAAGTTCTAGCTTAGCCTCTGGCCCAAGGAAGACATCCAGTAAATATGACTATATTCTTCAAGAATGGGCAGATCATGTCTCATTCTCCTTGCTCCATGGAACCACATAGAGGTTTGGGGGATAAAGGTGGTCAAGAACAATGGCATCCCCAGGATCTTCAGCAAGACGAACACTTCAGCAGTCCTATAGGGCCAGGCACAGAACTTGGAGGCTAAGAAAGGTTCTGAGCTTAGTCAGTAGAATCAACATGTGTGTGTGTGATCAGTTCTGCCCACTACAACATCTCTCTCCCACCAGGGATGGCCATGGCACCTGTGTTTGCTTTTCCTGCCTGGTATTTATAAACAAGGCATCCTTTTCACTAGCTGATAAAGAGAGGCAGGCACAGAGAGCTGGTCTACAAGATGTTCTCAGACACAGCAGCTCCCACAAGAGAACTCTTCTAATACCAAGCATGACTATATTCAAATAGAGGGCCACCACTGGGAGGCAGGGGCCTTCAGACACCCCTGAGGTTTGCAAGAAATTGTACTTTCACCTTCAATAATTAACAAAGACAGTTTTAGACATCCCTTCTCCTTCTTGCTCTAAAGAAAACTCACCTGCCTGTCTAGCTGTAGTTGAACTTTGTGAAGACCTAGAGGTTGTTGTTAGACATGTTCTAAGTATGAAAAAATAGGATGAAGGGCTGTGTCCCAAAGAAATAGATTATCAGGAATCTTATCAAATCTTATCAAATCCCCTATCAGGAATCTTGGCTCCCAAGAATGTCAGCCTTCTAAAAAGATAAGCACTTCCTGTCACCTTGATGAAGAACAGAAAGATCTCAGGCATGTGCAGTAAAAGAGGTCACCATGGGGATCCTAGAACATCAATAATTCAAATGTATCCTTATACAACCATCTCTCAATGCCAGTGCATCTGCTGCAGTATATGAAGGGGGTTGCCAACCTGTGAAAGCCTATTATAATTTACTGACAAAGCTGAATGCCTCCAGATTCCCTTCCTCATCTACTACCTCCCCTTTCTCCTCCCCTCCCCACCAATCCCACCAAACTGCAAAAAGACCAAGAATAGGGGCTCTAGAGCCAACTGGAATGAAATCATTTGTAGCAGGTGGTACCACCTGTCCCATCTAGTTCTAGCCAAAATAATCCACTCTCCATCATTACAAACTGCAGAGAATATTTCACCTGTTCAGCATGAGCTCAACCTCATCCAGGCAAGAAGAGGAGAAGAAGGGCTTTGGCACCTGCCATGAGCCAGTTAGAAAAGACAACATTCAGTAGCATGGTTTACCCATCTCCCACTTTGGTCTTGGGAATTTAGTGGTGAGTGATCCCCCTAGCAACTTATTTAGCCTCCATATGCCAGCTGAATGCCTATGTGCCTGCATTGCCCATTGCATCAGTTTCTGGCTATGAGATCTACCACCTGCTTAGTGGTCTCTCATAGCAAAGGCTGGGTGAGCAGTGCACTTGAAATATATACCTCTGTGCTGGACTGCCCAATCCACTTTCTTCCTTGAAAATCATCACTTTCTGTCTTCATTACAATGTCCCTAAACTTCCAGCCCTGGTAAAAATTTCTGAAGCAGGATTTTCCACCCTCCCCACTCCCAAATTAATTTTCTTCTCTACATCATTTGTTCCATAGCTCACTGAATCACTTTCTAAGTACGAAAGTACTTTCTATGTAACAAACTTCTAATATTTCAGACTTTCCAGGACACCAATCAGACCACTTATCACCACTAATTTGCATCTTGCTCCAGATTCTATTTCTCCCTAGTCCCTATGGAACCCTCTGCACTTCAACTAAAAAATTTAAATGTTTTCTTTCTGCGGAAGAAGAAAACTTGAAGTAGCCATGCAAATAAATAACTGGAGTTACAGTAACTATGTTAAGATGGCCCTAAAGTGACTGAGGTCTAAGAGGTAGGAGAATTGTTCTCTCTCCCTCTCGCTCTCTCTTTCTCTCCATAGGAGAAAGATCAAACATCGTGATTTTCTTCCAAATTCCAAGTGTATACTGGCTCCCCCAGGTTCATACCTGAGACACATCAGGACTGAATCCTCCAGAAATCCTGGGCATATCTCATTCCCCAGAGAGAATCCATAATAGCATTAAGTTACTTCCAGAAGTGCATGCCTATCACATCTTTGAAGTTTGATCTTGGGGTCCGCAATGTATGCGTGTGCCTTTTAAAACTGGTAAGCTACTGAGAAGTCTTAACGGTGTTGTCTATCACTCAAGTGACAAGAAACAGTGTCATGAGCTGTATTTGGCATAGACTTGGCCCTTATTAGAGTGTTATGCTCAGTTTGGGGATTCTAATTTTCCAAAAGGTACAGAAAATTTGGAGAAGTTCCAAGACAGAGCAGTGAAAATGATTAAGGGGGTTGAGAATGGAAACTCAGGAAAAAGGTTAAATGAATGTGGATGATCTATCAAAGGCAAAGAAAAATGAGGATAGACCAAGTATCTTAAAGTAAAGGAGATATTATTTTAAGGAAATGGGAGGCCATTTTTCTCTGATATAAGAATACATTAAAAAAAAAAAAGGTGGCCCTAGATGGTGTTTGAGTATTAGGCATATCAGTTTCTGTATTTTGTTTACTAACTTCTGAAATCATTAGAATCAGGTGAGATTATAAAAATAATTTTTATTGAACACTTAAGAAAAAATTATACCCATCCATATTGATTTATTTAATCCTCACAATAATTCCAAGATAAAGGGATTAAGGACCCCAGAGGTCCATTGCCCAAGATCAACTAGCTATTAACTTGGATCCAGTATTTGGTATGGTAGAACCTGGGGTCTCTGACTTTCACTACTGAAGCTTAAGCCAGTTCTCATACCCCCCAATATTTAGGCTGGTTCTGTCTGGAAGAAGAGTACTAGAATATAAGCTAGGGGTAGAGTGATTATAGCTCTTTTATCTTGGTTACTGTGAAAAGTCAGGTAGAATTTCTCCCTGATTTATGAATCACAATTACCTCCAGACTGCTGTATTTTCCTAGACCCAATAAAACTATCAACCCAGTTTGTCACTGGGAAAATGGTGAGGCCATGAAATGAGCAAGAAAATATCTATAGATGAGATGGTTTATGGACAAAGGGGGTGAGAAGGCTTTGGGTATTTTGAGTTTGAGGGCCCTATGGGACATCTAAGTAGAACATTCCATCCTGATGCTGGTTATAGCAGTCAGATACTTGGTTATAGCAGTCAGAAACTTGGATAAATGTCTAAACTCAAGAACTAAATTTGAGTGTTATTGAATATGTGTGTCATTTGACACCTAAGAGCAGAGGTGGCTTCTCAAGGCATACGGTTAGCATTAGAAAGCCAGAGCAAGAGTAGAACCCTGTGGAGCAACTCTTGAAGAAACAGAAGGAAAAATACCAGAATAGAGAAGAAAACTTGCAACAGGAATAGTTTATAGAAAGAAGACACAATTCTCTAAGGAGATAAAACAGTAATGAACTCTTATACATCAACTAACATAGCATTGAAATATACACCCCCCCCAAAATTGGAAGTACATTGAGGAGGAGATTTTAATGAAACTCTTATACATGGACAAATCAAATACACAAAAAATAAGCAATGTTAGAAACTTTGACTAACAAATTTAATTTAATATAGTCAGCACATATGTATATACAGAAGAGAATACATATTTTTTAAATGCCTATCAAACAGTGATGAAAACATGATCAAGGTTTGACAACAACAACAAAAAAATCTTAACATATTCCAAAATATACAGTATATTTTCTGACCTTAAAATAATAAACAACAAAAAGGTATCTGCAACAAAAAGGATGGAAAAATAAGGAAAGAAATATCTATCCTTTTGAAATTGAAAAACACTTTTCTAAGGGATTCTTAGATACAAAATGAAATTTAAAATAATATTAGAAGGGCGCCTGGATGGTTCAGTTGGTTGAGTTTCTGACTCTTGATTTTGGCTCAGGTCGTGATCTCAGGGTCGTGAGATCAAGTCCTGCATCAGGCTCCACACTCAGCACAGACTTTGCTAGAGATTCTCTCCCTCTCCTTCTCCCTCCCCCCACTCAAGCTCGCTCTCTCTCTCTCTCTCTCTCTCTCATAAATAAATAAATAAATAATAAATAAATATTAAATAAAATCTTTTAAAAATAAAGTAAAACAATATTAGAGACTAATATTTAAAGAAGCAATACTGAAAATACTATACCTAAAGCAATTTTTAAAGATTAAGGAAAAAAAAAAAAACTGGTGTCATGGAAGCTAAGAGAATAAAGGATCTCAAGGAAAAGAATGAACAACAGTAACAATCTTTAAGAAAAATCCACTCTAAGGTAAGAATTGAGAAATGTGCATTAGATTTGGCAATAAGAATGCCATTGGTAGCTTTGCTAGAATGATTTCAATAGACCAGAATACCTTCAATATTTTAATAGAATAATTGAAATGTTACTGGTAGATAAATGACTAAGATGTGAGAAAATAGAGATATAAAGTTTAGAACACATTTCTGAAATGTTTAGATAAGAATGAGAGAAAAATACAAAATAACTAGAGTAATATTCAAGATGAACAGAGACTTGCTTGATTTGTTTGCTGTTTTGTTTTGTTTTGTTTTGTTTGCTGTTTTTGAATTGGAGAGACTTAGATTTAGGCAAAGTAAGGATCTAAGACCATTAGGGGGAAAAAAAAAAAAACCTGACAAGAGAGAACAGTGAGAGTGGAACACTTGAAGCCAGACCCAGAAAAACACAGAGGGAAGAGGGTGAGAGTCACAGGCAGAAGCCAAGTTTGAATAGCAGAAGATACACTCACTCCTCTCCAACTGAAAGAAAATAAGTGAGTATGGATGTGATGCCTGTAATTCAGGGTAATGTGCAGGGCAACGCTTTATCAGTGAAAGAAGACCAAGACTCATCTTTTGAAACTAAATGGGGTTGAGGTAGACCAGGCAGTAAGCGTTACACCTATAACAATAACTTAAAATTATTAAATACCAACTTGCAAATAATAACTAATTTAATCCTATGAAGAATTTTATGAAGAAGGAATCAGATTTATTACTATTTTTGCCATTTTTATAAAAATGAGGAAGGGGTGCCTGGGTGGCTCAGTCAGCTGAGTGACCAGCTCTTTGTTTCAGCTCAGGTCATGATCCCAGGGTTGTAAGATCCAGTCCCTTGTCCAGCTCTGTGCTCAGTAGAGAGTCTGCTTGGGATTCTTTCTCTCCCTCTCCTTCCCCATCTACTCCTCCATGTGCTCTCTCTCTGTCTCTCAAATAAATAAAATCTTTGAAAATATAATGAGGAATCTTGGGCACAAAGAAGTCAATTAAGCAAAACATCCAAGCCAGACAACTACTAAGTGAAGCCTGCACTCTTATTCAGGAAGCCATGCCCCTCAGCACTACACTACATCTGGATGTTAAGTCCACAGGTCTTTTTTTTAGTTTTGCTTTTTTGGTTTTTGTTTTTGTTGTTGTTGTTGTTGTTTTCTGGGGAGGGAGGTTGTTTTTTTTCTTTTGATTTTTGGTTTCTGGGATTTTTTTTTGGACGAAGACTTTCAGCTTGGGCACAAAACATATGGATTTATAAAAGCAAGCACAGCTGATGACGTGAAGTTGGAGTGCACCACCAACTATCTCATTGGAGCTGTGTTGTTTCTATTCACCGCAGCCTATTGATCTCTGCTGGAGAAGTCGCTGAAACCTGGCCCAACACGCCATTCCTCCATCAGGGGTAATTTATAAGCCTGTTGAGAGAGGCTGTGAGACTGATGAACCCAGCCGGCTGGTGGAGCAGGTCTCATGATTGATTCACTAGCCGTTCTCCTGCTCAGCCATTTCACCCTGATCAGGCCACGCCGCCTCGTTCGCCATATTCATCTGTCATCCAGTAAACATCATCAACACTGTAGACCACAGGCACCATCTTTTGTATCTTGTTTTCTTTTTATGTGGGATCCTTAAACCTTGCTGTGGCTTCTCTCCACCCCTCATACAGACATACCTGTGGGAGACCAGCTGACCAGAATCAGAGATGGAAACAGATAACTCATGGAAGGGAAGCAAAGATTCAGAATCCAATCTCAGGTGAACCTTTATAATTACGACTTGGACGACACAGGAGTCATGCATCTGTTAACATCTGCAGTACGGACAAACAACCAATTTTAAATTTCTTCCTCTGGAGTAGCCCTTTGGAAAATATTCTCTGTATGCCAAAAAATACAGTGGCATATATTTTTATTTTCCCTAGAACCAGCTTTGTATGTCACTTATAAACAGCTACAAAATATGCTGTCAAGAAGCCAGCAGATGTTTTGTGGGAAATCATGCATATTGTCACAGAATTGTACAGAAAACTTGTAAAAAGAGTGGAAAGGGAGAGTGTATTGAAAGAAAGCGTGATCTTTCATCCATATATAATAGTCATAGTATTTAACTATTCCCAACTCTTAAAATCAAAAGTTAGGGGCACCTGGGTGGCTTAGTGTGTTAAAGCCTCTGCCTTCAGCTCAGGTCATGATCCTGGGGTCCTGGGATCGAACCCCGCATCAGGCTCTCTGCTCGGCGGGGAGCCTGCTTCCCTTCCTCTCTCTCTGCCTGCCTCTCTGCCTACTTGTGATCTCTGTCAAATAAATAAATAAAATATTTTTTTTAAAAATGCAAAAGTTAATCTTACCTCATGTAGTACTTCACAAACAAAATGATTTCTGGACCAGAGAGAAGTCAGGCGGGAAATTTTCCCCATCCATCTTCCTGTACAAACTAGATCCTTCTTCAGACTGGATCCCACCTTCATGACGACACAAGAGCTCCCTCCCCGGAATGTTGTCCACTGAGTTATTCCCCAGCAGCCCAGGATTTCCTCCACCCGGAGGGAGCTGCCTTGCCAAGGGATTGATATGGTAGTACAAAGGCCTGGCTCCTTTATTTCAATCAAGGACAACTCTGAAGGGGCATTCCAGCTTCTAGAACATCCTGTGAGATGCACTGAGGCCATTGTTGTGACTACAGAGCAGCTCAGCGGTTCCCACCAGCCAGCCTGTCTTCTCTCACTTCCTTACAGGTGCCCAAGAGCACACACTATAAATCACCTGATCTCAAATCCCTGTTTCCTCAGAACTTGACTCAAGGCACTTAGAAAATGAACTCTAAGAGCTGAAAGTTTACTGTGGTAATAAACGTAGGGCCTAATTACAAGACAAGAAACAATGGACTGTTTTCTAAATACAACTAAGGAACACTAAGAGAACTGTTGAAAATTAAACAAAAATGGTTTAGATAACAATAACTTCTCAAATGTGATTTATTAACCACTGCAAGCATTGGCAAGAGTTAGTAAGATTGCCTTCCCTCTGTATTTGCCATCTGAGATTTCCTGAAAGGAAAACCACTGGCTCTCTTTTCTCTTTATTTTACCAGGTCTTATAAATGACTCTGGTATCTGCCCCCATTTAAGCATGGCTAGAGAAAAGAAAGAAGAATACAGAGGAAAAAACAGAGATTTTAGAGGGGAGAACAGGAGAAAAAAAGGAGGAAAGGTTGGTGAGAGGAAATAGTTTGTTGAGGAAAAGGGATAAAAGACGTCCATCTGATATGAAGGTGACAGTAAGACGCGCTACCCCTTCTCCTCTTTGGCCAGAAAACCAGATGGCCTCTACAACTAACGGTACATTTGCATGAAAGCACATGGTCAGAAAGTATCACAAATTAGCTGCCAAGTATTTTGGAACCATTTGGGTTTGCCCATAAACACACTATTAAAAAGTAATTCAAATTGGACAGATGTCATACTTGACGCTGGTGAGAGCCACTTCACCACTAATCAGGGGCAATTATTATGCTCCTTTCCTTCAAATGCCTGACCCCTCAGGCCTTCCAGTTTGCCACACCTTTTTGGTTGACCTTTGACAGCCCTTTCTAAATACTGGATTTCACACCTTTTCAAACTGCTGCCATACTGATCCAATTCTTCTGATCAGCCCAACAAGAAATAGAAGAAAGTTTTAGAAAGCATGTTTAACACGTTAACCTTTTCCAGAGAAGGTGGTGCCTTTGACAATAATGAAACACGAAAGAATGGGGAAGGAAGATTAAATCAGATCACAACTGAAAAGGAATATAAAGGAGCAGAAGGCACTTGGAGATGGTCAAAGTCACTGGAGTTCTCCTCAGCATCTATGGTCTTAAGGGCAAAGAAATAATTTTTATATCTTAGAAAATCTCAGTTACCAAGAAGTTGCATTTCCCACTGAATCAACTTGGTCCTGTAAAAATATCTTCACCATTCTTTTTTCCTGCTTCCAGGGGTTCTCAGGAGCCACTGATTTTTGGACAAATGAGAAAACTAGCCAACGCTATTCAGTTCTCATGCAGGATTTCAGTTCTTTGTTCTCTTTCTTCCCAAGTAGACCCTTGTTATACTTCAACCAAAGTAAGATTCTTGGAGATTAGACATGAGTTAAGAAATCCTTCTCCCTAGGTTTTAATATAAAATTGACTGCTTATGTTCTGCTGGCTAAAATCCCTATCCTCTGTGTTGCTTTGTCTTCCACATTTACAGATATACATACATGGTATTCCCCACCATTAAAAATTAAGCTTAATGTGTCATTTAGAAGTAAGCTCTGTTTTATTTCCCAAATCTATTCCCCTTCTCAGTGTAATTCTAAAAAGACTCCTGATAGTTGACATACAGTCTGGGAATGATGAAGAAAGTAGAATCCAGGATAAATACAAGGAAAATCACAAAATTTTGCCCATTATCACTTTTCCCAACCATTATCACTTTTCTCACACTCCCCTCCATCTTGGTCATAAAATGCCCAGCAATGTCTTCAGAATTACTTACCAAAAGTCAGAGATAAATAATGCAAAATTCATGAAGCCAGCAGATCTCTCTAGCTACCCAGTTCCTACTTGGAGTCTCACATCATTTCACCTCCACTGTACCACTATGTCTGGTTCAGTCTCATACCTCCTAGGTCGCTCAATTTCTTCATATATCAAATGGAGGTAATATAAAAAGCAGGTAAACTAAATAATATGGGACTAGTCTCTGCACACTTAGGAGTAAATGTCCTATTGTTTAAAAATGCAAAGTACTGCTATCAGTATAATTACTATTTCTGAGATTAATATGTTCTTAATATATTATATTAGAATACTAATTCCCTGACCCTCCATAACCTCTTTTTTGGAATTTCTTAAACTTTAATTTGTAAGTAAATATTGCAGCTGCCTTCTATAGGGAAGAAAAGGGTATATTCCTGCAAGAAAAATGAAGACAATATTAGCAAGAGGGGTACAGCACAGCTAAGACAATTCATCACAGGAAGAAAGATTTAGGGAGCAAGATGAGACAGGTTCATAGCAACATCATAGACCCTGGGTTAACCTGAAGCAACAAAAAAGCCACCAGACCCTAGCTGTACACCAGAGGGGGCAGGCAGAGTTAGGGACCACTACAAACCGAGGGTATATTTATCCAAGGGAAAGGGAAGAGAAGTAAAATCCACTACTTGCTTCTGCATGTCAGACCTGCACAGCAGACATGTGCCTTTCCCCTCCTGACTGAGAGTTCTGCTCTACAAATACTGCAAAGACCAGTAATTGGAGGACTAAGCCCCACAATACACAGGGTGACCTTTCCATTGGGAAAGGAAACTTGCAGGTAGGAGACCAGAAGCAGTAACACCTTATTGCCAAAATAAAACTCTCTGGGTTCCATGGCAGACATCTGGAAATCTCTGCTAGACTATGCAACTTCCTTGAGATGTGTAGCAGCCCAGTCACCAAGATTATAACTGAATTGGCTTGGCTGTTCCCCTATCTCCATGTCTAGTTCAGTTCTGTCACCAGAGTCACACCCTTGATTACATTCTCCCATGCCTTGGTTCTGCTGTTGTGTCTGCTAAATGGAACAGTTAATTCAATAAACCTCACTTCACTATCAATATTTTTTCCTCAAATCATTCTGTTGGCCAAGATTTTTAGCTCATATTATGGCTGTATTCCTTTTGTTATTAGAATCACTATTATTAGTGTTAGTCATATGACTAAGAAGGCTCTGTCTCATAGCAGAAAGTGCCACAGTAATCAGCTGGCAGAGAAGCCATCTTACCACAATGTTCTCATGTCTCCAAATATCAAATCCTGGCAGGAAACCATTAAAACAACAGGAAAAGGTTATTTTGCTACTTGTCACCCTTTGGACTTAATTTGTCAGGAAACAGCATTTACTGAGAAACCCTGGAGTACAGAGAAGTGTGATAGGGATGAAGAATGTTTGGGGCTTGCTCTGGCTGCCTCCGATCACCCCCATGCACCTCCAAACAGGAAAGTTGGGCCACTTAACAGGTGAAGAGCCGTGAGATGCCAAGCAAGCTGTCAACAGGTATGGCTCCACACACAAATATATATATATATATATATATATATATATATTTTTTTTTTTTTTTTTTAAGCCTTTCAGAAAAACACCAGACTTCACTAAATCTTCAGAGTTCTGGAAGAAGCTGAGGTGAAAAGAACTGTTTTGTATCACAGAAGCTTTGTGAAGAAGGATGCCAGGCATCTTCTGAGCCAAACAGGATGTTCAGAAAGTTCAAGTATGACTGTAAAGTCCAGAGCCACTGGAATGGAAGAAGATAGAGGAGAAGTCGAAATTCTTGTACAGAAAAACTAACTGTGTGTTAGGTGGCTCTGCAATAGTGAGTGCGGGTGCAGGGAGGGAGACTCAGTTCAGTAGCCCTAATTGCCACTTGAGTAACTTCCCCATGTCGCCTGTCAGCCCTTATTCTGTGGGAAGTTGTCAGTTCAAGTTTTCAATGGGCAGGTTTGTTATCAGCAAGTGGTTTACAGCCCCTGGGCTGTGCATTAATTAAAACGGCTTTGTGCAGAGCCTTATTCATTAGCACGCTGCTTCTTTAATCACTGCCTCTTCAGCCACCAGGACAATCTATAAATCTCCTCAAATATGAAATAATGAAGTGGAATGGTTCAATTTATTACAACGTAATAAGTCAGGATAATGTGGGGGTGGACAGGGCGGCACTAAAGCAGGTTCCCTGCCCAGAGCCTTCCCTCCTTATTACCAGAGGCACCCAGCCTCGCTGCAGCAGACGAAACCTGGCTCGGCTACCGTGTAACACAAACTCCTCATGCCCTTTGCATTTCTCATCCAGACAGGCCACAGAGAGGAGAATGGCTGGAGAGGTCCAGACACCAGACACCACACACAGACCCAGAAGGAGCACAGTGCTAACAGCTCACTCTGCATAGGAAGGCATTCACTCCACTGTTTCAACAACTTTTCAGGGGAGCTCTGATGGGGCAGGGCAGGGACAACACCACTTCATCCATGAGATCCTGAGGTTCAGCATGCAGAAGTTACCCGCCTAAGGGGTCACAAAAAGGAAGAGTTTCCAACCCTGCCATTCTGCACAGAAGCCTCACCCCTAACTATGCACGAGAATCACTTGTGGGGCTTTGAAGCACCTGCAACTTTCCTTCAACCCCACCCAGATGAGTTGCCACTGATTATCTGGGGTGAGTGCTGAGAACTGACAATTAGTAAAAGCTCCTTGGTTAATTCTGTTGTGGAGCCCTGTTGAGAGCCATGTGCTCCATCTCAGAAGAATCACTAGAATGCCCAAGCTCCTCCCCTAGAGATCTTGTTTGATTAGTTCAAGGGTACGAAGCCCAAGATTCAGTATTTTTATCTAGTTCCCCCAAAGATTCTTATGATGAGACGCATTTGGAAAACACTGAGTTGCCTCTAAAAAGCTAGCTCTTGCCATTGCATCCCTTCCACCCAAGTCAGGGATTCTCACCTCTCCCCCCAACAGTGCACTTGGTAGGCACCATTTTTGTGACTGACATACTTCCGCCAGGAAAGCCAGATTTTCTTCCTAAGACTGTGCTAAATATAATGAACTACATGATTCTGTGATTTTCTGTGAGCTAACTATAAACTTCTTTCTTCTTTCATTCACTGATTTTTTAACAGCCCCATGTCCCCAAAGCTCTGCTTCAAGTGGCACTGATGGCTTACTAAAATGGGGTTTCCAGGTGCTGCTCATTGATCGCTAACTCTCTGTCTCTAGGGTGCCCTATGACACCTAACAGAAACTCAGCTTAACTCTTGGATGAAATCAGAGATGCTTCAGACTAGAAGCCTACACCAAACAGAATCTGCAAAACACTACCCCAGTGAAGCAGATATTCGTGTATGCGTTCTTGCCAGAAGCTCACTGACCACTGCCAGGAATGAAGCTCCTGGTTTTATATTTTCATCCAGAAATAATCCAAAGCCAGACTGAGGGAGTGGTCAGCACAGATTTGAAGGAGAAGCAGCTGAGTAGACACAGGTGTCCAGATACAGACATTTACTCTCTGTGTTGTTGAACGGTTTCGCTTCTCAGCTTCCCAAACTGTCCTACAGCCAACAGATGCTGAGTGCCAATACTCTGGCTTTCCTTGACATCGTCTGGGAAGAGAAGGGGCAGTTCTGCATCTCCACATCCAGGTGTGGTCTCCTACCTGCCCCTTCCTTCTAGAGGAACAGGGGAGAGGAGGGTTCTGGACTTTAACACAGCTCTCTGCAGCGTAGGGAGTAGAAAGTGCCGGGTGGGAGGACACCAGCATCTCCTGTGAATTGGGGAGAACAGTCCAAGACAAGCTCTTCCTCGATGATGTTTCCTTCACAGAGCTGGTGAATGGAGACTACATTTGGCTCCAATCCTTTGGAATCCAAATGCCATTCCAGCCAGGAAAATGCCAGGAATTCACTCTAAAGCAAGTAATACTACTGCTTGCAAACAAGGGCTATCAGTCAGTTCGTGGCACACATTCTGCCTTTGTCTTCTTTTCCCTTTTTTACTGTATGTCACTTAGCACCTGGTAGCCTACTATCACATGTATGTATTTATTGTGCTCATTTTTATGACATGTCTCCTCCTGCTAGCAGAAAATTTCTACAAGGGCAGAGATCAGTTTGTTTTGTTTACTGATAAAACCTAATCACTCCAACAGTGCAGGCACACAGTAGTCTTTTGATAAACATCTGGTGAAAGACGGCAAGCACAGGACAGCCTGAGACAGTGGGAATGTGACTTACCCAAACCCTGTCTTACCCCACCGGAAGGGAAAAGGGTTAGGGAGGGGAAGCTTGTGTACTTTGCCTGTCCTGGGTATGCAGAGGTCTTTGGGCGATCTTCATAATCTACAAACAAACTAAGAAATCACAGGGTCCACTGCCAGCTGACCTTCAGGCTGGCATCTTACGTACGACTCTCTGCAAAAAGCTTCTGTCACTTCCATTCCAGGCTAGTTAAGGGCATTGAGAAATCAGATTCCCCAATGACATATTGGTTGTTCTTGCTTAACCAGGTGACAAATAACCTGCTTAATAAATTATAAATGATAAAATATTGCAGAAAAACCCAATATCAATTTCAATACTTGAAAATGATTTATTAATCTGTTTCACACTGTTTGCAGTGTCTGTTATTTCTCACGTTCCCACAACATGCTGTGAATGAGGAAGAAGAATTGACAGGTTGAGTATAGGGAGAAGGGAGGCGGCTTGACAGATTTGATGAGTGAGGTCAGAACAAGCTGAATCAAAAGAGAAAAGGCACCACTGCTCCGTGCCACTGAGATGGTCCCAGGGAAATTCTAAATAGTAATAAACCGCTGTTGCCATCTTCCCTTTCTAGAAAATGCCAGAAGATCCTGTATTCTGTGAACACTTTTCGAAACTCCTCTCCTTGTAAGAAAACCAGTGATTCTGTTGATCCGTGGTACTGAGGACCTACCTCTGACATAGGCCCAAAGTAGTCAGTTCATTTTGTTGGATGGAGAGAGAGTGAGGGGGGCAGAAGGAGGGAGGAAGGAATTAATTTCTTGGCTTTCAGGGGCTCCTTTCCTCGCTCAGTCACTCGACTCACCTTTAGACCCCTGCTCTCCAGCCCGGGGACCAGGACCAACCTCACAAGCGTGAGAGGCCTAGGACAACTGGGTAGATAGTGTCACTCTAATGGACACTTTACTCTTGGCAGCTTTCATTTAAAGACCAGTATTTCAAAATCAAACCTTAAAGATGTTTAGAGAGGGAGTGTGGGCAGCTCCCTTGTACTTTCCCACCCACCCCCAAGCAAGCTGGCATTTCGAGTGGTTTCTCTACCCAGAGATGAAAGTTTGTAGGTCCTTCCACGTACTTGGTGAGTGGGATCATACAGCTACAGACGCTCTGATGGGAACTTAGGGAACATGGAGGAGGTCAGGCACAACCAGTCAATGGCACAGACTTTGGAAGCAGATAACCTGGCTTCATACCCCCAGCACCTCCACTCCCTTACTGGGCTGTGTGACTGAGGCAAGGTCCATAATCCATGTGCCTCAGTTTCCTTGATTGCAAAATGGAAAATTGTGCAAATCCGTCGCGGGGCAGATGTGAAGACAGAGTGGTTTAACAGATGCAGAATGCTCCAAAGGGTGCCTCACCCACAGCTAGTGCTCTTACTCTTGGCCACTGGCAGTCCCTCAGGCATCTTATTTGGAGTTCGATGGATCTCTATTCAAATCCTGCTCCGCCATTCTCCAGCTCTGCGTTGAGGCCCAGCAGGACAAGATCATTCAGGTTCCCCCGCTGTAAAATCAGAATGATTCCATTCATATCCAAAAGCAGTTGAAAGGACTGACAAGAGGCACATGAAATCTGGGTCTGGCATGTTGTTAGTGCTCACTAACGCTGTTACTCATATTAATCATTGTAATTAATCGTCATTCACAGTTTTGGATGGAAGACACGGTTTAAAGACAGATTGCCTTTTCCTATTCGACCCCACCCCCAGCTGCCTTTCCCCCACAGATACCTGTATGCATGTGATCTGGGTCATGTCACATAACAAAGTACAAAGGAAGACCTGGTACTGGAGGCCAGCAAAGTTTAGTTTGCCTGTGGCCTACATTTCTCTTAATTAATTAGAAGGGACAAATTTTCTCAGGCTCTTTCATTTTCTCCATTTCCTGGCTCCAAAGCACAACAATCTAAAGGCAGAATTGGGGTAAAATTCCTTTGGCAAAAAACCAAAAAATTGAATTAAACATATTGGGAAACAGGGGGAAAAGGCAGAGTGGGGGACAGCAGTATGACAGGGACTAGGGAAAGAGACACACAGCAGGCAAGAAATCCGCTGAGCACTGAGCTCAGCTCAGCTTCAATTTGTGGAAAGATGTGCAAACTGGAGGGGTTGCTTCTTGAATACAGGTGTAAATGGTATCATCACCTTGTGCACAAAGCAAGCTGCTTGCTCACAAACCTATTAACTGGTAAATAGCAATGTTCTGTAATTCCAGCTATTAAAAACAGCTTAAAGAGAAATCAAATCTCATTTACCAGGGATTGCAGGGGTCTTCTTGGACTATTTTAAAGTTTCATATTCATCTAAGGAAACAGGCTCTAATTCTCCAATGTTGGCTTTCTTGGAGGCAATGCCATTTCCAGGCTTCTTAAACATCCATTTAAAGGGACAAGGAAGACCTGTGAATGGTCCCCCCAGACAGCAGCAGGACTATGAATGATATTCCCAGTCAAGGGAAACCACAGGGACAGGTGGAACATTTCCTGCAATTTGCATATGAAACAAGATTGTCTGAGCTTTGCTCCCAGTGAAAAGAAGTAATCAAAATTAGAGGGAGGGTCTGTACATATCCTCAGTTCATGAGGTCAGGTTCATATACCTTCACAAAAGCAAGAAGTCTCGCATTGCTTGAGCACTTACTGTGGCTTCCTCTGCCAATGTGTATCACTTGTTCAGACAAAGCCGTGTTCTGTCTCACAACCCCATAACCTCCCACAGACTTATTTTGTGACAACATCAGGGTCACCAGGAAAGCCAGGTTATTTTATAAGCTATCAGTCATAGTTATGTGCTAATTTTTAAGTATTAGTATTCAAAAAAGTCAGATAACCTTTGCTTACTTGAGTATCAATATACATCTGTTCAGCTGCTAAGACCTACATAAACCTAAGAGCAGAAAGACATTACAAGTCAATCAGCTGGTAGAGGAGAATAAAATCAGTTCTCTGAGCTCCAGTCTGATGACCCCACAACCAAATCAAACTACTCATCTTCCTTCCCTTGGGAATAAAATTCTTCAACTCCAAATCTCTTCAGTCTCACACTTCTCAGAATAAGTGCCCTGCACATGGGTAGGCTGGCTTTAGCCTAATTATCCTTTGCAACCACTGGTGAAGACCATGTTTTTGTCCTGTATTTATCTTGATTGGAAACCAAACTTACTAGATCCTTTCAAAGATGTTGCTGCTTGAATCCTTCCAAAATTAGAATAGATGCATCCCCATTCCCAAGCCATTTGAGAATTGCAATATTAATGGGACATTGAAAAGTCAATGGGTCATTCTCTAGGCTTATGAGAGACTTGGTACACACAAGCAAAAAAGTCCCCTAGGTGCCCTTTAATTACCATTCACTTCCTGTACACCTCCTTCATCATTGCTGATTACAGATATATCCATGTCTGAATAATATCTTCCCACTTTATAATCAGACAACTACCACTTACTCTGATAACCTGAGACACTCTAAGTATGATTTTGCCTGCAGAACACTCAGTCTGTATTTAGTTTCTTTTCAGGGGGTAGGCAAATTACCATACACTTTGAGGCAGAAAGCTGACTAGAACAACATACTAAGAAGACATGAATTCTGCCAGCCCACACTACCATGCCCAAGGTGAGGTTTCAGGAATAGCTCTAAATACATGATGCTGAAAATTCTGTCCCAAATGCTGTCATAGAGGAGAACACCACATACATGGGCTTTAAACCTCCAAGATTCTCATCAAGTCTTCTATAAAAAGCCCACTTACTCTAAGGGATCTATTTTCATAACAGTAATTATTATTTCTTAATTGTATAATATCCATTGCCCTCTGTGACTTGAGTTGCCTCCAACTATAGATTCACATCCCATTGGATTCACATAGAAGTGTTTTAAGGAAAGAATAACCCTGGTCTGTGGGTGAGGAAAGAGAGACAAGCGGACGTGCCTCAGTCATTCCAGGGGAAGTCAGCACTCTTGGATGGAATTTGATGCCTGTACTGTGTGGGGTCATAGTGAAGGACAGCACAGAGTCCTGAAATCAAGCCCAGCACAAGTCAGAGATTCAGGTTCTAGCCTGGCTTTCACCACCTTGAATCAACCATTGACCTAGAATCTAAACTCTCTAGGGCTAGAGCAGTGTTCCCAAACTGGGATTACATGAGGAGCTTTGGAGTAATGGATACCTGGGCCAACCCGTGGCATTCCCGTATAATTGATCTGGATAGCAGAGCTCTTAAGTCTTTCCCAAGTGATACTCCTCCAGAGCCTCAGTGTCTTTACCATGAAATATGGAATGATAATATGCATCCCATAAAACTATAATCATAGTAGGAAAATGCAAGGATAGGTTGTATGAGAAAAAAAATAGCATGGAAGGAAGTGGTCTGCACAAGAAATGACCTACACATTTTAAATGCACCAAAGAAAGAAGTGTTCTAAAATCAATCAAGATTGGTGGCCAAAATGGTTTTCTTTCTTAATAACTTGCCTATAGGGAACTAGGAGCCCTAGGAGGGCTTTAGATTCTGATCCAACATCAACCAATGGGACAACTTTGAATAGGGAACATAAAGAAGACCAGTTTCCGGGCATTGCCTTATGAACCAGGCTCTTTCCAGATGATATGCTTCTCCTTCACACTGCTTACTCAGCTCTGTGTTAAGCACTGTGCTGGTGATAATGGATAGAAAAATGAGGCATGCCTCACTCTGCCCTCCAGCAGTCTATTGCCTGGTTACAGGGGGTATTGATGTTACCAACAGCCAATGTTGTCATCAGACAATGGCCAACAAACCTGCAGAGGGGAACCCAGAGTGGGGAAGTGTTTAATTTCCCCAGAGTAAAATGATTTTACAGCAGAGGGGATATTTGGCCTGAACCCTAATGGAAGGGTACAAGCTTGCCAGAGGGAGGTAGGGTTATGTGAAAAGGTATGCTGTGTTCAGAGACTAAGTAATTCAATAGAAGGTGGAGAGGAAGTTGTAGGCAGAGGCTGAAGAATGCTGTTTTATCTGCAATAGCATATGGACTTCTTATTCCCATTTTATAGGTAAGAAAACTGAAGCTCACATCAAGCCACGTAGCAATGGAGAGTTAGATATGGTCTTTGAGCAAGGAAGTAGCATGGTTGGATTTTTCTTTGAAAAGCTAATTCAAGGAGCAATTTGAAAGCAGGATTGATTAGATACTCAGGAGCATGGGGAAGGGATGACAAGACTTACACGAGGGTGCTGTCAGGGAGAGTAAGGAATGGAGACATTCTTGAGTACTAGGTGTGTCTGGTGGTGATGATAGAAAGAGACAAGAGTGGATCTGGCTGGGGTATTATAAAGAAACAGGTGATCTACTTCACCCAAGAGTCGCCTCTGCAGACCTGAATCCTGCCAGTTGATGCTTTCGCACTTACTTCATGGGTTTACCTACTTACTGCTTCCTAAACTTTGAGATCTACACAAGTTGGTAATCACTTGAAAATTTTCAATTAAATGTAAAAAAAAAAAAACAAACACGTAAATCTATTCTTTCTTTTGACTGCTCTATTGATTAAAATGAATGTCTGTGCTGGGACTGCTGAACCATGAAAAGCAATCTGTCTTAGATGGGTAACAGATCGTTAGGAAATCATTGGGTTGAAGGAAAGAGTGGAGAAAAAAATTTGCACAGACCCACGTGTGGGGGTGTCGGTGTGTCTATCTGTAGCTACGTAGCTGTGTGTAGATATGTGCTTTTCTATATATAGGGGACATATGCCACATTCTTCAATCAGAGCCAAAGGCACAGGCAAGATTCCTGACAGAGGGGCACCATCCACAGCTTAGCAGAATCTAAGCCATGCTGCAGGGTACATGGCAGGGACAGGGGAGTGAGGGGCTATTCAGATAATAAATTCAGCTCTCAAGAAGCCCTATCTGATATGTTTGACAGAAACTAAAACATTGTACTTCAAGACCATTCTCTGGAAAATTTGGAAAAACAAGTGGCATTAATATGTATGCCTCTAATTTCATCAAAATGTTAGTTTATAAGAGCTATTCTACATAAGTGAAACCCTTTGCTTAAGAAGGGGGAGAAAAGGAAAATAAGAAAGAACTCTTTCTCAGCAACTACTTTCTACCACCTCCTCCAAATAAAGCAAGTTGTTGCAAACTCTGCAATGTACACATTAGAGTTAAAATTGAAATCCACCCATCTTTAGAAGATTCTGAAATGAAATATTTGTCCTCTATAAAATCCCCTTATATAGGATAAGCACGAGAGGAAACTGGAGAAGGAAGACCTTCCATTAAGACAGATAAATAAAAATAAAGGGACAAGGACGCCCCTTCCCTGCAAGGACAGCTTGCTCTTGTCACACACTCATTAGCTAAATTATTCAAATTAGCACTAACATTTCCCTTGTGACCTTTCATTAATAGCTGCCTACTCTTCCTTTTTCAGTGCCTTCATCTCTGTGGTCCGTCTGTTCTGCACCCCAAGCATTATCTCCCTTCCAGCTCTTCCCTCCAAATCCTACTTTTCTCATTGCCACTAAATATAGGATACCTATTTTCAGGACACTATCTCAGTTCGTCCATTTGGGGAGCTATGGATCCTCACTGGGGACTTGCTGATACCATCTCAGATGACAGGGATAGAGGTCAAGAGTGGGAATAGACTTTGCCCTTGCCAGATGACTGGCTCTTGCTTGAGCAGAATACTCCTCTATCTTCTGGGTCATACTTAATGGAACGGAGACTCATTTGGAAAAGTTATCTGAGCCATGTCACATGATGGAATTTGTCTTCTCTATTTGCTAGTTGTATAGCTTGAACATAGCACTTAAAGTCTCTGGGCTCCAGTTTCATTACCTGTAAAGGGAATAGTAACTGTTACAACAGTAGCTGTCAATCGTACTTGCAACCTGATTTACTTTTCACGAAGTTAAAGATTTTCTGAAAATCTGGAAGCAAGTTTTGACTTACTTAGCATCTGAGAGATGTGAGCTGGACACCTCTTCAGAGGCTGTAGCAAGGCCTAGATAATTAAATGCATATAAAAGTCTTAGAACAGTGCCTAGCACAAAGCAAACATCACTACTCACTTTCTTTGCTATGATGCTGAGAAACAATGATAGGAACTAAATTTTCTCACAGAGTAACAAATAACACTCTAGCACCTATATTATTAAATACTGAGTCAAGAAAAGGGGACAAAGATACAGGAAGTGGTAGAAAGAATCTCCCTAAAAACTCTTGAAAGGGGAAAAGGGCCATGTCCCACATGGAATTGGTGGAGGGGACCAAAGGACCTTTTACTGTTTCCTTTCAACTAAACCTAAATGTGTGTCCTATTTCTTATGGACTCTGGTAGTGTTGGAACTACAGAGATGAATTAAGACCCGGACCCTGTCATAGACAGCAGACCAATGAGGGTGACACCAAAGGCTCCAGCATCCTTGACATAGAGTGGACATTCACTAATGAATGAAAACATGGATTTAAGAATGAATGAATGAAGGGGTGCCTGGGTGGCTCAGTGGGTTAGGCTTCTGCCTTCGGCTCAGGTCATGATCTCAGGGTCCTCGGATCAAGGCCCACATCAGGTTCTCTACTCAGCAGGGAGCCTGCTTCCCCCTCTCTCTCTGCCTGCCTCTCTGCCTACTTGTGATCTCTGTCTGTCAAATAAATAAATAAGATCTTTAAAAAAAAGAATGAATGAATGAAGACTATAAAAATAGTAATAAAAATCTCTTGCATAGGAAACACTTTTGAGAAAAATGCTTCTAATATGGAAGTCCATTAACCTTTTGAGCTCAATTAACCTTTTATCTTAGTGCACATAAATAATTATTTAGTGCTTAGTACTAAGCACATAAAGGATACAATAAGTGTACCACATGTCTGGCTGCACATAGAATATTCTTGTTCCCAGAAAATTTTAATGCATCTTAGGGTGGAGTATGATTTATTCTATTTCTGGTTTTGTCTTACTTTTTTTTTTGTAAATTAAGTGTTTTTTAATAGATAAAATTTAATTTAAAAATAATGACTTCTAATAATTAAGGTAATAGCATAATAAATACCTAAAAAGTCTGTGAAAACCAGATTAAATTATACAGGATAAAGGGTTAATTGGCTGTGCCTTTAATATACTTTTCCTAGTCAAGACGTTCCACCCACCAGTTTAAATAGCTGTCAATGCACCTGCAAATTGATTTGTCCCTTGATGAAGTTAAAGATTTTCTGAAAATCTGGAAACAGTTGCTGGAATCTTGCTATTGTTGTTAACATCTGAGGCATGTGAGCTTTTTTCCCCACTATTTTTCATCTTAGAATTCTAGCACCAGCATGAATTTGGAGAACAACTTGCCTTTTCCTTAGATATAGGAATACAGAAAACACAATAAAAGTAGCTTATCGTGGTCAGATTAAGTGAAGTTTTATCATAATGAAGCTAAATAAAATTCCCAAATTGCTCTGGTAGGGAGGAATGTCTTGATAGTCCACTTGTGGAAAAGTGGTTCCATGTCAAAAATAAAGTGACGTCAACTTCAGTCTCTGTTTGCAGAAGCAAATAAATCATTCTGTAACACAGAGGCTTTCCTGTTAGATGTAAGATACACTTGCCAGGTGGTCTTTAATGGGGGTGAGTAAGGCTGTGTGGAAGGCTGGTTTCTAAGCTCTTAGTTAGGTATTCCCAGTCTCATGTGTGTGTCAATGTGTACATGTGAACTCACGCAAGTATTGGCCTCAGGTGTAGAGAACTGAGTTAATCATAAGTCTTATTTATGGGCATAACCATACCACTGATTCTTTTATGGTCTCAATTGCTGTGTTCATCTTCACTCATATTTCCCTCTCTGCCATAAGTAACCATTTGAACATCTCTGAGATGATAGATGATAGGTAGGTAGATAATAGATAGATGATAGATAGATAAAAGATAGATGATAATGTGTATAAACACACATATATCCCCTTACACATATGCTTATAAAATATGCTATTTGATTTGTGTTCATGTATTTCACTTAACATATATTGTATTATGCTATAGACCTCTTTTTTTTTCTCTATCGAACACTGTGGTTTTAAGACTTATTTAGGCTAGCTGTGTAGATCTCTTCTGTTATATCTAAATGTGTCGCTGTAATTCATAATATGACTTCATCATGCTTCAGTTATCCATCCCTCTAGTGGCATACATTCAGTTTGCCTCCATCTCTCCACTACCATGAGCAATGCTGTAATAAGCACCCTTGTACATGTGCCCTACTGGCCGGGAAAATCCTTTCTGGGATATATACCCAGGAGGAGACAGCTTGACATGAGGGTATGTGTACCCTCAATTTAAGCAAGTACTGCCAGACTACTCTTCACAATAAAAGCCTCAGTTTATACTCCCACCATGAGGGTTTCCATATCCCCACATCCCCACTAACTGACATACTATTCAGCTTCCAAATTACTGACAATAAAAAGGGGGGGCATAATTTTCATTTACATAATTTCAGATGATTTTTGATATCTCTTTGTATGTTTGCTTGATCTCCTTTTGGTTTCATCCTATTGCAAATTTCCTGGTCATATCTCATTTTTTTGTTGGAGGTCCTGTATTCTCTTGCTGAGTTGCAAGAGTTTCTAGGTATTCATTTTTAGAGGTATTAATCTTCAGTTGGTTTTTCATCACATATGCCATCTCTCAATTTGTTACTGTCAACTTTAGCTATGATATCCTTTGTTGAAAAACTACCTTTAATCTTACTATAATCACATTTGTCTTTTGTACTTTTATGCACTTTATGTACTTCTGGTATTTTAAAAAGTCTTCCCCAGCCCTTGGTCACAAAGGTTTCCCTAATGCTTTCTATTAACTTTAAAGCTTTACTTTTCATCTGTAGGTCTTTAATTAACCTGGCATCCACCTTTGTATATGGTTTCAGCTGGGAAACCATATACAATATACAAACCATATAAAACCAGTTTTATTTTTCTCCATATAGTAAGCCATTTTTTCCAATCACATCAATTAAAAAAACAATCTCTTCCTGATTGCTTTCCAGTACCACTTATAAAATATATAAAATGAACTTGGATCTATATCTAATATCTTATTTTCCTCCATGGCTCTATGGGTCTATTCTTATACAAGCACCCACATATTGAATTACTATGACTTTATGGCATAAGACGTGGGAGAACACTATTTTTTTTTTACAAAGTTGACTTATACATGGATCTTTTCTTTTCATATAAATTTTAGAAACATTATTTAGCTTTTTTAATCCAACTAGTACTGTAATTGGAAATGTATTGAATTTATAGATTAATTCAAGAATATTGGCATCCTTTTTTTTATTTTTAAAGATTTTATTTGTTCATTTGACAGACAGATCACAAGTAGGCAGAGAGGCAGGCAGAGAGAGAGAGAGGCAGAAGCAGGCTCCCCGCTGAGCAGAGAGCCTGATGCAGGGCTCAATCCCAGGACCCTGAGACCATGACCTGAGCGGAAGGCAGAGGCTTTAACCCACTGAGCCACCCAGGTGCCCCAAGAATATTGGCATCCTGATGATAATAACTTATATTAAGAGTATGAAATGATTCACCATATATTTGGATTTTATCTATATATCTATTGGTATATTTTTAGACTTTTACATAAATATCTAGCATATTTTTTGCTAATTACTATATTTTGTTTTTATTTCTGGCTTTTGTAGGTGGTATCTTGGATTTTAAAATATTCTAGTTGGTTGTTGCTAGTATAGAGAAAAGCCTTTGATCTTTTTAAGTTAATCTTGTGTGTGAAAACTTCACTGACCTTTGTTTTTAGTTATAACGGTTTAATTCTGTTGGTTTTTCTTTGTATATGATCATGTTATCTGCTTATGACAGTTTTGGATTTTCCAATTATTTCAACTTTGATTTATTGTTTGCATTTATTCTTTTCTTAAAAAGCATATTAAAACATCTGCTTTAATTCAGACTGATTGTGGGTGAGTTTAACCCCTAATACTGACTATTTCCCACAAACTTACATAATATGTTCTCTTTTGGGGACATCTTAACATCCTCATTCATTTTTGATAGTCCTGCAAAATTCCCCAAAACTTGGCTAATTTACCCCGGACTGTGGATGGAGAAATAAAAGCAGTTAAAAGAATTATGGAATGAGTACTAGAACTCTCCTTTCTAAATCAAAGGGTAGAAATGAGTTTAGGTGTAACGTTCTAATTATAATTATTTCCTGAATGTTTGTATAAGAAATGATTGACACATTCTGTACTGTCCATGTATAAATAAATAACAACAAAGACACATCCTGTTTCTTCCAGTTTCTGTTGCAACTTCTTCTAACCATTTTCTAGATATTATCTCATTTCACTTAACAAAGGTTTGAGGTGGGTACTGTTATTTTCCTAATGTTATTGGTAGGAAATCAGAGGCAGGAAGAGGTTAAATACTTTGCCAAAAGTCACAGAGCTAGTGAGAACCAGGAGCCTGGCCCCAGAACGTTCTCACCGTTATGCTCTGTCTTCTGCATCCCGTGGCACTCCATCTCAGGAGGAAAAACCAGCACCTCTGATAGCAATCACTAGTCAGCTTCACCTCATTGCCTTTATCAGCCAATGCTATTTTAATGTCCTTTATTTTGGCACAGCTAAGTAGAATAAAGAATACAGTGTCATTACCTTGCTCTCTGCTTCTTTTCCTCCTAGCAGTCCAGCTAGCAGACTCTCCAAACCAAAATAGACAAGTACTTCTGCTGTCCCAAAGAGAGTTCCACCACAGAACAGGAGAGGAGAGGAAAGGCACATTTCTGAAGGCAGCTGCTTTCCATCTGCCTCAGCAATGATGCTGTGTGTCCACAGAGAGAAGTGGTGAGCAGGGTTACAATCTGGGCAAGAAAGACAACTTTCTAGCTTCTCTGAGTGGGGCTTCTTAAGAGAAGCACTATTATTTTGTTTTGAGTACTAAAAATACTTAGATTAGACACATCTATGTTCAATTGTGAATAGCCCTTCCCCTCACCTCTTCCCCCTAAAATCCAAATATAAAATGCAAAGACTAATATTCCAATTTATAGATATTCTGTTTATAGATAGGATTGGTTCTTTCTGTTTCAGTAATAGAGAGATGGATAGGCAATAGTGCACTGTCTGCCTGTGAAAACAAGACAAATATTTTTAAATTATGATGGGGGGCGCCTGGGTGGCTCAGTGGGTTGAGCCACTGCCTTCAGCTCAGGTCATGATCTTGGAGTCCTGGGATCAAGTCCCACATCGGGCTTTCTGCTTAGCAGGGAGCCTGCTTCCCTCTCTCTCTCTCTGCCTGCCTCTCTGCCTATCTGTGATCTCTCTCTGTCAAATAAATGAATAAAATCTTTAAAAAAATTATGTTGAGGTATATTTAATGGTGCAAGAATAAGCTTGAAGTTTACAACTAAATTTGGTTCTGACTTGTAAGTGCAGGTATTCCAAGCTATACTCAAAGAGGCTAGCAGCGTGGCTAGAGCCTTGCTGAGGGAATGTCTCAGGTTAAAGAGTGTGAAATGTGCATTTCTTCACCTGCACAAACCCCTTCCTCATTCTTGTTTTATCCCCCACGAATCGATGAATCCAGGTTTTTATGAAGTCCTCAGAGTTTCTATTTTCAAACTACTACTTTATTCACTACTGCCAGAAATAAGTCACCTTAGCAAACTCTAATGGTGGCAAATTTGTGATGCATAAAATTGATTTATGCTTACAATCAAAATGTATTTCCCTTGATAATTTATGCTCAACAATTTAACATAATTATTTGTGCCACAATTTTAACATTTCTACCTTCCTGACTGTCAACTTTAGAATACAAACACATATATATACACAAAACAAAACAAAACAAACAAACAAACAAAAAAACCCTCACTATCCTTCAGAGGCAGGATTTATTTAAAAAAAAAAATCAATGTCATAGCAGCCTCTTTTGTATTTTGTTGTGACAAGGCTGAATATAAACAGCCTAGGAAGTCAAAACAACAGGAGAAATATCAATACATATTAACTTAATCAAGAAGCTCTGCTCTGTCATCCTTGTTAACACTCAAATTATGCTTCTACTGTAAGTTCCACATAGCTATTGGCATCTTGTAACTTCTCCACAAATATTTGCAGTCTTCAGTGGTCATCCTAAATGAAGGATGGCTATAGGCTCCATGACATCTTCTTTGCATCTGTGTGAGATTTTGTCACAACTGTTTTAAGAATATCACTCCTCAGGCAAGCTCTGACTCACTTGTTTAAATTCGCAATCTTAAAATGTCTTTTATCTAGCAAATGCTTTTTTTCACATCCCCCAATGACATTCCAATAGAAACTTCATTCTCTGTTGTTCTGCATAAGCCTCTTTGAAAAGAAAAAAATTAATAAAAGACATGTTAAATCCAGATAAATGCACAATGTACCAGCCCCATCCAATCCTGGGTGTGCCACACAGGACTCTGAAACATGCATCTGATGAAGGCACCAAGAGTTAGAACAATAAGACCAGCATACCAAGTGTAGAGACCAAATAGACTTGACCTTTTGAGGTGTTATTCATTCATGCCAACATGTTCTATTCTTTTTCCCCAAAAAGTAATTGAAAGAGACACTCCAGTGGTCTCATTAAGCATATAAAATGTTCACATTATCACACATGAAGATGACTCTGCTGGCCCATGAGTACTCTCAGACGCTTCCAGAGTAACAAGTGAATGTCCAGCCATTCCCATTCTCCTATTTGCCACCCCTGGAGATCCAGTGCTTTAACCAACAACTGGTCCCAGGGGAAACTTATAGTCATGAAGACAAGTGGACTTTAGTGTCTACCTGAGCATGGACCCACATTGATACTTAAAGACAGGCTGCACAATGTGTGGGGCCAAGCATAAAATGAAATTCAGGGTCCCTCATTCCATGAATAAGAACTTCAAGTCAGTGGCAGCAGAACATTACACCAAGCCTGAGGGCCTTCCCTGAGCTAGGCTTTGTGTGACTGTACAGGTCTCAGATCTGTGAGGCTGGCCTGCTGCTATTTCTGTCATTCACTTGGAGATAAGAGACAAGGGGACTTTGCCACATGATCAGAGAGGGCCCAAATGTGTAGCTGTCAATAGAAAACCCTCACTCAAGCAGTTCATTCCAAGAAAGCATCCCTCACTTCCCCAGGAAAATAATCCAGATCATTGTTTCCTATTTCTTGGGATAAAAGTGGTCCAACATGAGCTCCTTTGAGAAGGAAATAAATGCACCCAGTCTCTCTCTTTATTCTTAGAAACCCAGTCTCTCTAAAATTTCCTTTTTTAGAAGGAAACAAGTGTCCTCCTTGTGCTATGATTTCTGGGGAAATATAGGAACTAACTCCTCTGTCCTTCCATGTCCTCACTATAGTTATTCCCAGGGAGAAAGAACGCATCCTAGTTGATTTCTGAAACACTCTTTTGAGAATATCCAAACTTACATAATTCTTTATATAAATACAAATGTTAAAACAACCAGGGTTTTGCAACCATTAGTCTTTAAAATGACACAAAAAGAGAAAAGTGTATTTACATTTCCATAAACCCTAGGACTCACTTGAGTCAACCTGTAAGAGTGGTTTTTGTCAACAGTATTGTTTGTTATTATCAAAGGTATGAGATGGGTGACTATGTGGTTCTGTTGGTTAAGTGTCCAACTCTTGATTTCAACTCAGGTCATGATCTCAGAGTTATAAGATGAAGCCCTACATGGGGTTTATGTTCAGCAGGGTATCTACTTGAGATTCTTTCCCTCTGCTCCTCCCCCACTCAAATAATTAAATAAATCTTTTAAAAAAAGAAAATATGAGAAAACCAAATTTTAAACCTTTCCTGTTGACTTTTCTTCCTAACAACTTAAAGTCACCACACCATGGGGTGGTAAGAATTGTCATCTTTTTTTTTTTTTAAAGATTTTATTTATTTGTCAGAGAGAGAGGGAGAGAGAGCGAGCACAGGCAGACAGAATGGCAGGCAGAGGCAGAAGGAGAAGCAGGCTCCCCGCCGAGCAAGGAGCCCGATGTGGGACTCCATCCCAGGACGCTGGGATCATGACCTGAGCCGAAGGCAGCCACTTAACCAGCTGAGCCACCCAGGTGTCCCAGAATTGTCATCTTTTGTGAGAAATTCAGCTTTTACTTTTCCCAAAATGACACATAACAGGAGCCCAATTTAAAGAATTTGTTAACAATTAGGGTAAAAAGATTACCTATAGGTCACCTTCTGTTAATTGATTCTATTAATAAAACTTAATGTCAAACAAAATCCCAGAATATTTCTGTAACCGTGATTGATGTTCAGACACATGTATTCCTGCAATAATTATTTGTTGAGTTCCTACTGGCATTAGAGCATTCCATTAGATACTTAGATTCTAAAATATAAGTATATAGAATATAGAAAAACTAATGTACACTTGAGGTACTTACAGTTTAATAAAGAAATGAATGTATAGATAAATAACTATAATAGGGGTATGAATGCCATAAAAGGACCATAGATTTGGTGTTGTGGAGAATAGACAAGAAGATACTACTTCCCCATGTAGAGATCATCAGAGGTTCCCCATGGAAGAACTATTAATGTCATTATTCCTTAAACTATGGATAAGAACGTGGAGCTGTTATGCAGGCAGGGCCTTCCACCAAAAGGAAACAGCATTAGTTATACCCTGATAGTAATCCCTAGTCTAGTCTATCTAGTAACCATCTAGATAGTAACCATTTGATCTACTCTTCCCCTTCTTCTCTGTAATTTTCTGGAGAAATCTATACTTGCCGAATCCCCTTTTTCCTCTCCTGAGCTCTCAAGTAATCTGGTTTCTGCTCCTACCTTCAACTGAATATTTTCTCAGAAAATGCCACTTAGGAGCTCTTAAATGTCAAATGAAATGGGCATTTTAAAATCCTAATCTTACTGGATCTCCTTGCTATGTGTGATATAATTAATCACTCCTTGTTCTGAGGCTTCCATGATGCCACACTCTCTGGCTCTCCTTGTACCTCGGACAGCTCCTTCTCTGGTCCCTTCGTGGGTTTGTCTTCTTCCATCTGCTCCGTAAGTGTTGCCATTTCACAGGGTTCTGTCCTCCACCCACTGTTTTTCTCACTCCACATGCTCCCTGGGTAACCACAGCCATTCTCATGATTTTAATCACCATCTATATGCCAATGATTCCTAAATCTATATTTCCAGGCTTGGCCTCATCCCCTGAGCTTCAGACTCATATATCAAAGCTCCACTTCAATATCCTACAGGCAACTAAAACTCAACATGTTGAAAATGAAAATCATTAGTTTTTTTTCCCCCTAAAATATCACCTCCTTTTGTAATTTCTGCCTCAGTTGGAGTGTGCTGATTTTATTCACTATGTAGTTCTCAAATCTGTTCCCTTTTTCCCCATCATTCATACCAATGCCCCAGCTTGATACCTTGTCAGCCTTATCTAGAGTACTGTAAAAGCCTCCCAACACCATCTTATTCCCTCAGCTCACCCCTGAACATCTGCCAGATATGAATTATACATGCACACACACACATACTTTGAACCCTGCCAACAATACAGTTCTTGGGAATCAGATCTAGGTTTCTTAACCAGAAATTCAAGGCCCACTATGACCTGTCCATTGCAAGAGAAAGAAGAAGTTCTGAAACTGTCTCTTGACAGCTGATGAGGAGCCCATAAAGGATTTCAGGGCAGCACCAATGGCCCAAATGAACGGAATGAACTTGATTTTTATAGAGGTATTTTCCTGGCTAGATGTCTTCA
This sequence comes from Lontra canadensis, assembly GCF_010015895.1. NCBI lineage: Eukaryota > Metazoa > Chordata > Mammalia > Carnivora > Mustelidae > Lontra > Lontra canadensis. The sequence continues at coordinate 17,286,482 of NW_022631030.1, forward strand.
GCACTATACAAAAGGATAAGTATAGAAACAGAGAAGGTAGACAGAAGGATTGATCCATGATCAGTGTGGTATAATAATAGCGTTTAGGACATTGTCTAGAGAGTCAATGAAATTTAAAGGAATAGTCCATGGAGTACAGGCTTGATAGAGAAGAAACAGAAAAGGGGAAGACAAACAGGTTGACGGGGAAAAAAAAATAACAGAAATAAAAGACTGGCAGTTTCAATGAGACTAAAATAATGGAGTGAATATCACAGCAAAGGGAAACTAGTGAAAAGCAGTGTGCTTAAAGGTAAATTCTGGAGATGGAACTGTTCTAGGTAAACACACGATTCTGGCTGTGGTCAGTTTTAATGCATAGCTAATATAAAGTGAAGGTAAAATACATTGGAATTTGAGGAAGCTGTGAGTCCCAAAGCTAGAGAGTAGAGTAGAGCATTTATCACTGTATATATCACACTGGACTATAAATGTCTATTTGTAGGTCTATCCTTACTAGACAAAAACCTACCAGAGATCAAGTCCAAATTCCCCAGAATCCAGCACAGTGCCTAAAGTAGAGTAAATAGTCAGCAAAGTATTTAATGATTAACAGAAGCTTGAAAGTGGGGAGTTCTGGGACATATACAAGATGCAGTATAATTTGGGTGGTTCAGATGTACAAAGATTAATAGTGAGAAATAACACTGAGGCCAAATAATGGATGCCTTTGTATAACAAGCTGTGATATTGTTATTTATAATAAGAAATATATATTTGGTCTTCATCTCCATTTTGGGCACAGAGCTCCTAAAATATTGGAATTTTTTTTTTGTTTTATTAATGAGGTGACTTTTGGAAAACACCTAATGATAGGGAATCAAACACAAGCAGAGTGTTAAAACTTTCAGTCCCACTCCCTGATTTTCAGGGAGGGGAGTGGGGCTGGAGGTTGAATATACTGCCAATGGCTAATGTTTCAATCAGTGAAGCTTCGGTAAAGCCCCAAAAGGATGTGGTTTGGAGAGCTTCTAGGTTGATGAACCAGAATGCTTCCACATGCCACTCTGCTGGGCCTCAAACTCCATGAGGACAGCAGTTCCTTTGTTCAGTACCTCAACCTGTATATCTCTTCATCTGGTTATTAACTCATATCCTTGAATATCCTTTTTAATGAACCAGCAACCTAGTGAGTTAACTGGTTTCCTGAGTCCTGTGGGCCACTCTCACAAATTAATTAAACCCAAGCAAGGGATTGTGGGAATCTATGATTTACAGCCATTGGGTCAGAAACACTAAAACCTGTATTTGCCACTGGCATCTGTAGTAGAGGAGAGTCTAGTGGGACTGAGTCCTTAACCCGTGGAATCTGATGCTACCTCTCTGAGTAGAGAGTGTCAGAATTGAGTTGGATTATAGGATACAGAGCTGTTGTCAGAGCATTCCTTGGTGCTGTGAGAGAAATCGTCCCCCAACCCACACTGGAATTGGGTGCAGAACAATTATAGGTCAAATTGAACTTTATTTTGTAGCAAATTGGAAGTCACTGAAAATTTGGAGCTTAGAAGAAATGGAATGTACCATTTCTTGGTACAAATGGTATGTACCAGAAATGGAATGAAGAAGGAATGGAATCAGTACTGTATTCACAACTATGATTAATATTTATGACCCAAAAGCATGACACAAAGCTACCTTCTGAATCATCAAGGAAAAATTATGTTGTGTTTACCATAGTAATTCTGTCCCGATAACTATACTGTTTCTATTGTCACTCTTTGGAACTCGTAATCTGCTCCCTCCATTCAGATAATGGCAATTCAACAAAGGATTATTGAATTCCTTTTAAGTACTATGATCCAGGCTAGGCACTTTTACAAATGTTATTTTACTCCATTTAAAAGATTAGTTTCATAAACCAGATCATCAGATTTCCAAACGTCGTTAGGAAATGAACATAATATTTATATATCATAGTATTTCTTGGGCCCAAAGATCTTAGCCACGTACAAGATTATGCAGTTTGTTTTGTTTGTATTTTAGTTAAACTGCTTCTATTCAAAGTCTTAGAATATAGGTAGAAACAGAAATTCACCTTCTAAAAATGGAGAAAATAAGACTCAGAAAGATTTATTAATGTCTCAAAGGTCACAAAGAAAGAAGATAATGAAGCCAAAGTTGGAACTCTGTCTGGAGCTCATGCATGGTCTTCTGTAGGCACCATGATTTAGATGTAAACTTCATCAGCTCTGAAATGTGATCTCTGTACAACAGGCAAGTGGAAAATTGGCCATTCAGCGAAACACAGTGGAAGGGAAGCAAGCTGCTGGGTGAGTTCCATCATTTATTACCACGCTGGTCCTAAATTTTCACACCTAATTAATCAAGCTTGCTCTGTAATCACTTTTCTATGTGTGGTGTTGGTGGATTTTACAGCTGCAGTTTTAATGAGCTGCTGTTTCTTTTGACATTTGGAAATCTAATCTGGAAAAATGATTCGATGACTTGTAAAGACCTTTCATTTTATATGTTTAGCTATGTAGCTTTCCAGGGTCCTTGGAGCAAACAAGGGGCAACAATATTTTCCATATAGCTGCTGTTCTTGCCAGTACATGGCAGGCCCATTCCTATGGTTACTGAACAGATGTGGCTGGCAGCCCAGAGAGCTAATGAGAATTAATATTAGTGATTGTAAACACCTAGGAATAAATGGGAATTTGTGACTTGACTTATGAGAAGATGATATTTGAAAACCCAAAAACTTGCCTAAAATACTGAAAATTAGGGAGGCCATCCCATCTTAGGAAACAGAAAGTTAATAGGGTGGACAGAGAAAATATATTCGCTACAAACAGGAGAAAACTATCAGAATATAAAAATATGTCAACTACGAAGAGAGAGAAACAGCATGAGAAGCAACATTCCTACTTATAAGGAACATTAATTAATATTCTATAGACTATGTAATTCTTGTAATTACTTCTCCAAAATTGGGGTGTTTTGCTGAGAAAAAAGATCCTAGAGGAAACACACATGTCAAAATATATTATTCCTGAGTGCATGGCACATATGGATGAGGCTAAATTGGTCTCCTTATTCCCATTGCAAACCCCACAGGAGCCCTAGGATTAAAGACTGGCAGTCATTGCCCCATCAAGCTGTTCATTCCTAGGGAATTGTAATTTTCAAGCTGGAGGAGGCAATCTGGAAAGAGGACAATTGCCTGTGAATTCTGCAGCCACTCCACCCCAATATACTGAATGAGAATAATAAACAATTATTTCTTTTGAATCCCACAGTACTCATAAACAGCTCTTGTCATGTGGCTTTCTACAGCAAGTATGCAGATTTAATATTTCCTAGATCATAGCCTTTTTCCTCTTGCACCCTGAACTATTTGATTTCAAATTAATTGGTAACTATTTGCATAACCTTCTTTGCTTGCCTCCTTTTTGTGGTCTTCCTCGCTTCATCAACAAGTGAAAGATTTTCAGCCATCAAACCAAACAATCAATTTTGGTTGCTAAGAGGGAAGACATCAGTCCAGAAAAATTGAAGCTGAAGGGTCAGAATTTGTTAATACCATTTCAAGCTCAGAGCTCATAAGTATTCCAAGGTGCAAAAGAACTTTGCAAAGAGTCTGAAAACAAACCAAAGAACTGGCTCTGCAGTAGATGGTATTTCAAAATGGCACCACTGAAAAGCAAGGGTAGAAACAATACATAGAGCATCCTGCATTGTGTTTAAGACATCACACACACACACACACAAACACACACACACACACACACACACACACACACAGATGCATGGACTGTCTCTGGAAGTAGACACATGAAATTGACAGCTCCTACCTGCATGAAGAGAAACAAGATCCTGGTAAATGGGAGACAGCTGAAGATCTACTTTGCACTCTATATAACTTTGATCCCTTTTAAATTTTGCTTGTTATACATAAGTCTTTTTTTTAAGATTTTATTTATTTATTTGACAGATAGAGATCACAAGTAGGCAGAGAGGCAGGCAAAGAGAGAAAGGAGGAAGCAGGCTCCCTGATGAGCAGAGAGCCCAATGTGGGGCTCGATCCCAGGACCTTAAGATCATGACTGGAGCCAAAGGCAGAGGCTTTAACGCACTGAGCCACCCAGGCGCCCCTACATATATGTCTTATTGACAATAAAAACTTCTTTTTCAATGGCAGTTCTCACACTGGTAGTTAAGTCGTCTAGTTCTCAATCCCAGATCCAAGATTGGGGAAAGCATTTGTTTGCCATAAAAGCCCACCATCCTATCTTCATCTTTCCCACTGTTCACACTACAGACTTTCCCCATTTGGAAGGCTCTGTTTAAGGGTACTTTGGAAATCATCCAGCACACAGGTTCTCATATATCAGATGAAGAAATGGCCCACAGCAATAGAAATTATCTTTCCAGGTTCTCCTTGCTTTCTATAGACATGGTTAAGGACAAAATCTTTTTATAAGAAAACATAGCATGTGTTTCTAACTTTCCTCACCAAAAGAATAAAGGCACAGAGACCTGGCTTGAAAATATTCCTTCCAGGTAAATCTTTCAAACCCACTAGAAAGGATTGTTTTGTTTTGTTTTGTTTTGTTTCTTTTCCCAAGCCTCCGTGTACCACTGCTACCACTACTTTGCTCCATTAATCACTCTACCATTTCCAAAAACTCCCTTCCCAACATAATTAAGGAATCTAGAATTAAACATTTTGTTAGTTTGGGGCTCGCAATACCAATCCATCCCAGGAGAAATCAGTCTCCAATCAGCGGCACCACAGAGAACCCAGAGCAGCTGTGCTTCCCAAGGCTGGTGGTGGCTGCCACTGCGTGCATTGATCTGCAGGGATTTCCGAGGCTCCCCTAACAGCTCATGAATTTTATAATCTAACCCCACTGTAAACTGCAAATTTAGAATTTGTCAACAAAGATCTAGATGAAGCTAATGCAGCTTTGCATCATCTACAACCTCTCCATAACAGCCTCGCACCAGCCTGGAAGAACAAGCTGAAGGCCCCAGTTCGGACTCTCGGAACCCAGGTGTAGATGGGGAGGGTTCTCGCCTGTCAACGCCCCCATCCATCCAACACAAGGAAGGCTCAGTCCAAACACAGGGTGTGGAAAATTATACTCAGCACAGAATCTCCTCAAGCTTTTGTCTTCTCTAGTCTCAGTGATTGCAGAGGCCTACTAACTAGTCCTCAAATCGTTCTTTCCTTTGTTCTTACCCTATCACTCCAGTTTTGACAAACCTATTTATAGTTAGCTCACTCCGAGACAAATTCCAAACTCTATCTCCTGGCATGTGTGTTCTATGGTCAAAGTGCTGCCTGCTTAGTCAGCTTCACCAACCCCAGATCCCCACATTCACTAGCCACACTGAACCTCAGGCCTTTCTCAACTGCCCACAGCCCTGTGCTATCATGCTTCCACGGTTCTGCCTTCTGCACCAACTCATGGCCTTTTATATTTTACCCCATAATTACATATTCAACTGACTTCAGCCCACCTTTTAAGATTTAAATCAAATATCTCCCTAAGAAGCCTCTTATGATTCCAGTGCCCATCTTTTGTGCTTGCTGTTTATGTTGGAATTATCTGTTTTGTGTCAGCTCCTCTCTAGACTCTGCATTTTCTGGTAGTGTGGCCTTATTCAATCTGGGCTTCCAAGAACCCACCATGGTACCTGCTAAGTTATTGAGCATTAAATGAGTGTTTGCTGAAATTTAGTATAAAGGTTAATAGTTCTAGAGTCAGACCATTTTAGGTACAAATTCCACTGCTGTCACTTACGAAACAGCCATAGGCAAGTTACTTTACTTCTGAGCGTGTTTCTTCAGTCCTAAAATGGTGAAAATACCATAAATTTCACAGGTTGTTGTAGGGATAAGTAAGTTCATATCGATAACAAGCTTAGCAGATACAAGTACTCAGCAAACATAGCTCTATTGTTACCATGCTCATACTGGCTGTGAAATCTTGTCCAAGTTTCTTGCCCCTCTCCAAGTCTCAGTTTTCTCATCTCTAAAGTGGGGATAATAATAGCTTTCAACAAACTGGATTATTGTGTAGTTAAAATGTGGTAATCCTTGAAAAATACCTAGCCAAATACCTGGAACATAGTAAGAGTTGATGGTTAATATGTTGTAGAACTCCAAAAGGACCTGAAAGCCCCCATATTCATGCCTCATCTGTTGGAGCTGATCCATGCCTTGGAAAGAAAGAATTAGAGGCAGAAACAAGAGCCAAACTGGAAAGGGAATTTCTTGCAGGCTGTCATATCAGCTGTGAGAAGCATTTGTTACTTGTACCCACCTTACCACCACCACCACCTATTCCCTTCCCCCAGACAAACCAGGGCTGTTTAAATTTAGATCAAATGACAAGTTGCTTGCAAAAGAGAAGGAATAAAGCAGCTGATAGGCATCACCCAGAAACTAAAAGAGTGTGGGCAGATAGAACTGTGGAGCACAGTTTCCAATTGGCCATGACTATGTCTTGAGTCTAAAACATCTTCTCCATTTCTCTTGGTGGAGGCCAGAAGCGCTCCTCATTAAGATAATGAGCCACTAATTCATTTCCAGGTGAAGGGGGTGCTCACAGAACTGCCTCATTTTCCTTGTCTTGAAGATCATTAAAATGAAGGGTGGCAGTCTATTTGGACAGAGTTGGTAGTGACAGCTTGACAGCTGCTGGCTGGTGGGAATGCAGGGGAGTTGGCAGAGGTAGAAGATTCCCAGGAGAAAGAGGGAGAGAGACAGAGAGACAGAGAGGTAAAGACAGACAGAGACGGAAACCAAGACAGACAGAGAGACCAAGAGAGAAGGCTGATGATGCAGAATCTTCACTGACATGGTACAAGAGTTGACTAGACTTAGGCAGAGCACGCACCAAGAACTTCATAACAGAAATGGAAAGTGTTCATACTGCAGCCCCCACATAACCTTGACTAGCTACATATTTGAACAAATGTCCCTGAGAAGCCTCTGTAAGTAAAATTGGCTTAATTCTTAAACCTTCAAGGAGCATCTTTCTTCTTATTATTATGTTCCCCAATATATTCCCTCCTTTCATTCCCCTTACCAATATTCTTTCTGGAGATTTTCAAGAATATAACATACCTACATACTTACTACTTTTATTCATATATTATTTATCATGACCATTTCTCTTGTCACTAACAGTTTTCAGAAATATTTAATAAGAACATAACATTTTATTTAATGGCCATTAAAGATGACACCTCACTTCTTATTGGAATCCTTCTATTTTTTCACTATTTATACTTTGTGATGTGATAAACATACTCTTTCATAAATTTTGTACACACTTTATTTTCCTAGAATACATCCTCAAAGGCAGAATCAACAATATGGAATTTTAGAACATTCCTAATCTCTATCTTTGTTTCACAAACTTAAATGAGTCATGGCTATCACATTGCAAACAGCCTACCACCATGCAGAAAATCCAGTTTTTAATTGCACATTACTGCACACTACTTCTTCAACCTTGAGCAACTTTCTTATCTTCTATGCTTTCAGTTTCCTTCTCTGCAAAATGGAGGTCAAACCTATCCTGCTGAGGTTTTCAGAAAATTAAACCAATTAAAAGATAAAATACATAGGATCATTATCACAATAGAATCAAAGGGGGAAAAAACTGGGCACCTGGGTAGTTCGGTCAGGTAAGCGTCTGACTCTTGATTTCGGCTCAGGTCATGATCTCAAGGTTTTGAGATCAAATCCCACATCAGGCCGGACATGGAGCCTGCTTAAGGGCCTCTCTCTCTCTCTCTCTCTCTCTCTCGCCCTTTGCCACTCCCCCACCCCATGTTCTTTCTCTTTCTCTCTTGCTCTCAAAAAAAAAAATCAAAGGAAAAAGACTAGCAAAACACAGTACTTATTCTCAACTTAAAAAAAAAACTATTAGAAATTATAAAGACAAGAAAACTTCCTTTTCCTTAACTCAATAAGAAATATTAGCAGAATATGAAAGTCAATCTAATACTACATGTTGATACATCAGAAGACTTCCCATCAAAGTAAAGATGCTCACTTTCAACAGTATTACAGTGGGGGGGTGTACGATTCTACATAGTGCAATAAGAAAAAAATACTGGAGAGAAGAAAGCTGTCATTATGTGCTAAATATACAATCATCTGCCTGAAAAGTCCACAGAAATAAATTTTAAAACTGTTAGAATGGATTGACAATAGTTTGTAAGAAGATTTGAATATCCAGCAATATTACGCTGAAAAATTACAATAGAAATAACCATATTAATAATAGAAAAAATTCCTTGAGCTGCTTATGATCAAACCTAATATGAAATGTATCAGGTCTATATGAACCACACTATCCAGCTTTACGGAAGAAAACAGAGACTTGGAGAAGTGAATAGGCATACCATGTTTCCAGATGGAAAAAGTCATTGTCTTAAATAATCTCTCTAAATTAGTCTATAAACACAATAATAAATTCAGTCATATCAAAAATCTCCATGAATTTTTTATGAAAATTATAAGCTGCTTAAAAGATTAATATGGATGATAAAAGTATAAAAATAGCTGATAAAATATTGATATTGAAGAACAATAAGTGGATATATGCTTGACAGAACATAAAAACATTTGATAAAGCTACAGCAATTAAAATCGTATGAAAATTCCACAAAAATATGCAAATAAATGAGTGGAACCCATAGCCACATGAGAATTTAGCATATGATAAAGGTTACCTCTCAACTTAATGAGGAAATCATGGATTCTTAGTGTTAAAACGAGTGACTATCAATAAGAAGATATTTAACTTACATTTCTAATTGAAAACATACAGAAAAACAAATCCCAATAAAAATGCTAAATCTGGAAAGTGAGTGTGAATATTTTATTTCTAAAATATGAATTTTAGAAATAACTAGAGGGTAATATGTTTCTAATCATGCAATAAGACACCTCATCTCTTTAGAATGCAGATGCAGAGGAGTAAGTTAACAGACTCCCCAGTGGTAGACTCTTAGCATCATTGATCTATACAGGTGTTTTCTCATGTTTTCCATGCTTTTCTTTCTGATCCCCACTCCAATTCACCCACTCCTCATAGGCATCCACTCTAATGACATTTCATAACATTTGTCTACATTAATGTTATAAATGTGCATAAATAGCACCAAGCTATAGATCTTGTTCTGTCTTACATTCTGTTCTCCACTCCATGTTATTATGCATGGTTTCTTAATACTCATCACATTTGACCTATCCATCATCTAGACATGAGCATTTATGTTGCTGTTAATTCTCTGCTACCACAAAGAAGCCTGCACTTTCATACAAGAGTTTCTCATACAAGAGTTTCTCCAGGGTGCACACCAAGGAGTGGGACCACCAAGTTCGAGACAATGACTGGAATGGCTGCAGCAGACGAGCAGACTAGTCCTAGTGGCAATGCAATAGTTTTCCCATTTCTTTTCATCCTTGGGAACATTTAGTATTATTTAACTTTTATATGTTTGCTAATCTAATAGGCATAACTTTGCACTCAATGCTGCTCCCATTTGCGTCTCTAGTTCCTAGTAAGATTGAGCATCTCTTTATTGACATTACCAGCTATTGAGTTTCCCCCTTCTGTCAATCGCTATTCATATCTCTATTATTGTTGTGGTTGTTGTTGTTATGTTTCTGTTAGGTTTTTAATATTTTTTTCTGGTTGACTTGTAAGAACTCCTTGTATGAATTATATATTAATCTTACCTATTTTATCTTGCAAATATCTATCAAAGTTTCACTCATCTGTTTAAGCTACCTATAGTTTCCTTCATTGATCAGAAATCTTAATTTTCACGATCAAAGATGTAGTCTCTTACACTAGATACAAAAAGAAATGGCCAAAGAGGAAAGATGATCATATAGTTACAAACGAGTGTCAGTGCAATCAAAGACAACCTTTACAAAGCTGCAGATAGGAAAATATACATGTCTAAAACATGTGGGGTGCCTGGGTGGCTCAGTAGGTTAAAGCCTCTGCCTTTGGCTCAGGTCATGATCCCAGGGTCCTGGGATGGAGTCCTGCATCGGGCTCTCTCCTCAGCAGAGAGTCTGCTTCCCTTCCCCTCTCTCTCTGTGCGCCTCTCTGCCTACTTGTGATCTCCATCTTTCAAATAAATAAATATTTTTTTAAATAAAAATAAAATATGTGAAAAGATGTACATTAAATCAAGTTGATGCCCTTTGGGGCTCTGCTTACTCAAACACACATACACACACACAGCCAAGTCACAGAATGATACGGATTCTTGTATGCTATTAGAGGAAGTGTACACTGTTCATTCTTTCTGAAGGACAGTTAGATGGTATCTAATAAAATGTAATATGTGGATGATACTCTACCCAGACATTCTTCTTTATGTGTCATTGTTTACAACAGGAAAAAGCTAGAAACAACTGAAATAATCACCAGTAAAGAAAAAAGAAAAAAAAAAAACAAGCTGTGATACATAAAAACTAGGGACTAGTCTGAATAAATTAAAACAAAATAGGTATTTTATACATGCTGACTTGAAGTGGTCTTAATGATCTATCCATTTTAAAGAAACCAAAAAGCAAATTGTAGAATATGTACATGTTACCAGGAGAAATAGGCAAAAAATAAGAAAAACCTACCAAACACAACTATATATACAAATAGTATATAAATACATAAGCAAAGTTTTAGAATTCACACCATATTCAAAACAGTTTCCCCTGGTGACGACAGTGAATTTGAGAAGGGGATCAATGGAGGCTCGCTTTTTCTATTTAATTTTTTTTTCTTTATAGTAAGAAAAGTTTTATATTCTACTTATATAAATAAAATAAATTTTAAGTGATTTTTTAACAAAATTAAATGAGATAATTATGTGTAAGCCCTTTATGAGCTGAAAAATACCACACAATGTCCAGACATAATTAAAAGAAGATATAATGTGAACAAGATTTAATCAAATTATAAGTACTTTCTGATGTTAAAACTCAATTATTATAATTGCTGCCTAACTTACCTCTGGGTTCTATAGCCAAGGCCAAAGCAGAAAATTGGAGAACAATGTTCATTCAGCTTGGATTCTAAGATCCAAAGATTCTAGATCACTCTAGTTCATGGATCTAGAAACTGCAGCCCACAGGCAAATATAGCTCACTGTCTGTTTTTGTATGACCCAGAGGTTTAAAAATGCCATTTACATTTTTAAATGTTGAAAACAAACCAAAAGAAGAAAATTATTTTGTGACATGTGCAAAATATGTAAACTCGAATTTTGTGTCCATAAATAAAGTTTTATTGAAACACAACTACATCAATCCATTTATAGAATGTCTGTGGCCACTTTAGTGCTACAACTGTAAAGGAACAGTTATAATGTTGTATGGCCAACAATATTTATCATCTGCATTTTTATAGAAAAGGTTTGCTGATCCCTTGCCACAGGTTATCTTTCTGATTTGCATCTTACTTTTTTGGTTTATGTCAAGTTTAGCATAAAAACTTGCTCCCCACACTGAAGATGCCAAAGAACTTAAACAGACCTTAATTTATAAATTCCATAAATCTTCCTCAGTTTTCACATTTTTCTATCCCTCCCTGCTCAACCTATCTATTATGTGCCTCTTTTAAAGGAGAAAGGAACTGTCATGGGAAAGAAAGCATAACTGGGTATTGTGAGTTATCTTTCCACTCTTCCTCAATGATCCACACCTTAAGGAAAATCTTACAGTCCTGAGTGACTAACCCAAGGCCTCAGTACACACACTGGAGGTGACAAGCTGGCACGTGAAATGATGCTTCTAACAAAGAACCAGTTTAACAGTAGTCTTTCATTACTGGGTGTCCTAGGACTTCAGAGAGCCTGGTAAAACCTATAAGGCACCTGCTCAGAATAATGCAAGTATGTGCATACAAAATTTGGACTCACCTTTTTGGGCATTCATAGAAACTCTGATGCCCCTCCTTAGGTTTCTAGGTATCCATAGATCTGATCTTAAATCCCTGATTTATAGGGTCTGCCTACAAAGTGATAGAAAGCTTCCTTTCCTTTCTATAATCCCATAAACCTTGAGTCTCCAGCTTTGAGCACATAAAGGAAAAGTCACATGTGCACGCGTACACACACACACACACACACACAAAAGCATGAGGAGACTGAAAATCCTCTCAGTCCTACCTCCCACTAGCAAGTCAATCCCCTCTCCTGGCTTCTGCCTAGATCGGTTAGGAAATACTCATTACCATCTGTGTTTTACTTGCAATGTGAAAGAGGCAAAAAAGGAGTCCAAAGAATTGTGATAATTAGGCTTAAATAAAATTGTCTAATGACAAACTGATTTATAAGATCATAAAACAGAGATATTTTTTAAGGAAAATTGTACTAGAGTGTGTATGTCATAAAACCACAGGACCAAGTAAGGGCTATGAATCTGTGGAAGTACTCAGTGTGTTGCAACCTGGCTGCACGTCAGCATCAGCTGGGGGAGATTTCGCGAAATGCAGATTTATGGTCCCGTCTCAAACATACTGAATGAAAATCCCTGAGAGGGAAACAAACAGGAAATATACACATATACATACTCATAGACAGACATTCTTAAACAAGATTCCCCAGTGAGTCTCCAGCCAAGCGCAAGCCTGTAGACATGCACAAAGAAACCACTGAATAGCAATGTGAAGATGTGGGTGGTCCAGTAAAAAAGAGCAGTGAACAAAGAGTTAAACAATTTGAGTTCTAGCCCTGTCCCTGTCATTAATTTGCTGTGGGACTTGGGATAGATCACTTCATTTCTCTGGGCCCCACTTTCTTCATCTGAAAAAAAAAAAAAAAAAAACAAAACCAAAAACAAAAACAAAGAGGAAAATAGACTAAATAATATCCAAAGCGTTTTCAATTTCCAGAATTTTATGAAATTTTATCCAGCATCACCCAAAAGTACACGTAATGGAAAGACTGAATCAGTTATGAACAAGTTATCATAAAACTAGTCACAAGGCCTCAGATAACATGTTCAAATACAACCTGACTGCACCACAGAAAAAGTGAGTTAAGACAACAAACACAGCATGACAGACAGAAACTTCTCAGGCCCTAGACGGGACTCTTTGAAGTGCAACATATAACAATACGGTGGTGATCCTAACCACGGAGCCCCAAAATGCATGAAACAAAAATTAATAAAATTAAAAGGAGAAACAGACAATTCAAAAATAGAAATTTTAATAATGTGTAAAACAACAAGGCAAAAGATTAATGAAAAAAAATAGAAAATTTGAACAAGACTACAAACCAACTTGGCCAACTGATATCTATAAAGTATTTCCCCCAATAACAGCAGAATACCTATTCTTCTCAGGTACACATGGAGCATTCTCCAGAATAGACCATAGATTAAGTCATAAAACAAGGCCCAGCAAATTTTTTAAAAGAACTGAAATCACGCACAGTATGTTCTCAGATCACCATGGAATGAAATTTGAAATCAATATAAGAAGGAAACTTGGAAAATTCACGTTAAACAACACAATCCTAAGTAAATAATGGACCAAAGAAGAAATCACAAGGAAAATTAGAAAACACCTTAAGATGAATGAAAATGAAGACGTGGCATCCTCAAACTAAAGGGATGTAGCAAAAGCAACGCTTACAGAAAAAAATTATAGCTATAAATGTGTATACTTTTAAAGAATAGAGATCTTGAATCAATAACTAAATTTTTTTCCTTTAAGAAACGAGAAAAAGAGGAGCAAATGAGACTCAAAACAAGAAGGAAAGAAATAATAAAGACTCAAGTGCAAATCCAAGAAATAAAAAATGGAAAAGAAAAAACAGAAAATCAACAAAAGCAAAATGAATTTTTCAAAAAAAGCAACAAAATTGACAACTGTTAGCAAGACTGACCAAAAAAAGATGCAAAACTCAAATAATCAAAATCAGGAATGAAAGAAGGAACATCACTACCAAATTTACAGAAGCAGGATTATAAGGAGGATTTTATGAATAATTATAGGTCGTCTATAACCTAGATGAAATGGATAAATTCCCAGAAGCACATAAGCTACCAATACTGACTCAGAAAGACATAGAAAAATCAGAATAGACCTATGATAAGTAAAGAAATTGAATTAGTAAGCTTCCTGAAAAGAAAGGCTTCACTGGTCAATTGTTTCAAATGCTTAAAGCAGCAATAACATCAAGCCTTCATAAACTCTCAAAAATATAGAAAAAGAAGAGACACTTGACAGCTCATTCTATCACTACCCATTATCATCCTGATACCAAAACCAGACAAAGATGCCTCAAGATAATAAAACTACAAATCAGTATCCTTATGATGATGCAAAAATCCTTAAAAAAATACTAGCAAACTTAATCTAATAACATATAAAAAAAAGACATACACGATGAATAAGTGAGATTTATCCCAAGAATTCAAGGTTAGTTTAATATATTAAAATAAATCTATGTAATACACCATAGTAATAGAATCAAGGACAAAAACCAAATGATCATTTCATAGATACACAAACAGCATTTGGCAAAATTCAACAATTTCAATGATGAAAACACAGTTGGAATATAAGATAACTTCCTCAATCTGGTAAAGCAGTGTACAAAAAATACACAGCTAATGTCATACTTAACGGTGACAGATTAAGCGCTTTCCCCTTAAGATCTGAAACAAGATGAGGATGCCCCTCTCTTTACTTCTCAAAATTGTACCAGAGTTTCCAGCCAGCATAAGTAGGCAAGAAAAATGAAAGGCATCAGATTAGAAAGGAAAAGGTAAAACTGTCTCCATTTACAGTTTACATGACCTTGTATACAAAAAAGAAATCCTAAAGAATCCACTAAAAAACTATTACAACTAATATACAAGTTCAACAAATTTGCAGCATATGAGATCAATATACAAAAAGCAGTTGTATTCTATATACTAGCAATGAACAATTCAAAAGTGAAATAGGGGTGCCTGGGTGGCTCTGTTGGTTAAGCATCTGCCTTCAGCTCAGGTCATGAGCTCAGGGTCCTGGGATCAAGCTTCCTGTTTGGCAGGGAGTCTGTTTCTCCTTCTCCCTCTACTACTCCCCCTGCTTGTGTTGGCTCTTTCTCTGTCAAATAAATAAATAAAATCTTTAATAGTGAAATAAGGAAAACTTCACTCCCAATAACATCAATAAGAATAAAGTACTTAGGAGTAAATTTAACAAAATAAGTACATTATTTGTACAGTGAAAACTACAAAGCATTTTTTGAAAGAAATGAAAGATCTAAATGGGAACACATCCCATCTTAATGGGCAGGAACACTTAATATTAATAAGATGGTCATACTTCCCAAATTCATTTACAGAACAACAAAGTTGGAGGACTCACACTTTTTGTTCACCAAACTTACTACAAAAGCTACAGTACTGAAGACTCCATGGTACTGGCATAAGGATAGACATACAGAAGAATAGAATAGAATTGAGAGTCAAGAAATAAGCCTTTTTTTTTTTTTACAAGGATTCCAAGAAAATTCACTGGGTAAAGAATATTCTTTCCAACAAATGATGCTTGGATAGTACACACAAAAAAATGTAATTGGATCCATACCTCATACCATATACAAACATTAACTCAAAGTGGATCAAAACCTAAATATAAGAGCTGGGATTATAAAACCTTTAGAGGAAAACATAACAACATTGGATTAGCTAACTATTGGATGTGACACCAAAAAATACAAGCAACAAAAGAAAAAATATATTGAAGTTAACCAAAATTTAACATGATGGTGCTATAAATGACCCCATCAGGAAGGCTAAAAGAAAACCCACAAAATGAGAGATATTTGAAAATCATACTTGATATGGAACTTATATACAGATTATATAAAAGAACTGTTACCTCTTAACAATACAAGAACAAAAAGTCAATTTAAAAATGGGCAAAGGATTTGAAGACATTTCTCCAAAGAAGATAAACAAATGACTAACATCATTGGTTATTTAAAAAAATCCAATCAAAACTTTGTACTCACTAGGATCATTAGAATCAAAAGTCGGCTGATAAGTGTTGGTGAAGATGTAAAGAAATTAGAATATTCATACATTGCTGAGTGTAATGTAAAAGGGTGTAGCTGCTTTGGCAAAGAAATTTGTCAGTTTTTCAAAAACAATAAACATAGTTACCATATGACCTAGCAATTCTCCTCTTAGGTATACACCCAATAGAATTAAAAACATAAGTTCACACAAAAATCTGCACCCAAGTTCATGGCAAATTATTCATAATAGCAAAATGTACAAACAACTCAAATACCCATTAACTGATGAATAGATAAACAAAATTTGGTATAGTCATATAATGGAATATTATTAGGCCATGACAAAGAATGAAGTCCTGATCATTTTACAGCATAGGTGATCTTGAATACATTATGCTAAGTGGAAGAAACCAGACAGAAAGTCCACACATATAAGACTCCATCAGATTAAATGTTTGAGATAGGCAAGTCCATAAGGATAGTAAGTAGATTAGGGTTGGTGGGGACTAGAAGAAGGGGAGAATAGTGTTTGCCTGCGAATGAATGTAGAGGCGTTTTATTTTTAGGTTGATGAAAATGTTCTGAATTAGTTAGTGGTGATGTTCGTATAATATGTTGTGAATATACTAAAAGAAACAATGAATTGTTTACTTTAAAATGGTGAGTCTTACCCTATGCGATAAAATTGTCTTAAACACAAGCACCTGCACACACACACACACACACACACACATACATTAGGGGTGCTGGCTTTCTGGCAACAGCAGAGAAAACTACCGCTGTCCTGATAGCCTTGTGCAACAAATCAGAATTGTAGTGGCTCTCAAAGCAGAGGGCTGATGGATATGAGATTTCCAAACGGGGAAAGACGGTGAACACTACAGTAATTTTTAAAATGAAAAACCCAAGGTGTGTGCACCCAAGGGAAGAACTAGAACACCCACTGTGCTTGTGGCCACACTTCTATGAGGGTAACGGCTTTTGCCTGAAGTGTCGTTTTAAATGCCTATGGGTTGATACACACATAGAAGATTTAAGTTTGACACACATTCTACTGTTCACAGAATATTTTTTCATTCAGAAACTTGTCGGTTTTCAAAATATCTCCAACATCATTATTCCTATTCCAAATGTGAAAACTGAGGTAACCAAGGATTAAGAAACTTGCCTAAAAGGACTCACTGAACGTGATGAAACAGCGTTTCATCTTCTCCTCCCCTGAACGAACACTGTAAAGAACAGTGAATGGCAGGAAAGAGTTGTATTGTGTTATGAATCCAACAATTTTGTAAATTAAACAGCTCTTCTCCACAGGCTTACTAGGAAAGAATTGGGGCCATTTTCCAGCTGTGTACTCGGGTCTCCTATTGCTACCACTGCCACCACCCTCCAAAGCAGTAAATGCTCTAGGAAGAGTACTCTGCCTGAAGGCGAGGTTTCCCAGTCTGGCCAGGCCCAACCCCGGTTTCCCTGTGAGCCAAAATACAGCACACCATATCCATGATAGGGAGGAGAAAGGGGCTCCCTGTGTACTGTGTGTCTGCTAGTCAGGAGAGGTCAGACCACTTGGGCTTATCATGCCTATCTGTTCTTACAAAGGCGTTATGGTCACTTCCCACTGACTGCCACCACCATCCATATAGTTCGTGGCTTTACGTAAAGGGTGAGATGGGGCAGAGAAGAGAAAGCACAGCAGACCAGGCGGGAAAAGAGCTGGCCCAGAGGTTCAGAGGTACAGCACTTGGGACTTAACTTTAACGAGCAGAGAGTCCTAAAAGAGGCAGTGAATCAGACTTTCAGAAGGATAATAAATGAGATTTGTTAACATTAAATCATGTAATTCCCACCTTAGGGAAGAAATGCCTTTATCATCCCCATTTTATATAAAAGAAACTGAGACACAAAGCCCCAGAGGAAGCTGCAAAGCTGGGGCTTGAGTTTATGAAATGTGCACAATTCCGGGACCAGACTCTAGCTGGGTGGACTCGGGTGGATCACTCACAGCCCTAAATCTTCATTCTCTCATCTGTAAGGTGGCAGCAGACTTCTGATGTGGCAGGTCTATTTCGGGTTTGTGTGAAAGCCAGATGTGACCGTGC
Organism: Lontra canadensis; assembly: GCF_010015895.1. Lineage (NCBI taxonomy): Eukaryota > Metazoa > Chordata > Mammalia > Carnivora > Mustelidae > Lontra > Lontra canadensis. The sequence goes on from NW_022631030.1 coordinate 17,304,628, forward strand.
TGCGGACACCCTGTGCACACCATAGACTGCAGTCTAAGTGCTAGCTATTATTCCTGTCCTGGGGCCCTACAGCTCGTGATTCCCTCCTTTGGGACTGCCCTTGGGGAGGGAGAAAAAGAAGCTACATTTATTGAGAGGTATCAATGGGCCAGACACTGGGTGACTCTTTCACATATATTATCTCATTAAGTCCTTTTACAGCTGTACCCAGAGAGCTGTTATTGCCCCCACTTTGCAGAAGAGGAACCTGGATCCCGGGATCACCTGAGGAGCAGGTGAGGAACGCAATTCAGATCTGTCTCCCTCTGCGGGCCGAGTACTTGCCTTTAGCCATGGCACATGGCATTGCTGCCTGTGGCCGAATCCAGCCCCCCTGGTGTGTATGTTTACCACCACTTTCCCACCTCAAAGGCAGAGCCCAGCACCTGTTTAGACTCCTGCAGCAGACTCTGCATGGCCCAAACTATTTACCATCTGCTCCTTTACAGAAAACACAACCGATCCTTGGCGTGTAAGAGCTGAGAGAGTGGGGCTTAGGTACCAGACCTCCTGGATACAAGAATCAGCATCCCAACTTCACAGCGTATGACCAAAACTGAAGGAGAGCTATTTAACGGCATGGCAGCCTCACTTACCTTCTCTGTAAAGTGGGATAATAATAGTACGACTTCGGTGGGATTGGGACTCCACACAAAGCTCTCCCCTGGTATTTGGTGCTCTGTCTGTGCTCAGTACATGGAAGCAAGGACTAGAAGTGCAGCACACCAGCCGGTCTCCAACCCAGTCCAGCTGCTTCTTCCCTTACCAGGTGTGTATTACAACCAGCCTCGGAAAACTGCTTAGATTGCTCTTCCGTACTGTCTCTCTTCATTGGCCACCCACAGGATCTCTCAACACCCTCTCGCTGTGGAGCCCAGCAAACCCAAGGTCTTAGTTTTAGGTCTTACGGAGAGTGAGGATCTGACTCTTCTGAGGCTAATAGTCCAAACGTGGTTTGGGTAGGAACTAGAATCAGCAGGGATAGTTGGGTGAGGGAAAGCAGGGATGGAGGGGAGGAGAGGTCATCAGTAAAGCTCCAGATCAAAGGATGAGCCCCCACTTTTCAGCTAGGGAATATCTGTGTGGGGTGTGTGTGTGTGTGTGTGTACGTATGTGTGTGTTATAAGAACATCCTGCGGCAGCAACCAGCTGAAGAATGTTGGCCACCATCTTTTTTACTGTCCCAGTGTATTAAAGACTGACATTCAAATACACTTTTCAAATAGAACTGCCTCCTTTGGAAGTAGTTGCACTCTTTTAAATGAAGTGTTAAGAGGTTTTAAATCAGATTCTCTAGTTCCAGCCTGCAAAGATTGAGTAATTCAAAATGGTATTAGCTTCCCTGGTTCTAAAGACTCTGGCCACCAACACCAAAGGCCAGGCACAGAACTGTGAGAGCTGTCACATAGGCAGTTTTCGCTTCACTGCAGGGAACGATGCAGAGGGGAGCCCTATCTGCCTGAAGGCACACGCTCTGAGTTTCAGCTGAGTTGGAGAGCGGCACAGCCCAGGATTAACTAGAACACTAGCCTAAGGCATGTGGACATATGGTTAAAACACCACAGGGCCTGCTGAGCTCTCACCTAGGAAGCCATGCCCCTAAGCACCTAGAATTAGGATTTGATTCCAGTTTTCCTACTCCAGAGTTCCAAAATGCTTTATTTTGCTCTATCCTGCCTTTTCTATACATCTGCTAACCCTCAGTGTCACCCCTCCCACTGGAAGTGTGTGAGGCAGGGTGTGGGGGCTCATGCAGAGCTCTCTGCTCCCCTGCTAGGTCTGGGCACTAGAAGCCATGGGAGCAAATCTGCTTCTAACTGTAAGAATTAAGGAGAAGGTGGAACACTGGAGAGGAGGAGGCAGAAGGAGCTTGTGTTTTTATGTAATACTCTGGGGTAAAACTAAGCCCTGCAAAAATACTAGATAGGATAACTGCAAAGAGAGCTCAAAAGCAACAATGACAAAGAAAACTGCAGAAGCCCCAATATGCATAATCTGGAGCTACTCATGCTTGTCTCCCAAGTAACTGAAGCCAAGACCTTGACCTCTAGTTACCCAGATTTGTTAGTGCAAGTGGACATTAAGGGGCCTGAGTTGTAAATGTTCTCCTGGCCCCACATTCTGTCCTCTCAGTCTATAATGCATTCCATCTGTTTAGATGTAAGGATCTTCCAAGCGGAAAAAGTTTCACAGTATGAACAAGGATATACCTTAAAAGTTACTGAACACTGAACTCATGGGGTAGGATGGACATAGATTTCAAAAGGAGAGAGCATATCATAAAAACAAAAGGATCTAGAACACAGCAAACCACCTAAGAACAAAAAACAAATAGAACAAACTGGAAAACTTGACAAGGGCTCTCTGTATTTCAGATCCTCCTTCTTGGACTGGTCAGGGGACATAAGCCCTGCTCTGTGCCCAGAGCCCAGCAACATCCCAGGCCCTGGCTTCACAAGGGGTAGACAGAAGCACCCCTCACACTGGTGTAAGGTCATGTTTCTCATTTTCAGAAAGCTTTCACAGACATTAACTAATTAATTTTTTTCCACACAACTTGACACAGCACCACAGCTGCACTTGTAGGGAGAGATGTGTCAAAATGTCAGAAAGTATTGACTGAGCCAGGAAATCAGCACAGAACACAAACAGTCTGCAGTCGGGAATGAGCAGGGTAAGAGGGAAGCACGGACATGGCAAGTTACTGGGAATGCAATAAGGGTGAGATCCTTTACCAAGACCCAAAAGAACTAGATTTCCTTCTCATCCTCCTGCCCTCCTCAAAAACAAACACCAGGGCAGTATGATATGCAGGCCCTGGGTCTAGTCCTGACTCTGCCACTTGAAAGTCCTGTGGTTTTGAACAAGTCCCTGTTTCTGCAGACCTTGCTTTCCTCATTGTCACACCTTTAACAACCCATGATTCTAGCTTTTATAAGACAGCTGTTCTTGTTCGGGAGTTCTTGCCTTGTCTGGACACACCAAGGATTCGGAACACCAAGGGAAAAAAGGATGACATTGGTGACTGTGCCTGACCTGTGGCTGGAAGAGCATCTTTCACCAACTGGCCTTAAAAGCTCCGTGATGGTTAATCACATGCACCAACTCCAGTGGGCTCAGGGTGCCCTGACACTCAGTCAGACATGATTCTGGGTGTGTCTGTGAGGGTGTTGCAGATGAGATGAACATTTGAGCTGCTGGACTGAGCAGAGCAGATCACCCTCTGTAGTGTGAATGGGCCTCATCCAGTCAATGGAAGACTTGAATGAAACACAAAGCCTGAGTAAGAGGGAACCCCTCCGGCCTGACTGCTATGCTGGGACATCTGTCTTTTCCTGCCTTTGGACTCAAACTGAAACTTCAATTCTTTCTTGAGTCTCCAGCTTGCTGATTGCAGATCTTGGGGCTTTTGATTGTGTGGCTAATTCCTTATAATAAAGATCTTTTGTATATGTATACCTACATATCCCATCGGTTCTGTTTCTCTGGAGAACACTGCCTAACACAATGTTTGAAAGCACCTTGGTTGTATATGCGTCAGAGAAGATGGTTGAAAACCTCTGCTAGAAAAAATTTCCTGCCACACCTTTATAGGCATTAAAAATAGTAAGGATGAGCTCATGTGGTTAGACTTAAAAATATAAGAAAATAGCATTGTAGAACACAGCAATGGTCAGACCATCATTAAAGCCACATGCCACATAAGAAGAAACACCACCTAAGCTTGAGATTTGAAAAGATTGAGAGGAAAGCTATGGACATAACAAAAGAGGAAAGAGCAGGCCCATGGGAGAAATGTCAGAGCAAGTTAGTGAGTTTAACTAAAGAGCAGAAGCCTGGGGACAGATTCACAGAGTTAAAGTAGAAGAAGGATTATCAGGTGATCCATTCATCTACCATGGGGCCAAAGCCATGTTAACAATGAGGAAGATGGGAGGCAGCTTATTTACATTCATAGAATTCTGTTGACTGGGACTGTAAGAGAGAAATAATATAGACATTATCTATGGTCTCACAACTCAAGATTCTGGCACCTATCCTTCCAATGCTCAAATCTCTCTTAACACTTCTCTCCTTCTCTCTCAATTTCTCTCTCTCTTTTTCTCTATCTCTCTTACTCTCCCTCTCTCCCTACCTACCCACAAACTTCACATAATTTTACATTCTATTTCTATGACTTACAGAAACATCATGAACATTTTTCTAAACTATCAATTACTTGTTTACACCATAATTTTTAAGTAAATGAATATCATTCTATCATATAGATAGATGTATCTCAATTTATTTAACAAATTCCCTTTTTGTGGGCATTTAGATTCCATCCAATTTTTCACAAACTTAAAGAACACTATGATGCCTTATAGTCAAAATAAACTCTACACCACCCTTCCTGACTTTTTTCTTAATATGCATTTTTAGATGTGGAGTTGCCAGCTTGTGAGCCTGGTTAGGTATTCTGAAACCTATAGCTGACCATGTATACCATCATAGCAATGCAGGAGAATACCCATTTCCGTATGTTCTCAACAACACCGGGTGCATTTCTTTTGTCCTATCTCTGCATGAATTCTGTGTAAGGGAAGTTCAAAGAAGACATTTTGTGAATCAAGTGGCATTCACACGAGCTGAGTGAGTGTGTAAGCTCTCAGTATGCTGAGTAGTTGAGGAAGGGCATTTCAGGGCAAGAAACTTAGCACAGCAGCTTGGAGGCTCTGTCTTTGGAGAATCCAGGAATCTGGATGTACTGAAGCACAGGCGTTCTGGGTAACACAGTCAAGATTAGATTGAAAAGGCGGGCTAGGACGGCATCACAGAAGGCCTTGAATGGCATCCTAAGGAGCTTAGATTTTATTCTACAGCAATTGGAAGCCATTAGCAGTTTCTGAGCAGGGGAGCGATGTGTTTTTGCACGCTATCCCGAGGGTGCCAAGAACCTGCCAAGAAGGTTGTTACGTGGCAGGATTGGGTTTCATAGTTTTGACAGTAACCAGGAGACATGTCTATTTTTCCCACTCTGGTGTGACGTTGGGGTTGGAGCACTTCACTAGTGTTCCAACATGCTTCCTATTAAGAGGACCAGACCCCACCCGAACAAGTCAAAAAGGGAGAAGAACAAATGTATGCAGAGCTGGCAGAACAGAATGCAGCAGGCCCTGCAAGAAGCACCCGATAATTTATCTTAGTCCTTATTTCTCTCATCAATATTTTATGTCACTAGGAAACTCCAGCTTCGTGTTCTGGTAATGAATTTATCATGAGACCAAGAGCAAGTTGCTGAAGCAGATGCCTGGGGAAGCTGGGCAGAAGGGCAGCTCCACGCCTCAGCCTGCCGGCTCTGCCACCCTGCAGGGCAGAGGTGCTACCAGGCCAACCGTGAGAGCCTGGCCCCGGGAGCGGGGCTTCCGTCTATGTGGATCACTGATTCCCCAGATAAACCCTCTTCAGAAAATGCCTTTCCTCCCTGGGAGGCTGAGTAGTGTCGGGGAATGTTAGTCAACACCATTGATTAATCACCCACTGGGTGAAGAACCTTGTGCTAGAACCGGAGGGAAATAAACATATTCACATAGCAGCCCTCATTCTCCATGAATCCGCAATCTGCGTCCAGCATCAGCAGAGGGCTGGAGCATAGTGGGCACTCAGAAACGCCTTGCACGATGGGTGAGTAACTGCTGACAGCTGCCCCTCGAGAACCCTGGAGTTGAATTTCAGCTGCAGCTCTGACATTGTGTGTAGCTGGGGAGTCACTTAGTACAGTCTAGCTTCAGAAACCTTATTTGACAAAGTGCACAAAACAGTAACAGCCACAGACTGGTAGCACTTTGTATATGCTTCAAAGTTATGTACCTTCCATTCATTCTCACTGCACTCTTAAGGGGGGTGTTGTAATTACTCATACTTACAGGTGAGGACATTTATGCCTCGACAGGTTAAGGGTCGAAGAGCAAGTTCTGAATTCAGAGTTTGTGGTCTTAACTGCCTCACCATACCATCTCCTATCCCCCGTGCCAAGTAGGTAGAGCTGCTTTTGCTGCAAGTAACAACAAAAATATTTTTAAGCCCCACTCAAGCTGGCTTAGCCAGTAATGAAATTTAATGGCTCACAGAAAACCCAAGGTATTTTACTGGTTTCAAGTCTGGTTTGATGCAGGGCCTCCAGTGATGTCACCAGGACTCAAGTCCTGTCTGCCTCAGCTGCACTTCTTCTCAGACAGACTCCTGGATGCGTGCAAGGTGGCTGCTGCCATTGTCTATCATAGGCTTGCATAGCCTGTAATGAGTGGGACGAAGCCAGACTTTTTTTCCAGTATTCCCAGAAAAAGTTTCATCGTGTCTCATTGGCTCATATCAGGTCCTGTGATCTAATGACCAAGGGACTGCAATACGTGAATCAGGACAGCCTGAGGCTGAATCCGCCACCCATCAGTGAAGAAAAGCACCTAAACTGAGCACATGGGCTAGTCCAAGGGTGAGGTAGTGCCACAGGAGGAAAAAAAAAAAAAAAAAGGCACAGTTGTCAAAGAACGGGAAATGGATGGTAGATGGCAAAAGCAACAGATGTCTACTTTATACTCCTCCTTCTAGCTATCCCAAAAAAATATTGAAATGCAGATGGAAAGACATCCGTTGAAGTGACTCTATCACAAGAAAGATGAAGGATTTTTCAGCTAAACAATTTGCCAGAAAAACTACAGACCTGCCTGCCAGTCATCTAGCATTCCCCTCCTCACTCGGCCCCCTTCAAACCCCAGGACATGCTCTGCTCCTCAAACACACCCTGGAGCCTCTTGCCCCAGGCCCCTGTCATTTCTGTCCCCTCTGTCTACAGTGTATGTCCTCTTGAGATCCATGTGTCTGTCTCCTTCATTTTATTCAGATCTTTCCTCAAATGTCAGTCTTAGTAGAAAGGCCTTTTCTGACTGCTTTACTATTCTTGGAATTTGAATGCTTCTGAAAGCCATCATCACAATCTACAAGTCCGTGTGTACTTGCCTCTTCTCTGTTTCCTCACTAGAAGGTAAGCTCTATGAGGACAGGAGTTTGGTTTGGCTCAATGCTGTCTCATACATAGCAGGTGCTTATCTGACATATAGTCAGCACTCAATAAATAGCTGTTGAATAATGTATGAATGAGATTTTGGAGAACTCCTTTGACTATAGTCAGTGCAACCCAGGCTTGCAGCAGAGAATCTGGGGGTGAAGGAGATAGAAGAGAAAAGGCCTGAGAACACATGAGGTACCAGGCCTCCGGTGAGCACCTCCATTGCCCTGCATGACACTATGGCCAGCATGGCACAGTATGGACAGAGCTACCTCTGAAAGGCTGAGGACATAGAGAGGGAGATAGACAGTAAGTGGGAGTTTAGAAAGGGAGTTAGAGAAGTTGAGAGTAAGAGACAGGAAGAAAGAAACAGAACAGGGCACAGGGTAGGGATTGGAAAGATGCCACCTTCGATTCCCACGCTGTGCCAAAGTTGTCTGTTTTATCTAGGCAAGGAGGATGAGGAAGGTCTTCTGACCCCTCTCTAAGACCCTAATTATACCATTATAGATAGAACCACATCTCAAAATGGACAATTAAGAAAAAGAAAATCATTCCAAAAAATTGGTGATCAAGTTCTTGGGTTACCTTGTTCACTGAGCAGGTTAATGTATTTTCATTGAGAAAACTGAAATAAGACTACCATTCAGCTATGACATTTACTACACAGATTAATTAATTACCTAAATAGACCTCAGTTTAAAAAAATTAGATAATTTCAGAGAATCACAACATATACCCACAATTTCAAGGAAATATTGGTGTAAGTCACTACATAAGACACATGGGATAATATTGGTTCATTTTTCCTACGTTTAACATCGTTTTAGCCATTTGTTATTTCCCCACAAGGTAACCCTGATATCTACTGAATATTATTCAAAGTTCATTATTACAAAGTAACATTATTGCTTGTATTGCACCATTTAAAGACCATAAATATCCTGCAAACAACCCCATCTCATTCTATGAAGCAGAAATTATGTTACCCACTTCTCATTAAATGTCTGATGAGTTAATAAGTGATTGAAAAGTTCTTTGCAAGGATGGTGCACGACATAGCAGGGTGGGATGCTCACTCCTATGGTCAGTCTGTACATTGGCATCGAGGCTAAATGCTTAAGATCACGGCACCAAGAGACCCAGAGAACACTGGCCAGAGGGAGACAGAATGCAGCAAAGGCAACAAGAGTGTGCCCACAGCCTGTGCTTTCTTTCTGCGTCAGAGCCAATCTTCCCAAGACTGTGCAAACCCACATTTTCTCTATAAGCGCTGTAGCCGGCACACCTGAAGCCTAACCCTCTCCCTGCGGGCAAGGAAGACTAAAAAGAAGCATTTTTCACTACAGCCACATTCACTACTTCCGCTCCCAAACATGCCAGCCACCCACCTCACTGTTGTTCACTCCTAGAATCTCCTTTCCCCTCTTCTTCTTCCCCCTTCAAGACCCATCTCCAATGTGTACTACACATGCTTGGTGCCGCACTGAGTGCTCTACACACATTACCTCACATCATCTTCACAACAACCACGTAGGGCAAATAACATTACTCCATTTTAGAGGTGAGAAAATAGAGGCCTGAGGAGGTTCAGAAACTGGTCCTGAGACAACAAGAACAGGAGACGCTGGGGTATGAGCCAAGGACCTGGCCTCTCCATATCACCTGGCAATAATGTCTCCTACCAGCCACCAGCCTCAAGTGATCAAGCCCTGCCATGATCTCCATGAGCAATTAGTGTCTCTTCAATTGCTTTGATAGTTAATCATGAACTGCCTGCAATAGCTCAGCCATTGTTTTCCTGAAATACTAAATGCTTCCTTTACTTAGGCGTTTGTGTCTCATCTTTTCAACAAGCCTGTAAGCTCCTTGAAGGAATTTATCTTTGCCTTAATACCATGCTCAGTACATACAAAAAAACTTATCAATTATGTCTTGATTTTTTTTGCAAGTGCCCAGCATGGCAAAATGCAGACCCCAGTCAAGAAACTTTGATTCTTTGGGGCGCCTGGGTGGCTCAGAGGGTTAAGCCTCTGCCTTTGGCTCAGGTCATGATCTTAGGGTCCTGGGATCGAGCCCCGCATCGAGCCCCACATCGGGCTCTCTGCTCAGCAGGGAGCCTGCTTCTCCCTCTCTCTGCCTACTTGTGATTTCTGTCAAATAAATAAATAAAATCTTTAAAAAAAAAAAAAAAAAAAAAAGAAAGAAACCTTGATTCTTCAGGATCTTCACCTGTATTTTCCCATTGTAGGAACACGTAACAAGCCACCTCGACTTTATTCCCTCTTACTGATTAGCAGTCCTATTAGCAGCCCTACAATTTCCTCCTGATGCCTAAAGGCTGGGTCATGATTTCTTCCCAACCAAGAATTTACAAGACTTTATTTACTTCCTTGCCGGAAAAACCAGGGGTGTGGGCTAGAAAGTTCCTGCAAGGTTTGTGACATGGGCTGTGCTGTAATGTGCTTTTGTGTCCGGCTGATTTATAATGTTTGCAAGGCCCAACCATGTTATAGCTGTGTCAATACATCGTTGTTTTTAAGGCTAGAGAGCATTCCATTGTATGCAGATACCACATTTTGTTTAGCCATTCATCTGTCAATGGACATCTTTTGGCTATCGTGAACAATGCTGCTATGTAAATTGGCATTCAAGTATCTGTTTGAATCCCTGCTTCCAATCCTTCTGGGTTTATACCTAGGATTGGAATTGCAAGATCATACGGTAATTCTATGTTTAACTTTTTGAGGATCTACTATACTGTTTTCCATAGTGGCTACACTACCTGACATTCTCACCAGCGATAGCTAGCAAGGGCTCCAATTTCTCCACATCCTGGCCAACAGTTATTTTCTGGTTTTCTTGATAATAGGCTTCCTTAAGGATATAAAGTGATATCTCACTGTGGTTTTAATCTGCATTTCCTTAATAACTGGTGATACTTAGCATAGTTGATTATGTTTAGTGGCCATTTCTGTATACTCTTTAGAGGACTGTCTCTATTCAGTTCCTTTGTCTATATTTTAATTAGGTTGTTTAGCTTTTTATTGTGCTGGAGTTCTTTAGATATTCTGGATATTAATCCCTTGTCATATATGCAGTTAGTAAATGTTTTTTCCCTTTCTGGATTCCCTTTTCACTCTGCTGATGGTTCACCTAATGCACAAAAGGGTTTTTTTTAACTTTGATGAAGTCCAGTTTAGCTATTTGCATTGTTGTTGCTCACACTGTTAGCATCATTTTCAAGAAATCATTGCCAAATCCAATATCACAGAGCTTTTCCCCTGTTTTCCTCTAAGAATTTTATAGTCTTAGCTCTTACATATAGGTCTTTGATCCAGCTTGAATTAATTTTTATATATGGTGTAAGGAAGAAGTCTAACTTCTTTTTCTGCATGTGAATATCCCATTTCCCAGCACCATTTGTTGAAAACACTGTCCTTGTCCCATTCAGTAGTCTTGGCAACTTGTTGAAAATCAGTGTTTTATATCGTTGACCCTTGAACAACATGGGTTTGAACTGTACGGTTCCACCTATATGTGGATTTTTTTTATAAATATGGTACAGTACTGTAAATACATTTTCTCTTCCAAATGATTTTTCCAATAATGTTTTCCTTTCTCTAGCTTTATCATAAGAATACAGTATATAAAACATATAACATAAAAATATATGTTAATCAAGTCATTATGTTATTAGTAAGGCCTCTGGTCAACAGTAGTCTATTAGTAGTTAAGTTTTTAGAGAGTCAAAAGTTATATGGAGATTTTAGATTGCATGGAGGGTCAGCACCCCTAAACCCTATGTTCTTCAAAGGTCTACTATATATGTGAGGGTTTAGTTTTGAGCTTTCTGTTCTCTTCCATCATTGTATATGTCTATCTTTATGCCAGTACCGCACTCAAGGCAGTGTGTACTACCACTGTGTAGTAAGCTTGGAAATACAGAAGTCTTCCAGTTTTGAAATTTCAAATTTGTTTTTGGCTATCAGGGTCCCTTGAGATTTCATATGCATTTTAGTGTGAGTCTTTCTATTTCTTCAAACAAGTTAAGATTTTGAGAAAGATTGTGTGCCTGGGTGGCTCAGTCGGTTAAACATCTGTCTCTGGTTCAGGTCATGATCCCAGAGTCCCGAGATCAAGTCCCACATTGGGCTCCCTGTCAGCAGGGAGTCTGCTTCTCCATCTATCTCTGCCCCTCCCCCTGCTCATGCGTGTATGCTCTCTCTCTCTCTCTCACTTTCATACAAACAAGTAAAATCTTTTTTAAAAAATATTTTAGGGGAGCCTGGGTGGCTCAGTGGGTTAAAGCCTCTGCTTTCGGCTCAGGTTGTGATCCTGGGGTCCTGGAATCAAGACCCGCATCGAGCTTTCTGCTCAGTGGGGAGCCTACTTCCTCCTCTCTCCCTCTTTGCCTGCCTCTCTGCCTACTTGTGATCTCTGTCTGTCAAATAAATAAATAAAATCTTAAAAAATATATTTTAATAGAGATTTCATTGAATATGTAGATCTCTTTTAGTAATAATGTCATCTTAACAGTGTTAAGTTTTCCAGTCCATGAATCTGGGATGCCTTTACCTTTTTATGTCCTCATTAATTTCTTTCATCAGTGATTTGTCATTTTCAGTTTATCTCTCACTTCCTTGGATAAGTTTATTCCTAAATATTTTTTTTCTTTTTGATGTTATTGTAAATAATATCAGTTTCTTAATCTCCTTTTAAGATTATTTGTTGTTAACGCATAGACATACAACTGATTTTTACATGTTGATTTTGTATCCTGCAACTTCATAGAATTTGTTTATTGATTCTAATGGCCTGTAAGGTTTTCTGCATATAAGATCAAGTCATCTGTGAACAGAAGTATTTTTACTTCTTCCTTTCCAATTTGGATTCTATTTATTTCTTTTGCTTGCTTAGTTTTTCTGGCTAGAACTTCTAATACTCTGTTGACTAGTCTAAGTGGGCATCCCTATCTATTTCTCGATTATAAAAAAAAAATTTCCAGTCTTTCACCATTGAGTATAATGTTAATTGTGTTTTTCATACATGGTCTTTAATATTCTGTGGATCTATTGCTATTTTAGAACCAAATGGAGGAGTGCCTGGGTGGTTCAGTGGGTTAAGCCTCTGCCTTCGGCTCAGGTCATGATCCCAGGGTCCTGGGATCAAGCCCTGCATCAGGCTCTCTGCTCGGCAGGGAGCCTACTTCCCTTCCTCTCTCTCTGCCTGCCTCTCTGCCTACTTGTGATCTCTGTCTGTCAAATAAATAATAAATAAAAATCTTTAAATCCAAATGGAATGCCCCAAATAACAAGTGTTTTTGCCCTTTGATATAAGTATTTCAAATCAGCTTGATGACAAACTGATCGGCAAGCATATATGTTTCTTTACTGGTTAAAGTTTAATAAATTGGTACTTAATTATATTTGTATCATAAGTAAAATTATTTCAAAACCTGTGGTTCATGGTGTTTGGTAACAGGGAGGAGGAGTTAATGTAACAATTATTGATAAGGAAATATTAGATAGAACCAGGATATGGTATAATGTAATATATCATCAGAGTCAATAATTTCCCTTTTTGTACAGTTAGAAATATTTTGTTTCTTCAAAGACATGAAAAAATATTTTTTAAGAAGGGATATGATGAAATTCTATAAAATCATGAAATGATTGTAAAAGCAAATACACCAGATCATAAAATTGTTAAGTATTTTAAACATGAAAAAAATAATTTTTGAGCAAATAAAAAGTAATTCACACCACAATGTTTGTATAGGCCAAATACAATCAAGTTCTGGAAGATTTTGGAGGAAATTATGATGGCAAATCTAGAACCAGGTATTAAAGGAAAACCAAAGATAATAATAGCAAATATTTTGAGCCAAGGACCCATCAAAGTGTTTTCTGTATATTAATTTATTTAATCCTCACAACTACCCCATGAAGTAGATGCTATTATTTCCCCCCAGTTTACAGATGAGGAAACTGAGATGCAGAGAGATGAAATAACTTGCCCAAGGTCACAGACATGCAAAGTGGTAGATATGATTCCAACCTGGGAAGCTTCAGGGAGCCTTTACTCCTATGGTCAGCTAAATAATGGCCCCACGAATATATCAATTCTTAATCCCAGGAACTCGTAAATGTTTTGTTATTTGGAAAAAGAGGCTCTTTGCAGATATAATTAAGTTACATATCTTGGGGGAGGATACCTTTAATTATCTGGCTGAACTTACATGCTATGACCAGTGTCCTTGGAAGAGACATAGGGGCAGATTACATAGACACACATGGAGACACCTATGGAGACACAAGGAGAAGATAGCCAGGTAAACGTGGAGGCAGTCAGTGGAGTGATTCTCCCCTTATGTTCTCAGAAGGAGCATGGTGCTGCTGGACAGAACTGTGAGAGAATAAATCTCTATTGTTTTAGGTCACCAAGTTTGTGGTTATTTGTTCCAGCAGCTGCAAGAAACTCAGATCACCCCTAACCAGAGTGCTCGTTAGGTCTCGTGTTGGAGGATTTCCCTCAGCAGGAATCATAGCAACTACTGCAAGTACTCACAGGTACTCAGTGAAGACAAAGTACAGAGGGTTGGGTCACTGGTTAAACGAGTAGTTTGATGGCCCAGGAACTTTTCAGTTCGCTTTCCCACTGATCCTATCAGTTCCTCCTCTGATCCCACCTAATCTCCTTTGTACACAAAAGAAAAAATAGGGTCACTTATCCGATTTATAAACAGGACCTGAGACTTGCACTCCAGCCTTCCACTACAAAGCACTGCCTTCCCCACTGCACCACACTCCACCTGCAAGAGAGGAGGAAAGGCATAACAAAGGGGAAGGGGAAACATAACATCATGACATCCCGGTATACTTTACAATGCTCATGCATCTATATTCTTCCATTTTCACAACAATGGGAGTTTACTATATTCCCTATTCTACAGATGAAGAAAACATGGGCTGAGAGAAGCCTGGAGACTTTCTGCAAGATACGTGAAGACCAGAAGTGGCTTAATCTTCCATCCAAGGCCAATGCCTTCTCCATAGCTACTCTAGTATTTTTTGCACACATAAGCCCTAGGCCAAAATGCACAAGTGCCATACCCAAAGGCACATGTTGGATTTTTTTTTTTTTTTTGCATTCAAAAATAAAAATAGTCTTGATGTAAAGTTAAAAACAGGAGAGTGATTTGCATAAGACCCTGAGCTCTCAATTACACCAATTACTTTATAATTACAGGCAATGCCATCTTGGGTTTTTCAAAACCTACGTCTATTCTTAAAGAATCTGTCAGAAAGAAGGCTTCTTCTCAGGGAGAGGCTCCAATTAGTATGCATGTTGTATGCAGAGGGAGAGAAAACCTGCTGGAGCTCCAAGGAGGAAAAAAGAGACAGGAGCTTGAAATGCCCCCAGCTTAGCAAACGGGCGTGTTGGATAAGCAACACCTTCAGAAAATCTAACTATCCTTGGCTCTGGGGGAGTGCTATGTCAAGGCTAACTTAGCCTGAACCCTCTTGTCCCTGCCTTCACTCCTCCCACCCGTCTTGTGCCCCAACTGCCACAGATATACTTTTAAGAAGGGTGGAGGAGAGCTTAACCTGCTGGACATTGATCTCTTATAGCCACTCCTTAAAGCTGCAGGGGAGAAACAACTGGAATGGGTCTACTTCAAATCCTTACTGCTGAAATCACTGTCTCTCTTTCTGTTGCTCAGTGCACATAGAACAGTGAAGTGCCACCATTCTCTCTATCCCAGAAGGTACTGGCTCAGAGAAGTTCTTGGAATGTGGTATGGGAATGTGGGCATTACAGTAAGCAAAACCAGCATTTTCATGTCTTCAAGTTCCCTTCTCCAGGGTCTGGTTACTTTTCCAGCCCCAACTGCCTTGCCATCAGGTCAGTGATCAGAGTTTTCAGACACTATTGCTCCAAGCACGGTTTACTCTCATGCGTCCTGATTTACCCCTGGGTTAGAAAGAGAATCTCAACAAGGTGAGATATCAAAGACCTTAGAGATCCCTGAGGCCAACTCCACATTCTATGCGAATTAGGGCGTTTTTTGACTCTGCCGTTTTGGGGCAAGGTCCACTTTAACACTATTGGTTCAAGTGGTGCCAACATGCAAAGCCTCTATTGTACAAAGCAGGCAATCTGAGCCTCACCCCCTATATAAGGAGATGAGCAGCCACCTAACAAGGGTACTTTGTTTTGCTCTGACTGACACACCTCACCTCCCCTCTGACTGCCCGTACAAGCAGCTATATCTGAGCCCAACCCAAACTTAGTGCTCAATATTAGAACAGGAACCTTGGAAGAGTCTATCTGTCTTCCATTCTCTCTAAAAGGAACTGCTGCCTTCCTATAATTATCAGTCTCTAGGCTGAGACTGACTCTTCCAAAAATATCTGGTCCACATCTGGAAACTCGCATTTCTTCCAGTGTCAGTGCCACTCTACCACACTGCATTTCTTTAACAAAAACACCTCCAGTCACAGTTTACTAAGCACCTTCATTCATGTTATCTCAGTCTCCAGAGCATATCATTACTGAGAAAGCAGTTTCCACACTATCCCTCCACTATCTGCTCTCTCCATTTCTACTCTTTAGATGACTGCTAAAAAGAAAAGAGAGAGAGACAGACAGACAGAAAGACAAAGAGAGAGAGAAACAAAAGAAAGGCAACAGGTATGTATTTGGAGAGATTGAGGTTCCGATTAAGATAAGCCTCGAGTGGCTCCTCTTACGCAGAAATCTGGCCATAGCTTGCACAGTATTGGACCTCTGCTCTCCTCCCACCCTCTAAACTGCAGGCACTTTTCATGAATGGAAAGTCCTCACCTGTTTGAATCACCAGGAATTTATATTTCTTTTTCTTTGCTTCCATAGCATATGATGCATCTATTAAAATAGTATTTCTTACCTTGCCCCTTATCATAGTCATATGCTTGTATCTCACCTTCCCTACTAATTTTCTGAGTCCCTACTACAACTGCCAGGTACAGCATCACTAATTCAGGTGTTATCACCCCTGTTTTGCAGATATGAAAAAGTTAACCTCAGAAAGGTTACCCAATTTTTCCAGTACAACATAATGGATTAGGGGCAGTGCAAACACTAGCCTGAAAACAGAATGAAGTAGTCATGGATACCATGGGTTCTGGAATCTCTCTGCCTGGGTTCAAATTCTAGCTCTGTACTCAATAAGCAGTGTGACCATGGTGAGTTTTTAACCTCTCTGTGCTTCATTTTCTTCATCTATAAAATGAATATGATAGCGCCTACTTCCTAAAGTTGTTGTGAGAATCAAGTGAGTTATTGCTTGGAAAAAGATTAGAAATATGTCTGGCACATAGAATGCACCCACTAAATCTTAGGTATTTTTGTCCACCTTTCTCCCTGTTCATATACAGGCACCAAAGCAGCCCTCAGGCTCCAGACTCTGACACCTGCAGGCTCTGCACATCACCTTTTCCCACCTCATCTCTCTCCCTCTCCTCCTGACACCCTACTTCTCACCCTCCAGAACTCAAGGTCAATCATATCCTCACCTTCTCCACCTTGTACCTCTAAACTAAAATCCAGCTCTTCCCGGCTTCCCTTTCTGTCCTCTCAAAGGGCTCTGTTCGCCTCTGGCCCTCCTGGGATGCATCTGCCTCTTCCCTAGGCTATCTCCCCATCTTCCCTGCACCCTACTTATAGGGATCTCATGTCACATGACAAAACCACCTGCTCCCCAACTTTGTCACAGTTAATCTTGTTCCTCTTTTACTTTGAAGAATTTAGCTCCTGATAACACCTGATAATACCTTTCTCTGACACTCTTCTTTTCTTCACTTTCTGATTTAATAAACAAATAATCATGCTTCAAATACCTCAACCTGCACTGCTCCAGCAGGTTTTCCTTTTTCCTGATTCATCCAATCACCTTTGATTTCATCATTACCAAGAACTACAGTCTCCCCATACACCTAATTTCAGACATCCTGCATTCTGACCACTACTTCCTAAATTGCAGGTCTATTTGTCCAATTCCAGAGGTCATCTTGCCCCTCTACCTTCAGAATTTCTGATGCATTAAATTTTCAACCCGTTCTCATCTCTAACTTCCCACATTGCCAAGGCAAATGTCATGTCAGTGTTTATGCTCTACACTTTAGTGCTCTCGCCCTCCTCCTCTCTACAACCACTTACTCTCTTGCACTCAGCTAAATCCCAATCCCATTTTGTCCAACTAAATTGGACTGCACCAGCACTGAATTTTTTTTATTAACATATAATACATTATTTGTTTCAGGGGTACAGGTCTGTGATTCATCAGTCTTACACAATTCACAACACTCACCATAGCACATACCCTCCCCAGTGTCCATAACTGAGCCACCGCATCCTGCCCACCTCCTTCTCCTCCAGCAATCCTCAGTTTGTTTCCTGAGATTAATAGTCTCTTATGGTTTGTCTCCCTCTCTGGTTTTGTCTTGTTTCATTTGTCCCTCCCATCCCCTATGATCGTCTTTTTCTCAAACTCCTCATATAAGTGAATTCATATAATAATTGTTTTTCTCTGATTGACTTATTTTGCATAGTATAATACCATCTAGTTCTATCCACGTCATTACAAATGGCAAGATTTGGGGTTTTATTGGTGGCTCCATAATATTCCATTGTGTATATATACACCACATCTTCTTTATCCATTCATCAGTTGATGGACATCTAGGTTCTATCCATAGTTTGGCTATTGTGGAAATTGCTGCTATAAACATTCAGGTGCACGTGCCCCTTCGGATCACTATGTTTGTATCTTTGGGGTAAATACCCAGTAGGCAATTGCTGGGTTGTAGGGTAGCTCAATTTTAATTTTATGAGGAAGCTCTGTACTGTTTTCCAAGAGTGGCTTCACCAGCTTGTATTCCCACCAACAGCATAAAAGGGTTCCCTTTCCTCTGTATCCTCGTGAACACCTGTCATTTCCCAACTGGTTAATTTTAGCCATTCTGACTGGTGTGAGGTTGTATCTCATTAAGCTTTTGATTTGTATTTCCCTGATGCCAAGTGATGTTGAGCACTTTTTCATGTGTCTGTTGGTCATATGGATGTCTCCTTTAGAGAAATGTCTGTTCATGTCTTCTGCCCATTTCTTGATTGGATTATTTATTCTTTGGGTGTTGAGTTTGATAAGTCCTTTATAGATTTTGGATACTAGTGCTTTATCTGATATGTCATTTGCAAATATCTTCTCCCATTCTGTCTGTTGTCTTTTGGTTTTGTTGACTGTTTCCTTTGCTGTACAAAAGCTTTTTATCTTGATGATGTCCCAATAGTTCATTTTTGCCCTTGCTTCCCTTGCTTTTGGCAGTATGTCTAGGAAAAAGTTGCTGCAGCTGA
Source organism: Lontra canadensis (assembly GCF_010015895.1). Classification (NCBI taxonomy): domain Eukaryota; kingdom Metazoa; phylum Chordata; class Mammalia; order Carnivora; family Mustelidae; genus Lontra; species Lontra canadensis. The sequence continues at coordinate 17,323,109 of NW_022631030.1, forward strand.
GGTCAAAGAGGTTGCTGCCTATGTTCTCCTCAAGGATTTTGATGGATTCCTTTCTCACATTGAGATCTTTCATCCATTTGAGTCTACTTTTGTGTGTGGTGTAAGGAAATGACCCAGTTTCATTTCTGCATGTGGCTGTCCAATTTTCCCAACACCGTTTGTTGAAGAGACTGTCTTTTTTCCATTGGACATTCTTTCCCACTTCGTTGAAGATTAATTGACCATAGAGTTGAGGGTCCATTTCTCAGCACTTTATTCTGTTCCACGGATCTATATGTCTGTTTTTGTGCCATTACTATACACTGTCTTGATGATTACAGCTTTGTAATAGAGCTTGAAGTCTGGAATTGTAGTGCCACCAACTTTGGTTTTCTTTTTCAACATTCCTCTGGCTATTTTGGGGTCTTTTCTGGTACCATACAAATTTTAGAATTATTTGTTCCATGTCTTTGAAAAAAAAAAAAAACAACTTGGTGGTATTTGGATAGGGATTGCATTAAATGTGTAGACTGCTGTAGGTGATATGGACATTTTCATAGTATTTGTTCTTCCAACCCAGGCGCATGGAACATTTTTCTATTTCTTTGTGGCTTCCTCAATTTCTTTCATGACTATTCCTTATAGTTTTCTGAGTACAGAAAACTATATTCTTTGGTTAGATTTATTCCTAGGTATCTTATACTTTTGGGTGCAATTGTAAATGGGATAAACTCCTTAATTTCTCTCTCTTCTGTCTTGCAGTTGGTGTATAGAAATGCAACTGATTTCTGTGCATTGATTCTATATCCTGCCATTTTACTGTTCCCTGTATGAGTTCTACCAGTTTTGAATACATAAAGTATCATATGATACATAAAGTATCATATCATCTGCAAAGAGTGAGATTTTGACTTCTTTGATGATTCAGGTGCATTTTATTTCATTTTGTTGCCTGATTGCTTAGGCTTGGACTTCTAGATCTATGTTGAATAACTGTGCTGATAGTGGACATCCCTGCCATGTTCTTGACCTTAGAGGAAAAGCCCTGTTTTTCCCCATTGAGAATGATATTCACTGTGGGTTTTTCATAGACAGCTTTTATGATAATGAGGTAGGTACCCTCTATCCCTACACTATGAAGAGGTTTGATCAAGAAAGGGGATGTTATACTTGTCAAATGCTTTTTCAGCATCTATTGAGAGTATCATATGGTTCTTATTCTTTCTTTTAATATATTATATCACATTGATTGAATGTGGATGTTGAACCAACCTTGCAGCCTACGAATAAATCCCACTTGGTGGTTGTGAATAATCCTTTTAATGTACTGTTGGCTAGTGTTTTGGTGAGATTTTTTGCATCCATGTTCGTCAGGGATATTGGTCTCTAATTCTCCTTTTTGATGGGATCTTTTTTCTTGTTTGGGGATCAGGTAATGCTGGCTTCATAAAATGAGTTTGGAAGTTTTCCTTCCATTTCTATTTTTTGGAACAGTTTCAGGAGAATAGGTATTAATTCTTCTTTAAATGTTTGGTAGAATTCCCCTGGGAAGCCATTTGGCCCTGTGCTGTTGTTTGTTGGAAGATTTTTGATTACTGCTTCAATCTCCTTACTGGTTATGCATCTGTTCAGGTTTCCTATTTCTTCTTGGTTCAGTTTTGGTAGTTTATATGTTTCTAGGAATGCATCCATTTCTTCCAGATTGTCTAATTTGCTGGTGTATTGTTCCTCATAATATGTTCTTAAAATTGTTTGTATTTCTTTGGTGTCAGTTGTGATCTCTCCTCTTTCATTCCGGATTTTATTAATTTGGGTCCATTCTCTTCTTTTTGATAAGTCTGGCCAGGGTGATATCAATCTTATTAATTCTTTCAAAGAACCAGCTCCTAGTTTCATTGATCTGTTCTACTGTTCTTTTGGTTTCTCTTTCATTGATTTCTACTCTGATTTTTATTTCTCTTCTTCTGTTGAGTCTATGCTTTCTTTGCTCTTCTTTCTCCAGTTTCTTTAGGTCTAGGGTTAGGTTGTGTATTTGAGACCTTTCTTGTTTCTTGAGAAAGGCTTTTATTGCTATATACTTTCTTCTTAGGACTGACTTTGCCACATCCCAAAGATTTTGAACAGTTGTTTCATTTTCATTTGTTTCTGTGAGGTTTTTTTTTAATTCTTTAATTTCCTGGTTGACCCATTCATTCCTTAATAGGATGCTTCTTAGCCTCCATGTATTTGAGTTCTTTCCAACTTTCCTCTTATGGTTGAGTTCTAGTTTTATGGTCTGAAAATATGCAGGAAATGATCCCAATCTTTTGGTACTGGTTGTCATCTGATTTGTGACCCAGGATGTGATCTATTCTGGAGACTGTTTCATGTGCACTAGAGAAAAATATGCATTCTGTTGCTTTGGGATGGAATGTTCTGAACATATCTGTGATGACCATCTATCAGTGTGTCATTTAAAGCCCTTATTTCCTTGTTGATATTTTGCTTTGATGATCTGTCCATTTCAGTGAGGGGAGTATTAAGGTCCCCGACTATTATTGTATTATTGTCAATGTGTTTCTTTGATTTTGTTATTAATTGGCTACTCCCATGTTAAGGCATAGATATTTAAAATTGTTAGATCTTCTTGTTGAACAGACCCTTTAAGTATGATATAGTGTCCTTCCTCATCTCTTATTATAGTCTTTGGTTTAAAATCTAATTGATCTGATATAAGGATTGCCACCCCAGCTTTCTTTAATGTTCATTAGCATGGTAAATTGTTTTCCACCCTCTCACTTTAAATCTGGAGGTGTCTTTGGATCTAAAATGAGTTTCTTGAAGAGAGCATATTGATGGGTCTTGTTTTTTCATCCATTCTAATACCCTATATCTTTTGATTGAGGCACATAGCCCATTTACATTCATGGTAACTATTGAAAGATAGGAATTTAGTGCCATTGTATTGCCTATATGGTGACTATTACTGTATATTGTCTCTGTTCATTTCTGGTCTGTTACTTTTAGGCTCTCTCCTTGCTTAGAGGATGACTTGCATTATTTCCTGTAGGGCTGGTTTGGTATTTGCAAATTCTTTTAGTTTTTGTTTCTCCCAGAAGCTTCTTTACTCACCTCCTATTTTCAATGACAGCTTAGCTGGATATAGTATTCTTGGCTGCATATTTTTCTCATTTAGTGCTCTGAATATATCATGCTTGTCCCTTCTGTCCTGCCAGGTCTCTGTGGATAGTTCTGCTGCCAATCTAATATTTCTACCATTGTATGTTACAGACCTCTTGTCCAGAGCTGCTTTCAGGATTTTCTCTTTGTCTCTGAGATTTGTAAGTTTTAGTATTAGATGATGGGGTGTTGACCTATTTTTATTGATTTTGCTGGGTGTTTTCTGTGCATCCTGGATTTTGATGCCGATTTCCTTCCCCAAACTAGGGAAGTTTTCTGCTATAATATACTACAATATACCTTCAGCCCCCTCTCTCTTTTTTCTTCTTCTGGGATCCCAATTATTCTAATATTGTTTCATCTTATGGTATCACTTATCTTGAATTCTCCCTCATGATCCAGTAGTTGTTTATTTCTCTTTTTCTCAGATGTTTTATTCTCCATCATTTGGTCTTCTATATCACTAATTCTCTCTTCTGCCTCATTTATGCTAACAGTAAGAGCCTCCATTTTTATTGCACTTCATTAATAGACTTTTTGATTTCAACTTGGTTAGATTCTAGTTCTTTTATTTCTCCAGAAAGGGATTCTCTAGTATCATCTATGCTTTTTTCAATTCCAGATAGTGTCTTTATAGTTGTCATTCTGAACTTTAGTTCTGACATCTTACTAATGTCCATATTGATTAGGTCCCTAGCAGTCAGTCCTGCCTCTTGTTCTTATTTTTGAGATGAATTTTTCTGTTTTGTTGCTTTGTCCAGAGAATAATAGATGAATAAGATAACACAATGCTAAAAGGGTAACAATGACCCCAGAAAAATGTACACTAAACAAATCAGAAGAGAGCCAAAACCGGGGTGTATATATATACACGTATATACACACACACACCCACACACACACACACACACACATATATATATATATATATATATATATTTGAGGCTGGTGAATTGAACAGAGCCACACACTTGATTTTGGGTGCATTTTGGTCTGTTAGAGTAAACTGCCTCCCAAAATGTTAAAGAAACAAAATCATATATAGATACAAAAATAAGGGTAAATATGATGAAGGAATGGAATATGGCTGTAAAGATGAAAATTTAAAAAGATTTTAAAAAAAGAATTGATGAGAAGATGGTTGAAAAAAGAAAGAAAGAAAATTTTTTAATTAAAAAAAAAAAAAGAAAAGGAGAAAAAGTGATCAGGCAGGAGACTAGAATAAACCATACACTAGATTTAGGGTATATTTTGGTCTGTTAGAAGAAACTATCTCAAAATTTTCAAGAATGAAAAACTTACATATATATATATATATATATATATATATATATATATGCACACACACAAAAAAATAAAGTTAATATAGTAAAGGGATATAATACAACTATAAAAATGAAAATTAAAAAAGATTTTTAGGGGAGCCTGGGTGGCTCAGTCATTAAGCATCTGCCTTCAGCTTGGGTCGTGATCCCAGGGTCCTGGGATCAAGCCCCACATCAGGCTCTCTGCTCAGTGGGAAGCCCTGCTTTTCCCTCTCCCCTCCCCCTGCTTGTGTTCCCTCTCTAGCTGTCTCTCTCTGTTGAATAAATAAATTAAATGTTTAAAAAAAAAAATTTTTTAAGATTTTTTAAAAAGGTATTGATAAGATAAGATGTTGGTTAAAATAGGAAAGAGGAAAATTAAAAAAAAATGAAAAAGAAAAAAATAAAGAAAATTTTAAAAACTTAACTTTGAAAGATTAAAGAATCATAGAAAAAAGCCATGAATTCTATGTGCTGTATTTCCCTAGAGAGGGAGTTTTGCAGTACTCATTGATTGGTAAACTTGGTATTGGCTCAATGTTCTTGCAGATCTTCTGGGGGAGGGACCTGTTGCAGTGATTCTCAAATGTCTTCTCCTGAGGTGGATTTGCTCGGCCCTTGCCAGGGGCCAGGCAAAGCAGTGTGATCAGGTTTACTCTCAGTAGCTTTTGTTCCCTGAAAGTTTTCTGTACAGCTTTGGAGGATGAGAATGAAAATGGTGGCCTCCCAATCTCTGGCCCCAGAGCAGCCAAGAGCTCGGGCCTCCCCCTCTTCAGTGAACCCTCAGAGAAAAGCAGTCAATCACTCCAGTCTCCCTGGTCTCTGGCTGCGTTCTGTGTTCACCCAGCCTGTGACTGAGCATTTCTATCTCTGGCCACACAGCCCTGTTTGGAGACTCCAAACCCAGCATATTCCTGCAGTGCACTCCCATGCCACTGGCTTCCTGGTGGAGAAAGGGGGGATCTCACCAGATCTGATACTTGTGGGTCCCTGCTTGAAGAGTAGTGGTCTGACTATGCCTTGGATCATGGTTTATGGCAATCCTGAGCTGAGAGCCCACTCCTCATCTCCATCTTTGCAACCAGCTTCCCTGCTTTGATACCTGGGAGCTCTGACACATTCAGGTACTACTGGTCTTTTTGTGATCCTGAGGGGCCTGAGACCACAGCATCCCAGTAAGGGCTCCACCCCCTGCTTAGCTACTAGAGCAACATCCCTCTGCGCAGAGCAGACTTCTAAAAGTTCTGATTTCATGCTCTGCTGCTCTCTCACTTGCCAGGAGCTGCTTATAGAATCTCCCTCCCCCCCACAGTCTATCTTCCCAAATATTCCCTCAGATTCACTTCTCCAAACATGCTACCTTCCAGAAGGTGGTCACTTTTCTGTTCATAGAACTGCTGCTATTCTTTTCTTCAATCTCCTGTTGAGTTTGTAGGTGTTCAGAATGGTTCGATAACTATCTAGCTGAATTCTTGGGACCAGATGAAATTTAGATCTCCTACTCCTCTGTCATCTTGCTCCACCCCCTTGTACTGAGTATGTTTAAGAAAAATGTACAACTGCACTGGCAACCAAGAAGGCCTGGGATCCTGGACCAGCATTCATAGTTATAGTATACTAGCAAATTCTCCTGCTCTGTTAGATGGCTTTGTCATGCATTCTCGTCTTTAATGGTGGAGAGCACTTCACCAGTCCTCACTCTTAATGATGACCTTGTTTCTATATGATTAAGAAAATTGAAAAAATATGAAAAGAACAGCCACAGGCTTCTACTATCCATCTATCTGCCTTCCTGCATTTGTGTATATACCATTTCCTTCTCTCCTAATGCTATGAGTGACTGTGCTCCTGTCTAAGGCCAGCATTCTGCTGGCCCATTTGATCCATTCCTCCTCATCTATTCAAGGATGGTGCTCTAGCAATTTCCTCCTCTTTCTCTTGCAGCATCAATTTTTCTCACTCTACTGGATTTTTTCCATCAACACACAACATGTAGTTGTTTTTCCTATTTAAAAAAATCCTTCAACCATGTTTCCTCCTCTGGTTTTTCTCCATTTCTCTTTCCCTAGAGCAAAGCTCCTTGAAAAGCTTGTCTGTGCCTATCACCAAATTTGCATCTCCTCTCATTCTATTTTGAAATGATCCTACTTCCATGTCCCCTCCTACCTTTCCAGCAACCACGATTAAGACTACCAGTGTCATCCATTGCTAAAGCCAATGTCAATTTTCAGTCCTTACTTCTTAATTATCACTAATATTTTACACTATTGATCACTTTGTCCTCCTTAGACACTTTTCTTAGCATGGCTCCATGGATCACACACCCACCTGTTTTCCAACAACATTCTGACCATCCCTTGTCAGTTTCTGGTTTTTGGTCCTACCTTGCTTCACCTCTAAACTCTAGAGTGTCCCAGGGGTCTGACTTAGGTCTCTTCTCTGGCTACTCCCACTGCCTAGGTTTGATCGTCCAGTGTCTGGCTTTCAATATCAACTCTGTGCTAAGGACTCCAGATTCATATCTCTAGCCCTGCACTTTGTTCCAAACTCAACTCATTTATCACACAGCCTGGTAAATAGTCCCATAAGGATGTCTAATAGATATCCGACACCTAATATGCTTAAAACCATGATTTCGATGTGAAAACTGTTCTTCCCACTTTCTTCTCAGTATCAGTTAATGCAACTTCATCCTTTCAATTGTAAGAATAAAAATACTGGAGTTACCCTTGATATTTCCCTCTTCATCATCCTACATCTAATCCTTTAGTAAATACAGTCACCATCACTTTGCATGTACAGAGAATCTCTCCACTCTGGACTCCCCTTCCACCATGCTACTGTAGGCCCCATTATACATCCATGCTGGATTACAGCAAGACCTACTGGTCCTACTTCTTTCTTTCCCCTTGTCACCCACAGTCTATCAGTATAGCTGATATAGCTCAGTGTAGCTATCAGAGCAACATTAAAAAGACCAGATCATTTTAACTCTCTGCTGAAATCCTCCACTGAGCTCCAGCTCAGTCCAGGTGGCCTCAAGAGGCCTAGCTCTGACCTGCCAGGCCCACATAGTCTGCTCTCCCCCTACCTCTGTGACATCCCTATTGTCAGTCCTGCTCACTCTGCTCTAGTCACACTAGTCACTTTACTGCTCCTGAGTCAGCATGGGTATTCTCCTACCTTCAGACCTATTCAGTTACTGTCCCTGCCACCTCCCCTCCCCACCTGGAAAGCTTTCCTCCAAAACCTGCTGAATTCCTTGAAATCTTTGCCTAAATTTCATCATCAGTAAGAATTTCTCTGGACATCTTATCTAAAACTTCAACCCTCTTTGAAGTCCCCTTTTTTATTTTTCTCCTAGGCACTACTTCCGTTCTAGCATAATATATATTTTATTTATTTATTATTGTCTTCCAGACTGTGCTCTGTGAGGGAGAGGAGTTTTGTCTGTTTTGTTTCCTGCCTGACACAATAGGTGATAATAGGTGCACAATGAGTAGTGGCTAAATAAATAACAGATAGCCATTATTATCTATCTGATATCAATACAACCAGACTAGAGTTCTTGATTTATACCACTGCCAGTACACAGCACATACACACACACAGGTGCACACACTCCTGACTTATTGCCTAGTATTCTTCAGTCAAATTAGGAAGCTGGGATTCATCCTCAGTCCCCCTCTTCCTATGGTCCCCAGATCCAATCCACCACAGGCCTGGTTACTCGATTTTCAACACTCACCCCAACTATAGCTCCTGAATCCATCCTTTGCTCCTCTTTACCCCACCTCCCTCTAGCCTGCTGAAATGGCTCTTCACTGCCTCTCTTCGGTGCCTCCGCCACATTCCCCTGCCTCACTCTTCTCGAACTTTGGCCTCCCATCTGTCCCCACCCAGCTTCTCCAGCATATGTACATGTCTTTTCTCTGAACTCTTCCCCAGTCTTTGTCTGGTGGGCTTTTCCCCCTCATGTCCCAGTTAAATCTCTTCAGAATGCCTTCAGTGACCACCCAGACCATCCTGTCAAAAGTGACTCCCATGTCCCACCCATACACTCCCTCCAAATATTCCCTTCATGTAAATTATTTCTCTCCAAACATTTATCAAATTGTAATTACTAATTTCTTTATATGCATGTTTCTTTTTACATCCCCATTGAGAGTGTGACATCCTTAGAGGCAGAGAAAGAGTAAGGAATAAGCAAACAGTAGACCCCAAAATGCATGAAGGGATACATGAAAGTGAGTTTGGATCCACTGCAGTCTCTGAAGCCATCAGCTGTCCCTCTCTGCCCCTAGAAACAGGTGTTGTACAGAAGCAGTGATGAGGACTAAATAAGATCTAAAACATCTGGCTGCCAAAGCTGAGTGATCTTGCTTCCTGCTCTTCTTAGCCCGTCCTTGGTCTTTCTTGGGAGCAATTTCTCTATCTCAGTTTTGTGGGAGTGAGGGGACTCCTCTCCATCAAGCAGCATCATTTCAGACAATGTTATTTGAAAGGGCTTAAGAAGCAAGAAATAACTCATCCCAAAATAACCCTTACTTGGCTTCCAGCTGCTCTGAACAGCTGGATGCTTTTTCTGAGCCAGATAGCTTCTGTTGGGAAGCTAATAAGATGGGGAGAAACAAAACACATTGAGATATGCTAAATGGGGTCATTGTTGTTAATTCCCTTAGGAAGATAAATGACACTGGCTTTCTCCATGAAGATTTTCAGCAAAAAGTTTTAAACTCTGTGCTTAGCATTAGGCTGACTACAATCAAAAATCATGAGTACCCATTGTCATGAAATTTATAGACTAGATGTGCTGAGAAAAATGGCACACTTTAGATAATTAGCAAACAATATGATGGAACATAATTAAGCACTAACTAGTGTCATTCAAGTTCAGAAAGGATTGAGGGCTAGAGTCCTTGAAAATGTCTTCTTGGAGGCATTTCAAGCTACAATTTGAAGGGTATGGAAAGTTAAAGTAAAGGAAAGCCATCCAAAAAGAAAAACATTTGCACAGTCTCATAGGTGGACATGTACCTGGGGTGGTACAACTCACCTGATCAGATTTAGGAGTGTCTGGAGGGGAGGTTCTAGAACCCAGGTATCTGAGTGGGTCTCACATATACCACTTACACAGCATTAGCACAAAAGTCCTTAACCTCTTGGAGTCTTTTGCCTCATCTGTCAAATAAAAGAAATACTACCTGTAGTCCTTCCTTACATACCTCAGAGAGCCCTAGTGGGCTCAGAGGAAGGGCTGGTGTCAAAGGGTTGTGCCTGCAGGGAACACACAAGATGTAAGGCAGCTGTGGGCATAGGGCCAGCCCACCCACAGCTTGAAAGCCAAACTGAGACTTAGAACGTTTGCCTTGGGAAACCAGGGAAGGCCTCTCAGCTTAGATGTAACAGGACGTATACTTGATGGAAACACATTTCCTTTTTCATGTTGAATATAAGATGGCTGGTAACCCAAGGCCACATGCTAGCAAGCAACAGCAGCTTCCTGCTCAACAAGTGAGACATTTTATAAAGGGCATCACCCCAGGATTGAAAAGGCATCTGGTGCTCTTTCAGGAAAACTATTATGCCCTAAAGTTACTTTTTTTTTTTTCCTGCTCATGGCTTTCTTATAGTGTTGTCTCTGAACACAGGAGTTTGGCAACTTTCTGTGGCTAAGTCTTTGTTCCCTTCTAAATACCACCATCTGTATTTAGAGTATGAGCAAACCACCAGTTGGTCTGGAATTTTGTTAGCCTCCAAGCAGGAAGACATGACCTTCCAGGAATGAAGCAAGCCGCAGTCTGGAGCAGGTGGGGTTAACAAGGGATATAGCTAGCCAAAGCCAGCAGAGCAATGATAATCTGCCAGACACTCCAGATCTCCCTGCTTTTCTGGATCTGCTCCTTGAGTCCCACAGGAGACTTTGCCCTAACACAGAATGCTATGCCGTGGGTCCCAGCATTGTGCTGTGTGAAATGCCATATGCAGCTTCCCTAGTGAGCAGAGGGCCAAATTTGGAGAAAAGTGAATCTGAGCTCAGGGCCTGGTGCTAACTGGGTAGCAGCTAATTGTTTTGAACCAGTCATCTTAGCCTCCATCTTGGGACCAAAGTTACCCCCTCTCTAATAGGAGAGCATGGTCTACTTCAGCATATCTAAAATTTAACTAATTACCAATATCACCTGTGACAATTGTCTAAATGCATGTTCCCAGGCACTACGGAAAATTCTCATTCAGTCTGTCTTAGGTATCACCTGTGATCTGTATTTTTAACAAGGGCACAGAGTGAATCACAACATTGGAACCACTGGGTCTCTGAGACCCCACATGCCCTGGTGTTCTTTGATCTTCTGGTTTTTTGTTTTTGTTTTTGTTTTGAGAGGTGGAAGGGGAGAGCAAAGGAAGAGGGAGAGAGAATCCCAAACAGACTCCATGCTCAGTGCAGAGCCTAGTGTGCAGGGCTCAGTCTCATAACCCTGAGATCATGACCTGAGCAGAAACCAAGAGTCAGATGCTCAACCAACTGAGCTACCCAGGTACCCCATCTGTCCCTCTAATTTGATGCAACAGCCTGTGTGGAATGAAGAAGGCAAAGAAACCTATTTCTGCTATAAAGGACCCCTGGGCATTTTCCCACAACTTTTGCCAAGCAGAATTAATTGATTCCTGTCTGCCTTTAAATATGTGTCTGGTATTGAAGCTAGGCCTGGTATTGAAGCTAGCTGCCCTCTCATCTCTCTGTTATAGTCTGTGAGCAATTTGAGGGCAAAGGATGTGTCTTATTCATGTCCATGCACAGCAACTAGCACAGTGTCTGGCGTGGAGAAGACACACCACTGAATTTTGAATGACGATGCCCTTAGTTCTGTAGGTCTGTGTTCTACCTGTTCTTTCTACCTCCTGCTGTGACCCAGGAGACACTTGAATGAGGATCACAATTGGCAAGCCAAATGTCTACAATTTCAGCCTTGGGCATCTCTCTGGGGCCCAAGGCACCCTAGTATCACCAAGTGCAGCATGGCCCTTAGAGGCTTAGCTATTTTCTCTCCTCCCCTCACAACCCTGGCCCAGCCTGGACCTCCACCATGGGGCCAAGTTGGACAAAGCAGGGGGCCTCTAGTCTACAGGTTCTGGTTCATCCTACCATTCTGAGGCACGTGCAGGAAAGAAAACAGTCCTCCTCCCAGCAAAGAGCTGCATTTCAGCCCCTCCACCACAGGCCTCTGCTCTGCATCTGGCTTGTCTTTTCCAGCTCAGCCTAGCCCAGCACCCTCCTCCCCAGCCAGCACTCCTCCTGAGACAGGAGTGTGTTTAAGATTCCCTGCACGGGGTGTAAGAGGTGATTCCAAGCATCTTGCTGCAGAGTGAACTAATCCTACCAGGTTAATTCTCCCCTCAGTTCATTCCATCTTATTAGAGCCGGCAGGCACCCCGCGATGCTTCATTACCTGCGCCACTCCAAGGCAAGGCTCTCTTTTAATGAGCTGAGCAACGTGGGGAGCACCCTGCTAAGCACCCCAGATGGATGCATTTGTCCTGGACAGGGGAAAGCCCTGAACCCCCAGACCTGCTCACGGGACAAAGCCCTCTGCCCACCTAATAAAACTGTCACCTCAACCGTTGCACCCTGTTTTCTAAGGGAGAAAGTGCCATTTCCTCCCAGACGTCTCATTGCGGGTGCCTTCGAAATTAGCCCCAGGAAGAAAGAAAGCAATGAAGTTTTGCATTGGTAAGTAGAGAGAGGGCGTGAGCTTGAGTGTTGGTGCAGGTCTGGGGGCATGAGCTGTGTGCAGGGGAGGGCGTGGCGGCAGGGCCGGGACCAGGAGGGAGCTCCAGCACTGTGCATCTTCATCCTTCACGTGCTCTGGCCTTCCCAGCGAGCCAGCTGGCTGGGTGAGATCTCCACTAATTAATCAAGTTCCCTCCATCTCGGTGAGTGAGAGCTCCTACCGAAAGAGAAAATACTGTCACAGCTAGCAGAGGACAGCCAACTGGGCACCACGGGCCAAGATGAGGTAGGGTCCATCAGGAGGGCACCATTATTTCACCGGCATGCTATGCCTTCATTCCCAGAAACCCAGGCTTCCGGAGTGCCCTTGCTTGCTCTCACTCTCCTGCTTTGTCTGACCTGCATTTTATGTTCCCTATCTCTCTGTTCTCAGACTCCCTTCTCTTGCTGGGTGGCATTTAATTTGTCCCATTCCCCATGCTGAGCTTCATGAGCTTATCTCTGTGCACATTTCAGCCTTTTACTACATTTCTCAGTTTTTATTGTCCAAAGTGCAGAGGGAAAAAAGAAAATGACCAAAGGGAGACTCTGTGTGTGTTGGTGGGGCCAGCTCCTCTGAGGAAAAGGCCTTTGCATGCATTGCATAGAAGGAAAATCTTGGAGAGAGTGGACAGAGAGAAGAAAATAGCTCACTGAATACTCTGTGTTTCCAGAATAAAAGGGTCAGGGACAGAACAGGCCCTGTGAGGCAAGTAACTTTGCAGAAGGAAATCAAAGTAAAAATATTCCTGAAAAACAAAACCAAATTGTCTCTGGGCACTGGCAGGAAATCAAAAAGAGTATGAGCATATCTCCGAGATATTGCAGGTTCAATCCCAGACCACTGCCGTAAAGTGACTATTAAAATAAACCAAGTCAAATGAATTTTTTGGTTTCCCAATGTATATAAAAGTTATGTTTACACTATAGTCTATTAAGTGTGCACTAGCATTATGTCTAAAGAAACAACACACAAACCTTAATTAAAAGGTACTTTATCTGAGGGTTGCTGGGCAGAGGGGGGTTGGGGGGGGTTATGGACATTGGGTAGGGTATGTGCTATGGTGAGTGCTGTGAAGTTTGTAAACGTGGAGATTCACAGACCTGTACCCCTGGGGGAAAATATATATATATATATATGTTTATAAAAAATAAAATTATAAAAAAAATAAAAAAAAATAAAATAACAGCTAAAAAAAATTAAAAAAAAATAAATAAAAGGTACTTTATTGCTAAAAATGCTAGCCATCCTCTGAGTTTTAAGCAAGTCATAATCACTGATCACAGGCCACCACAAAAAATGTAATAATAATAATCAAAAGTTTGAAATATTGTGGGAGTTACCAAAATGTAACACAGAGATACAAATGAAGCAAATACTGTTCGGGGTGGGGGCGGGAAATGGCTCTGATAGACATGCTTGATGCACAGTTGCCACAAACCTTCACTTTGTAAAAAATGCACTATCTGCAAACCTCAATAAAGTGAAGTAGAATAAAACAAGGTATGCCTGTAGTGAGCTTCTAAGACTGTTTTACCATATCTACTAGTTCCATCCTGTCATTGTACCACCAACCCCAACTTCTACATAAGTTCTAATCACTCTTGTCCTTTAGCTACTGCTAAAGATACCCAGATAGTGTGCATACCAAAATGAGGCCAGTTTCCAGGCAAGCTATAGAACTTTTCAGTGCCTCAGTTTCTCTTTCTATAAAAGGGCTATTCCGATAATGCCCCCTTCAACATCAAGAGAATTGAGAGGATAATAGTCTTTGATGTGAAAGTACTTTGAACTAGTTGGATGTAGAACACTATTCCAACAAGGGAGTTAAGTGTTTTCTGCCACCTTTCAGGGGAACAAGGGTGAAGAGCTCTGGGAAAGCTGGTAGAAAAAAAAATACTTGGTTTTGAACTTGCACTGCTTCCACCAAGAAGGAAACACTGAAATCTATCCAGTTCACCATCAGCCCACAATCCTGTTCTCCAACTCTCTCCATCCCCCAAAGCTCCACATTGTCCATGCTACTCACAGTTTGCCTTCTCCTGGCGCAGGAGAGTGCTACTTAAGACATCCGATTCTCCTTATTTCTCTTCTCTGTGGCCTCCTGGCCTCCACTCTAGGCTCCACATCAGGAGGGATGGTTAATGGAAATGCCATGGAGACAGTGTATTACTGATTAAATTCTATGAAGAGCAGCACCTGCAAGGTTGAAGAATCCTGGTCAGCATCTGTGCTGCACCTGGGCTCCCATGGGGTTTCTGCTAGTGTGAGAAATGGCCCTGACAGAGGACACAGCAGTACTTCGAGTCATCAAATCACAGGGGAATTGAGCTGGATGGGGTTTGGGGGGCTATCCTGCCCATTCCCCTAACTGGCTCAAATCCACTACAGTACAGCAGAGACATGGTCATCCAAGCTCCCAAAGAATCTCTTCTGCTGTGGGAGACCCTTTTCCACAAAGTGTTCTACTCCATGATTGTTATTTGTCAGAAAAATAAGCTCAAGCCTATCTCACCTTAACTGTTATCTGCACCAGCCCCATTCACTCATTCATTCATTCACTCACTCAGCAAATATATGCACATCACCTACCATGTCCCAGATACTGGTCTACAATGTCAGATGAACAGGATGCCATGGTGAACAGGATATACTCATTCCCATTCTTACAGAAAGCACAGTCCTGCAGAGACACACACCAGAGAACAGGCACTCATAGTTTAGTGCTGCAAAAGAAAAAGTGCAGGGACCTTTGGGGACAAATAGGAGAGATGGCAGCCAAGATATTTTTGTGGGTTATGAAGATGTGGATCAGGAAAGGTTTTCTGGGAGGAACAACATCTAAACGAAAACCTGATCCAAGAGTTAGCAGGTCAAAGGAGGAATTAGGGGTAGGAATGAGGTGGGGGAAATCAGGACAAGAACTGGGCCAGGGGACTTGTAGGCAAGCTGTAGAGATGATCCAAAAATGAACTAGGGTGGTGACTACCAGGGTAGAGATATTCCATGAGCTGTCAAGTCCTTACAACCAGCTCTCAAGTTTTTTCCTCACTGGGTTCCTAAGCCCTTCCCTCTCCTACCTCCATCACAGCCTCTCTGCATATGCATGACCTTCCCCACTTGACTCAGCTGTGGCCCAGGACCTCACATCACCTCCTCAGTTCTGGCTTGACAACTTCTTCATGCCATTTGCTCTTCTCTATCAGATCACAGTTCTCCATGGCTCTAAAGCACCCAAACATGCCTCCTCAGGGCCGGCCCATGGCGGTGGGGGGGTGGGGGCATGGGTGCTCAAGCATACCAAAAGTGGGTCAGAATGTGTGTACCATTGGCCCTGGTCCTCCCAGTGGGAGGCATGGAGACTAGGTCCTGCTTTTCTGTGAGAGCTTCTGAGATGTTTCAAAGCCGGTCTCATGACTCCCCCCAGAGCTCATTTTCTCCAAATTAAGAATCCCTCTCTCCTCATCCCAAATTACCACTTTTCCATGATGGCTAATAGTTCTCTGGATGAGATTTAAAATTAAAACTATCATTTTTAAAAGCAAAATGTTGTGTAGCCGCAAAGTAAAATATTATTCAGCCATAAAAGAATTGAAGCACTGATTCGTGCTACGATGTACAAAAACCCTGATAACATTGTGCTGAGGGAAAGAAGTCAGACACAAAAGGCCACACATTATATGGTTTTATTTATATGGAATACCCAGAATGGGCAAATGCATAGATACAGAAGGTAGATTGCTAGTTGCCAGGGGCTGGGGAGGGAGCAGGAAATTGGGAGTGACTGCTAATGGGAATGGGTTTCAGTTTGGGGTTATGGAAATGTTCTGGAACTAGACCATGCTGATAGCTGCTCATTATAAATGTATTTATGCTACGGATTTTAATATGGTTACATTTTATGTATGTGTATTTCACCACAATTTTTTAAAAACTACCATTTACACAATCATCTGTACCTTATAAGACATGTTCATATAAGGTACAGTGTGTCATCTACTCCTCCTTCTGCCTGGTTATCATTCCCCTTTCACAAATGAGGGAGTTAAAGTGTTGCCTGACTTGGGGTCACAAGCAGGACCTGGGGATGAGGCCCCTGTCTTCTCACCCACGGTCCGTATTCTTGCCACTGCACATCCATACTGAGGGCAGGACCTGGACTGCTTGGTCAGCACACGAGGAGCAAAGCTACTGATGCATGCTCTTACCAACAAAGATTAAATAAAGAGGGGTTAACAGTGTGGTATGCTGGTGAAGAATTCCATTTCATCCCCTTTGCAATGGTGGCATACAAGCAGGACGTCTGGAATGGGTAAGAAGACAAACTTCTCACTTGAGAAGTAGAACAGAAGAAAAAATACCACACATTACCTTCTCCCTATATTCACACTCCACCCTGGAGCCAATGGAAGAGATAGTTTCCTTTCTATAGTGAAGAGCATACTGCTAGAAAGGACAGATGTAGAAGAGCAGGTTGAGGGAGGGGAAGAAGGTGATCAGCCAGGACTTGGGTAAGGACACTAAGGGAGAGATAAGAAGGATAGGGAAACGTGGAAAGCAGGCAGAGGCATAACATGGGAGGGAAGGCAAAGGAGGAGATGTATTTCAGAGGGAGTGGCCTGCCCTAAAGTCCTAAGGATGAGCAGTTTGCAAAAGGATATGACCCAGGAACAGATTTCCCTTTTTACCAAATCCCCTGGGATGGGGAGAAGGGCCTGCATAGTGTGGAACTGGGAACTCGCTCTAAGGAGGGTCCTTTATGACCTGACAGGCTATACATAGCTCCTGAGATCAACTAGAACAGAGGTAGGTGAGGTGATAGAGAGAGAAAACTGAGCCAGGGCAGGACTGATAGCTGGGCTGACAGGGATTAGAAGGGAGAACTGGAGGGCTGGAAGGGAGCACAGCTGCTCAGGGGTTATCCCACGCTCAGCCTTGGGAGGGTGGCCAGGTCCTTGTCCCTTAAGGACATACAGAGGTGGGTTTTCCTGGGCCTATCAGGGAAGAAAAGCAACATGGAGGCCCTAAGTCTTCAAGGGTCACATTATCAGTCTCTGCATAACATGACAAAATAATCAGCTAAGCACTTGCAAATGTTATCTGATTTATTCTTTATAAGAACAGGTCAGAACACCAAGGCTTAGAATGCATGAAGAGATTTGTTCATGTGCACACATCTAAGGCCAGAGATTTGAACCCTGATCAGTCATATCAGGATCCTTTTCCTGGCCCCTGTGAATTCAAGTCTTTGGGTGAAAGGCAAGGGGGTGGGGTAGTGAGCTACAGGCAAGTTTATGCTCACCGGCCTTGAGGGACTGAGCAGACAGCATGAAGGCAAGGAGCTGGAGTATAGGTCATTGTAGCTGTGGGAGGTAGGAGCCTAGGAGAGCATTTGCCTACCATTGGCAAGCAGTCACATGCACCCACGGGCACACAGCCCACTCTCTGAGCACACTCCCTCCAGAACAACTACTTAGAACTATTGGATTGTCCATTTCCTCCTTAGCTGGGGAGCCCTGTCTTCAGTGTGGGGCCTTTTTCATAGCTGTGGCCTGATCTCAGTCTAAAGACACCTGTCTCCTGACTAAAGAGACCTGCCCCACAGGTCCCATCTCACAGATGGGAAATGGCTACCGAGGGGTCCGCTAAGACACCAAAGGCCACTCAGCTGAAAAGGACAGAATCAAAACTGAGACCTAGGGCTTCTGACTCTTTCATCCATGCATTCTTCCCATACAATGCTGCCTGCAGATCTCTCACTGAGAGCATTCTTGAATGCTCCTCAGGGGCGTTCCCGAGGACTAGACACAAAGCAAGACTTCTGCAAACAGCCCATGGGCGTGAGCACTCTGTCTGTGTGCAGTGGTGTTGGTGGAGGTCCACTAGCAAGTCTGCTGCCTCTAATTCAAAGCCAGAGTCTCCAGTTCTATGGGCCTGGTGCCACCACCAGCATGATGTTTTGAAAAACAGCTTATGAAAGAAGCTACCCAACAGGAACCACTCGTGTCTCTACTCCAAATTTAGGCACTGTGTGGGTTTGCAACCATAAGTTGTGGTTCAAAACACTAAGTCACAGATTTTTAAATTTTATTTATTTTTAAGTAATCTCCACACCCAACATGGGGCTCAAACTCATGACCTGAGATCGAATCAGGTGCTCTATTGACTGAGCCAGCCAGGTGCCCCAAAAGCTTAAGTTACAGATTTTCATACAGAATGCAATGCCAATTGTCCAGATGATTTTTTTTTTTTTTAACTCGAACAGCCTCCCTAACACAGTGAAGATGTCTGTGCCAGGTCTGTCTTTGTCAACTGCTGCTCTGCAGAAAGCACTGCCGTCAAACCTAGAACATCTCCCTCTATCTAGATATATCAAGAAGGCATTAAACCACTTTGTGCTTCACTTTTCCCATCTGTATAATGGATAAGAGGAACCAAATATGCATCATACAAACTCTTGCTCTGTTGCTCTCTAGATACGTGGTCCTCACCAAAGTATTTAACTTCCCAGAGCCCATCATAAAATAGGGGAAATAACTATCATGTGTTTTTTGACTTTTGTGTCTGCCCAGCATTCATCCTCCCTTACTCTAGAAACATCACCTTTGCTTTCCTTTGGGGTCTGATGAGCCAATTCCTTGCAGGGGGTACCAGGCTTGTCTTGTGACCCAGGTCTGACCAATCAATGGCCACAGTGACCCATTCAGAGACAGGCCACATGCATGGAGCTCAGTTCCAGGATGTTTGTAGGAAATGTTGAGAAGAAGAAGTCCTCTCTCTGCTGGGATCACTTGAAATAAGCATGTCTGGGGCCACTCTAAGGAAAGAACTCATCTGAGAGGGAAGCCAACATAGAAGAACCCAGGGCCATAATAAGAAAGGAGAGGGACAGAGGAAGGACGAGAGGGAAGAGAAAGACTGACAGACCACATCCCAGTGACAGGGTTTGAGGCCCTGGAACCAGCTGTGTTTGAAGCCAGTCCTAACTCCTCCACTTTTTGTTGACATAAACAAGTCAGATCAGGTTTTTGACACTAAAATAGAAGTGGTCCCTGTATAATAGGTCTGCTGTGAGGCTTGGTTAAGATAATATAAGTGAAGCACTTAGCCCAGTGCATGGTACATAGTAAGTTCTCAATAAATAATGATAGCTGTTATGGGGAGCAAATGAGATGATGGATGTAAAAACACTCAGAAAGACATAAAGTGTTATATAAAAGTAAGGTACCTATTATACGCTTTCCTGTTCTCCAATGATCTATACCTCCCATTGCGGCTTTATTGCCCACTCTCTCGTTCTCTAAATATTTCATGTGCCCAATTAGACTGTGAGCACCTCACGGTAGGGACTAAGGTTCATATTCTGTTTTAGCCATCACAGAATATAACGTGGTTGTCGAGCATACCACAGCACAGCACGGTGGTTAACAGCACAGGCTTCGGTGCCCGAACACCTGGTTTCAAATGCTGGCTCTGCCCTGTACTGGCTGGGTAACTACAGGGAGCTGATTTTGTCCCCTTCAGGTCCCAGTTTTCTGCTACATAAACTGGGGCCAGTGTTGGTACCTACCTCATTTAGTTGTTATGAAGATTAAATTTATTAATAGTTGTAAAGCCTGTGTAACAGAGCCTAGCTCTTACTGAGCCCCATGAATGTGTCTAAGTAAATACTTCCCAATTATTTTATTATTGTAATTCAGAAGCATTTACTGAACACTTAAAGGATATACAAACCTTTCCTAATCCTGTAATGAGGACAAGCCCCTGCCTTTAAAATAATAACAGCTATCATTTTTAGGGGCATACCCTCTGCCTTCATTTTTACTTCTAATGTTCTAATCATGTACTTTAAAGCTAGAAGGAGACAAAAGAGACTTCTCACTTTGCAGATGAGAAAAGAGAGTCCAGAAAGGCTACATGAGTTAGCCAAAGTGGCACAGCTTGCTAGAAACAGAGAAAGGAAGCAAATTTCGGTCCCCCAGCTCCAGACCCATCATGCCCTCCTCACTACACCACACTACCCAAGAACATGGTACACAAGCATATGGCTCATGAACTCAAACCACTGCTGCCACACAAAGACTCCTTCCTTCCTTCAACAAACATTTATTTAGCAATAAAATATGTACAACTGCCAAGAAATTAGGGAAAAGGACTAGAGGGAAGCAGAACCACTCCCCACTCTATTTTCTTGTCAAACAGGTTGCATAATTATCTTTCTCATTCATTTGGCAATTGGTGATTTGGCATTGATGATGTGTCAAGCCCTGGGGACAGATACAGTGTCAACAGTAGGAGATAGACCTTAACCCTATAGAGCTTAAAGTATGGTGGGTTTGGCCAAACACTGAGTGCTCAGTGTTATTCACTGAATCAAGGAATGAATAAAGTGCCCAAGAATCAGCAGGTGGATGGACGGGCGGATAGATAATAGATGGGTGAGTGGGTGGGTGTGTACACAGTTGGACAGATGAATGAATGGATGATTAGATGGATGGACAGATGGACTGATGGACAAGCTTTTCAAAAACCCACATGTCTTTGAGCTTTGTGCATAAGACATTGCACAATTGTCTTCTCTTGATTTTCCCCCAAAGAATTTGGCATGTAGCATGAGAGGTGGAATCAGGAACTGCAGCACCCTGAAATTATGGATGAGAAAAGTGGCACTCAGAGAGATTCCCCCACCACCTTTACAAACATAGCCACCCAGTGGCATAAGATTCCTAGTCCTAGAATGGGATCACAGCTAGGAAAGTTCAGTTTCATCCCCAGAACTCCTCCACAGAGAAGCCTTGCTTCAGGAAGGCCACCTGCAGATTGTGCTTATCCTAGACAGTTGATCTGGCCTTTATCAAATCAGGAGAGATTAACCCTGCCTAAGGGTTCACCCATCATCACATAGGTCTGAGAGCAGCAATTTGTAAAACTGCTACTAAAGTCCACCTGCTTGCAACAGGGTTTGTTTTTTGTTTTTTGTTTTTTTTCCCCTTCCTATGACTTCTGCTCAATTGTTCTTGAGGGAAAACATCTGCGGTTCTTATTCCATTGCTGGTTGTCTTCTATTTCTCTTCCCCCTTATACCAGTCCAATCGTGGTCTGGTGAGGATGCCTTGGCTCAGCAGTATGCAGCTGTGGTTTCCTCTTTCTTTCCATCTGCACCCTCTTTGCTAGTCCTATCCCTCTCTGGCCCACTTGTATTCTCTGCTGCTTCTTGCCCACTTAGTATGTTGACTCAGGAAGCATCTATTCTAACCCCAAAGTAGTGGGCCTTTTTTCCTAATTTCCTAGAGAGTATATTGAAACTTCAATACCTCCAGCACCCATACCTGGATATACCACTAGCACAACCTTCACTGCTGTTGGAAAGTATATTAGTCTTTTTGGTTTTCAACGTGATCATTTCATGAGCTAAAGAATTCCAAACTCGCCACAATAACTACTATCAAACAGGAAGCAGAGCATCCAAGTCTTGAAATTTTATTGCAAACCACCAAGGCTAGTGTAGGATTCCTGGATGTAATTTAACTGCTGGAAGGCAATGACATTCCTTATACCCTCCCTGCAAAAGCAAAACATCAAATGACACAGGTTAAGAAATGCAAACCTAGCCACCTGCTGTGCTCTTCAAATATTTCTAACGATTTTTCTGATGCTTTGAACTGATTTAACCCAAAGTACATCTGGCCCCTAAACAGTTATTCCTTTGATTTTTAAACTGGAGTATAATTTAATTCAGAGGCCCGGCTCTCCTATACTTCTGAATACAAGGCTGGAAGCCACAAACCTCTGTATCTAGTGGTACTTTTTTTCCTTTAGGTAAAAAATTATGGTTCATTTCTGTCCAAAGAACATGACCTTAGGGAGGAAAATGAGCAAAACTGAGGGCCCAGGGACAAAAAGAAATGAAGCTGAATCTGAGGAAACTGGGTATGGTTTGTGGAGATATCTGACTGCCAAGCAGGAAATGTGTCCTAGTCTAAACACCTGGTCTCTTGCCTTCTTCAAGATATTCCTATTCTTGGAAGTGATGAGTAGCCTTGGGGATATCGAGAAAAGTGACAAAAATGGAGGATCATTAAGGAAGACAATTAAAAAATTAGCCATCCTCCTGCAGTTCTTTTCATCTCTGAACCAGCAGATAAACTACTACAATAGATTTGAGGTACACCACAAGGTGGTACAACAAAATAATCATCTCTCCTTGGGCAAGGCTGGCAGAGGCCAGGCAGGGGCACACAGCTTGAAATGAATGGAAGCATATACTGAAAAAGGAAGGGGACGCCAACTTGAATCTGTAATGTCCAGCGTCTGGTGTGATCATCATTCAACTAGCTCCATTTATTTGTACTGAAGAGCCAGCGTATTTGTTCTCAAAGCAAGAGCTTCCCTACAACCACATTCAGAACCATTTGCCGAGTCTGTGTCCTTAAATGTTCACAGTATTTTTATCGAACATTAGGAAAGCCCTTGGTAATTTGCAGCAATTTAGTATGCTTGCTTTGCTTTTAGAAAATCCACAGCAATTCAATAAACACCCAGTCACTGTGGCTGTTAACACACACACACTATCTCCACAGCTGCCTGCCAGCTGTCACTCCAGGAAAGCGAGCCATCAGAGCCTCCCTACCGCCTCCCCTTTCTCCATGACCCTCACTCCATCCTTTCTTCTATCCAAAGTAGAAGATCAGCCCCAGAAAGCCGTGTCTCCCCACAGCTGGCCTCCCCCTCCTCTCTGGGGCATTGGGAAACCCAGGGCACACTGATGAGTGTGGTAGGCCAATTCTGTACCCCAACTTGGCCTCATTTGGTGGTTAGGGGCCATCTGTTGCATTGTCAGGGTTGAGCAAGACCCGAAAAGAAGGATCCACCTCTCCATCTGCTCTCTTTAGCACATGCTGGTTTGGATTTGCTGAACCTCGTCCCAGATGCACACAAGCAAAGACAGTAATCTGGACTCTACCACCAAAGCTTGTTTCTTCTGCAAGTTCCGAAGTTTAATTACTGGACTTTTAATTTCCTTATAACCTTGCCTTTACCTATTTATCCCACTTGCCCTGAAGTTCTGGGGACAACCATGAAGGTGCTCCCTAAATAAACGTTCTACTTTTCACTTTTTTTTTTTTTAAGATTTTATTTATTTATTTATTTGACAGAGAGAAAGAGTGCACACATGCAGGCACAAGCAGGGGACAAGACAGAGGGAGAAGCAGGCTCCCCACTGAACAGGGAGCCTGATGCAGGATCCAATCCCAGGGTTCCAGGATCATGACCTGAGCCAAAGGCAGATGCTTAATGAAATGAGCCACACAGGTACCCTTACTTTTCACTCTTCACCAAAGAATGTTCTTGCAAAAACTAGCCAGTAATAC
Source organism: Lontra canadensis (assembly GCF_010015895.1). Lineage (NCBI taxonomy): Eukaryota > Metazoa > Chordata > Mammalia > Carnivora > Mustelidae > Lontra > Lontra canadensis. Next base: position 17,346,692 of record NW_022631030.1, read on the forward strand.
CCACAAGCCCATGAGATCAAGTTTCTGGTAGAGACCTTCTGTTTTTGGGCTCAGATCACATCTTTTAACCCTTATCCCCATGTCTTTAATATAAGGCCTGACATGTGATAAATACTTAGTAAATATGTATTGACCTTAATAAATGAAATCATTCATTATCAAACACCATTGTCTAATTACTTAGACTGTGGGGAGTAAAAAGTCTCAGTGAGTTTGCATCTTGTCCCTTCAATGAATCCAAACCCAATACCTTCCTGGAAATTTCTATCAGCAGCCTTTAGGATCTCCGGATTCAGGAAAACTCAGTATTGTCTCTAAAGAAGACTAAACCTCTTTGACAGTCCAGTCCCTAAGTAAAAGAGCCATCCCAAGTGACACCAATGTCCCTCCAACAGTCAGTCACCCAGTCAGTAGCTATCACCTAACAGTGTTTAACTCACCCACAGCCACCAGGTGACTAGAAACAGGCTTCTGGCAATGGCAGCCCTGTAGGTACATCCACATTTGCAGCTTCCACCATGTTCTGTCCTTTGGCAAACTTAGTACAACGACCAAGGCCTGTGCGAATCTAGTGGATCCCCCACACATCTCCAACACTCCCTGAGCAATTGCTTGTCCTTATACACGATGCTAAGCCACATCTCTGCTTTCTTGCACCAGGGCTCTCTAGCACTAAATGGTGGGTAGCACCTTTTAATAGGACCACAGTCTCCCATGGGGCTTGATGTGAACCACAAAGGCTGATTCAGGGGCCCTGCCCTGCCATCCTCCCCATCCCAGGCCTTCCAGGCTGGAAATCCTCACAGCCATGAATAGCTGTCAGCGAAGAACCAGCTACTTTTCTGAGCTGTGTCATGTTTTGGGTTCAATGCACTGCTTTCCAGCTGCAGATACACATTATGATTGATGCCTGTGAGGTATGCCAATGTCCCAGATGGCCCCCACCCCCAACACCATCCTCCAAAAGCACAGCCTCCCCAACAGCTGCACGTTTTCACAGCCTCCAATGAGCACTCTGCCAACAAAGGGATGGGGCAGGAATTTTAAATGGCACTTCCTATATCCATGGCCTAGATCAGAAGTCCCTAAAACAGCAGGTTTGATAAATCATCCAAAAATCACAGCCAACTAAGAGCGGGATGAGGACAAATCCTTCACACACATATGGATTTATTAAATATTTAAAGTTGCTACGTAGACCCAAAGAGCCAGGTTATTTATTTTTGCAGGGTTGATCAATCATTTGTTTCCCTAAAGAATGCCAGACCTTTAACTACTCATCTAATTATGTCTGTGCAACCACATCACTACTACCCTAGCACTTAATATTTTATCCACACAGCTCCCTGGCAAAATAGTGGTACCATGAGGCTGATTGTCCAACAAGACTCCTGTCTGCTTTGAGGAATCATTGTGCCCACTCCCATGGCATTCGACCCTTCCCTGCCAATTAAGAGGAATTTCTCTTAAAGAAGAGACATGGAATGATAACTGTTTGCTTCTCTCCTTCTCGCTTCAAACAGGAGATTTACTTTCACAAACCCCATTAAAAGTTCGACATGTTTGCTGAAAACCGCTGCTGAGTTAAAGAGCGCCAGCGAATGACATCGGCGTACAATTTCCAGTAGCTGCACAGCTGCAAGATAAGGCCGAGTTCTTGCCTCAGCTGCAGTGTTGCGGTCTGAACTGATACCAGCCCAAGCGGCAATTACCTTTCCACATGTTGGGTGGCAGGAGGGATTCCATTATTTGTCAGTCTCCGTAATAATGATAAACAGGTGTTAAGTGCCTGCAGGTAGGCTAGACATGGTACCAGATACAGAAATAAGGACACTGCCTGCAAGTCGCTTCAGCCAAGGAGAGACAAGGCAATGAGTCTGTCACGGGTTTGGACTCCAGCCTCATCAGAGGTTTGGATTCCGTTTGGCAGCCAGTTTTTTCCAACAGGGTCAGGGTAAAGCTTCACTCATGTGCTGTTACTGATTATTTATCTAGACTGAAACCTACCTTTACATTGATGTGAGGGGGGGGGCGTGGAATTGGTGGAGAGGCATTCTGTGCAAATAAGAGGGGAAAGAATGATACTATGGTGGGAGGGCCAAGCTGATTTAAATACTAAGCAATAGGCACTCACATACACACCAGTAATGTCCTAATTCTTTGGGTCAAGTGGAATGGTTAGATACTGTGTGTTCAAGTCCAGAAGCAGAGTTCTTTGTTTCATTCAACCTGGAAGGGGTATTTTAGATCTCACGGGTCATTTTACAGATAAGGAAATTGAAGCTGAGTGAGTAAAAAGACTTTCCCAGAATATCTGAATGTCTCCATGATGCTCATTACCCGTGTTTAATGTCCCAATCATAGGAATAAAGGAAACTGAGTCTTTGGAAGCCAGTTTGAGATAGGTCTGATACACACATACATGTACACTTATTCCCACACCAACTGTGCCTTTTCCCTGGACCTATAACTTAAGCAGACATTCCCAGCTGTGAGCATAATCATCTGCCCTAGATACACTCATAAGTTAATTAAATGGTCTGGATTAGGGGAAAAATCTACAGGATGGAAATTCACTACACTACCTGTGAAAGTATATAGTGAGGCTCTAAGAGACTCAGTATAAAATGAAGGCATAAAAACCTAGTGAATGTAACCAGTAATGGTGATGGTGGGAAGACATCCCAGCACAGCTGGCCAGAACTTGGCTGGATATCTTGACCACCACCATACCACCCTGATTTCTCCCCCTGGACTGTAGAGATAAGCCCTAAAATGGTTTCTCTGCTTCTACTCTTACCCACCATCCCACATCCCCTTCTAATTCATTCTTGGTGAAGGAGTCAGAACTTCTCAAACATAAACCAGATCATGTCATTCTTCTACTGAAAACCTTCCAGTGGCTTCTTATTACACTTGGAATAAGTCTTTACCAGGCCTCCAGGACTGTTCATGATCTGGCCTCTGAGAACCTCGCCAAACTCATCAACAACCTTGCTCCCCTGTACCCTCCTTGCTCCAGTCCCTTTCCCAGTTCCTTAAGCACCTCTGAGGAGGCTGTGTCACAGGGTTTTGCCACTGGCCATTTCTTTCCCAGTAACACTCTTTTAAGAACATACCTCTGACCACCCTACTACCCTCTCCCATTTTCCTTCACATCACTTATCATTCTGAATTACATTGTTTACTTATATATTTATTATCAGTTTCCCTGTAAAGTGTTTCTTTAAGATTTTATTTATTTATTTGACAAGAGAGAAATCAAAAGTAGGCAGAGAGGCAGGCAGAGAGAGAGAGAGAGAGGGAAGCAGTCCCCCTGCTGAGCAGAGAGCTCGATGTGGGACTCGATCCCAGGACCCTGAGATCATGACCTGAGCTGAAGGCAGAGGCTTAACCCACTGAGCCACCCAGGCGCCCCTGTAAAGTGTTTCTGGTGTAAAGTGTTTCTGTAAAGTGGTTCTGGACTGGCAGGGAGAGAACACACAGGCACAATGGAGTCAGGTTAAGTTGTTTCAAATTCCACCTTCTTGGAACAGAAATGGCCACCCAGAGAGGTAGCAGATGAGGGGTCTGGCAGCTTTCAATAACATGCTCCCTGCAGATATGGAGAGCTTGGAGCTCCATACTCCCGAGCTGAGAGTCTCAGTGCTTGCTGCTCTCCACTCTTTTATACTCAGAGCTTCTCCCACTATTTGAGAGGCATCTGTAGTTCTAGAAACCATTTACAAAGTCAAGATCTCCTGATTCTTCAGATGGGCTCATTTTTGGCAGGACCACATGCACATTTGGGTAGAGAGAGTAGACTCACAGCCCACAAATTTCTATCTTCAACTTTTCAACATCTGGAAAGTGCATTTTCCGCACATTTTTCTGAAAAGTAAGGTCCAGAAGAGACAAGGACTCTGTCTAGGTTGTTATTCCCAGTATCTCCAAAAGACTCCCTAAACCAGGGTCATGTGCTAAGTAGGTATGCAGTCAATTTTCACTAAATGAATTGAAAATTGGTAAAGATACTCACAAATGAAGTCTACTAAATCAGACAATTCTGGCCTTCTCTTCAGTTAGGCTAATTTGGTAAGATTTATAATAAGTGGCTTCTCTCCTCCTCTGAGTAAACCCCATAATAGTTCCTAATTCATTGACTGATTTACTTTGTGCCTGAAGTCACCACAGATTTGCAGGAAGTTTAAAATAATTGAGGAATTGGGGGTGAAGAGAAAAGAGGGATGAGAATATAATGAATTACAGTGGCAATTAGTTTACAGAAATACATATAAAATGGACCCATCCGGGGCGCAGGTCAGCTGCACACTTGGCTCCATGTTTCCTAGTAGCCAAAGCGAATATTATGCATCCAAACACCACCAGCCTGCTCCTCTTTCCCAGCAGGGCCTAGCAGTACCCTCCTGGGTCGGTGCCATCTGCTCTGCCCCGAATGTGGGTAGGTATGGCTGTCTGTATTTCTCTAGTTGGCGATCATGACACGTTTTTTTCCTTTTCAAAAATGGGAAGGTGCTTATTGTTTTTCTCATTTATCTTTTCTCTTCACCCTAAAGTCCTCAATTTCAAGCCTATTCACATGTTTTTGGATGGGAGGTTCCTACAAATCTTTGGTGATGTGTCATACAGGATAAAGCAGTCAATGATTTCCACCTCTTTGTTTTAATCTGTTTTTAATATCAAGACTAACTTCCTTGCCAAAGATGAAGGCCTAACCTAGCTTCTGAACTTTTAAAACCGAACTGTTTGAATGAATAGGTCCACTCCTTTATTCCATTTACCATGATACACTGTGTGGTTACCCAGTCGTTCTCCTGGACCCACACTCAGTGGAGTGTATAAACCACATGGACAACTCTGGATGGGACAGAGGCACAGCAGAGGCTGAGACGCAGCAGATACTCATGTTGGAGCAGCACGAATATTAAATAAGGATTGTGAGTCCCAGCCTAATTTCGGAGTGATGGCCCGGCTAAGCAGGCCCAGGGTCTGAAACAGGACTCAGTGCAATCTTGAAATCATGTAATTTTTCGCCTCAATGAGCATGCAAATGTATTAGGGGGAGAAAAGAAGAAAGGGGTCTTGATTCAAAGACTTCTGAAAATGACAAGGATGAATGATAAAGGGGCTTAGATTACAGACACAATGAGGTGGCACTCATCCCCCCTCTCCTCCTCAGCACCTTGAAGACGTTAAGACCCCCGGAGTGGGACAGCTTGCGCCTGGCCTAAGAAAGCCAGTCATGCCTGGGGATTCAGGATTCCTTGGAGAACTGAATCCACTCATCATCCTCCTGCTGTACTAAGCACTGTTCTGGGACAGGCAAAGGGATTGCCAGTTGAGTGGCAATGAGGAAAGAGGAAGGGGCAACAGGAGAACGCAGACCAGCCCCTTGCCTTAATGGAGTCATGATGGACAGGGAAGACGAAGCATTTGGAGCTGAGCCCACACAGATGTGCATCACTTATGTCTCGTCATCTCAGAGAACAAGCAGGGTGCACCTCGGAATTTTCCAGAGCCATGGGCCTTTTCTAGATAATTCAGATATGTCTTAAACATATAATTAGAAGAGCTATTGGTCTTAAAGGAACTAGTCTAAACCAGAAGGGAAAATAATATTTGAAGAAATTTTTGACAATGTCATAGGAGTCAGAAAATATAAAAATTAGAAGAATTCTCTAATTTTCTAAAATATGCTGTTTGGATCCATGGAAGAATGAGGAACGGTCCATGTTTCTCACCAGCATCTGCCCCAGTCCTTGCATACTCCTGATGAGCCAGAAAGTGCCTTCTGTACGTGGGCTGCCCCATCTGAAAAAGCAACATGCTCAACCTAGGGATGAAATCAAGAGGCTTCTGGCATGGTGCCTTCACAGGATGGTGTCCACAGCACTTGTTCCCTTAATTCCAGAAAATTGGTTCATGTATATCTCCAGGAACTGGAAAATGCAATCTTTGGATCTCCAACCTAACATCAATAAGTTAAATATATATTCTTAGGACTGGGAAGACAAGTGCACAAGCGTACGCCCTCCAAAATCCTGTAGGAAGTAGAGCCCCTGGTTTCAATATGGGAAAGAGAGACAAGCAAGGGTGATGTCTGATGTGACAAGGATATCTTTACCACTCTGGCATGGAAATTTTATCTCCCTATTCTACAGAAGTTAAGACTTTGATGACAATACAGTCATCAAGAATGTAGATTTATAGGAAGGGGGAAAAGCAGCATATTCCCAAGAAAGAGCATGCCTCTTCTCCTTCCTATATTCTTTAATTCCAAAGTAATCCCATTTTAATTACATTTATAAATTTAAAATGGTTAATGTAGTACCATATTAGATACTCACACCCACCTTAAAATTGCACTTTAATTTCCAACTCAATTGCACATATAAATTTGAAAACTGAATACTGGGCAGATGAGAACAATTTCACAGCCTCCCTCACATGAGCCACTTTGAAAACCACAGTCGCACTTTAATTCCTTCAATTGCACATATAAATTTTTAAAAAGTTAATGCCATACTGTAGAGAAGAGCTTTAATTGAGTGTTAACGAGCTGCCAGATCAGTTTCTAGCCAGCCCCATTACACAGCAGGGAGCCACAGAGGGGTCCCCAGGATACAGAACTAAAATCATCTAAATAAACCATATGCACCAGCTACCTTCCCATGCAACCCACACTAGCACTTGGCCCTAGATTTTAGATCCTTACCCCTAGGCTTGGTCTTGTCTCTGAAAGAAAATTGAGTCAGGCACACTCAAGAATACATCAGCTCCCAGAGGGGAGGGCAGCTCTGGGGCAACCTGGGAATTTGAAGCCATCCTGTTAGGTGACTGTGACACTTGTAGCTCTGTTCAATTCTGAAATGTAAGGGCCAGAAAGAACTTAAGAAGTCTTCCAGGCCTACTGCCCTACTTTGTACCTGAAGAAATAAGAAACATTTTACAGAAGAGTTTGAATGATTTGATCAAGGTCACACATTGAGTTAGCCATCAGAATCAGAAATTGAATTCATGGTTTTTTCAACTTGTAATCCACTGCTACACCAAGGCACTTTTAAATTTTAGATTTTATTTTAACAAATGAATGCACACAAACAATATTTTAAAATACTAAAAGGCCTATGATGCAAATGAGCAGCTTTCTACCCCTACCTCCTCACTGCTGATCCCCACTCTTCAGAGTCATTCACCCTCACCCCTGGAGGCTTCTGTTCCCCAGCTCCAAGTGGGGCTGCTTGCTTCTGGAACCTGCTGCACAGCTATAATTTTTATCCACTTCCTTATGGAAATTTCTGTCACCTCCATCCAACAGTCTTCTAAACCTAGGTCTTCATCTAAAGATATCATTCTAGCTTCCAAGCTAGAATGTTGTTGATGAGCCCAGGCCCACTCTGACCCCTCCCACATAGTCTGCCATCCTGTCACCCACAACTGCTCTCTTCTCAGGAAGTCTGTAGGAGATTCTCTTTGTCACTAGTATTTGAACATTGACAGTCACAGGTTTGCCAATACGAACCTTTGTATTCATTGTATTGGGCAATTGGTTAGTTCTTCCAATATAGAATCTTCTTGCCTTCAGTTTTGGGATATTTCCAGGAAATATTTCTTTGAAAAATATCTTCTTTCTGTGTAACTCCCATTAATTAAAGAATGGATTTTCCAGATTGATCCACATCTTTCCCTTTCTATATTTGACCTACTAGATATTTTGTTCTGCTTCATCAACTTTATCTTCAAGCCCCTCCACTGAATTTTAAAATTCCTTTTATCATATGGTCAGTTGTCAGGGGCAATCTCTTTTTTTATTGTTCCTTTTCATAGCACCCTGTTCTTCTTTTAGGGATGCAAACATATTATTCTGAGGGCAACGAGGACTTTTAAAGTTTTCTCCTGTTCTTGCATTGTCTTTTTTCTCCCAGTTCATTTTTTAAATCATGTTTGCATTGGTCTCTGTTTTTTGTATTAAGGTTTTTGTCATGTGTCTTGTGCTCCTTGGCTCTCCACTCATATCTAAGAGAATAACACTGAAAAGCTAAATGGATATTTTGTGCACTTGGGCTGGACTTGCATGGTGACCATAGAGCCTATGCACAGATTGTGGTACTCCTCCTTCTGGGTACATGGTAGGACTTGTGGCCTTCGAAATTAACTGTGACCATGTGACTTATTTTTGACCGATGGCATGTAAGTAGAGTGGCATGTCCTCTTTGCCTCTCCCAGGGCAAGCAGTAAACCTCCAGATGGTGGCTACAGCAGCTTTTGTCTTGATGTAAGGATGACTCAGAGCAGAACCTCTAAGCAATCCCCAAGAAACAGTTACTGTGATTAAGAAATTAACTTGGTTAATATAAGCTACTAAGATTCTTTAGGAATGCAAGACTGGTGCAACCACTCTAGGAAACAGTATGGAGTTTCTTCAAAAGGTTAAAAATAGAGCTACCCTATGACCCAGCATTGCACTACGGGGTATTTACCCCAATGATATAAATGTAGTGATCTGAAGGTGCACCTCTACCACAATGTTCATAGCAGTGATGTCCACAATAACCAAACTATGGAAAGAGCCCAGATGTCCATTGACAGATGAATGAATAAAGATGTGGTATGTGTGTGTGTGTGTGTGTGTGTGTATCTATATCTATAGATATAGATATGTATAAATACTATCCAGCCAACAAAAAGGTGAAAACTTGTCATTTCCAACAACATGGATGGAGCTAGAGGGTATTATGGTAAGTGAAATAAGTCCATCAGAGAAAGACAATTACCATGTGATCTCACTCATATGTGAAATTTAAGAAACAAAACAGGATCATAGGGGAAGAGAGTCAAAAATAAAACAAGTTGAAATCAGAGAGGGAGACAAACCATAAGAGACTCTTAACCACCTGAAACAAACAGAGTTGCTAGAGGGGTGGGGGCTAACTGGGTGATGGACATTAAGGAGGGCACATGATGTAATAGGCACTGGCCTCTACCTCTGAAAATAATAATACATTATATGTTACTTAGTTGAACTTAAATTTTTAAAATTAAAAAAAAAATAAGCCACCAAGATTCTAGAATTGCTTGCTACTATAGAATAACCTATACTATCCTGAAGATACAGGAATCTACACATGGAATGGGGAGGTGCCGCATGTGGCTTCAGCTTAGTGGTATGCCAGTGGGCAACAAGAAAATTTATCAGGGGTTAGAGGCATGGTGATCCACATGAGACAATGGGAAGCATTTGGCAGAACTTTCACTGGAGATAACCTTGAGAAACAGGAAATAACTGTGATGATTAATTTTATGTGCAAACCTGACTAGGCCACAGAGTGCCAGATATTTGGTTAAACACTATTGGGGCGCCTGGGTGGCTCAGTGGGTTAAAGCCTCTGCTTTCGGCTCAGGTCATGATCCCAGCGTCCTGGGATGGAGCCCCGCAACGGGCTCTCTGCTCTACGGAGAGCCTGCTTCCTCCTCTCTCTGCCTGCCTCCCTGCCTGCTCGTGATCTCTCTCTCTGCCAAATAAGTAAATAAAATCTTTAAAAGAATAAATAAATAAATTCTATCTGGGTGTGTCTGTGAGGGTGCTTCGGGACGAGCGTCACATTTGAATTGGTAGACTGAATGAAGCAGATTGCATTCCCTAGAGTGGGTAAGCCTCATCCAATCTGTTGAGGCCCTGAATAGAACAAAAGACTGAATAAGAAAGAATTCTTTATCTGGGCCTGACTGTATTAGAGCTGGAACATAGGTCTTCTGTCTTCAGACTCCATTCGGACTAGAACTTACATCTTGGCTCTCTTGATTCTCAGCCCTCTAGACTCCCTCTCTAGCTGATAGATAGATAACAGATTGATAGACAGATACTATATATAGATTATATGTTAAATATAGACACACAGAGAAAAGAGAGACACCCTATTGGTTTGGTTTCCCTGGTGAATCCTAATACAATAACCTTGTGCACTTGTGGTGCTAGGGAACCATGGCATTAGGAATGTGCATCTGCTGATGTTAGTTGCATTTGGCATAAAGATAAATATAAAAGACTGTAATGAGCTAAGAAAAGAGCTGTGGGTATCCAAGTAGGAAAGCAGAGCAACAGAGTCAATAATTTGGGGACTTTTATGGTTGGAAGAGTAGTAATAGTACCTCTTCCCAAATAATAATAGAAAAAACTGAGAAGGCCCATGAGAAAAAAAAAATTATACATCAATACAAAAGCACGGTCACCATAACCAGTACTAAAACTCCCGAATGGACTGAGAAACTCATTTAAAAATAAAGATACGGCATCCAGAAAATCCTTTCAAATGAAAATATGATTTAAGGAAGAGGCTAAGGCTGTGGCTCTCTCACCAAAACCTGATCAGATTTTTTCAAAGGACCTGTAATTAAATTTAGAAAGAGACACAAGAGCAAGTGAGCAAATAAATACAGCACATTTAAGAAGTTTTTCTATAAAAGAACTGTGTGTGGCTATTCGTTCATGGAGCTGACTATAATCAAATAAATAATAAGCTAACTATGTTTTGGAGAGCTTTATATTGTCAAAAGAACTATCAGCCTGGACTGAGACTCTTCGAAACTTAAAATGACCCCTGAGCTCCCATTATCTATGGATAGGAAGTAGGATAAAAGCCTACTCAGTTCCAAAGGAAGGCATATTCCCCAACATCTACCTTAAATGAGACAATGGAGGATAATGAGAAAGAAAGAACATTGAAAAAGGCAGAGCAAGGAACAACAGAACACAATAGGCAAGGAACAAGAGCAGGAAAATGAATCAAGATATAATCAAGAACATTTTCCCCTCTTAGAACAGGGGACCCAAACAAGACTTCCAGGGGATTCACCACTATCCACTGCATGACCCCTCTCCTTCCCCTTTCTAAATAAGAGTGCTTATTGGAGTTATTCTGTCGTGTTCCATAAGTCTATATTGGCAAGATGGAGGGGAGGTAAACAACTTGTTTATTTTATTACTTTGCTTTTTATTTGCGGGGTGAGGGGGTGGGGGCAGTTACTGTGTTAAATTCTTGGCTCCCCAGATTGCTAGGATCCACTTATGGACCTGAAGTAGAGATTCCCGAGTATCACCCCTTCAACAGACTAGTAGCATGTACCTCTGTTTTAGAGGTTGAGCTTTATGAGACAGTAGAAAGGTCTACCTCCAGGAGAGCTAAGCATACTTTGCATGTGGGAAGAAGGGTGCATAGAATGTTTAGGAACCAGATGGGAAGACTGTTGTCCAAGTTATTCACAAATATTCTAGTTCTTCTCCTTCCGGGCACATGGTAAAGTTTCACTCCCTCACCAGCTTTAAAGTTAGAACGGCGTATGACTTGTCTGGTCAATGAAAATTGTGTGGGAATGATATGTGTCACTTTTAGAGGGAACTTTAGGGATCAGTGCAGAAGCCACAGTATTACTTCCTTCGGCTGTAATGGTAGCCAGCATGCCTGATAAGAGCTATTCAGTTGAGTGCCAGGGGGAGGACAACTCAGAGCAGAATTCTTGGCCAACCAATGAAGGACATGTAGCTAAACGGCCTGACTTTGATTAGGTTATGCTCAATATCTGAAAATCTTGTATTAAATTCCAGTCAGTTTTCCCAAAAAGGAATCATCCAGTGTCCTGCTAGGAAGAATGGCTGCCCGGTTTGGGAGGAGAGTGAGAGAAAGGGACTGGAAGCCTTGCAGTTTAGTATGCAAACTTTCACTTAGCCCTGCTTTATTTTCAGAACAATGTCTCACCTCTTTTCCTCCTCTGTGCACACCTCCCAGCTTCTGCTGGGACAGGGAGAGCAGTCACACACACCTACACAGGCTGAAGGGTTTACTACTATTCAGCATTCCGACCCCTTCCCAGCCACAGAGGTAGCTAGAGCATCCAAATCCAAGGTCCAGGACTTCTGCGTTTGTTGTCGTTTGCTTGACGACACACCCACATGCACACAAACAGGTACACATGAGCTTAAGTATTAGCTTATCCATTTTAAGGCAGTTTCTTTCATCTACTTTCCAGCTCCTAATACATAAAATCATCTCTCACATGCTATTGTCTCTTTTCTTAATCTCTTTGCATTAGTTGATGTTTCTTTTTATTTTCTTTAATCCTTTACTACCATTTTAGTGAACTTTGGAGGAGGAATCAAGATGAAATCATATGTTCACACCACCAAGTACAACCGAAAGTTATACTGGTTACCAACTCCACTTAAAATTCACAGAATTCTTTGCTGCCATGAGGGAATTAAGCTTATTTATCAGTCAATACTTATTTAGAAGTATTGACTGAAAAATTCACATACCATATGGAAGATGCCATCATAGGAACAAAACAAAACAAAAAAGAAAAGAAAACCTATTATTTTATTATTATTTAGTGCTTCCTCCCTCTTCCTGCCTTGTTTCTCTTTCTCCTTAATTCATAGAGTGTAGGAATTATGTATCATTCAACTTTGAAGCTTCAGAACCATCTCAATGATGATGATTTAATGATCAACAAATGTTTTATAATATCTATGACACATTTCTACCCTCAAAGAACCTCGAGTTCATCTAAAGAATAGATATATTACTAGATAGACAGATACAGATAGATAAGGCAAAGTGTAAAATTTAAACCGATTAAATACAAATGAAGTCAAGCTGATTTTTTCAATTGTCAAAGTTTTTCAAAACAAAAACCAAGTCTCAGCAAGATTAAGCAAACTGTCAGCATCACAAAGTATTCGAATTGCTATCTTTTTGTGTGTTTATACCTAAACCTGATCTGAAAAGAGTTTAAATAGGCTACACCCCACTTAGCTACTGGTGTAAACAGAGCTTTTGACATCCAAGCCTGTACATTTACTCTCACACAGTGCTTTCTGGAGCCTAAGATTGAGGACCTTTGTGGCAGATTCAAGGAGGAGGTGGAGTTTCAAGAGAAACCTGAGTGATTGATTGGGAGAGTGCATCACCACTCCCAAAGCAACTCTGAGGGAAGGTTCTCATTATTAGGTAGTCCCAGGAGAAGGCATTTATGTTAGAAAGAGTATGAGCCTTTATAGATCCATGGAAGTCATTCTGTCCACCAATCCCTGCCATAGCTTCTTTTAAATTCCCAAAAGCACAGATAAAAATGAAGTTCCTGTGTCCCCCAGGGGGTGGGGGGTTGGGGGGAGCAGGAAAACTTGGATGATTTAATCTGAAGCAGCGCCCTCTCATCATTTCCACACACTTTGACTCATTAGGTCTGATCCTCCTGGCAACCCCACTATACAAAGGAAGAACCTGACTTGCTCAAGGTCAAGTACCTCAAATTCCAATCTAGATTTTCGATCCCAGGTCTATGGTTTCTCTGCTGGTGTTTGTTGCCTCCACATACTTAACTTGAAATTATGGTATCTTTCTCTGGCCTCATTTTCTCTTCCATGGTTCCCCTACACTTGCCCTACTAGGTGCAAGCACCAAGGAGTGATGAGATGGCACAAAGGTCAGAAGAGAAAGGACCAGAAGCATTGCAGCTTCTGAATGGCTGAAACATGCTTAACCATAAAGCCTAGCTCTGAGCAAAGTCAAAACAACTGATCAGATCAGAAAGATGCTCTGACAACTGAAGCGTTGTCAGGAAAATTCATAGAGCCAGGGCCCACTGAGGATGTCTCTTGTATAAAATAAAAGAAGGAAATACATTAAGGACAGCAGAGCTTCATGCATATGCCTGTAGATGAGAGAATAGGAAATAAGGGGGAGATGCTGGACAGGGAGAAGGGAAGCAAGTCGGGAACCCTACTCTGCAGAGGAAACAGCCACACTGGGCTTGCCGAAATAATTCCCTGGAGAGCATCAGAAGATTTGTATAGAGGCTGGTCTGTGAACTCCCACTCAGATGGTTCCAGCGTATGAGGACAGGAAGCAGCCTTTAAACCCTGCCTGAACTCACAGATGGGAGTGGGAGGGTTGAGTCAGAGAGGTTGGCAAGGAGTTGCGATGCAACAAAATCACAGTCTTCAAATCAGGTTGAAAATCTCCACTCTAGTGGTCTGATTACCAAGACTTTGATGGCTCATGTACTAGTTTTTAAAGTCCCAAGAGTACAGGCTCCCACTTCTAATCCTGGCTGGAATTAGCCACTGAACGCAGATGTGTGAATCAGGCAGGGAAATCAAAGCAACCTTGTATAAAATGAGTAGTCAGGGAAGTAGGAAGCAAGAATGAAGCTCTGAAAATCTCCTCTCCAGAGCCTCGCCCTGTCTTTCTGCTGTGGCTCAGAAGTTCTTACACTTTCAACTTTTTTTTTCCTACTCTGTTGTGTTATTACTTTATTTGTTTACTTATTTATCTTATTAAAGTATAGCTAACATATACTGTTAAAGCAGTTTCAGGTGTACCATATAACGATCCAACAATTCTATACATTTCTCAGTGCTCCTCAAGATAAGTGCACTACTGATTTTTTTCATCTATTTCACCCATCCCCTCCACCCACCTCTCCTCTGGTAACCACCAGTTTGTTCTCTGTATTTAAGCGTCTGCTTTTTAGCTTGTCCTTATTTGTTTGTTCATTTGTTTTGTTTCTTAATTTCCACATATGAGTGAAATTATATGACATTTGTCTTTCTCTGACTTATTTCATTTAGAATTATACCTTCTAGGTCCTTCATGTTGCAAATGACAATATCTCTTTCTTTTTTATGAGCAAGCAATATTCCATTCTATATATACACCACATCTTCTTTACCCATTCATCTTCCACATCTTAGCTATTATAAATAAGGCTGCAAATAACATAAGGTGTGCAGTTTCATTTTAAAATCCTCTAACGAAATGACTACCCAAAATTATTTTTAGGGAGTCTTGAACATCCTGATTATTCTAAATCAATGGGTGCATCAGGTAATTTCAGTCAATGCTAGTAAGTATTAAAGGCATAAGATAAAACCAACAGGAAAGAAATGAGGAACCCTTTATAGATTAAAGGAGGGCCGATGGGTGAAGACCACTCAATAACATTTACTGGATATTTACTCCATTCCAGACAGCAGGGTAAGATGCTTTATAAGCATTATCCCATTTCATTCCCATGAGAACACTCTGAAGAAGCTATTCACAGACGAGAAAGCTGAGGCTCAGAGTAGTTCAGTGGCTAAGCAGGATAACAGTTGTAGCAAAACTAGCATTTGGGCCCAAATTGCTCTGATTCCAAATCTTATATTATCTCCCCCACACCATGCAAGAAAGAATATACCATGTTCTATAACTCCAAACCACATCCACAGCAAGCAAACTGCTTCATCTCACTGTCTCCCATGATAAGAGTTTAAACTGGAAAAATCTTAAAACACAGTACCCACCCCACCCCTGGATGCTACCCCATGTTAACTCTTTTTGCTATTTCATTATTATAAATTAAGTTGGGCAAAGTGTTGGGCAGAGAGGTCTCTCTCCCTCTACCATCATAGGAATAAGAAAAAGTAGAAGCTAATTTTTCTATTTAGGAGTCTCTCTCTCTCTCTCTCTCCCTCTGTCCCTCCCTCATTCCCTTCTTCTCTCCCTCCCTTCCTCATATGGTGGGTGAAGTCACTCAGTTTTTGCCAACTCATTTCCCCCACCCCCACCCCCAGCTCCAACAGTCTCTCTTGCCTTCTGATCTTCAGCAATGTATTCATGTATTCATTTAAAAGTTCTGTCTGTGCTGAAGCCGGAGCTGCTTGTAATTGCTGGCGGCCAAAAGCTGTTCTGTTTTTTCTGGCTGAGTGTACCAGGCAATCATCAGCTGTAATTATTTCGAGTCTTGTTACAGATGGAACTTCGAGGTTTTCAGTCTTAAACAGAATTCATTATTCAAATGTCTCCAGAGCTGACAGCAAGGGGCAGGGGGCGAGCCTCCTTTGAGTCCAGGAAACCACAGAAAGTTCAGGAGAAGGGAGTTGGCCAGGTCTCAGACATCATAGGGACTAAATATGTCTTTTAGCCCCAGATCAGGAAACCTGAGCCCCCAGGTGCTCATACCATCATCTCACCTTCAGGTCTCCAGTTTGGTCCTGTTAACTTTTCGATTTCTTTACCACAACCTTTCCTGGGACCCAGATGGGACCTCACACATCTCCCTTCTCCAAATCCAGAAGACAACTATGTTAGGTATGTGTTTAGCTCCACAAAGCAGAATCATTGAGTTAGGGTTAGGGACCTTCTTTGAATTAACAGTGAGTTTCTTGGGAACAGAGCTCTTCTGAGAAACAGGGCAATTTCAAAGTTCTGAGGGAGGAAGAAGAAGATGTCTCATGACATCAACTCCACTGGCACCAGACTCCAATCCAGCTTTAGAAACTTATATTAGCCATCTCCTGGCTCCTGGGAACTTCATGAGCAGGTAAGTCAGGTGCTCCTGCAACTGTCCAAGGAGCACCCCTAGGCGTAGCAGGAAGAAGCCTCCAGAGGGAAGGAGTGGCAGGAGAAAAGACCAAGGTTCCAACTCTTAGGACCACATTTGCATGGAGAACAGCTATAGGGCCACACTACAGGGGAGAATTTGGAAACAACAGTTATTGAGAGACTGGACCATTTGTCATAATGGCTCCATCAACACATCTCTCCACCCCCATTCCCAAATGACAGGAAACAGCATGCTCACAATCTCTCCCCACCACCTATCCCACAGGGAAGGGTAAAGTACCCAGCATGGATCCAAAGGATAAGAGACTCGGGGCTCTTACAGAGGATGACATCTCTGATTCAAGAGATAACTGCCTCCCAGATACTTCTTCCAACATTCCTGGCAATTTCAAACTTACTTCAGTCTGCTGTTCAGCTCCTACTGTGTCCTGGTTTCCATTTCTTGCCATTCTGCCTTGCGATCCCAATTGTGGGATGCAGATTCTTGCTCATATAATTATAGCACTCTCTCTCTCTCTCAAACACACGCACGTGTGTGTGCACACACACACACACACACACAATTTTCTTCCTTCCCAACCCTCTTGTCTAGCCCCCTCTCTCTTGCTCCATTTCTCTCGGTTTCCCCTTTCTGCCTCCTGCCTTTCTCACCTTTTCTGTCTCACTTCCTTTCTCCCTCCCATTTTCTTGCTTATTCTCATTTTTCCACAATCCCCCACACACCTTCTTCCCCCTTCCTCACACACATATCCACACCCTCCTGTCTGGCCGTATCCCTCCCTCTCAGGGTCACACAGGGTCCTGAGAGTGGCACTCACTGACTGAGGCCTCCAGAATGGCAGGCAGGATGGGACGAAGGCAGGAGGAAGAAACAGCAGGGAGCTGCAAAAACAGATGACAAGTCAGCTCTAGCTGCATAGAAGCAGAGGCAGCCCCCACTTCCAGCCCCCCACCCAAAGGTACCTCCCTCTGGGTGATGTCTGCACCAACCCATCATGCTCCACTCCTTCAGTGTTCCAATCTGCCACTAGAACAAGCCTCCACCTATCCCACCTGGTGAGTATTTATGAGGGGGTTACTATGTGCTTAGGTTTTCTGGGTGAGCAAACAGGCAAGAAAAGCAGTGAAGAGGTCATAAGCCTCTCCAAGTGGTTGATCTACAGTCCTATATGGGAAGTCAACAATTACATAGACTGCTCTCTAGCAGGTTTATGTTTTATATGCTTCAACCAAGAAGCCAGGCCCACAGAGGTCTGTTATCTCAGTTCTAAGTAAAACCAAGACTAGAGCTTGTGATTTTCTGTGTTCCGTGTCCTCTTATTGTGTGGGTATTAAGTAGGGAACATTTAACAATAGAAGGCACCTATGAAAGTAACTCTGTGATCATCAGAGGGAAAGGGAAATAATATCTACTCATAATTTTCTATGTGTTGAGCATAATGATAAGAATATTCCATGTAATCTTTATAGCAGCATTGTTAAATAAATATCCCCATTTAACCTATGATGAAATGGAGTCTGAAGTTACTACATGACTTGCTGATAAGTGGTGGAACAGAACTTGACCTCAGGTCTTACTAAGGCCAATCTAGACTACTGGATGGATCCAGACTACTGGATAGCTACTGCCAATTTATTTGTCTCTACACCCAACACCTAATATACTGCCTGACCTTGGGCAGAAAGTCTGCTGCACAACATGGTCCTGTTCATAAAAGGCACACAGTTGTGTCGGAATGTTAGCAAATACATGAAATAACTGAGCACTTTTCCATGAGCATGTACAATTAAATCCCAAGGTAAATAATCTGCACCAAAGAGATCAAAGAATTCTGCAGCCTGGACTGGTCAATGAGGCTTCCTGTGTGAGAAAGGACCATCGCTGAGCCCTGAATGTGGGTAGGTGAAAGAAGAAGCAACAAATGCGCCAGCAGGGAAAGCAGCATGAGCCAGTGCTGACTGGGAATGGTTCTGTGTACCCTGAAGAGAGTGAGCCACACACAATGGAGAAGATGAACCACATACTGGGAAAAGTAGCAGGCACAATGCTGCAGACATCTGGGGCGACTGGGTCCTGGCGCTCCAGGACAGTGACACAGATTACATTTATTGAAAAGATGCAAGGACTTCTCCTAAGTAGAGTAATGACTTGTGGCAATAAACTTCCTTTCAGGAAGATTAAGTGGGTAGTGGGTAGAGAGATTAGCAGGAAAGAGAATTATCAAGAGACAACTGCAATCATCCAGGTATGAAGTAATGAGAGCTGAAACTGACATGGTAGAAATAGATGTAAAAAGAAGGTGATGGATACAAAACAAGCTTTAGAGAACAATAGGACTTGAGGATTTTAAGTGATGAAGGAGCAAGGAGAAATATGATTTTGGCCAGTAAGGCAAGTAAGGGGAGTTGCTAATAGAGCGAGGTGTCAGAGAGAATACAGCTAGTGGGCAGGAGGACAGCTGCGGATTCTGGCGCTGATTTGCTCAGAGTTCATGAAACACTCACTTGCCACAAAGGACTGTCCTCGGCATCTAGCCAGAGAGTTAAAATATATACATATGAAAACAACCAGAACACAAACTACACATGGAACAGATGAACAAAGGGAAGATGCAGGAGTGTCAACTCTATACACAAATACTACAATTGCATTGGTAAAGGGAGCAGAGGCAGGCTCAGTAACTTTTCAGGCATTTAAGAATAAAAGAATAGGGTGCCTGGGTGGTTCAGTGGGTTAAAGCCTCTGCCTTCAGCTCAGGTCATGATCCCAGGGTCCTGGGATCAAACCCCACATCTTTGCTCAGCGGGGAGCCTGCTTCCCTTCCTCTATGCCTGCCTCTCTGCCTACTTGTGATCTCTGTCTGTCAAATAAATAAATAAAATCTTTTAAAAAAAGAATAAAAGAATAAATTGAACAAATTTTGAGCAATGTTCGGTCCTCCTCTCCTTGTTTCTCTTAATGCCTCCCTCCCTCCCTCCCCTTTCCTTCCTCCTTTCCCTCCACCCCCACCTCAACACTGCTTCTTTTCCTCTCTCTGCTCTCCTCATGAATTTTCATGCTCACACCACCAGGAAATCTGACAGCAGGCCTCAATGACCTTTGATGGGCTCTTCTTCTTTCTATTCCTACCACACCCAATATTCGCAGATTTTTTTTTTTTTTAATCTAGTTGGGTAGCAGTTCTGATGTAGGGACTGCAAACAGATGTTTCTCCTTTCTAACCCATGGGAAGACTGACAAAGGGAAGAGGGCCAGAGGACAAACACACATAATAGGGACTATCACTAAATCAAGCACAGGTTAGTGAGCCTTTTTGGTATATGCCTCAGAAATCCATACCGAGAGCTGGACAAATGGGAGGCCATGGGGAAGAAGCAGCTAGCACCTGGAGAGGTACCCAAGGGAAATGGCAACATCAGGCCAAATTTAGGCAAGCAGTCATAGGGAAGAATCCAAGACACGCAATAGGGAATGGGAGATGAGGGAAAGCCAGTGACTGAGAAATCAGAGCTCACCATACTGGGAAGCCCAGAGAAGCTGGCTGTTAGAGTTGGTCTAGGGTTAGGGCTACTGGAGGTTGGTCCATTATGACCAAGGACTCATTGTCAGACTGTGGACCAGAAAACAGTACTCCAGCTCAGAAAGAAGACTGGAGAAAGGAGGTAGAGCCATCCTAAGGAAGGCCAAAGAGAGTAATAAACAATTATTTCCACAGTATAATGAACACCTCTCTTATGACAATTCCAGACTCCTTACTAAGTATCAACAATTACAATATCACCATGAAATACTATAATTATAAAATTAAAATAGTAAATAAATAAAATAAAATAATAAGAATATAAAAATGAAATTATATTATTATCCTCACCTTGCAAAAGAAGAAACCAAGACTCAGAGATGCTATCATTTTGCCCAAGTCACACATAGCAAGGAGCAGAATTGGGACTCCAACCCAGGTCCATCTTATCCCAAGAATAAGAGTTTCAGAGAAAGAGACAAAGTCAGGAGAGAAACGACAGGCACTAGTGGAAGGCCTTGCTCCTGGAGATGGAAGTAACACACAAAGCCCAGACAGAATCCTACGTGGCTCCAGGCCAGAGCCAGTACATTTGAACAGCAAGGCCTGAGATCTCATCTGCTTAAGAGTAGAGGTAGACTTGGGTTCTAAGGATTCCCCTGACACTACGCTTTTGCCCAAGATTTTGGAACTACTTCAAAACCACCACTAGAGCCATGGCTTTCCAAGTCCTACCTATAAATTATGACCTCAAAGCATTCATCAGCTCAGGAGATTCCTTAGCCTCTTTTCACCGCCAGTGAAATAGGATTAAAAAGAGCTATTGAAAGTCTCCTCTTGGTAATATGGTCCTGTGATCAAAGGGTCCAGTTTGACCTAGAACACAAGGCAAGATTAATCTGGGGGTGACTCTGAAAGAGCAAAAAGAAAAGGAGAAATGAGGAGCCCTCCTCAGGGAAATCTCACCAGCCACGGATGAATGGTACCGGAGGTGGCTTTCCTACCACGTGGCTCCCAGTTAGCTCACTGAGACCCCCTGAAGAGTGTGAGTATTTTACAATGTCTTTTCTTTCTAGTCTGAGGTATCACCAAATTCTCTGGGCTCCTTCCATCTCTGGTATTCTGCGATCCATGAAATCTGTCAGATGCTGCTGCTAATGTGCTGGCACATGATTTCCAAGCAAAACTGCTGAACTCCCTATGATATGCCTTGGACTATGCAGAGTGAGTGAGAGGCAAGTGGGTAAGTGACAGAAACACTAAAGAACCAAAGAGGAATTGTGACTCTCTTCTCTCAACAGGACTCAGAGCACCAGATCTAGATCTCTAGCAGTTCTGTAATTCAAAGAGGTAAGCAAACTCGATGTGGCAAACATTGCATTGCATAATATATAGAATTGTCAAATCACTATGTTGTACACCTGAAACGAACATAACATTGCGTGTCAATTACTTCAGTAATAAAAATTTTTTAAAGTAAAGCAAACCATATTAGCACCTTTCTTTCCTCGTGTAGTTTGGAAAAAAACAACTGGGTCTGGCAGAATC
Source organism: Lontra canadensis (assembly GCF_010015895.1). Classification (NCBI taxonomy): domain Eukaryota; kingdom Metazoa; phylum Chordata; class Mammalia; order Carnivora; family Mustelidae; genus Lontra; species Lontra canadensis. The sequence goes on from NW_022631030.1 coordinate 17,368,143, forward strand.
CTTGCCACTTCGTAACACTGACTTTGTCTTATATATGTTTATTTTTAAAAAATTTTAAAGCCATGGGGCACCTGGGTGGCTCAGTGGGTTAAAGCCTCTGCCTTCAGCTCAGGTCATGGTCCCAGGGTCCTGGGATCGAGCCCCGCATCGGGCTCTCTGCTCAGCAGGGAGCCTGCTTCCTCCCCTCTCTCTCTGCCTGCCTCTCTGCCTACTTGCGATCTCTCTCTCTGTCAAATAAATAAATAAAAAATCTTTAAAAAAAAAAAAATTTTAAAGCCCTGAAGAAATGCAATTAAAATATTACAATTATTTGTGTTAGAATATTTGCTTTTATCAACCCCTATTAAAAATATATGCAAATTTGGAGAGGTTTTAGCATCCTAGTGAGCCTTCTACCTCCTACCAGGCCCAACATATTCACTTTATGGAAATGTGTTGGTTGGATTCCTTTAAAAATTATTGTTATTTGGTTTTAAAGGGGTTTTTTTTGCCACTTCCCTCTCAAACTGGCAAAATAATTAATTAGTTGCAGAGGATTTTTGTCTTTGTGTGTTTTCCTTCCTTTCTAGCCCAGATTGGCAAACCAATAGGGAGGAGTGTGATGGAATAAGAAATGCAAAGAAGCATCATTCTCATATGAATTGCCAGATATTTTGAGATCCCTAGGGCTGGCTAAAGGGGCTAGGCCCAGATTTTCATACTATCTTGGATTAATTCTTAATCATTTTTCCAAAATCATCAAAGCACCTCATTACATTTTATTTACTCTAAAAATATCCCAGGAAGACAGCCAAAGAGCCAGAACTGTAAACGAGGGAACTAAAGTTCAGCGCAGTCAAACGTACGTTCTGGGTCCCACTGCCAAACCAGGACCTACACAGGAACTTGGACAACTGAATCTGTGATCACTGATAGAAGCTGCTGCCCCATCTCAACAATCAAAATTAAAGTGGTCTAATGTTTCTGCCTGAAGCTTTCCCTTTTTATCATGAGAACATCCTCTCCCCCAATATCTGATAGACTCATTTGGTTAAAAACAACCAAATGGCCATTTATTAACTAAGTTTAAGAGAAAAAGAAGTATTTATTGGAAGGATATTGGCATCACTACCTAAAGTAAGCCTTGGGAAAGCCTGGGAGCCACACAATGACTCGGGGCATTTCTCTGGTGTAGCCCCTAGATGGCTCCATTCTGACCGTCTTTGTCCCTCGTCTTTCCCTTTTCTAAAGCAGATTATCTGCTGTAGTGTGACATGGCTTGGGTTGAGTTTATTCCTGTACTCAGCAGAACTGGGCACTCTGACTGGCAGCCCCACTGAAAGCCTATGTTATGGAGAAGGAACAGTTCCCCAAAGGAGGGGTTGGTGAGTGTTGTAACCACAAGGAGAGCATAAAAGATATTGGTCAGATAACCACTGTACCTCTTATCTCACAGATGAGGATCCCCTTGTGGTAAAGTGCCTTGCCCAAGATCACATCACTAGTGACTAGTGAGAAACCCAACACTCCTCCCTCCTGTCCCATTACTCCTCATCAGGTTACACTAGAGGCAACTTTGAGTCAGATTTGATAAGCCTCGATCCCAGAGACCATAATCTCTGTGATTCTCTCATGCAAAAATGGTGTATCAAAAGAGTATCTCTGCTAAGGCAGAGAAAGGCATAAGCAAGTTTTTCATATATTCAGGTTTTCTATGTCTCACTTTCCCAAACATCACCTCATTCCTGTCAGTTGCTAGTTCTGCAAGGTCTTCATTATTTCTAATAGTTAACATTGCTTTGTTTTTCTTGCTGGGAACAGATTTGCCAAGTGTGCTCACAGTCCCAGGCAGTGGAGAGTCAGCATTAATTTTCTGTTCTCATTTATTAGTGGGTCAATTTTCTCTCTTGAATCTCTTTTTCCCTTAATATAATTTCAACTACAAAAAGACTGCCTGAGTCTCCTTGGGCGGTTTTGCTAGCACTGTGGGAGCGAGGCCTTTCTTTTATTGTGATCTTGCCTTTTGCTCCTGGCTTCCTTCCGCTAAGGAAGTACTTTGCGTGTCTGCTGGCATTTCCAAGGAGGATACATTCCTCTGTTTGGCGACCTCATCCAACATCATCTTTTATGATGTGAAGGAAACATATCCCTGAATTCTTTCTTCATGAAAAAGGAATGGAAATTTTCTGCACTTACAAAGACAAAAAAAAAAAAAAAGTTCTTCAGAAGGCCTCAGCTTCCCCCCCGCCCCGCTCCCCTGATACAATTTCATTCTCCCTGATGTTTATCAGCTGTTTTCTACAATTTCTAAAGTATTGCTTTAAGGAGTCAAGCCTGGAGTCCCCTGGAGACTGGATTTCATGGCCCAGGCCTTTCTCTTTGTCTGCTCAACAACCATTATTTAGTGCTTGTATAAAGCGCCACACAAGTATGGTTTCTGAATCTGTAAATGACTCTGACTAACTGAAATTATGAGTAAAACTTAATCACACACAGTGTAATAGATTAAGAAAGGTGAAGTACCTTACAAGGGTCAAGGAGAGAGAGAGAGAGAAATCACTGTGTGGGATTAAAAAAAAAATATGTCTTTAAAGCAGCTCACGGGAGGAAGACTTAGACAATAACATATGATAAGCTGACTCTGAGTAAATGGTATTGGTCAGTTGTCTCTTGCTGTGGAACAAACCACCCTCAACTCCAGCAGCATTTTTTTGCAGAAACTCACAATCAGATTATAAAATGTATATGGAAATGCCAAACATCTAGAAAATCCAAAACAAAATTTTTAAGAAATAACAAAGTTGGAGTACTCACACCTTCAGATTTCAAAACTTACCATAAAGCTACAGTTATCAAAACACACAGGACCAGAAATACAGATCAACAGAAGAGTATTAAACAGAAATAAACCTCATGTTTATAACCAACTGATTTTGACAATGGTGCAAGGAAATTTATTAGAGAAGGGACAGTCTGTCCAACAAATGGTGCTGGGACAGCTGAAAGTGAAAGAAATAACCTCTGACCCTCACCTTATACTATATAAAAAGATGAACTCAGAACAAATTGTTTCACATCACACTCATAAGAATACACTTTTTCTACACAGTCCGATGGAGAACAAAGAAACAAAACATTTAATTTTCTCCCTCAGAGAAAAGGCTGGGACACAAGACAAGGAAGACTTTTCCAATCAAATAAGGAAATGCTGACAAGCAGTCATACCTAAGATGATTCAAGGATAAACAGAATACACCTTTGACAATGATATGGCAAAAGGTAATAAAGCTTCATATTTAGAACTAATTATTGTATTATTGAAATCTCTTATACAATTCTCTTACACACACCTCTTATACATTGCTGTTCTTTTTTCCACTTGACCTAGCAATCATAAACAAAAGGTATGTAGGAATCACTATTTCCTCCCAGAGTTCTATCAATTTTTACATCATAGATTTTGAAGGATTCTTAGTAAGTGCATATACGTTAAGTACTACCATATCCTCTTGGTGAAGAGAACACTGTTTTATTATGTAGTGATCCTCTCCATCCCTAAAAATGCTTTAATCCATTTTATCTAATATTAAGATAGCTACACTAACCTTATTTTGCCTGATTTGTCTTCTTATATCTTTCACTTTTAATCTTTATGTGCTATCTCAGATACAGCCAACTTCCAGTTAAGGTCACAATTTATTCCTAATAATCAAGCATCTCGTATGAAAACTATAATCAGGAACTTAATCTGTTTTATTTCATTTTTCCAATAACTCATTGCACATCAATCAAAACTGTTGGGTCCATGGTCAAAGGAACGAGACTGATACAAAGCGAAGGTCAAGCAAAACTTTATTTCACGCCAAGCATCGAGAATCAAACTGACCGGCTGGGGCCATCTTGTACGAAGAGGCAATCCCTCCCTGCCTTACAGACTAACTTTTATAGAGCAAAGGCCATGTGGTTGGGCCTGGCCACACACAGGTGGCCAATGAGATTGTAACATACAGAGAAAGCTGCACAGTCATGCTAGGTCACACACGGGTGGCCAATTGAATTACAATTTACCCTAGTAGATATTTGAACTAGCCTATCACCTTGGTCAGAATTGGCGCCCAAAAGGCGGGACCCACACTCCCTGGTAGCTAGGGAGACAGTATGCGTGCCTCACTGATTGGATGTCTCCACCTGGCCTGACCCTCCCTTGTATTTGGGCTTTGTTACCTGGGACTGGTTTCCCAGACTTGCTTTTAAGTAAGTTGGGAGGGGGGGGTCAGTTTAAGTTTTACTGCATAAACAACAAAATCACTGTTTAACCGGATAGAATTGCTCTGGCTAAATAGGCCCTTACAAAAACCATTGATCTATTTTATAACACACAAATGAATACGGTAAAATGCTTATAAGTCAGTAACAAACTTGTTAGATCATAACATATTTAAAATATCCATCCTCATCACCAAAAACCAACATGGTTGTTAGCAAAAGTTTCCTCATTTGCAGTAATAGCTCATCCATTCAATCATTTTTCTTACTCCTTTTGCTTCCCTTTCCACAATTTTCTGAACTTTCCTGTGGACTTGTTTTATAACATTAAGCTAAATATGAAATGCAACATAGAAATATGTTCAGAACAAGTGTACAATGGCAGAGAATTGCTCAACTGAGAACGATTCTGAGACGCTTATAAGCAAAATCCAAGATGAACATCCTCCTTGCTAACACTTGTCAAGATTTTCAAAATCTCTACACATGATTTCACCAATTGTATTTATAACATAACTTGTTATTTTTCCTGAAATCATTTTGCCAAAAATTGAATTGAATTTGGTAGGTGTAAATATAATTTTCCCCATTAAAACATTGGATGAAAATGTTGCACTTAGGAAGTATATGTTCTGTAAAGTTTGGCTAGTAAAAAGAACTTTCTACCAAGAAAATCTGAACAGAGAAAATTCTGCAGTTATGCGTATATCTGGATATTTCCTAATCCACCCTATCACTATTTGTCTTGTAAATAGCAAGTTTAATCTATTTATATTTATTGTGATAACAATGTATTTGAATCTGTTCTCACCATATAATTTACTTTCTAAATTTATCTCCGCTTTTAAAATCTATTTTTGCCTTTTAAACAATACCATTGTTTCCCCTAATTAAATAGGAATTTTAGCTTGCTTTTAGGTTCTTTGATCTCCTTCCCAAAACTTATCATACATATATTATTCTAGACTTTTAATTCTGGATCATCATTAATAAATTTCCTTTTTTTTGTTTTTTGTTTTTTTTTAATTTTACTTTTTCTTCTTACACATTGGTAAAATATTCTGGATTATTCTCTCCTACTATTTCAGTATTTCATCCAAACTGTTTTCAGTGCGGAGCTTTGTGTGACAAAGCCTTATATGTCTGAGAATATTTTTATCATTCTCCCATATTTGAATAGCAACTTGGCTGAAAATATTCTAGAATAAAGTATTCTTTCAAAACTTCAAAAGTACTATTTGAGACTTCTAGTGTCCTCTCAGGAAGTAGAGATTGGGAAAGAATAACAATCCCAACTCTACAATAACATTTTAAAAAAAGTGGCACAAAGAGCAAGTTCATGATTTTTCTTGAATCAGTTGGAGCATTAAAATCACAGGGCAACCAACAAGCCCAAAATCTAGAGACATGAGCCAACTGGAGAGATGAGATGCAAGACCTGGTTTTCCTTGACAAGAGCATCCAGACACTAGCAAGGAAAATTCAGCTAAGGGAATTGGCAAATTGGTGGAGGATGAAAGAGACCTAGTGATAGATGATTAAACCTGTAGGCAGCAGAGGAACTGGGGGAGTCCACACACTATCATAGGCTTTTTCTTTACAAACTCTACTGGGTACTCAAAGAAAAGATTGGAAGATTTGAGTCTCCCTGTGGTGCAGTCCTAAAGAAGGGGAAAAACAAACTCTGCAGGAAAGGTAAAAACCCCACTGGTACCTTTATTTTCTATATCCTTTCCCCGGGGGAGGGGAGGGGAGCCTTAATAGGTGAGATAAAAGACAACAAACACTGTTAGGGCACTAATGAAGACCCTCTGGAGCTGAGAAAAGGTAAGAGACAAGAAAAATCCCTCTGTTCCTAGATGAGGGGAATCATCTTAGGGAAGGGGATTAGCAAGGAAAAGGCCACATACCCATAGATGGACGCTTAGTCAGAACAAAAGAGAATGAACCCCACCCTTATACCCCTACGGCTAGGCTGGGAAGCATGGAATAACAAGTAAATTGCAAGACACATACCTTTTCTTAGGTACAAAGCACAGTGAAGACCTCAAGCCAGAGGATGAATCACATACTGAAAAGTATTCTCTGTCAAACAAGCCCTTACCTGCTTAGTCATAGTAGTAACGAATCTCAAATCCAGTCCAACTCCTAATTAGACTGACTCAAACTGCTGTACTGAAGTCTTCGCAGAAGGAAAAATATGTCTCTTTTTCAGGCATAGAAAATATTTACCTCAGTCTCTACTGTCCTTCACAAGATGTATATTTTCCCACAAAAACTTACAAAGCATACAACAAGGCAATTAAAAGCAACACACCCCCAAAAGGAAAGTAATCATCAGAAACAAATTCAAATATGACATATGTGTTGAAACTATATGACAGTGAATTTAAAATAAGTATAATTAATATGTTAAGGATGCTAATGGAGAAGGTAAACTAAATGCAAGATTTTATGGGTTATATCAGCAAATATTGAATTATAAGAAATAATAAAATTGAAATGCTAGAAATGAAAGCACAATAACAGAGATGAAAAATGCCTTCAACTGGCATATCAAAAGATTCAAGAACCTGAAGAATTTGAAAATTTCAAAAAAATTAAACGGAAGCATAGAGACAAGAAAGAAAGAAAAAGAAAAACTAAAAAGAAATTCCAAGAGTTTAGGAACAAATCAAATAGCCTAACAAACAAAACAAAATCCAGGCAACTGGATACCAGAAGGAAAAGAGAGATAGAACAGAGCAAAAGAAATATTTAAAAAAATAATTGTCAAAAAAATGTAAAAGACCAATAACAGATACCAAACCACAGATCTGAGAATCTCAGAGAATAGTAAACAGAATACATAACAAAACAAACAACAAACAACAAACATACCTATTGATAAAATAGTAAAACTGCTGAAAACAAAAGACAAAGAGAAAACCTTGAAAGCAGCCAGAGAAAAAAGACACACTGCATATAAAGGAAAAAGATGATAATTAAATTACACTTTTTTTTCAAATATCATGAAAGCTAGAAAGCAGTTGGAGTAACATTTTCAAAGAGCTGAAGATATAAAACTTCTCAACCAGAATTCTATACCAAGTGAAAATATCCTTCAGAAATAAATGAGAAATAAAGTCTTTCTTAGGCAAAAACTGAGAAAATTGGCTGCCAGCAGACCTACACTACAGAAAACATTGAAGAAAGTTTTTCAGGCAGAAATTATTATATGAGACAGAAACCTGGATCTACACAAAGAAATTAAGAGCTCTGGAAGAGGAATAAGCAAAGGTAAAATAGAATTAAGTTTTTCCTTATTTTTATTTATTCTTAAAGATAATTGATGGTCTAAAGCAAAAATAGTATCAATGTACTAAGTACTTTTAACATATATAAAATTAAAATACATAACAATAACACAATGAATAGGAGGGAGGTATTGAGAATATGATTATAAGGTTCTTACACTCCACAGAAAAAGGTATCATTTTATTTAAAGGCAGACTCTGATTAATTAAATTTGTATATTGTAAACCTTGGTCAATTATTAAAGAAAAATTTTAAGAGGTCTAAATAAATCAATAAAGAACACAAGTGGAATAAAAATTGCCCAATTAACCCAAGAATACAGAAAAAGAGAGAAAAAAGAAATGAAAGACAGATGGAACAAATAGAAAACTGCTAGCAAGATGGTAAAATTAATGCAAACATCAATAATTACATTCACTCACATTATATGTAAAGAGCATAACACAACATTTAAAATACAAAAATTGTCAGACTGGATTAATAAAAAAGGCAAGGCCGGACAATATGCTATCTATGAGAAATTTACATTAAATATAAAAATAAAAAATATGAGACTTATCCTTCCAGGAAGCTGAGCTTGTAAATGTACCTTTCCATCCTTCTTGCAATAAAGCCCCCAAATTATATCTAAATCAAACTTTAGAACACTCTAAAGGTGAAGAGAGGGCAGACCAGCTATTTACTTAGGACATAAAGAATAACACTATGGTGGGGTGCCTGGATGGCTCAGGCTTTAGGCGTCTACCTTCGGCTCAGCTCATGATCCCAGGGTCCTGGGATCAAACCCCCCATTGAGCCTCCCATCAAGCCCCACATCAAGCCCTGCATTGAGCTCCAACGCATCAGGCTCCCTGGTCGGCTGGAAACCTGCTTCTCCCTCTCCTAGTCCCCTTGCTTGTGTTCCCTCTCTCACTGTGTCTCTCTCTGTCAAATAAATAAATAAAATCTTAAAAAAAAAAAAAAAAAGAATAACACACTATGATGAGTTCCCTATGTTCTCCTTTTGCTTTATATATCCCAGACTTGGAAATGAAGAAGCCAGTAAGCAGAAACACCAACAGACACAGACAAAATAAGCCCTCCAAAAAGCCTGCTCTCTCTTCATCAAAGGACCAGGACCACTCAGTCAAGACAGAGTACTTTTCGATGACAACCACTCTATTGCAAGCAAACATTACAGAAAAGGTTATGACTGTGCTCAAGCCCATGCCAGCAAAAATTAAGTGGGGAGGTTGGACTCCCACCTTCCCAATGCTGTACAAAGTCACTTCAATACTCTTGCTGGGCTGGTGTCAGGAAAGTTCAAGTAGGGGGTCAGGATTTGATCCTCACCAGCCAGTAAAGAAAACTCCTCAACCAACACAGAGACCATATGGAATATCTGAACATCCACTCCAACCCATCAGTAAAAAAGGTTTCCCTCCATTTTCACTGAAGTAATGTCAAAGGAAACCTAGTGGAGAGTCAGGACTTTCACTACTACCCAGCAGTATGAAAACCACATCACTGGAGTGCCAGTGAGACCATAGGGAGAGCCAGAACTCTCATTCCAGCCCAGCAGCAATGAATTGTTCCTGCCTTGGGCATCAGTGGAGGTTAAGTAGAGAACCTGGACTTCTGCTTCCACTTGGCAATAATAAGACACCAAATCCCCCTTTCCCTTTCAGACACCTTGAAAAATTCAATATCGCAACTGGTATCATAACAAGGATACTGGCATTGATACAGTGCAAAAAAAAAAAAAAAAAAGCCTAAAAGGTTGAAATAATATTCAGAGTCTAATAGCACAAATATGAAAATATTCAAAGTATTCAAGTTTCAACTGAGAATCACTTATCATACCAAGAACTAGCAAAATCTCAAACTGAATTTTAAAAGATGATCAATAGATGCTGACACTGAGGTGAGAGAGATCTTGGAATTATCTAGCAAAGATTTAAAAGCAGCCATGATGACAAATGCTTCCACAAGCAATCACAAAACTGATGAAATAAATAAAAAAATAGAAAGCTTCAGCAAAGAAACAGAGGATATAAGAAGAATCAAATGGGAAATTTAGAAGGGAAAAATACAGTAACTGGGAGGAAAAAGTTCAATGAGTAGACTAAAAGGAATACAGAGAAAAGAATCTGTGCATTAGAAGGTAGAATGAGGTAAGTTATCCAATCTAACCAAAATAAATAAATAAAACAGTCTCAGGGTGGGGTGGATAAAAGTATACAGAGACTCAGTGATCTGTGGAACTAAATAGGAAATCTAACATTTATGTTATTGGACTCCTAGAGAGAGATGAGGGGAAAAAAACAAGACTGAGAAATTAATAAATTTGCTCTGTAAAATGTCCTACTAATAGGATAAAAGATAAGATACAGACTAGGAGAAAATATTTGTAAATGATGTTTTTGGCAAAGGACTAGTATTTAGACTATATAAAGAACTCTTGAACTGGTGGAAAAAAATCCAAGTTGAACATGAGCAAATAATAATAACAATAATAATGAAGAGATATTTCACTGAAGGAGATGTAGTAAATTGGCACATAAAAAGATGTGCAGGATCATTAACCATCAAAGAAATCCAAATTAAAACCACAATGACTTATTACTATACTATCAGAATGGCTAAAATTAAAAAAACAACGACACCCAATGCTAGTGAGGATTCAGAGAAACTGAATCATCATGTATTCATTGCTAGTGGGCTTATAAAATAATCCAGCCACTCTGGGAAAGTTTGGCAGTTTCTTAAAAAACTAAACATACAACTACCACATGACTCCTTATTTCTTCTCTTGGGCATTTCTCTCAGGGAAATAAAGATTTACATTTACACCAATACCTGTGCATGAATATTTTTTTTCATAATAGTCCCAAACTGGGGACACCTGGGTGGCTCTGTCCATTAAGTGTTTGACTCTTTATTTCAACTCAAGTCATGATCTTAGGGTCGTGAGATCAAGCCCCCAACCAGGCTCCATGCCCAGCTTGAGATTCTCCCTCTCTCCCTCTTCCTTTGCCCCTACCATCTCTCTCCCTCTCTAAAAAATAAGTAAAGAAATAAATAAATTGAAACAAAAAGATCCTCTCTCTCTCTCCCTCTTCCCCTCCCCCTCTAAAAATTAAAATATAGATAGGTAGATAGATGATAGATAGTTAGATAGATAGATAGGATGATAGATAGATAAAATAGTCCCAAACTGGAAAAACCCCAGATGTCTTTCAACAGTTGAATAAAGACTGTGGTAAGTCCATGTCAGAGAATACTTCACAGCAACAAAAAGAAACAAACTATTACTGGAAACAACTTATGGATCTATAAGGGACTATGCTGAGAGGGAAAAGGCAATCTCAAAAGGTCACATAATGTATGATTTTATTCATACATTTTTGAAATGACAAATTATATTATAGAAATGGAGAACCAGTTAGTGGTTACCAACAGTGACCACAGGAGGGAAGTAGGTGTGGCTAGAAAAAGGAAACATGAGGGATTATTTTAGTGATGGAACTGTTCTATATCTTGACTGTATCAATGTCATTATCCTGGTTGTGATACTGAACTATGATTTAGCAAATTGTCATCAGTGGGAGAAACTTAGGGAAAAGTACACGGGACCTCTCTGAGTTATTTATTACCAACTACATGTAAATTTATAATTATCTCAAGATAAAAAGTTTAACAAAATAAAACAATATGCAAGTAACAACAATTAATGGTGAAAATAACATACCATGTGGGTTGGGGTCCCCAAGACCACCACATACCTGGATATTTGCTAGAACTCATGGACTCAGCATACAGCTATATTTACAACTAAGGCTTATTATATTGGGTAGTAAGGACACAGCAGATCACAAAGGCTTCTAGATGTGCTCTCCCTCCCACGAACACACTCTTCCCCCAGCAATGAAAATGCAACATGTGCACAATTTGTCTCCCCAGAGAAACCAAACAGAAACCCAGTATTCAAGGTTTTAATTGGAGCTGCTCCTTTAGGCACCCTCTGCTTTAGTGTGTACCAACATTCTAGACTCCCAGAGGGAAAGCAAATGTGCAGGATAAACCACACTGCCTGTACAAACAGTCTTAGCACACTGAGCCTCCTTTATTAGTGAGGCAATGGTAGGAATACTTCCAAATCCAAATTCCCAGATTCTAGCCAAGACCCAACCTTTCCCACAGGTCTTTCTAAGTATAGCAACCCCAAACCTACCATGTTAACTCCATACTGCACACCGTGCAAACACTAGCCACAAGAAAGCTAGAATAGATATTTTAATATCCAAGTAAACTCACAAACAAGGAATATTATCAGGGATAAATAAGGACATGACATAATAATGAAGGGTTCAATTCTCAAGGAAGAAATAATAATTCTGTGTATGCAACCCACAAGAGAGATTCTAAATATATGAACTAAAAACTTATATAATTGAAACAGAAATAACCAAATCCACAATTATAGTTGGCATCCTCAACACTCAAAGTAATTAGCAAAACGAGTAGGCAGAAAACCACTAAGGATATAAAAATCCTGAACAACACTATGAACCAAAATTGACCAAACTGACACATGATCCACATTCTTCTTAAATTTACATGGAACATTCACCAAAATCTATTATATTCTTGGACCTAAAACAATGTTTTAAAAATTAAAAGAATAGAAATGTATAGAGTATAGTCTCAGACCACAAAGGAATTAAACTAGAAATCAGTAACAAAGATATAATTGGAAAATATTCAAATACTTAGAACTAAAGAATATACTACTAATAACCTATCACTCAAAGAGGAAAATCTCAAGGGAAATTTTAAAATATTTTAAGCTGAATAAAAATGAAAATACTGAATATCATCATTTGCAAACAGCTAAAGCAGTGCTTAGTGGAAATTTATAGCAGTAAATGCTTATATTAGAAAAGAGTAGAGATTTCTAATCAATAATCTAAGGTTACATCTGGAAAATAGCATATGAGACCCAAAGCAACAAGAAAGAAGAAAAAAAAAAACAGTTCAGAGTAGAAATCAATGAAATTGAAAATGGAAAAATAATAGGAAAAAAATTCAGTGGAACCTCAAACTGGATTTTGGAGAAAAGTCAATAGAAATGATACATTTCTAATCAGATCGACCAATGAAAAAATGGAAAAGACACAAATTGCTAGTACTGAATATGAAAAAGGGGTCATCATTGTTGTTCATACAGTCATCAAAATAATGAAGGGATATTCAGAACAACTTCAGGCCAAGAACTTCAACATCTTAGGTGAAATGGACCAATTCTTTGAAAGACATAAACTACCACAACTCATGCAAGAAGAAACAGATAACCTAAATAGCTCTGCATGTATTAAAGAAATTAAATTTGTAGTCAAAACCTTCAAAGAAAAGAAAACTCCAGGCCCACATGGTTTCACTGGCAAATTCTACCAAACATTTAATGAAGAGATAATACCAATTTCTGCACAATCTCTACCAGAAAATACAAGCAAACCCTTCCGAATTCATTTGATGAAACCAGCATTGCCTTAACAATATTAAAACCAGAAAAAATACATTACCAAAGTTTAATTTCAGTAGACTCCAACTAATTATTTTTTTTTTAATTTTATGGCTTGTGCTTTTGGTAGTGTATCTGAAAACTTCTTTTTTTAAAGATTTTATTTATTTATTTATTTATTTATTTATTTATTTGATAGACAGAGATTACAAGTAGGCAGAGAGGTAGGCAGGGAGAGAGGAGGAAGCAGGCTCCCTGCCAAGCAGAGAGCCCAATGAGAGGCTGAATCCCAGAACCCCGAGACCATGACCCGAGCCGAAGGCAGAGGCTTTAACCCACTGAGCCACCCAGGCACCCCTATCTGAAAACTTTTTGCCTAACCCAAGGTAACAGAGATCTTATCCTATCTTTCCTTTAGTTATTTACACAGAATGTCCAATAAAACATGAGTACATATCTTCAAAGTACATGAAAAAAATCCAAATTAAAAAATTCAAAAGATCTCAACAGATACTTCTCCAGGTGGATATAAAATAAGCATATGAAAAGATGCCCCAAATCATTAGTCATTAGGGAAATCAAAATCAAAACCATGACAGGATGCCACTACGTATCTTTTAGAATGTTCAGAATGATAAAGCTTGCCCACACTATATGTTGCTGAGAATATGGAACCACTGGAACTCTCATATAATAACTACTTTATCATCAAGTAATTCAATACTGGAAATAAAGGATTAGGATTTTTTTAGCCTTTTATTTTAAAAGAACTTGACACATGTAGAAAGTTACCAAAAAAAGCAAAGAAAGTTTCCCATTCCTTTTACCCAGCTTTCTCTAAAGTTAACACTGTACCTAAACGTGGTAAAATTAACAAAATTAATAAATTAACAATGATACAATATTTTTAAGTAAACTAGAGACATTATTCATGTATCACCAGTTTTTGGACTAATGTCTATTTTACTGTTGCTGTTCCAGATCTGACCCAAGATCCCACATTGCATTTAGATCTTTTACCTCCTTTTCCTTCAACCTGACAGACTTCTAAGTATACTTAGAAGTATACTAGTCAGGCATTTTGTAGAATGTCCTCAATTTGGCTTTGTCTGACATTTTCTAATAACTTGATTGGGACTGTAGGATTTGGGGAAGACTATCACAGAAGTTATATGCCCTTTTTAATGCATCATATATCATAAGTATTATTTGCTTAAAGTGACATCTTCAAGCTTTACTCACTACAAGGTTACTATCTCCCCTTCTTCATTAGTAAGGTTTGCTGTTGTCCCTTCTTTCTCCATTTTGGCACTATATTTCAGTCTGAGGCCATCCTTTTTTTTTTTTTTTTTTTTTTAACTCATTATTCCTTCCAAGAGATTTTCTTTCCTACTTTTATTTCTTATACCCTTAGATTTATCTGTGTTGCTGGCTCTATGGGTTCCCCCATAGGCTGGAGTTTCACTCTCCTGTTGCTTTTCCCATATCTCTTAGCTTTTCCATTTCTTTGTTCTTCCCATTTTCTTCTTTAGAAATGTCCTAAGTCTGATGTTTCATATCAGTAATCCATTCCTCAGTTATACCTTTTTTGCAAATAACCCATCAATATCCAACTGTTATGTATTTCATACCTAAATTTTTACTTTGTTCATTTGATGTTTTCCTGTTCTTGTTTTACGTTTATCTCCTTTAGCATATTTATTGTTAGGCTGTTCTCAAACCCTGGTCAATATGTTCTAAAATTTCTGCTTCTGATGGAATCTGTAAAACACTATTCTTTTTTTTTTATTTTTATTTATTTATTTGACAGAGAGAGATCACAAGTAGGCAGAGAGGCAGGCAGAGAGAGATGAGGAAGCAGGCTCCCTGCTGAGCAGAGAGCCCGATGTGGGGCTCAATCCCAGGACCCTGAGATCATGACCTGAGCCGAAGGCAGAGGCTTTAACCCACTGAGCCACCCAGGCGCCCCTGTAAGACACTATTCTTAATGCCATTTTCTTTCTGAAAGAGCTATACTTCTCAAAAATCTCATTATTTTGGCTAGTGAGCTCCATTTTCCTAGGAGTATCAGCTCTCTGTCAAGTAATGAGTTGTAGGGAATCCAGAAGCCCATCAATATTAACCTAATTAGCTCAGATGAATGAAGACCAGATTGGAGAATTTTAAGTACCAGTGAACTATAGTCAATCACCCCTGCTCCAAAAATCAACCCCCTAGGTCAAGATTTACTTTCTGTCAACCCAAAGGAAACAACAGTGAGGACACTCCTTAAATAATAATTCATCATGAGGGGAGTGGGGAAGGTTAGATGAGAAAAAGCAAGAAGCAACTGCCCAAAGTACTTGAGTCCCCACCTGTTTTTGTCAGCTCCTAAAAGCACAGAGCTTTTATGCTGTACTCATTTATTCTTGAGAACACCTGGGCTAGACCTTGCATTTCTATAGGTGTGGGGCAGGTTCTATACTTCCTGAAGTAATGATAGAAGGAAAGCAAAAGCAACCTCAAAAGCAGTTCTTATCTTCCCATGGGCATAGGAAAGATCAAACATCAAAGCTATCACTTCCACACACTCTCAAGTTCAAAAATCCTCTATAACTGGGGAGCCCGGGTAGCTCAATTGGTTAAGTGTCTGTCTTCAGCTCAGGTCATCATCCCAGGACCCTGGGATTGAGTCCTGCATCAGGATCCCTGCTCTGCTGGGAACCCGCTCCTCCCTCTGCCTCTTTCTCTGTCTCTGTCTCTCAGGAATAAATGAAAATCAAATCTTTTTTAAAAATCCCCTATAACCCCCAAAATTTCTTATAGTTTTCTCTTTAACTTCCTATTTTCAGTCTAGAGCAAGTTTGTTCACCCCAGCACCACTGATATTTTGGGCCAAATAATTCTTTGTTATGTGAAGCTGCCTTATGCACTGTGGGATCCCTGTAGCATCCCTGACTTATACCCGCTACAAGCCAGTGGCATCCCCTCCCCAGCTGAGACAACCAAAAATGTTCCTAGATATTGCTAAAGGTCCCTGGGAGTGTATGTGTGGTGGGGGTCAGGGAGATGAGGGAAGGGAATTATTCTTGGTTGAGAACCACTGCTTTGAAGTTCCTCAGAGGTTCTTTTGAAGGCATGAGCCTACACTCATGCTAGATTGGTATCTCAGTAGGAACCATTGAAGAGCAATCTGTACACTTGGTCCAGTAAGTGTTGCTTCTCTTCCTCCTGTCCCCAATCCCCCAAGCAAGAAATTTGAAGAAAAAAATCAGGCTTTAAATCAGACCCACAAGGGTGCGAGGGACATGCAAGGGGAGAAAGTATAGGGGAGATAATTGACCATAGCCTTTGAGGATGCACAGCACTGTCAGTGCTTTGAAGGCAGGGCTTCTCTGTCGGTGGGTGGTGCAGGGTCCACTACTCACTGCCAATCAGACTTCCCAGTCTCCCAAGACCTGGTGCAGTCACAGGAGCCAAGAAGTCCATGCTGGACAGCTCACGGCATCAGCTGATGGGCTGTTATCATCTGGGCAAAGCTTGGGCTTCAGCTCCCCTGTATTTAATTGGTATTAAAGATTAAAAAGCAAATTACCAAAGCAATCACACAGAATCCACTTGTCTATATCTCGCTACAGCTCCCAAGCAGTTTGATATTTACTGTCAGCTGGCATTTAATTACTCAGCCAGATTTGGAGGCCATAATTGACAGAATGCTGAAGACTAATTCTTTAAAAGGACGCTTTCCTCATACAAGAACACTTGGGCTCAGAGGTGACACCATCCCTCTGTTCCAAAGATCAGGGAGACAGACATCAGAACAGATTGATTCCTTCTCCCTCACTCCTCCCTACTGCTCCCTGGTTGGTTTAGGTCCTCGTGCCTGCTGCAGTTGGTGGGGAAAGGCAGATGAGACTCTGAGACATGAAACATTTCCCATGTCTAGTTGCCAAATCCAACCTGATCCTGATTCTACAGAAAACACCCATAACTAGAAGGACAGGTCCTCAAGGTAGAACTACAGAGCCCAGCTGGCAGAACCACATCTTTGTCTAGGACAAAGGCGAAAACCCATCAGAGGCAGTTGGAGGAGCGTGATGGTACCACTGACTATTTGGTTTCGTATCTCTGATCTTTCATTGGGAGCCTGCTCCTCCTTCTGCCTCTTTCTCTGTCTCTCAGGAATAAATTGCAAAATTCCCCACCTCTCCCTCCTGCTCACGTTTCATATCATTGCACATTGTTTTAACTTCCTAATCCTGCATCAATTACCTCATGTACCATTTAATAATTTAGACATTTCAAACTAGACTGGGCTTAGCAGCATAAAATACAGAAAAGAGGGCAATGCAGTTCTAAGGAAATATGGAAAAAAATGTAACAGATCAGCTATTTCTCTTTCTACTCCTTCAAGGTCACTGTCCAATACAGCTCAGTGCTATATTAAAAACACAGAGACCTTAATACAAAGAAAGAAGCTTGTCCCAGCTTTTTTTAATTAATAATATCAAAACTCGAAAAGGGGCAAATTTTCAAAAAGAAGAAATAAAATGTTTAAACATTGCTAATTTCAACTAGTGATCTACCAAGGTCAACCACCCCCCATCTGAGTATATGTGCTTTTGTTCTCTGGGTTGTTTTTTTCTTTTCCTTAAACACTCAAGAAAAAAAAAAAATGTTTTTTGTTTTGTTTTGTTTTGTTTTTAAAGAGGGAAAAGTTGAGAAAAAGGCTGACTTTGGAGGGATTGTTTGGTTTTGAAACCTGTGCTCTCCACCAGGAGTTTGTACTGGTCTCAGCTCCCACTGGGCACTCAAATCTCTGTCTTTTCTTTTCAACGTTCGGTTCTGTTCCAGTCATATTTGAATCTCTGCAAGCCAAACTCTCCAGGCCTGGATGAAATAGCATGCTTAGGAATTTTATGAACTAGATTTGCATGCAAAGCCGCCTGGCTTTCTGTGCAGAGAGGCCAACCGGGGCTACTGTGGATGTCCCATTTAAAGCAGCAGAGCTGTCTTGTGCTGAGAGAGGGGGGGGTCTGGTCCTCCGCTGGCAGCGCATCTGGGAGGGCTCGCTAGCAGCAGGTGCCCCTACGCAGCACATCAGGTGCATCAGGTACCCGGATTCGCTCCAGCAACTCTGTGACTGCACACTCCCCCAGCCAGACCCCAGCCCTGATTTCTCTCACACAACTCTTCCCAAAGTGCTCTTCCCCAGACACTACCATGGGCGTGGCCTCCATTAAGACCTAGCAGTCCTAACTTGAGTTTATATGTAACTGGTCAACTGCCTGTTTTAAGAAATTTGGAAAAACAAATATCATCTATTCTTTCAAAATCTCTGTGTGACTACACCACGTCTGTCCATACATCAGTGACAGCAAGCATCTCACTCCGTTTTCATGCACTGTGTTCACCCTTGGGCTTCATAGCTTTGGGCAGGGAAGCCGTCACATTCTCTTTCCACTCACACATTGTCTGGAGGTAGTTTTAATCCTTGGTCCCAAACTGCCAGACTGGCATGTTGACATTCAGGTCTCAAAGAAGAATACGTGCTTTAAAAAAATAAACAAATAACATTATTAATAAACATCCACCTAAAAATAATATAAAAATCGGAATTCTTATTTTCAAAAAATAAAGAAAAGTACAATCCCAATCACTATTAACATTTTGATGCATTTTCTTCCAATATTTTTAAATAAAATTTATTTTTTGCACTATTATGATTATACATGTATTTATTTTTGTACTCTGTATTTTTACTTAATTTTTTTGCATTCCCCCATTGAAAAGTATTTGAAATCTTCATTTCAAATTGAAACATAATATTCCCATAGTATACAGTCACCCTTATTTATTCAATCATTGCCTTATTGTTGGGCTTTGAGGTGGTTCCATTTCTTTCATTATAATGAATAACCTGGAATGAACATCTCTGGACATAAATCTTTGACCCTATCATTGATTATATTCTCGGGTTTCTAAGAGTGGAATTATTGAGTCAAAGGATGTGAAGATGTTCAAGCTCTTAAAATAAATTGCCAAATTTATATCCAGAAAGGTTGCTTCAATTTATACTCCCACCAACATGTATTATCTTCATTTTTAAAAATCTTTAATAATCTGATAGACCCAAAATTGTGTGTAGTCAGTTATTGATCTGTTTCTTTGTGATTCTTTTCGCCATTCCAATGCTAAGACTGTCCTCATTCAGAAGACAGAAACATAGCCACCTAAATATTATTGTCTTTTCAAGGATTCAAATCATTCTCTTACATTAAATTCTGTAATCTCTGTGATGTTAGTGAATGTAGGAGAGTCTCTCTGCTGGGGAAGGGGCCTCGTTCTCCAATTTAATCCTTCCGTGTGAACTGTTCTCTTCCTCCTGCTCTTCTGCCCAAATCCTCACTGCATATGATGACTTAATTCAACTGGTGCACGTGGGAGAAGGCTCAGTTCTTCCCCTTGTCCTCCTAGGTTTTGCTCTTGCACGGAGAGTTTTAATTCTGGTCTCCTCCTCCACAAGACAACCTCTCCCCATCTGCCCCCAGATGACCTGAAGTGTTTAGTGCTACCAGGAACTTAGCTAGGCAGATCTAATCAGCCCAGGTGCAAAGTGTAGGAAGTCTTGTTTTCCAAAAGATCTAGACCCACATTCTTCACCTCATCTTTACCAGTGAATCAGCATAACATATGGATTTCCATCTTTCTGACTCTATGTCCATTTCTCAATTCATTTTGAATGTAGGTAGTGAGACGAGGTTATTGATTAAAAACCCTAAATCCCAAAATTTTTAATATTTTTTAAAAAGTAGCTAAGCAACATTTCCCACTTAATAGTAGTCCTTTTCCTCACCAATCCATGAGTCTTCCTTCATTCTATATCTTTGAATATTTATATATTTAAATTTAAGCATTTAGTTTATTCCATGTTCTATTTATTATATTGATTTATTCTATACTGTTGATGTTATAAACTATTTATGATGCTCTATTTATAATACTGATTCAGAAATCATGCAGATTTCTAATATATTTTATTATTTTTGTTCTGAAAGATGCGATGATGATATTATTCACTTGACTTGCCACAGAGTAGCACATAGGTTGGTGACTCCCAAACTTTGTTGCATATTAAAGTCAGCTGGGGAGAGGCACCTGGGTGGTGCAGTTAAGCTTCGGACTCTTAGTTTTGACTCAGGTTGATCTCAGGGTCCTGAGATCGAGCTCCATGTTGGGCTCCACACTCTCAAGTCTGCTTGAGATTCTCTCTCTCCTTCTCCGTCTATGCTTCCCCTTGCTCATGTGTGCTCTCTCTCTTTCTCTCTCTCTCTCTGTCTCTGAAATAAATAAATCTCTAAAAAAGTCATCTGGGGAGCCTATAAAAATAATGATACTCAGATTGTACTCTGTGTCAATGAAATCAAAGGTGGAAACAAGGCATTCAGATTTTTTTCTTAATGTCCACATGATTCCAATGTTCACCAAAATTTGGGAACTACTCTCTTAGGAGAGGACATTAGAGCAAAGCCAGGAAACCAGGAACCAAGGATTTTAATGCCAATTCATTTATTGCCCCCTCAGACCTCACTTGCAGAACATGGGTACATTAATACTTGAACACTGCTTCCCACAGTGGAAATATTTTCTTTTCTTTTCTTTTCTTTTTTTTTTTTTTTAAGATTTTATTTATTTGACAGAGAGAGAACACAAGCAGGCAGAGGGAGGGAGAGAGCAGGCTCTCTATTGAGCAAGGAGCCTGATGCGGGACTCAATCCCAGGACCCTGGGATTATGACCTGAGTTGAAGGCAGATGCTTAATGAACTGAGCCACCCAGGCATCCCATATTTTCTATTAATAAAAGAATGTCTTTTCATTGGGCTTCATAGCTTTGAAGTATGAGCAACCAAAAGAAATATACTAACTTGACTTTTAGTTATAAGTTTTGCCAGATAGTACAGAGTATATTGACACAGAACTGGTTCCTGTTTTCCCAAGGGATTACATGCTAGAACAGACAATGGAAATGTAAACCAATCATAAACAGAGATTGCATCACAAAAGCAAGAAGCTTAACCCTGTAAATTAAACATAAACCACTAAATAATTACAGTATGCCATTATTTAACCAATCAAAATATTGTGACAAGTTGGGGGAAATTTCTTTTTGGTTTATAAAACTTGCAGAGTCTTCAACTTGGTCCAGACTACTGGGGAAAAAACCTAGAACTTTTATAGCATATTTCTTTTACGTAGTCATCTTCTCCACCCCCAGTCCCGAATGTGCATCTACAGTTTTAGCTTTCTGTGCCTCCTTATCATTTCATCTGTGTGGGCCAGAACCCCTACAGCTTCCTCAGCACACTGAGACTGGACTGTGTCTGCTGGGGCAGAATTTGGGCACAATGCCCTATCACCCTCTGAGAGCCCGAGGAGCTTCCTCCATCCTCCAAGGGTTCCGTGCCCAAAGGAGGCTGCCCAGTCTGGCCTCTCTCTCTGAATCTTGACCACATCGGGACTCCATGCTGGCTGCAGTGCACGGTCACTTCATTGTAGTTCAAGGAAACAGCCCATGTTTCCAGTTCTGCCCTTGCATTGCCCTAGACCCCAATATGCTGCCCAACATGCTGTTCAGCTTTATCCTTGAATCATCTTTTTTCCAAGGTCTTGCTTGGTTCTCCGTTCCCTACGCTCATTTTTTTCCTCTACTCCTTGCATGCGATTAAGCAGAGGTAGAGAGTCAAGCCGAGATTGGAAGCTGGCCTGTGACTGATTCCATCAAGTCCTCCGTGTTTGGAGCTTATGCCACTCAATTACAACTTTTTCCTTTGCACCTTGCACTGTCAAATGAGACACTGCTGTCAGGACCTCTGGATCCCCATTATCTTTCCAGCCAGTCCCTGCCTAAGTCTGGGAGCACCCCAGAGTTTTGTCCACATCTGCCTTCTATCTGTGTTCTCAGTCTGTCCCTGAGCTAGCTTGTTTACAGTCATAGCATTTACAGTCAACCGATGAAAAAGCTGTCAGTCTCCAGTGTTCTCCAGAGCTTCCGGCCTGTATCTTCGACAGAGACCCTCCCATGAACATTCTGAAATATTCAGTTTCAAAGATTCCAAGGCCAAATGCTTTCACTTCCCTTGTTTCTCTGGTGACACGCTTGCCTCTTTTAATGACTCAACTTAGATAGCTCCTTCAACTATGGCCAGAAGCAAGGTAATTTGGTAATAATAATAACAACAAGTGACAGTCTCATTTGTGGGGCACTTACTGTGGGGCCAGGCACCATGTGGAACTCTTTATATGAACCATTGCATTTAGTTCCTAGAGCCACCCAGCCAGGCAGGCAGCCCCACCTTTGTTTTTATAGCGTAGACAGGCTAGGGACCTTGCTCCAGACCATGTGCAGACTAATATACAGTCTCCAAGTCCAGGGTCTGAGTGCCTGATCTCTGCCAGGTGCTGAATTCCTGTTGCTCTCCCAGCACCCCATGAAGACAGTGTGTGAGTAATGTAGACAGCTCCTGGGTACCCATTCCATCCTGGATGGATGACTTAAGCCAGTTATGACATGTCTCTCCCTTTGCGTATTTAGCTCCTAAATATGCTGTTCAATTGCATTCCCCCTAAAAAAGATATGTTGAAATCCTAACTCCCAGTACTTTGGAATGTGACCTTATTTGAGACAGGGTCTTTACAGAAGTAATCAAATTACAAAGGTCATTTAGGTGGACCCTAATCCAGGATGACTAGTGTCCTTATAAAAAGGGGTAATGTGGGCACAGGAACAGCACACAGGGAGAACCCCATGTGCAGAGTGGCGATAGGCTGCCACAAGAGAGGGAACTACCAGAAGCTAGGAGAGAAACTGAAAAGAGCCTTCCCTAGAGCCTTCTAAGTGAGTGTGGCCTTGTCCATATCTTGATTTTTGGACTTTTGAAAACTTCTTGTTTGTGGTCCCTTGGTACAGCAATCACAGGAACCTAATCCATCTGTCTTTGGCCACTTTGGGATGATGACAAATGAGAGGAAAGTGGCTCAGGAATTCTGAGGAGAAGCCACTCCTCTTCTGCTGGTTGTGAAAGTTGATGCTGGTGACGATCGCACAAACATGAGGGAAAGCAGCACAAGGAGAGGGCAGATCCGTGAGGATCCCGCACCTGAGCCTGCCCCCATTTGGATCCTCCTGTCCTTTGACAGGACCCTTGCTTCCCAGTTTGAGGTGTGGTTGCAGCAGCACACCTGTAGGGCTTAAGAGGTAAAGTATCCTGTCCAGGCACCCACAATGAATATGTGGCGGAGGTAAGACTTAAACTCAAGTCTACCCATGTTCTCCTGACTACCATTTCATAAAAGGAAGCTCAAGGCAGTAGGTCTCTGTTATTCCTACCTCCTCATCTTAACTTCCCTCATACTTTAGTCCACTCTTCACTTTGTTCCTTAGCCTGGATTCTGATGCAAATATGCTGTACTTCTTAATCCTTTGTACTTTCCTTTAGACATGACACCACTGGCCTTCTGGCCCCGCTCCTCTCTGGCCACTCGAGAGCACTGGCACACCTGGGCCAACCCTGGTCCTTTCCTTCCCCCACCACGAAGGACTTTGCCCAGGCTCAGCGATTTCTTCCTCCTCCACCAGCCTTGCTCTCTATCAGGTCTACCCCAGGACAGAAGGAAAAAGACACTTCCTCTGCATCCACAGTGCACCGTGTAGTTATTCCGACACGTTTGATCCCATGCTAGATTACAGCTGCCCAAGGGCAGGGGTCATGCTGTCTTCGAATCTTTTAATCCTGATTTGGATTTCAGGCCACTTGAAAATCAAGTCGGTATCTTATCGTTTTGCCTAATCACAATTTTCTACTCATTCGGCAAATATTTGAGCCCCTACTGTGTGTAAGGCACTGTGTTTGACAGAATAGCAAAGGTCCCTGTCCATAGGCGCTAACTGTGCAGAAAAGAGAGCGAGATGGGCACACCACACTTATTTAAGGAAAGAGAAGTGGCTCCATATGTTTGGCACACGGAGTTGTAAAAGATGAAACTGGGGAGAGTAAACATCAGGCCCCGGACGCCTTAGAAGCCATGTTAATTGCCTGTTATGTAACTTGTGTTTAAAAACCTTTTCATGTATTAAGTGTTCCTCATTCACACTAAAATACATATGAGTAGAGTTTTCTTTCACCATCAGAAGGGAAATTAACAGCCCAAAAGATGCAGGCATCCGCCCCTTAACTCCCAAAACGAGTTAAGGGGCGGATGCCTGCTTTAAGTCCTTGCTCTCCTCCTCCCGCACCCCAGTCCTTTTGCTGTGAGTCTTCTGGTACTGCTGATTTCAGGAAGAGATGAAACTCTGACTCTGCAAAAGCTGTTCCCTCTCAGCGTTGCTGGGCCTGGCCCCGACCCTGCTGAGCTGTAGGGCATTGGGCTGTGTAAGAACCGTGTTGGAAGTGACTCCTTTGATGTTTTCAAAGGTCGGAGCACATCTCTCCCCTTTTGGAGTGTCACTCAGCTGCAGGTAGAGAATGTTTCAGCTGCTGGGAGAGCCAATTAGAGCCAATTATAGACCAACTAACCTCCCCTGACACTGAAACTCCTTGTAGAACTTGCCTGCTTCTTGCAAAAATTGTGTGCATCTAGGCCTAACTCCAGTGTAGAGTGTGCCTGACGACAGAAACCATGGATGGCTTAGTTCTCATCCACTCCAGCCGCACATTACAATCACCTAGCAGATTTTAATCACTGACAACCAAACTTCATGCCCAGAGAGTCCGATGTGGTTGGTTTGGTTTGGGTGTCCAGGATCAATATTGTTGAAAAGATCCCCAGAGTTGTTTGCAATGACGTGGATGGAACTAGAGAGGATTGAGCTAAGCAAAATAAGTCAATCAGAGAAAGACAATTATCATATGATCTCTGATAGAAGGAATCTGAGAAGCAGGGCAGGGAGTTGTGGACGAAGGGAGGGGAAAATGAAGCACGATGGGACTGGGAGGGGAGACAAACCATAAGAGACTTAATCTCAGGAAACTAATGGCTGCTGGGGTGTTGGAGGGGAGGGAGAGGGTGACTGGGTGATGGACATTGGGGAGGATACGTGCTATGGTGAGTGCTGTGAATTGTGTAAGACTGATGATTCACAGACCTGTACCCCTGGGGCAAATAATACATTATATGTTAATTAAAAAAAAATCCCCAGAGTTGATGAACAGTATATCAGAATTCATCCAAACAGCTGGCTCTCTGAAATCCAACCTCTGCTTCCCTTTCCCATGATGGACACGTTTTTCTGGATGAGTTGACACCTACTTTTATTAGCATCAGGTCCTCATTTCATATATTTTGTTGTTGTTCACTCCAATTTTCATGAACTCTTTCAGATATGTTCCTAATAAATTTGCATTTTCATTTGATTTTATGCTTTCTTAACCAAGTCTTTCAGATACTTTGAACTAAGAATGTGTACAAACTAAGTTTTTTTAAAACTTTTTTGGTAGTTAAGATAATTGGAAACTATTTCTTTTCTAGTTAACAGGAAACTAAGTCCATAATATCTAGACATAAATTGGCATCTATGAGTGTGGATATGTTCTTACATTTATCTGTAAATGTGTATCATTATTTCTTATACATACACAAACACAACACATACACACACACACACACACACACACACACAAAATCTTCCATAGCACAAAGGGTTTACAAAGCAGATATTCAATAAGAATTTTTGAAGGAGGAAATTAATGAATACACACATGGATGGATGCACAGAAGTTGAAACTGAAAGATAAAAAACTTTTATTCACATATATAGATATATGGATATGTCACTTATATGTAGATACAACCTTATTTCTAGTTGGCATATGATAAGAGGACATCTGTTATAAATTTCAAATTCTTTATTCAATCGGTATATGTAAATAACTGACATATGCATATAGCAGGATAGGAGTTTAATTTTTTAAATGTTAGTATACCACATTGATTCTTTTAATGATGATTAAATAAATAAAGCTCCATTATCTTATTACTAAGTGCATATTTCCAAGATAAGTCATAAAATGTAAAGAGCCCTCATTAGACTCTATGATGAGAAATGAGAAAAAAAAAAGTAGCTTCCAGAACAAATTGAGTTCCAGATTATAAGCACAATGCCAAAAACATCAAAGACAATTGAATCTGTAAGTTTTCAAAGATTTTGATTTGGTTTGTAGCAGCAGAGCTTTTTTAAAACAAAACCTTAAGAAGGGGCACCTGGGTGGTTCAGTCGGTTAAGCGTTTGCCTTTGGCTCAGATCATGTTCCCAGGATCCTGGGATGGAGCCCCATGCTGGGCTCCAGCCCCATGTTGGGCCATTGCTCAGCGGAGAATCTGCTTCTCCCTCTTCTCCCTGCCTGTGCTCTCTCTTAATGCCTCTGTCTCTCTCTCTTTCTCAAATAAATAAATAATCTTAAAAAAAAAAAAAAACTTTAAGAAAAAAAACCTCTATATATGGCCAGAATACAACTGCTCTTTAGAGTAAGAGTGGACCCTCAGAGTTGGTGGTGCCTGCTTCCCTCCACTCCAGAGAAGCACAGTTAAGAAACCATTAATCCCTTTTTTTAAAAAGATTTTTATTTATTTATTTATTTGACAGACAGAGATCACAAGTAGGCAGAGAGGCAGGCAGAGAGAGAGAGAAGGGGAAGAAGGCTCCCCGCTGAGCAGAGAGCCCAGATTTGGGACTCGATCCCAGGACCCTGAGATCATGACGCTCTGAAACCATTAATCCCTTTAAATGACTGTTCCCTGGCTATGGGTTAGAATTACTTGGGAGGAGTCTTAAAAATATATCAATTCTAGACCCCACCCCAGAGATTTTACTTTATTTAGACTGAGGTAGAGCCTGAGCACTGTTTTTCTTTTCTTTTCTTTTTTCTTTTCTTTTCTTTTTTATTGTGTGTGTGTGTGTTCCAAAATTCATCATTTATGCACCACACCCATTGCTCCATGCAATACGTGCGCTCGTTAAAGCTCCCCTGGTGATTCTAATATGCAGACAGGGTTGGGAACCACAGATCAAGTACAACTCTTCTAACATGCGAACAAAATACTAAAATACAGCGAGGTATGGTGACATGACAATGACAGTGCAGCCAGTCAGTGGTCATGCCAAGACTAGAACCCCATGACCCTGAATTCTAGCCCAGTGATGGTACTGTGTTCCTTAGTAGACCCTCAGAAAATCTTGCTTTCTGAGTGGATTGATGAATGGCCTCCAGAAAAGTCTGTTATTGCCACAGCAGAAAGGAGGAGAGTGTAGCACGATCTCCCAGTCACAGACATCCAACTTCACCCACAAGATATATAGTCATGAGAAGCAGCAATCAATCATGGAATGTTCTCATTAGGAAAGAAGATTGAATGAAGAATGGTCAGCAAGCATGGCTTTAACGGGGTTTTCTCTCCGGAGAAAAGAGGACACGTGATTGGCACAGCAAGTAACTTTAATAATAATAACAGGTGAGATGGATTGTTCTACATGTATTCTCTCATTTAGTTTTTACAAGAAACCAGTGAGGTTGATAACCATTTGGATGAGGAAACTTAAACTCTTAGCTCCTAAAGAGGTACAGTAATTTGCTCAAGGTTAGAGAGCTTTACCTGGCTGAGCTAAGGGTGAAACATGGGTCTGTCATATTTGAGTGTCCAAGTTTTCAACCAAGAGAGTATAAAATGGAAAGCACAAAGTTACTCGAGTGCCTCCATTTTAGGAGTCCTTGACGTGAACCCAAGGTCCTGAGAGGATATTCCCATCTTCCCCTCATAAAGTACAGAGTCTTGGGCCAAATCACACACATTGTCACACCTAGAAAGCCCATCTCCCGGCTAGAAAAAACTTTTCAAGCCTCCTTGAATAAAGCTTTGCAATAAATGAGTCACATTAGCTTGCTTTGTTTTGTGTATTTATTTCTCTACTATTTGCTCTCATTATCTAGAAATCTATATTTTAACCCTAATTGTCTCCCTGAGGTAATGATTAAGGCATGACTCTGAGATTTGCATTGCAAACACCATGAGGCCTTCAACAGGAGCAGATGAATTCTGAACTTGGCATCTAACGACATTTATTGCTTCATTTTCATGTCTTCCCAGCTTCATTTTGGGCCAAATTTGTTAATATTTTTTTTTCCAGTTCTGGAAGGGTGGGGGTTGGTATTCGGGATCATAATTTTAGGCCTACATTGACTCTACCCTGTAGATCAAAACTGCACTTTTTATTGCTAAGACCATATCTTTGAATAAAAAACCCATGGATCAGTGCCTTATATACATTTTACTAATGAATATTTATAGGACCACCCACAGAGTATACAGTATCATACAAGCTACTCTATTTAGACAATGGTTATTTGGGAAAACCAGAAAGGCCTTTAGAAAAAGGCATGCTGTAAGCGGGATGCATTTTTATCCCTCCCAAAGGGAGAAGTATTCAATGGATATCTGAGCTTTTTCAGTTTTGTTGTCTTAAAAGTTTTATTTATTTTAGAAATAGTTACAACCTAGCCAGGTAAATATATTGCCATAAATTCCATTTAACTTTTTCCCTCACTGGAATAGCCTCATAAAAGACAACAAAGACCTGCAGAAAATTCAATGAGGGAATAAGATTGTCAATACAGTGTGTGTATTTGAAAATAGAATGGTACAATCAGGTACAAAGAAAAGTCTGCATTCAAGTTAATAAAAATCAATCTAGAAGAAAACATGCTCTATTTTGGTGCTTAAGTAATCTTATCTTTTAATAACAATAAAGTTTCCACTTTATAGGGATCTTTCTTTAGAGTCTCTATGAGTTTGCCAGCCAAAAGCTGGAATGGGGTAGACAATGCCCCCAGAAGCTAAGGGTTTTTCCAAAATCCTTTATCTTCCTTCCATCAGTACAAGTGGCCTCTGCCATGCAGCAGGTTCCCCACAATAACCATCCCTCAACTTGCCAATCAATAATGTTGACAAGCAAGTGTTGTTCCAATTACAATTTCAAGTATAATTCGAAGGAAGTGGAAATTCATAGAAAAATATTTGTACTAGGTAATATTTTATTGCAAATAACAAAATGCATTTACTAAATGGTGGCTATATCATATCAATATAGTGACTCTATATACCCAAATAAAAAATAGCTAATCTGACCTCTTTTGACAGAACTACCATATTTTCATGTCTCAGGAAGCCATTGATTATAAGACATACCATCAATTTAATAACTTTCCAGGCGGAAAAGGAAAGCAACTACCACATAGAATGTACAGATTAACTATAAGAAATACATTCATTTTAGAAATGTTAAGGCATAGGAAAAAAATGAGTCTTAAAAAAAAAACACAGTAAACTTAAATTTATACTTAGTTTGAAGAGCACTTATATATCCATTTTCTAATTTAATTTTACCACAATTTTATAAGGTACTATGATTATTATTCCCATTTTATAGATTAAAAAGCTGAGCTTCTAGGACATTAACCTGCTCAAGATCATATAGTTAATAAACCGGTACCATAACTCTTCAATTCTAAATTCCGTATTTTTTCCACTACCCCTGTTACCTTCCCATCTTAAACTAGTAGAACTTTTTTTATCTAAAATATTTTTGCTGACCTCTAGTAGGGAAAAATAATGTTTAAAAAGAGTGCTACAGTAGATTTCTCATAATTGCTCTTGAAATTCTTTCAGGCTTAGGAAAGGTTATCTTCATCCCAACCTATTAATCAAGTTCCATAATCATTGTAGGTTGTTGGGTTGAATAAAGAAACAGCTGTCCCGAAAGGATACAGTCCTCCGAGAATAGATTTGGATCCCTGACCAAAAGCTCTAATGGATCCTCACATATCTCTGGAGGAGGGATACCTGCTTTTGTAGATTTAAACTTTGAATTGGCTGCATTAATTACCCTTGGCCGATTGTGAATCTTAACTTCTTTCTAAATCTTTGGCCTAATAAATATGCAGTGCCCACAAAGCTTTCATTAATTAGGTGTGCAATCAACTATCTCTACAACATTTTAGTGATCAGAGTAGAAGTTTGTAAATGGCTTTCTCCATTAACTAGATTGCTAGAAGTTGACTTGATTGCAGGAGTTTGGCTGGACATGAGCTCATGGGAATGCATCCAATCTACAATTGAAGGTGCATTTTCCTAAAAAAGACATGTTCCACGGTGGCAGCATCCAGGGCTTCTGCATGGGATGGAGAGCACCATGGGCATCTGCCACCCACCAGTGCATGCCCAGCCAGTGTGGTAGCTGCAGTGTGTGTAAACAATGGAACACCAGTGTACCTTTGTCAACACAATTAGTGCCACAACCCAGAAGAATTCAATCTCTAAGAGAGAAAAGGTTGTCCTGTCTGCTATGCCCTCAGACCTATAGTGAAAGCCCTCAAGGCTGCTACATTGATCAGTGTTTCCCACCTTAAAAAAAGAGGCAACTGTGTTCTGCAATCCATCCCCACATCTCACTGCAGGGATACTATTCTGGGGTCTATAAAATAAGTGGAAAACTTCTACTTTTGTCCCAATAAATACCAACAAGTAAACAGAACTATTTATATGTGGTTATAAGTGAAAGATTTCCCCAGAAACTCTACATTTAATGGTGATTATTTAAGAATTTGAATTTGCAGTTTACCTGGGTGGCTCAGATGGTTAAGCATCTGCCTTTTGCTCAGGTCATGATCTCAGCGTCTTGGCATGGAGTCCCATTCAGGCTCCCTCATTACCGGGGAGCCCATTTCCCCTTCTCCTTCTCCTTCTGCCCCTCCCCCTCTTGTGTGCATGTGCACTCTCTCTCTCAAATAAATAATTAATTTTAAAAAGAAAGAATTTGGATTTGCTGCTTACATTCAGGGGCTGGCTTTGTGCTTTGGACCTAATCGTTTTATTAAGTCACTTCTTACCATTTAAAGAGGAATATTATAACTGAGCAAACAGCATAGCCAAGGCAAAGAGAATGAGAACTGAGAGGATGCCAGAGAGAGAGAAGCCAATCATAAATGTGGAACCTAGTGGAAATTCCCAAGGCAATATCAAACTGATTTCCCCTATGTAATAACCAGATCTTTTCAGAGACCAGAGGGGCTTTTAATGGCCTCAAGAGAAAACAGCACAGGCAGACAGTTTTTGAAATGCACGAAAAAAACCTCATTCTACTTCCTCTTTTAACATACTTTGGAAATAAAATAAGATACTTATAAAACAAATAAGAAAATTGAGTTGGTCATTAAAACATGCCCTGACTATAAAGAAAATCCAGAGTGGTTCCTTTAAGAGAAACTTCCAAAACCATTTAGAGTGGGGACCTGTGGTGTTATCCTTAGCTCTATCCAGAGGCCAAGAACGGCACAGATTACCTCAGCAGCCCCCGTTGCCTTAGGAGACTTGGATTTTACTCTTCCCACTGTTGTAGAAAGGGAACAGATGTCCCCTAGGCAATTTTTCTCCAAAGGACCTCAGAAAGTAACAGCTGCTACAGGCTTCAGCCATGCCTTCCAGGCGCTTCTGAAGATGAGGGAATTTCCTTCCTGCTTTCACCGCCCTCCTAGATTCTCCACCCACAGAGCTGAGCTTGCCTGGTCTGCTCCACCACAGAACGGGAGGACAGATCTGATATACATAAATCAACATATTACTCATTTTCTAGCACTGCCTTTGACAGCTGTTACATGAGCACATTGTTAGAAACTGTCAAGCAGTGATACACAGTGCCTTTTACAACATATGTTGACTTTTATCTAATGTAGTTCCATAATTAGCCCCAGGGAAAGCAAATCCAGGCATCCACCTGGCTGTGTGATCTCAGTTAACCTTTGCTTTCTTCTGAGGAAAGTTAGGAGGGTGGGGGTGGAGACCCAGGCACCTGGGCCCCCAGGACTAAGAGAAAATCAGTAAGTGTATGAGCTAGGTAGGGTAGGGCACAATTCTTACATCTTCCTGACCTCTGCCCATTCTCCATGGAAAGTATGCCTGCAATCAGAGGCCAAGAGGTCTGGAGAGCTGCTCAGGTTGTTCAGATCCCCCAGGCCTGGATGAGACTTGGAATTATTACTGGAAAAATCACCCTGGATCCTGGGCCACTCAAACATTAAAGAACTTGAAAGAAAAAGGTAAGCATTGCTTCAAATATTATCCTTGGTGCTCCTTTCAGAAAGGTGTTTCTCTTTCAGAAAAAAAAGACAAAACTTGCACACAATGAAAGTCCATTTTCATTGAACTTCAGAGTGCAGCAGGTAACTTAACAAGGTCATAAGGCAAGGTGATATAACAGACAGAATATATGCTTGCAGTAAGAGAGTCTAGATTCAAGTTCCACCTCCTCCATTTACCAACAGAGGAAACATGGGAAACCTTGTAATTTGCCGTGGCCTCAGTTTCCTCAGTTTCAAATGAGAATAAGGGCAGAGGCACTATGTCAGAATGTCATGAAAGCCAGGAATCATTCCCCATGGCTCCTCCAGCACCATGGACAGTGCCTAGATCAAGGAATATCTTTAATGAATGATTTCATACACATGGTATTCTAATAAAAACCAAATGAGATGTAGAAACATTTTGAAGACAGAAAAATCTGTGTCCAAATATGAGTTATCTGATTTAACTCTCTATGTCTGATTTTGGGAGCCAAGTCAGAGATACAGCTCTAGTTATCTCAGATACAATGGACCAGAATAGATCTGAGTGAGCTTAAAGCGTGTGAATTGAACTAAAGGCACGAGAGCTTTCTCAATACTTATTTTAAATTTTAATATTTTAAAATACTTATTTTAAATATTTGAAGACAGCTAGCATTCCTTACATAGACTAGACACACTCCAAGTCGAAAGTGCAGAAAAGAAGATCTTCTCCAGAAAGCACTATATCTCCATCTTGGTCCCATCAGTTCAGATCCTGTCTAAGCCATCCATGAGCAACAGTTCTGCTTTCCTCCTTCAACGAGCATCACCTCAAGCACTGCGGCGTCAGAGCAAATGTGGGAATTCACAAATAACATAAACAAGATTCTCAAGTAATGCATTCTGTTAGTTTCTGGGTTACACTCTGGGGATATAATAAAGACAGGATGTTGTCCTTGACTTCAGAGAGTTAATGGTCCAATGGAAGGGAGAGTTCAACAAAGTGATGGTATAAAAAGCTATGCATAGAAGTACAGGGTGAAAGAAAAAGGGGCCAAAGACAGAATCCCATAGAAGAGACATTTAGGGTATTGGTGAAGATGAGAATCCAAAGTAGGGAGAAAACTAAGAAATAAAGATTTCATAGAAACCAATAGGGAAGAAAATTTCAAGAATGATTCCTTGCTTAGATGCAATTCAAGTGAGATAAGAACCAAGAACAATTCACTGGATTTACCAACTAGCAATAAGTATATGATTTTATTGAGATGTGAAAAATTAAGTGCAATTAAATTGAAGGATCTAACTAAGGGTAAAATAATAGAAATTATGAATGCTATAGGAACTCAGAAGAGAGAGAAAAAGATCTCTTGGGACCATGAGGTTAAGGGGTAATTCATCTAGGAGGTATGAATTGAAGTGGGACTTGAAAGATTAGAATTTGGAGGGAAAAAGTGAAACTAGAGTTTACAGTTAGGAGTACTGGTCTGAGTAAAACACTAGCCTGTGGATGTTCCAGTCCTACCTGGAACAGAGAGGTTTATGGGGGATGATGCTGGGAAGGAGTCTGAAGTCAGACTCTCAAAGAGAGGAAGAAAGGATTTAGATGTCAGCTTCCTAGCTGATCCTTTAAGGCTTTGGGGCAGAATCTAAAAGATAAACTCAGAAATTGGAAGAAACTGATGTAACAACCATGTATAGGACAGATTGGAGAGGAAAGAAGTTAGCTAGGGAAATACAGTACTAAGAGAAAGAGATTAGGGCTTAAGTTAGCAAACATAAAGGGTTACTCTTTCATCCATAAAACAGTATTTTCATTATAAAAGGTATAAGAAACCATTTGCCCCCATAACAAGTCTCCTTGCCCCTTAAGTCAAGTATGCAAGATTTCCTTGGAGTTTAAGGACATAGTCTCCAGAGTCATACAGATCCAGTTCAAAGCCCAAATCACTGACTTACTAGCTATAGGATCTCATTAGGTTGCCTGGCTCCTCTCAGCCTCAATTTCTTCATCTCTAAAATGTGTAGGACCTATTCCAACAATTTTAACTGTGTAAAAAGAGGCAGGTCATGTAAATGGCTCACAAAGACTAAGCAGTCAATAAAAGTTATAACATGGTATTTTATTATTACAGAATATTGTTCAACATATCAGAGAAATATCTGTAAATGAAGAATATATTTTTAAAAAAACCCCAAGATACACCAGTCATCAATAGACAAATGAAAAATTACTTAACCTTGGATATTCAAAAATTAAATAATGTAATTAGTTAAAAATTTAACAAACTGGCGATACCAAATATGGCAAGTGATTCCATGATGATCACCAAGGCCCCTGATGTACACATGCTATATAATGCCTCCCCTTGAGTATGAGCAAAATTGGTGAATATAGTATCTGCCTTATGATTATATTTGTATCCACTGACTTTTCAGTAAATCAAAAGGGAGCTTATCCTGAATAAGCCTGACCTAATCAGCATTGCCTTTAGAAGAAGGTGAAGTGTCAGAGAGGCCTTGAGTGGCCTTGAAGATGTAGAATCCTACATGAGTCCTACAGCTGCAAAGAAATGAATTCTACAAACTGTGAGAGCTCAGAAAAGAACCCAAGGTTCAGATAGCCCCCAACCCAAGCCAACACCTTGATTATAGCCTGGAGGGACCCTGAGCAGAAAACCCTATTAATCTGTACCCAGACTCTGACTCATGCAAATTGTAAGGTGGAAAATTTAAGTTGTTTTAAACCACCATGTTTGTAACTTTTTTTTATTCATTATTTTTATTAACACATATTGTGTTATTAGCCCCAGGGGCACAGGTCTGTGAATCGTCAGGCTTACACATTTCACAGCGCTCACCATATCGCATACCCTTCCCAATCCCCATAACCCAACCACCTGTAACATTTTTTTTTTTAATGCAGCCATAGGAAACTAATATACTGTGTGCTGGCAAAAATGTAGAGGATTAGGAAATTGTACCTACTGTTTAGGGGAATGTACTTGAATTCCATTTGGAAAGCAGTTTGGCATTAT
Organism: Lontra canadensis; assembly: GCF_010015895.1. Lineage (NCBI taxonomy): Eukaryota > Metazoa > Chordata > Mammalia > Carnivora > Mustelidae > Lontra > Lontra canadensis. Next base: position 17,403,354 of record NW_022631030.1, read on the forward strand.
CTGGCAAGTTTGAAGACGCACATTCACCATGTCCATCCAATTCTGAGCTTTTGTACATACCCTAGATAAACTCCTGCCTAGTGCATATGTATAAGAATGTTCATCGCAGTGTGGCTTAAATAGCCAGATGCTAAAAACAATCTAAATTAAATGTCTATCGAGATGAGAATAAATAAATCAATCGTGGTATATTCAGAAAATGGAATACTGATCAACATTGAAAATGAGCAAACTATGGTTCTATGATAATATGGATGAATCTCAAAAACATAATATATAAAGAAAGATGCAAAAAGGGTACACAAATTCCATTTCCATAAAGTTTGCAAACAGGCAAAACTAGGCTGTTCCTATTTAGAGATACATACAACGGTATTAAAAAAAAAAGTAGAGTTTTTTTTTTAGAGGCAAGAAAGTGGTTTTCACGAACTTCAAGATAGTGGGAGGCAGGGAGTGGGGGAAGAAGAGATTGTGTATGGGGATAGGAAAGCACAGGATTTACCAGGTGCTGGCAATGTTTGTTTTTCTTTTTCACACTGGTGTTTGCTTTTAAAAATTTAAACTATATGCACACCTCTGTATAAAGGATATATCTCACAACAAGAAAGAAGGGAGTGAAGACCTCTAAATGGTGCTCTCTTACCACCATTCATAATAACGGCCTGAAAAAGTCCTAGAAACACAGATTTGGAGGCTCCTCTGACATGTGAAAACCCAAACAGTCTGCCCTGAGCTTGGGACTGATGGCTCCGTGTGCCTCTACCTCATCCCTGCAGAGCCATCAGCCTTCTGACACCTGTGCCAGGCTCAGCAGCTGTGGCTGGGAGAAAGGGGCCATCAGGAGCCGTCACTAGCAGCAGACTAATAATAAGATTCATTTCTTTGAGACTCCCAAGACACAACCAGGGAGACTGGAGAATGCTAATGCTGCCTGCTAGGGCTCTGGGGGCTGCTTACTTATTTTATTTTTTAAGGTCAATTGTTCCAGGTCGGTACACTTATTAGAGAGGGGATCAGTGGAAAAACAGTGTGTGCCTGTGTTCTAAGCCTAAAAGGAAAAACCAGACAAAAGGAAGACATTCGTTCACTAATCATGTCTGAATCCTCTCTTCTGGAGCCTGCCTGAAGTGGCCCAGGGCAGAATCAAGACCTGTAGTCGCTCTGGCACTTAAAGGAGGGAGAGCCTGAGTCATAAGATTGAGACTGAAAATTTGGGGGGGCTTCCCTGGCTCTTTCTTTCCTCCATCCCTTCCTAAAGTTTATTTTTATTCTTCATCATCATCATCGTCATCCCTGTGTTATTTTCTTATTGCTGTATAATAAAAATACCATACTGAGCGGCTTAAAATGACCTAAACTTATTATCACAAAGTCTCTGTAGGTCAAAAGTCTGGGCATGAATGGCATGGCTGGGCTCTCCACTCTGGGTCTGACCTGGTGAAATCTACATGTTGAAAAGAGCTGTGGTTCTCTCTGGGTCTGAACAGAATCTGCTGCTCAATCAGACTTTGGTAAAAATCAGCTCTTTGCAGTTGTATGACTGAGGTCCTCATTTCCTTTCTAGCTGTTATACAGGGTCGCCCTCAACTCCCAGAAGCTGCCCTCGTTCCTTATTCCACAGCCCACTCTATCTTCAAAGTTAGTGGCAGGGGCGTCTGGGTGGCTCAGTGGGTTAAAGCCTCTCTCTGCCTTTGGCTCAGGTCATGATCTTGGGGTCCTGAGATAGAGCCCGACATTGGGCTCTCTGCTCAGCAGGAAGCCTGCTTCCTCCTCTCTCTCTGCCTACTTATGATCTCTGTCAGTCAAGTAAATAAATAAAATCTTTAAGAAAAATAAAGTTAGCAACAGAGAATTTCTTGTGTGTCCAAATCCCCCATGCTTCTAATCTCGGACTTCTTTGTGTTGTGACAGGAGAAAACTCTGCTTTTATAGGGCTCAGATGGTTAGGGCAGACCTGCCTGGATAATTTCCCTATCTTAAAGCCAGCTGATTTGAGATCTTAATTATGTCTACAATTCTTCACAGCCATATCTAGTTCAACATTTGAATAACTGGGGAAATGTATGGGTAAACCAGGGGCCAAGAATCTTGGCAGATTATCTTAGAATTCTGCCTACCCCAATCACCAATTGCTAATTCCATTATTCTGAACAAAGGTTTCATAGCGGTGTAAACAAATTAATACACCCAGAGAGGAGAATGTCAAGGAATGTTCTGTGCAACAGGGAGATTTCTTAAGAATTTGAGTTGAAGTATAACCTGGAATTGGGAATAATGGCTTTTGTTCATTCACTCATCCAACAAACATGTTAGGCATCCCATGACATTTGCAGCTTAAAAAGACGAGAAATCACAAAAAACCCCAAATGGCTAAAGTAATCCTGAAAAAGAAGAATGAAGCTAAACACATATACTCCCTGATTTCGAACTATACTACAAAGCTATAGTAATCAAAACAGTATAGTCCTGGGGCGCCTGAGTAGCTCAGCTGGTTGAACATCCAACTCTTGATTTTAGCTCAGGTCATGATCTCAGGGTTATGAGATCAAGTCCCACATGGGGTTCCATATTGAGCATGGAGCCTCCTTAAGATTCTCTCTCTCTCCCTCCCTCTACCCCTCCCCCATTTCTCTCTCTAAAAAAAATAAATAGGGCACTTGGGTGGCTCAGTGGATTAAGCCTCTGCCAACTCAGGTCATGATCTCATGATCTCATGTGGGACAGAAAGCCCCACATCAGGCTTTCTGCTCAGCAGGGAGCCTGCTTCTCCTCTCTCTCTGCCTGCCTCTCTGCCTACCTGTGATCTCTGTCTGTCAAATAAATAAATAAAATATTTAAAAATAAATAAACAAAAAAGAACAGTATAGTATTGGCATAAAAATAGACATGTAGAACGCTGAAACAGAATCCAGATCCCAGAAATAAAACCCACATATACTGTTAACTATTTGACAAGTGACCCAAAGTACTTAATACAGAAAGGACAGTCTTATCAATAAATGGTATAGGGAAAGCTGAATAACAATGCAGAAAAATTAAATTGGACCCCTATTCTACACCACTCACAAAAATTAACTCCAAATGGATTAAAGACTTAAATATAAGACTCTAAGCCATAAAACTTCTAGGAAAAAACATAGGGGAAAAGCACTTTGACATATGTCTTAGCAACAACACCAAAAGCACAACAAAGAAAAAATAGTAAGTGGAACTACACCAAACTAAAAGACTTCAGCACAGCAAAACAAATAATCAACAAAATGAAAAGGCAACCTATATAATGGGATCAAATATTTTATAGTGGGCTAATATCCAAAATACTCAAAATATATAAAGGACTTAAACAAATAAATACCCAATTAAAGAATGTGTAGTGAAACCAAACAGACATTTGTCAAAGAAGACATGCAGATGGTCAACAGGGACATAAAGAATGCTCAACATCATTAATTACCAGGAATTATCAGGAAAATGTTAGTCAAAACTACAATGAGATATCACCTGGGTATCTAATGCATAGCATTGTGGTTATTGATGTCAGTACTATACTATATACTTTAAAGTTTCTAAGGAGTATCTTAAATGTTCTCACCACAAAAAAGAAATGGTCAGGAATACAACAGGAATGTCCACTCTCACCACCATTGTTCAACATACTACTGGATGTCCTAGTCTGATCAATCAGACAACAAACAGAAATAAAAGGCACCCAAATCAGCAAAGAAGAAGTCAAACTTTCACACGTTACAGATGACATGATAATCTATGTAGAAAACCCAAGACTCCACCAAAAAAATTGCTAGAACTAATACAGGAATTCAGCAAAGTCATAGGGTATAAAATCAATGCATAGAATTCTGTTGCATTTCTATACACTAACAAAGAAGCACCAGAAAGAGAAATCAAGAAATTGTTCCTGTTTACAATTGTACCAAAAACTGTAAGATACCTAAGAATAAACCTACCCAAGGAGGTAAAAGATCTGTACTCTGAAAACTATAGAACACTTTTGAAAGAAATTGAGGAAGATCCAAAGAAATGGAAAAACATGCCACGTGCATGGATTGGAAGAACAAATATTGTTAAAATGTCTATGTTACCCAAAGCAATCTACACATTCAATGCAATCCCTATCAAAATATCACCAGCATTTTTCACAGAGTTGGAACAAACAATTCTAAAATTTGTATGGAACCAGAAAAGATCCCGAATAGCTAAAGTAATGTTGAAAAAGAAAACCAAAGCTGCTGTCATCACAATTATGGATTTCAAGCTGTATTACAAAGCTATAATCATCAAGACAGTATGCCAGCACTAAAACAGACACGTAGATCAATGGAACAATTGAACCCAGAAATGGACCTTCAACTCTATGGTCAATGAGGCTTTGACAAAGCAGGAAAGAGTATCCAACAGAAAAAATACAGTCTCTTCAACAAATCGTGTTGGGAAAATTTGGCGGCCACAATGCAGAAGAAGGAAACTGGAACACTTTATTACCCTGTACACAAAAATAAACTCAAAATGGATGAAAGACCTAAATGTGAGACAGGAATCCAACAAAATCCTAGAGGACAACACAGGTATCAACCTCTTTGACCTTGGCTGCGGCAATGTCTTACTAGACACATCTCCAAAGGTAAGGGAAACAAAACCAAAAATGAACTATTGGGACTTTATCAGAATAAAAAGCTTTTGCACAGCAAAGGAAACAGCCAACAAAACTAAAAGGCAACCCATGGAATGGGAGAAAATATTCACAGATGACATGTCAGAAAAAGGGCTAGTATCCAAAATCTATAAAGAACTTATCAAACTCAACACCCAAAAAATAAAAATGTCAGTCAAGAAATGGGCAGAAGACATGAACAACATTTCTCCAAAGAAGACATACAAATGACCAACAAACACATGAAAAAGTGCTCAACATCACTCAGCATCAGGGAAATACAAATCAAAACCACAAGGAAAGACTATGTCACACCAGTCAGAATGGCAAAAACTAACACGACAGGAAACAACAGATGTTGGTGAGGATGTGGAGAAAAGGGAACCCTCTTACACTGTTGGTGGGAATGCAAATTTGTACACTCTGGAAGACAATAATGGAGATTCCCCAAAAAGGTAAAAATAGAACTACTCTACAACCAGAAATTACACTACTATGTATTTATTCAAAGGATTCAAACATAGTGATTTGAAGAGGCAAATGTACCCTGATGTTTATAGCAGCAATGTGCACAATAACCAAACTATGGGAAGAGCCCAGATGCCCATCAAGAGATGAATGGATAAACACATACATACATATAGTGGAATATTACTCAGTCATCAAAAAGAATGAAATCTTGCCATTTGCAATGATGTGGGTGGAACTAGAGGGTATTATGCTAAACGAAATAAGTCAGTCAGAGAAAGACAAATACCATCTGATTTCACTCACATATAAAATTTAAGAAATAAAACACATCAACATAGGAGAAGGTAAGAAAAAAACAGAATAAGACAACACAAAGATAGAGGGAAATCATAAGGGACTCTTAACTATATGTAACAAATCCAGGGTTGGTGGGAGTTGAGGGATGGGGTAAATGGGTAACGGACATTAAGGAGGGCATTTGATATAATAAACACTGGCTGTTATATGCAACTGGTGAATCACTAAACTCTCTCCCTGAGATTCATAATATGCCATATGTTAACCAAATTGAATTTAATAAAAAAAATTTTAATGCATTAGAAATAAAAACAAAAACAAAATAAAAGCATGAGAACATTGTATTCCATCAAAAAAATGAAAAATAATACATTAGAATGTGAAAAAAAGAAATGGTAATTATGTCACTTGATAGATGTGTTAGCTAAAACTAGAGTGGTGATCATGTTGCTATATATGAGTGTATCAAATCAACACATTGTATACAACAATGTTATATGTCAATTATATCTCAAAATTGAAAAAAGTTGGAAAAGAGAGAGATGCACAAAACTATAATATCTACTTAAATATGTAGTGGGTACCTACTATGAGGCAAGTGTTGGATACCCAGGATATTGTTGTGAATGATTATGACAGGCACAAAGTAAAATGCTATAAGTTATAGCACAAAAGTCTCAATTCAGAATTAAAAAAAAAAAAAAAAGATTCTTAACCAGACTCTTAACTATAGAAAACAAATTTGATAGTTACCAGGAAGGATGTGGGGATAGGGAAGAAAAGAGATGATGAGGAATAAGGAGGGCATTTGTGATGAGCACCAAGTGATACCTAGAAGTGTTGAATCACTATATTGTATACCTGAAACTAATGTAATATTGTACGTTGTCTACCTGAAATTAGAACAAAAACTTAACAAATAAAGAGCTCCTTAAGCAGAGCAATATAGTAGAGCAACACTGTTACAAAAGAAGAAACAATGGGATGTGCTTTATTTTAAGAAGAAAAAGTGAGGGCATGAGGGGAATGATATACTCGGTAAAGAAACTGATGTAAAGAAAATCTCAAAGGTGACAAACAGCAGAGTATCTGGGTAACAGCATACACCTCACTTGGGGTAGGGTACAAGTGATATGAAGGGACATTTATATAGCATAAGAATATAAAGGAGCTTGGAGAAGATTTTGAAGCATATCAAAGGGCAATGAACAATCCACTTTATTAGGATGTGGCACGGACAAAGCTTCACTCTGAGAAGATCAACTTAAGGAACACCACATACTCACTCCTTCAATATTTATTGAAAATGCAGTATGTGGCAGGTACTATAAGTTCAGACTCCTGCCCTCCAGACACTTCTATTCTAGGGGAGAAGACAACAATAATAATAAAATTAACAGGATAATTTCAGATCATGAGTATTATGAAGAAAAAACAAAGCAGGATAAAGTAATAGAGATTAGGCGAGAACCATTTTAAGTTGGATGTCAGAGATGGCTTCTCTAAGCAAGCAGCACTGGAGCAAGGACCTGAGCTGTAGGAGCAAGCAAGCCATGCAAAGATGGCGGCGCTCTCCCACAAGGAGGCTGCAGGAAGAGGTCTGGTGTGCACGGTCACATTTGAGCAAGAGCAAGCAGGTGTTGGGAGTAAGGGGGATAGTGAGGGAGATGGTGTCAGAGAAGTCGGCAGGCCCAAATTATATAGGACTTTGAAGGCCATGGAAAGTAGTTTGGATCTTATTCCAAAGGCAACGAGAAGCGACTGGAACTTTCTGAGCAAAGCAGACAGATGAAATTGTCTGATTTGCATTTTAAAAACATCACTCAAGGGGTGCCTGGGTGGTTCAGTCAGTTAAGCTGCTGCCTTCGACTCAGGTCATGATCCCAGAGTCCTGGGATCAAGCCCTGCATTGGGCTCCCTGCTCAGCAGAGAGCCTGCTTCTCCATCTCCCTCTGCCTGCTGCTCTGCCTACTTTTACTCTCTAGCTCTGTGTCAAAAAAAAAAAAAAAAAAAAAAAAAATCACTCAAGCTGCAATACTAAATCACAGGGGAGAAAGAGTAGGGTTATTGCTATAGTAGAATAGTTCCCTCAGTACTTTGTACAATAGTACAAAGTTCCCTCAGACTAGGGGGCATGGCTGAGGCAGTGGTCGTTTTGGGGAGGTAAAGACGAAAGGTTTGGTTGACAGATTGTATGAGATTGTGTGAGAAACAATAAAACAGAAATTAGAGAGAGAAGAGCCTGGAGCTGGGGACCAGGTAAGAAGGTACTGCAAATAGGGCAGGAGAGCAGAAATGAGGCTCTGGGTCAAGACTGGCAGCAAGACATGAGGAGGGCACCGAGGAAGAGGATTCCAAGTGGTAGAACAGGTGGTACTGAAGAAGGGACTGTATGTATGGCCAGAGAAGAAAGCAAAGGTGACTTGGATTTTTTCATTCTGGATCACAGGGGTACAGTGGTGCTCACTAATAAAAGCAGGAAATTCAAGAACATCATATAAAGAAAAAGAAGGAAAGGGTTTTGTACATCTGGCCTTGCAGGTGGCAGTTTCCTCGTGTATACAAAGGAAAAGTTATCATGGGATTTACTTAGCAACAGAACTTGCTACCTGCAACATCTTGGTCTAACAGTGTTGGTTAGATTAAATTATTGGTCTAATGTTGATCTAACAACATGAAGTTGCATGGGAAGCATGTAAATTCAGTCCTGCCAGGGCCTAACTCTTGCCTTTACTCCCCTAGCACATGTGTGGATCTGTCTGTGGACCTCTTCTGAAGACCCAGGCCCAGTCTGATTCCTGTTCAACCATGACAGGACAGAGCATAAAGAATGACTTCAAACCTACCATCCTTTGGAACTTAGAACTAACATGTTCCCTTGGCATGATATTCCCAGAACCACTCTGTGCTTCTGCACACCTTCTGCAGTCCATGTTGACTTAATTGTTACAAACCCAGAAGTGCTAAGAGTAAAGTCTAAGAACACACGTATCTTTCTCTACACCCAAGTCACAGTTCTCTCCACTTTCCTTCCCAGTCCAGACCAGCAGATCTGCCCACATTTCCACATACAGCTGCATACACTGGATTCTAGTCTATACCTCAAAATCTGACACTCACCTAGCTCCTGCCAACTCTCCTTAAGCAGGACTGGATCTTGTTGTCATTGTATTTATTCACTGGGAAGGCATTATGTCCTCTAAACTCGCTAATATCAATGTTTGTCCACTTGACCTTTAATTCCCAGTTACCTGACCTCTACTGTTGCTATTCTCCTTCTCTTCATCCCCACCTTTGGAGTTAAGCTCTTTATACTCTCTGAACTCTAGTTCACTTGCCCCTATTATTTCAGATCTTGCCAAGCCATAAGCAATTTAAGAACTCATATGAACAGGACCAAGGACCCTATGTGGTAGTTCAAAGCATGGATGCAACCAGCCTTCTTCATTAGTGGGACACACAGCTGGCCATGTGATCCTCTATGAGTTGGCTCTGTGGTCATATCTGACCTGCTTCCATTTCTGCCATTGCCTTGATTTAATGTTTCACATTCAGCCCATCTAAAGTTCAGCAAATCATTACGCCACTAAACCTCGTTCCCATCCTCTTATCTCTAGTTCACGTTAGCCCTTCCAACACTTTACACAAACCCACACACAGACACACACACAGTTTTTGTCCTTTTTTTTTAATCCCTTTACCCATACCAAACACTGTTGATAACAAAAGGGCCCTTGTTCTAATTGAACTCGTCTGTAAGTAATCTGATTTCTCTCTTTAGAAGAGAAATTTAAATTAATTTTTATCTTTTTTTCCCTTGATATGTTGCTATTTTACTGTGCGGTATCTAGATGTGGATTCATATTTGTATGCTGTTCAGCAATGGAACACATTTCAATGTGTAAGCCTCGTGTCCCACCCCCATCACACACAAACGAAACTTCCCCCACTATTAACGTCCTTCATCGCAACTTTACGTTTGTAACAGTCCGTGAAACTACATTGACACATCATTATCACTCAGCATCCATGGTTTACCGTAGGGTTCACTCTTGCTGTTGTACCTTCTGTGGGTTTTAATAAAGTGTGGTGACATATATCTACCACTGCAGCATCATACAGAATAGTTTCACTGACCTAAAAATTCTCTGTACTCTGCCTATTCATCTTTCATTCCCCTTGGCCTCTGGCAATCCTCTTACTGTCTCCATAGGTCTCAAATGCCTTTTGTAGACTGTCATATAATTGAGATCATACAATATGTAGTCACCTCAGATTGGTTTCTTTCACGTAGTAATACGTAGTTAAATTTCCTCCATGTCTTTTTGTGGCTTGATAGCTCTCTTCAGTGCTAAATAATATTCAATGTCTTGGATGTACCACAGTTTATTGATTCACTTACCAAAATACATTTGGGGGGCACCTGGGTGGCTCAGTGGGTTAAGCCTCTGCCTTTGGCTTGGGTCATGGTCTCAGGGTCCTGGGATCGAGCCCCGCATCAGGCCCTCTGCTCAGCGGGGAGCCTACTTCTCCCTCTCCCTCTGCCTGCCTCTCTGCCTACTTGTTACCTCTCTGTCAATAAATAAATAAAATCTTTATTAACTAATGAATTAATATTTTGATTGCCTCTATTTTTGGCTATCATGAATAAAGTTGCCATAAATATCCATACACAGGTTTTTGTGTAGACATAATTTTCAATTCTTTTGGCTAACTACCAAGAAATGTGATTACTGGATGATATGGCAAAAGCATGTTTAGTTTGGTAAGAAACATCTGAAACATCTTCCAAAGTGACTATACCATTTCACGTTCCTACCAGCAGTGAATAAGTGTTCCTGCTGCTTCACATTCTTGTCAGAATTTGGTCCTGTCAGTGTTTTGATTTTGGCCATTCCAATAGGTGTGTAGTTGTATCTTATTGTTATCTTAATTTATAATTCTCTAATGACATATAATGTGGAACATCTTTACATATGCTTATTTTCCATCTGTATTTTTCTTTGGTGAGGTGTCTCTTAAAGCTTTTGATCACTTCTTTATCAGGTTCTTCATATTTTTATTAAGTTTTAAGAGCTCTCTGTATATTGCAGATAACAGGCCTTTATCAGATATGTCTTTAAAAAATATTTTATGCCTGTCTGTGGCTTGCTTCTCATTCCCTTGACATTGTCTTTCACAGCATAGAAGTTTTAATTATAATGAAGTCCAGCCTATCAGTTGTTTCCTTTGGGGATTATGCCTTAGATATTGTATATAAAAATTCACTGCCAAACCCAAGTTCATCTAGATTTCCTCTTATGTTATCTTTTTAGGAGTTTTATAGTTCTGTGCTTCACATGGAAGTCTCTGATCTATTCTAAACTGATTTTTGTGAAGGTGCAAGGTCTGTGTTTAGATTAATTTTTCACATGCACATGTCCAGTTGTTCCAACACCATTAGTTCATTGTATTGCCTTTGCTCCCCTGTCAAAGATCACTTGGTTATATTTATTGGGTCTATTTTTTGGCTCTCTATTCTACTGATCTATTATCCCTGTTTTCACCAATAACACACTGTCTTAATTAAAGTAGCTTTACAGTGAGTCTTAAAGTTGGGTAGCATCAGTCTTCCAGCTTTGTTCTTCTCCTTCAAGAATATGTTGACTGTCTTTTGCTTCTCCATATAAACTATGGAGATATCCACAAAACAAATTGCTATCATTTTTATTAGGATTGCATTAAATCTATAGATCAAGTTGGGAAGAATTGACATTTTGATGATATTGAGCCTTTTACTCAAAAACCTGGAATATCTTTCCATTTGTTTAGCTCTTCTTTGATATCTCTTTCATTAGAGTGTTGTAGTTTTCCCCATATAGGTCCTGTATCTATTTTGTTAGATTTATACCTAAATGTTTCATTTTGGGGAGTGCTACTCCAAATAGTAATGTGTTTTTCATTTCAAATTCCACTTATTCATCGTTGGATTCACTTTTCTCCTTGCTGAAATATATTCTTTAACACATCTTTTTGTGAGGGCATGAATGGAAAACTCTATTGTCTGAAAACTCTATTGTGTTTTTTCTAGCACTTGAATAATATTTGAATTGGAGCTTAAACTCCTGAGTTGACAGTGATTTTTTTTTCTTTAGAACTTTGAAATACTACCCCATTGTCTTTCAGCTTCCATTGTGTAATAGACACAATATGTGTGTCCCAGCAACACATCCTCTACCTGAGCTAATGCTTATTCCCCAGCTGCTGTGAGAACTGTTGTTAACAGGTCACAGCTACACCCTTCTCAGGAGATTTGCCCTTGGCTGAGAAGAGCTGGCTTACCCTGAAATTACAAGGAGGCTATGTTACCCCCAAGCTTCACTCCCTCCTCCTTCTTCTCCCATTCCCTGGTGCCTCATCCAATGACTGACTTAAAGGAGTAGAGAAGCATAGCTTTGTTGCCTCAAGGTGGAAATGGTACCTCTGGGTGCCATTGATCCCCAAGGACTGGACTAAGACTAGACTTTAGTTCTTGTCTAACAACTAGACTCTAGACTGTTCCCTTGCTCTAACTTACTGCCCTCACTCCCTTAAAGGTTTTGTCCCTTCAGTAAGTAAGTTGCATAAGAATCTCCATCTCAGGGGCACCTGGGTGGCTCAGTCGTTAAGCATCTGCCTTCAGCTCAGGTCATGATATCAAGGTCCTGGGATTGAGCCCCATATTGGGCTCTCTGCTGTCAGGAAGCCTGCTTCTCCTTCTCCTTCTCCCTCTCCTTCTGCTTGTGTTCCCTCTCTCACTATGTCTCTCTCTCTCTGTCAAATAGATAATAAATAAATCATCTAAAAAATTTTTTTTAATTAAAAAAGAATCTCCATCTCAGGTTCTTCTAAAGAACTCTACCTAAAACATATTTTTACTGGTAATAACGATTAGAATAATGTCTAAACATTACTGAGCACTTAATGTAGACTGGACACTGAGGGATAAGTTCTTTACCTGTATTATTTCATATAATTCTCACAATGACTCTATGGAATAAGAACACTATTATTCCACTTGTATTAGTTTTCTGTGGCTGCTGTAACCCATCACCACAAGCTGAATGATTTACAACAACAGAAATTTATTCTTTTACAACTCTGGAGACCAGAGGTCCTAATGAGGGTATTGGCAAAGTCACAGTCCTTCTGGAAGCTCTATGGGATAAACTGCTCTTTGCCTGTTCCAGCTTCTGGTGGCTGTCAGCATTCCTTGACTTGTGGCTGCCTCATTCCAATCCTGACCTCCATTGTCACACTGCCTCCTCCTCTTCTGTTTGTCAGTCTGATAAAAATATGCATGACTGCACTTAGGCCCACCTGGATAAAACAGGGCAAAAATCTCTCAAGATCTTTAATTTAATCCCATTTTTTTGCCCAATAAGTTAATACTCACTCTTTTGCCATATTGGGTAATGTTCATATGTTCTGGGATTCAGGAATTGGACATACCTTTTTTAGAGGCTACCATTCAGCCTATTATACCAGTTTATAGATGAGGAAAGAGAGGACAAAGGCAAAAGTAAAAGGTCTGATAAACAGAAATCACAAAATAAGATGAAAGAAATACATCATAAAAACGATAAATTTAAATGGCCAGAGCATCTCAGAATGGGAAAAAAAAAAAATTAGCTAAATGTGGTTTACAGAAGACACACCAAAATTATGAGACTCAGAAAGTTTGAAGGCAGAGAGACTGAAAAGGACATTCCAGCAAACCCTATTTCAGAGAAACCTGGAGCAGCCAAATTAATGACAGACAAAATCAACCTTAAGGCAAAAGGCATTAGTAGGAATTAGTTGGAAGTATTAATCATGATAGTTTAGGTTTTGGTGCAGTAATAAACAACCCAAAAGATTGCAGTAACTTCCAAAGGGAAAAAAAAAAATTCTCATTTCTCATTCAGCAACACGTTCATCACAGATTGAGACCAACTCTGCTTTATAATATGTCCACCCCTTGGATTCAGACTAACAGATTAGTCTCTGTCTAAAACTGCTGGTGTCAGAGCCAGAAGGAAAGAAAAAGACATTACTATTAATGGCTATTAAATCCATTTGCAAGTAATGCTTCTCACTTCCACTTGACTTCACTGTGCAAAACAAGTCACACAACCAAATATTGCCAAGGGGAAGAGAAGTAAAATCTTACCTTAGTTGGGGGAGTAAATATTTTAACAATACTATCTATCATATTGGACCACTGCAGAATGATCAAAAAAACAATTCACCTGTTATAAAAACACTGTTATTTCATGCAAATAATTATTTAACCTCAAAATATTTTTAAACTGACAAAATTACATTTAGAAAATGAAAATTTCACAATCATACTTGGATATTTAAGATATTTCTATCCAAAATGGATGAAGCAAGTACATGGAATTACTAAAGACATTGAAGACTCAAGCAACAAAGTAAGGAAGTTTGATCAAACAGACATGCATATAGAATGCTGCACCAATGGGATGCCTGAGTGGCTCAGAGGGAGCCTGCTTTTCCTCTGCCTGTTGCTCCACCTGCTTATGCGCTTTCTCTCTCACAAATAAAAAAATAAAATCTTTTTAAGAAATAAAATTAATTAATTAATTAATTTTAAAAAGAATGCTGCACCAACAGAGACTATCCATGGAGCATGCATAAAAATTGAACTTGAACCAAAAAGAAAAAATTAACTTGACCCAGCACAGAGAATAGCTCAGAAATTTTAAAAGTATCAACATCATATAGAACAAATATTCTAAGCAAGATAGTTTAAGAAATACGTATGTTAGAAATTTCAATGCATTTTTAAATAATCCTTGGATATAGCAAATCATTAGCTAATATTTAAAATTGAGCAAAAAATATAAATATACACATTATATTATATTTATATATTAAAACTTATAGGATGCAGCTAAAGTTGTATTTAGAGGTAAATGTATAGCCATAAATGCATTTACTAGAAAATAAAGATTGAAAAATACCTAAATAGCAAGAATATAGAAAATAATAACAACATAGTATACAGAATTTAAATAATAATAATAATAATAACTAAAAACAAAATATATAGAAAATAAAGATTAGGGATACCTGGGTGGCTCAGTCATTGGGCAGCTGCCTTCAGCTCAGGTCATGATCCCATGGTCCTGGGATTGAGTTCTGCATCAGGCTCCTTGCTCAGTGGGGAGCCTGCTTATCCCTCTGTCACCCCCCCACCAGCTTGTGCTCTCTCTCCTTTCTCTTTCTGTCAAATAAATAAATAATATATTTAAAAAAACAAAACAAAACAAAAATTAGAGTCAATAAGAAAGTTTGACAAGTTTGTTACAGAGGTAATCAATTTCTAAAAATCAGTTGTGCTCTACATACAAAGATATCTTAAAATAATATTAAAATTTTTAAATAGACCAAATAATAGAAAAATAATAATGTCAAGGAATAATAATAAAAAAGCCACACATCATATGTCTGAAGAAAACTATAAAATTTTGTTGAAAGGTGCTAAAGAAAACATAAAAGTTCAGTTTATAAGTGAGAAGGTAATATTATAAAACTATTTATTCTCTTCAAATTAATCTAAATATTTTGTGTCATTTAACTAAATTCAGACAAGAATCTTCAGGAACCCTGAAAAGCCACTTCTAAAACGTGTACATAAAATCAAATGATGAAAAACTGACCAAAAATTTTTAAGAAGGACCTAAGGATATAATCATTATATTAAATATCAAGACATTACAAAGCTATAATTAAAATAATGTGGCACTGCTACAGAAATAAAGAAAGCAAAATAGAGTGTCCAGAGATAAAACCTTCAATATAATGGGCCAAGGTTCATTACCTAACAGAGTAATGACATAGGTCTCTGAGGGAAGAGTGAAATAATAAATAAATGGTGTTCACCCAACTCAGCACTCATGTGGGGCAAAAAACATATATTCCTCACTCCATACCAAAAATATATTCCACACAGATATAAAAACTAAATGCAGAACAAATTCTTAAAAACCTTTGGAAGTGGGCAACTGGGTGGCTCACTTAAGCATCTGCCTTTGGCTAAGGTCTTTATCCCAGGGTGCTGGGATCGAATCCCACATCAGGCTCCCTGCTCTGCAGGGAGTCTGCTTCTCCCTCTACCCCTCCCCACACTCATTCTCTCAATCTCTCTCTCTCTTGCTTTCTCTCTCAAATAAATAAATAAAATCTTTAAAAAAAAAAAAAAAACTTTGGAAGAAAATGAAAGAATATCTTTATGTCCTCAGGGTAAGGAAGAATTATTTAAAGCACAAAAAGCACCAGTTATAAAGAAGGCTTATAAAATTCCCATTAAAACTGAAAACCTGTAACATGAAACGTTACCATAAGCAAGTTGAAAATACGAACTACAGATAAAAAAAGTTGTAAGACATATAACTAACGAAATATTTATATTCAGAACAAATAAAGACAACTAAATAAGCAAAATGCAAATAATCCTATGAAAAGATTGGCAACTAGAAGAAATAGGCAATTCATAGGGGGAGAAAAGTTGAAATGGCCAAAATATGAAAATACAGACAACCTCACATTTACAAATTTACACTCATAGAAATGTAAACTACATTTCATATCCATGTATTTGACAAAAATTAAAATGTCTAATGATATCAAATGATAGTGAGAATGTGGAGCAATTGGAACTAGCAACAAGCAAAATTAGTACAACCACTTCAGAAAATAATTTGGCTAAATCCAGTTAGGCTGAAAATGTGCATAGCCTTAAAGTCTAGCAACTGCAATTCTAACTATGTTCCCCAGGGAAACCCAAGTGTATGCATTAGGAGCCATACATGAGAATATTCATTGCAACATTTTTTGTAACTGGAAAAATACAGGGAAATAATTGAGAGACCAGCAGTAGAAGAAAGGATACATTATGATATAAACATGCACCAAAGAATTCTACATGAAAAAAGAAAAAAAAAGACCTACAGTTAGTAACACAGACAAATCTAAAACATATATCATTGACCGAAAAGGGTATTAGTTTTTTACAAATAAAACAATTTTATGAAATTTAATACCAAGGAAAACAATCATTTATGATGTTAACACATGTAATAGATATAGTAAAATTATGTTGTAAAAACAACAAATGAGGGGCACCTGGCTGGCTCAGTGGGTGGAACATGCAACTCTTGGTCATGATTTTGAGCCCATGTTGGATGTACAGATTATTTTTTCTCTTTTCTTTTTTTAATTAACATATAATGTATTATTTGTTTCAGGGGTACAGGTCTATGAATCATCAGGCTTACACAGCACTCACCATAGCACATACCGTCCCCAATGTCCATAACCCAGCCACCCTATCCTTACCCCCCACCCCCCAGCAACCCTCAGTTTGTTTTGTGAGATAAAGAGTCTCTCATGGTTTGTCTCCCTCCCGATCTCATCTTGTTTCATTTTCCCCCTCCCTACCCCCTTCCCTTAGTTACAAATTCCTAATATCAGAGAGATCATATGATAATTATCTTTCTCTGATTGACTTATTTTTCATAGCATAATACCATCTAGTTCCATCCACATCACTGCAAAGGGCAAGATTTCACTTTTTGATGGCTGCATAGTATTCTGTTGTATTCCATTCCATTCCCTACACCACATCTTCTTTTTTTTTTTTTTTAAGATTTTATTTATTTGACAGACAGAGATCACAGGTAGGCAGAGAGGCAGGCAAAGAGAGAGGAAGGGAAGCAGGCTCCCTGCCAAGCAGAGAGCCTGATGCAGGGCTCGATCCCGGGACCCTGGGATCATGACCTGAGCTAAAGGCAGAGGCTTTAACCCACTGAGCCACCCAGGCACCCCACACCACATCTTCTTTATACATTCATCCACTGATGGACTTCTAGGTTCTTTCCATAGTTTGGCTATTGTGGACATTGCTGCTATAAACATTCGGGTCCACATGCTCCTTCAGATCACTACATTTGTATCTTTAGGGTAAATACCTGGTAGTGCAACTGCTGGGTCATAGGGTAGTTCTATTTTCAACTTTTTGAGGAACCTCCATACTGTTTTCCAGAGTAGCTGCACCAGCCTGCATTCCCACCAACACTGTAGGAGGGTTTGCCTTTCTCCATATCCTCGTCAAAATCTGTCATTTCCTAACATGTTAATTTTAGCCATTCTGACTGGCGTGAGGTGGTATCTCATTGGGGTTTTGGTCTGTATTTCCCTGATGCCAAGTGATGTTGAGCACTTTTTCATGTGTCTGTTGGCCATCTGGATATCTTCTTTGCAGAAATGTCTGTTCATGTCTTCTGCCCATTTCTTTTCTTTTTTTTAAATATTTTTAAATTTTTTTTAATTTTTATTTATTATTTTAATTTCTTTTCAGTGTTCCAAAATTCATAGTTTATGCACCACACCCAGTGCTCCATGCAATACGTGCCCTCCAAATACCCACCACCAGGCTCACCCAACCTCCCACCCCCCCACCCCTCCAAAACCCTCAGATTGTTTTTCAGAGTCCACAGTTTCTCATGGTTAGTCTCCCCCTCTAATTTCCCCCAACTCCCTTCTCCTCTCCATCTCCCCATGTCCTCTGTGTTATTCCTTATGCTCCACAAATAAGCGAAACCATATGATAATTGACTCTCTCTGCTTGACTTATTTCACTCAGCAAAATCTCTTCCAGTCCCATCCATGTTGATACAGGAGGCATAATACTGATGGATGCATAATACTCCATAGTATATATGGACCACATCTTCCTTACCCATTCATCCGCTGAAGGGCATCTTGGTTCTTTACACAGTTTGTGACTGTGGCCATTACTGCTATGAACATTGGGGTACAGATGGCCCTTTTTTTCACTACATCTGTATCTTTGGGGTCAATACCCAGTAGTGCAGTTGCAGGGTCGTAGGGAAACTCTATTTTTACTTTCTTAAGGAATCTCCACACTGTTTTCCAAAGCGGCTGCACCAACTTGCATTCCCACCAATAGTGTAAGAGGATTCCCCTTTCCCCACATCCTCTCCAACATCTGTTGTTTCCTGTCTTGTTAATTTTGGCCATTCTAACTGGTGTAAGGTGGTATCTCAATGTAGTTTTGATTTTAATCTCCCTGATGGCTAGTGATGATGAACATTTTTTCATGTGTCTGTTAGCCATTTGTATATCTTCATTGGACAAGTATCTGTTCATGTCTTCTCCCCATTTTTTGACATGATTATCTGTTTCGTGTGTGTTGAGTTTGAGGAGTTCTTTATAGATCTTGGATATCAGCCCTTTGTCTATATTGTCATTTGCAAATATCTTCTTCCATTTCGTGGGTTGCCTCTTTGTTTTGTGACTGTTTCCTTTGCTGTGCAGAAGCTTTCAATCTTGATGAAGTCCCAAAAATTCATTTTCGCTTTTGTTTCCTTTGCCTTTGGAGACGTATCTTGAAAGAAGTTTCTGTGGCTGATGTCGAAGAGGTTACTGCCTATGTTCTCCTCTAGGTTTCTGATGGATTCCTGCCTCATGTTGAGGTCTTTTATCCATTTCGAGTTTATCTTTGTGTATATGTAAGAGAATGGTTGACTTTCATTCTTCTACACATAGCTGTCCAATTTTCCCAGCACCATTTATTGAAGAGACTGTCTTTTTTCCACTGTATGTTTTTTCCTGCTTTGTTGAAGATTATTTGACCATAGAGTTGAGGCTCTCTACTCTGTTCCACTGGTCTATGTGTCTTTTTTTATGCCAGTACCATGCTGTCTTGGTGATCACAGCTTTGTAATAAAGCTTGAAATCAGGCAATGTGATGCCCCCAGTTTTTTTTTTTTTTTTCTTTTTCAACATTTCCTTAGCAATTCGGGGTCTCTTCTGATTCCATACAAATTTTAAGATTGTTTGCTCCAGCTCTTTGAAAAATGCCAGAGCAATTTTGATTGGAATGGCATTGAAAGTATAGATTGCTCTAGGCAGCATAGACATTTTAACAATGTTTATTCTTCCTATCCATGAGCATGGGATGGTCTTCCATCTTTTTGTGTCTTCTTCAATTCTTTCATGAGTGTTCTGTAGTTCCTCGAGTACAGATCCTTTACCTCTTTGGTTAGGTTTATTCCCAGGTATCTTATGGTCTTTATGGATTTTGGATATTAGCCCTTTATCTGACATGTCATTTGTGAATATCTTCTCCCATTCTGTCAGTTGTCTTTTGGTTTTGTTGACTGTTAAGTAAAGAAAAACAACAAATGTAGAGCATTGGTACCTCTGAGGAAGGGGAAAAGAATGGAATTGGGGGGAAGTATAATGGATCTCAACTAAATATGGCAAGAGAGAAAATGTTAAGATTTGGTAAGTCTGGTTGGTGAATACATGAATGTTCTCTATCATTCTCTTTATCTAACTGTATATCTGAAACATTTCATAATTCTTTTAAATTTTCTTTGAAAAGCAGATAGAAATGAGTACTGGAGACTTCCTTGCCAGCTTGCTCCTGCATGAAAAAAGGTAAAATTCCCATCCTCTGTGGGCTGCACAGTTGATATGTGAGGAGAAAGGCAATAAGGTCTGTCAATCCCATTGAAACAGTACAGCTGGACCTTCTAGAGATGGGAACCCACTCTCTTCCCTCCCTCCCTCCAACTGGTCTTTGCTGTATCTATTTCCTGCACCATGGGTTATCTACTCCTTATATCTTCCTGGTCCCTCAAAGCACCCCAGTCCCAAAACTACATGACTTTTTAGCCCATATACCTACAGTGTCCCCTTCTGTGTCTCTGAGTTCAAATTCCTGAGAGAATCTGACTGACCACTGTTATGGTCAGCTGGCCTTGGACCAAGAGTTTACTTTTAATTCAACAAGCTTCACCTGACAGAAGAGGAGACTATGATCAATATGAATCCCTCCTAGGGGTTGTGGGCAAGATAGAATCTCAAGCAAGGTTTGACTAAAGTACACAAACTTTTCTGGCCAGTTCAACAACCCAGTTTAAGTTGGAAGGAAAGTACATGGAATTAGAACAGGAGTCTGCTCAGAATTCAAGAATATATATGACACTGAAGCATTCTTACGTGGATGTTTCCCACACTACTTCTTGAGTTGCCATCTGAAAAGTTGAGAAAAGAGAATTCCTCACATCAGACTCTTTGCATGGACAACAGACTCAATGAACAAATGACAGGTAGGCAGAAAAGTAGCATGGCATAGAGAATGGGGAGAGAGAAATTTCTCCATCTGTGAGCAGACCCTTATGTGCCGTGAATAAGAAGTCAAACCTAACACTAAAGGTAGCTTTGGGAGAGCCAGACCTCAGACTGAAGTCACTATTCCCACCCATTCGGGTCCTGTCCTAGAACTAGGATCTCAATAAATGGCACTATTTATCTAATTGCTATTTATCTAATTGCTTTAACCAGAAGCTCAAGCAATCCTTCTTCATTCTCTCTCATCTAACCCACCTCAACATCCTGCTGTTTCTAACCCCTGTGCTTCTCAGTGTTTGCCCACACTTCCCATTTCTTGTTGACACCTCCCACCTCTTTCATCTCACCTGTTCTTCTGCAAGAGTTGCCCATGATGCTGGTGAATGAATCTCCAAACAGCAGCAATGTGATTTGTTTTCATTCAATCATCATCTCTAACATGTCCACCATGTGTTAGCCAATGTATAAGCACTGTGTATGCACTGGTTAGAAAAGTCATGGTGACCCTCGCATTTTTAGTGATGACAACCATTAAAAACATAAACCTTAAAATCACTAAAAGTTGGATAAGGGCTCTGAAGGGAAAGAGCTGTGTTCTTTGAGACTTTTTAACTAGGGAAACCCAATGTAAATTGAGGCAACTGGCTAGGCCTTCTCTGAGGAAGAATGACTTTTGACTAAAAACTGACAGTCACTTAAAACTTTTAATTATCCCCCCTTTTTAGGATAAATGTAATCCATGGCAAAGCCAGGCACAGTTCAACTTCTGCTTCCCTTCCTGCCCAACTTCAATTCCTCTTTCTCTCTAGCTCTCCCCTCTCAGCGACGAGGACACCTCTCCAATCCATGAAAATGCCGTTTTCTCCCATGTGTCAGCACCTGCATCAACGAAAAAACTTCTTCTTGTCCTCTTTCCTTCAGCCCCCATCATCTAACCAATCATCTGTCAATTATCAGTTAAACATCCCCTTGCTCTGAGAAGTCACATCCTAAAACCCCTAACAAGAGGGTCATCCCAAATCTGTGTATCATATAAATTGTTCCTTCCTTACACCAAATGCCCTTGCAACTGTCTCGTCAACATCTGTTAGAACTCTACACTCCATATGTGCAGGGACACTTCTGTCTTCTTTCTCACTATAGCCCCAGGGTGTGGATTATTAAATATGCTTAATATACAACTGCTGAATAAAGAGACCAATGCATCAATGATATGACCATTCTGGCTATGTAGAAACTCAATCTTAGAACTGAAAAGGACCCAGAAGTCACCTCTCTTGCCTGTTGCCAAATGCCCACATCACACACTTCACAGCCTCTTCCAAATTTTGCACCTGTCTCCCCAGGCAGCAGGGAGCTCCTCAAGGACAAGGACAGCAGCTTATTCATCTTGGTATCTCCTTCCTCTATAGAACCACTAACTAGAGAGTTCCAAAAAGATGATTATCTTTGTCCACAACCTAGAAACTATGTGGCATGGAGCTAGGGAGTGACTTGTCTAAAGAGACTCCAACAGATCCAACTACAAATATACTCATTCTGGCTCCTTCTGCTTAATTTCCTCATCTGCATAGTTTCATTGAGGGTCATTCTCAACTCATCGCCAACCTGCCCTGCATGTCCTTCCGTCGTATCCAAGATTCGCACTTTACAACATCCCATTTTCTTCCAAGAATCCCCTTTCTGGGTGTCACACTGTGCCTCTGTCACTGGCCAAATGCCTAGCAAAGCCCTAGGCTTCTCCTCGGCACTGTGATCTCTATTATAGGGAATTAGCAAGGAGCCAAAGACTGCCACACACACACATACACACACACACACTGGGAGCTCCAGGAATGGAGTTTATTTCATTTCCCCATCTTTAGGGCAGCCTCCAGCTTTAAGTCCTCCACCGTTGGCAGCCGCCTTTGCTTTTGGGAGAGAGACAAGCAACTTTAGAGTGATATGGAAATCACCCCCCAAACATTTGCAAGCCTTGCAGGACTTGGAGCTGGTCCCAAAGCAAATTCAATCAGCCCTTTTTCCCCCTACACTTGCTGCCTCCAGCTGAGCCCCATCTCATACAGTGGAGCCCAGTGAATGAGGTGCACCTGATAAGTCCCAAGAGGTCCCAGCCCCACAGAAAATCGCACGAGAAAGGAGGAGCGGGGGAGGGAAGGGAACAGAGCCAGGCCTGGGCCAGCTGCCATACCCAGCCTGCTTTTGACAGAGGCCTCTGCCTGCACTGAGAAGGACCCTCGGCTAAACCACAAATTTACACGGCAAGGAAGTGATCCTGCTGGATTGTTGGGCCCAGTTCCTGAGCTTTCGAGACTAAAAATGTTCAGTCTCTCAGTGTCTGACTCAGAAAGTCCTAAATCCCCCTGGCTTGTCAGATTAACAAGTGATATTTGCAAGTGAATGTTGTGATACTGGTATTTCTCTCCATCTCTGATCTGTAGAAACCTAATTGTAAAGGATTCTCTGGATTCAATCCTCTGATGAGACAATGAAATTTCAAAGAATCCATAAAGAGAGAAAGCCTTAAGCACACAGTCCTATATATGTGCTCTGAAATTGTTAGTGCATGGGTATAGTAGTGTCACTCCACCCATAAGAGAATTGGGGGAATTTATGAGGAGAGGGGGGAATCAGAAAGATAAGACACTGACCAAATGAATGGAGGGATAAGTGTTGAACAGTAATTCCATTAGGAAAAACTCAAGGTGTTTTGACTTAATCTTTGTTGATATTTTCTTACACCATCACAGGTTACAAGTTCTGACAATCACTGCTACACACCAACCCAGGATTTCCCTAGCAAAGCCCCTGCCAAATCCTGTTATGTCAAAATAAGTATCAAAATATTCAGAGGATTTGGATATACTTAGGTGATGTCTCCCTCCTCACCAAGTCACCAGCTAACTAGGTCAAAGAAGAGTAAATCCAAGAAGGCTAGGAAACTGAAGCATTAAGACACCTCCTACTATGCAGGGGAGGAAATTGTCTCTCCAACACTTGAAGCAACAAGGTGCTATGTTGTGTTGCTGTGGCTTTGGGTTCCACTATCCCTGTGTTTAGAGAAATACCACAAACCTGGGAATGAGGCAGTTTTGAGTTTTACTGCAGGCCCCACAATTTTGTAACCTTGGATAAAACACTCAACTTCTTAGAACATTGATTCCCTGGGGTAGAAAGAAGGGTATGGATGGGAGTAATGTCAAAATCTTTGGTTTATTTTGAGGCCACTCATTGTTATCAATGGTGTTTGTGATTTGTGAGAAGCTGCCATGCTCATCACAAAGTCCTCGTCATCACAAAATACTGCCCTAGTCAGGCAAAGCAGTGCATCAATAGGACCTGCAAAATTACAAGAACGTGAAAGCCATGTTTGTTGATCCTTACTGGTAAATGATAGAAAATCCTCATGAATTATACAAGATGCCTCGTGTGTAAACAGAGATATCATTTAAAGCAACAAAGTCATTTTTTAATTGTTTTTCAGTGACTATGAACTATGGATTCCTGCATAGTTGCAACTTCTAATTTCCTAAACAAATCCCCTGTCTCCCAAAAGGAAGACTGAAAACACATCCCCACATCTAATTGAGGATGATCATCTCTGAGACTGCATATGGTAGCTTCTACAGCACTGGTCATCTACCTTTTCCTCGAAGTTTGGTGTTTACTCTCAGGGGCTGTTCATTCTAGTGGTCGGGATATTTCCCAAACCCAGGGCCCTTGCAGACTGGGAGAATTAAACTCATTTCCTGCCTGCAGTCTGTTTCACTCCTTCTGGCCCTTCTCCCACACTAACCCAAGGATGCAGCTGTGTTTGGGCTAACATCCCTGCAGGGGGAAGGAACATTGCTGCAAGGCAATAAGAGCATAACAATTAGAATAAACAATAAAATGAAAAATTTATCAGCATTTTCAAAATACAAGTTTCAACCAACAGCACTGTATATGGAAGTTGGACAATTCCATTTTGGCAAACATCCTAGGTCCTTGGAAGCAGGGAGACCACCTGTGTCCTTCTACAAGAGAGTCTGGCTGGGACCACCAGGGATTTGGCCAGAAGAGGGCACTTTCTCAGGGTTTGGGTTTTTTTTTTTTTTGTTTTTTTTTTTTTTTCCTCTCCTGCTGGGAGTTTGCTGCTTTTGCAATGTGATTTCTAGGACTCTGAGGAATCAAGCCTCTGAGAGACAAGCTGGAAGGAGAATGAACATTCACGGGGCTGAAGTAAGACAATCATCCCTGCTTTAGGGAACGAGATAAATCCAAGCCACCTGGCTCCCAGGAAGATACGGCCAGGCCAGAGACGACAAGGCTGGAACAAAAGCCAAAGAATTCAACAGGAACCGAAGGGTACAAGGCAGCCTTCAAATCTGGCCAACTATCTCTTCGGAAGAGCCAATCAGAGCAGGGAGTAGAATGAGCTGGCAGTATGAAATTTTAAATACCAAAGCACGGGAAAGTGAAAAAATTACCTACATTGCCCTCCCAGTCTTCCAGAAAGCCATTGTTTATGTCAGTGTGTATTCCATATTCTTTATATAATTATATATAATTATTGTCACAAGTTCAAGTTCATAACATACAATCTATTTTGCGATTCACTGTCTCCACCTGAAACACAATGTTGCTTCTCAGTCCACAGTTGTTCAGAGCACTAGAAATCCAGTATATCTAGAATCAAAGGGAATTTATTCTACGAATCAGGAATCTCTCCTAGAACCCAGGAAAGGACAGCTGGGACAGGAGGGGCCAGTGCCAGCTCACAGCTCTCTAAGGCACATGGTGCCCTATCTCTGCTCTCTCTGCACCGAGTGTCATCCTCTGCAGCCCAGTCCCCTGCTTCTGGGTACAGCAGTAACCAAGGGCTGCCCTGCTGGACCTCTCTTATCTGTAATGCATAACACCAACTGACTAAACTCCCAATGCAAATGCCTAGGGTAGGTGATCTGGCTGACTCAGTTTATGTCATCTGGACACCCTGGAAGTAGTCAGCCATGGCTGGCGGGAATGAGAAAGGCAGGGAATTGATGTGCCAGCCCATTAAAGAAATGGACTTACTTACAAATGTTATTTACTGTTTCTTCAAAGGATATGCCAGGAAAACAGCCTGTATTAGTCAGGGTAGACTAACTGCTATTTACAAAAATCCCAAAGGCTGATTTCTTGCTCATTTCCCAGTCTACTGTAGACCAGTGTGGTGGGGGTGGGGAGGAGTGGTGGCAGTGATGGGCCAGGAGACACTGCTGCCATGGTCATTCAGAGACCACACACCCTTCCATCTATAGACTCCGTGCTTTTCAGGGTCTTAGAGTTCTGAACCGGACCTTTTGAGCCCAGCTGGCAGCCAGTGAGAGGAAAAAGCTAGAGAAGAACCTGGAATTGGTGTACATTACCTTCACTGACAGGCTCCTGGCCACAGCTAACCACAAGGCCGATAAGAGCACAGAGCCTAGTCACAGACCACTAAGAAGACTAAAAGGCTTTGTTAAGCACTGGCTAGTGTGTGCTATGGCCCACCTTTTTGTTTCATTCCTTTTCCCATGTGTAGACCACATAGACCCCCTCCCAGGTAGACCAGCACACTCCCTGCCTCAAAGCCCTCTCCATCTGGTCTGGCTATGGCTCCTGTGATGGTGGCCTACGAAGTAAAGGTAAGCTGTTTGCCATCCAGAAACCCAACTTAAAATAGTGGAATAGGGACAGGTAACTACAATAACCACAATAGACACATTAAACCGTCCCATCTGAGAGAAAAAAAAGTGGAATGGGAGACCAGTCTGAAGCACATCTGATATATACCTGGGCAGATATCTTCCCTACGACCCTTACCTCTGACCATCAGGAAGTTGTTCCCCATTGACCATCCTTCTAGGTCACATGTTAACTAGATGTTAGGGATTATGCCTCCTCAGATTCTGGGAGACACGCACCGCTGGTTCCTGCCAAATGAGAGATGTGAGGCTCATGGGTTTTTGCTTGCTCGCTCCCTTGCTTTTTGCAATAAAATTCCTCAAAACCTTAGTAGCATCTGATCCATTTGCTTCCAGTCAGTTTCATTTATTAAAATACACAAACACACACATATTCAGGGTTCTTTCCTAAATATAATTCTAAAATTATGTGATTTCTTTGTTTCTTCTGTCACTCTCGTGCCTTTTTCTCAGCAGCTGTCATGAGGTTTTACGGTGAACGGAACAACTGAAAAGTTTTGATGGGTCACTCTCTCACACAAACTCCCTCAGTCATACCTCCTACTGTTTAAAAAGCCATCAGCTTTTCCAAACCCTTTGTGGCAGACTGTGCTTTCCCAAATACAGCCATGGCCATAGTAGTTTCACCTGTGTCACATGTTCTCCGAGAACCTTGACCCACAGCCATCACGAGGTAGAGTCTGCTTCCCGTCCCTCCAAGTACAGGCAGACATTAGAGATTTGATAAAAAGTGAAGAGTATGAAGCAGAAGGGACACTGCATGACCTCTGAAGCTATGAAACAAAGATGATTGCACCTTCCACCTGGAGACCCAGTCACCATCTTGTAAGGAAGTTCAGACTCACCCATATGGGAGACCAAATGGAGTAGGCCTTTGTGGAGTGGCAAAGAGGTCCCCAGTCACAGCCAGAATCAGTCACCAGGCATGAGCCGGTGAGCCTCCCGATGATTCCAGGCCCCAGCCTTCAGGTCTTCCAGCTGAGCCCCAAACACTGCAGAGCAGAGACAAGATGTCCCTGCCTGAATTCCTCAGGCACAAACTCTTTGAGTATAATAAATCTTTAAGCTCAGTGTCAGCTTAGGCTTACAGCACTAAGTTTTCAAGTACAGATGGTCCTCTACCTAAAGTGATTCAACTTACAATTTTTTGACTATACATCCTATGGTGTGAAAGTGATACACATTCAGTAGAAGCTATACTTCTACATGAGTTTTGCATGTTGGTCTTCCCTGGGCCAGCAGCTTGCAGTACGATCCTCTTTCCTGGTGCTGGGCAGGGGGAGCCACAGCTGCCAGTCAGCCACATGGTCACAAGAGTCGACAACCAGTACACTTGCAACCATTATTTACCCATCCCGTTGTTCACTTTCAGCACAGAATTCAACACATTACGTGAGACATTCAACACTTTATTATAAAACAGGCTTCGTGTGAGATGATTGTGCCCTGATGTGAGCTAATGTAAATGTGAGCACATGCAAGGGAGGCTGGGCTCAGCTCTGAGATTTGGTACATTAGACATATTAAATGCATTTTTGACTTAATGATACTCTCAATTTATGATGGGTTTGTCTGGATGTAACCCCAACATAAGTTGAGGAAGATCTATAATTTCTTACACAGCAGTAATAGCTGGGACATGTTGGATGACCAAAGGTCCATATTTTCTCCATCCCCTTTCATCTTTCTTGCAAGTCAGCTAATCTAACTTCAGCTAATTCCTAACTTCCTTTTGCTTGTGATACCTTGCCAAAGAAGACATTCTAATAGAAGCCCTCCATACATAAACATGCACACACTGCTGCTATTCTAGTTTCCAAACACTGCTCCTAGAGCTGAATCTCAGGAGTACATGGTCTCCTTTCCACTTTATCACTGTGAGGTTCTCTCAAATGCTTTGCCACAGCAACACAAGCTCTCCAGCCTTCTGGCCTCCACACATGTCTCTTCACCTCTTGCCACCTGGCTGTGCAGTCAATGTCTCATGTTTTAGACTATTTGTGATGGAAGTGCCCACTTCTGGGACCAGTTTCTATATGATTCAGGGTGGACTGACTGCTATATCAAAGAATTCCAGAATTCAACAGCTTAACATTTTAAAGTCTTCTTTGTCACTCATATCACATCTGATGTACATTGAGGTGAGGGAGCCTGTCCAACTCAGTTTGACTCTGCACCCTGCAGCATGGAGAACATGTAGTTTGTCTCGTGACAAGGCCTGCAAGTAGCAGAGCTCACTTCCATCCTGACTGGCACAACTCAGTCGTATGGTCCCACATAACTATAGGGAAAGCTTGCATGGTTCAGCTGTACCCCAGGAAGAAGAAACAGGTTTGATGGGCAGCTGGCCAGTCTCTTCCACTGTGCCCAGTCAGAGAGTGCAGGCACAACAGTACAACGCTACATTTGTGCCGTGCTCTGACAGACCCCTCTCCCTAGCATCTCTGCTCAGTGGGAACTAGTCTTCCCAATAGCTTCTTCTTATAGACTTGCTCAAGGTTTATCTAGGTACCACCAGGGTGATAACAGGAAAACGGCCTCAAAGATGTCCATGTCTTAATCCCCCAATTCTGTGAATATGTTACCTCACTTACAGATGTAAGGTTGAGGACCTTGAGATGGGGAGAGGATCCTGGTGGGCCCTATCTAATGGCACAAGTCCTCGAAAGCAGAGAAAGTTCCCTCAGCTGTGGTCAGAGAGCGAGACATGTCAGTGAAAGAAGGGTCAGAGAGATGAATGGCATTGGCTTTGAAAACAAAGGAAGGGTCCATGAGCTGAGGAGCCCTAGAAGCTGAAAGAGGCAAGCAGAGGCAGACAGGATATCCAGAAAGGAATGTGGCCCCGCTGACACCTCAATTTTAACTCAGTGCGACCCATGTTGGACTTCTGACCTACAACACTGTCAAAAAACAAATTTGCTTCTTAAGCCACTAAGTTCTTGAGGTTTTGTTATGGCAGCAATGGAAAACTAATATAGCCAGTAACTGCTCTCAGCTCTAAATTCTGAGTCTAATCTCTCAGTAGTGTGTAGCATCCAGTGCTCCACAGAAATACACTCTATGGTCTTCAAACTTGAATCTGGAAACTCTACCAGAACTCTGAACTGCTGTGCCCACACCCCACCCTCTTTAGCCCTCTGGAATTTATGCGAGCTGCCCTGAAGTCAGCAAACACTGGGTCTGAGTACTATTCTGTGCACACACTGCCAGTCGTGGCCCTGACCTGCTGGAGCTCAGCCTCTGCTGGGGCAGAGACACAGGCTGGCCAGGCACTGCCGCTGTTCTGTCCAAAGGCACGTCTTTGAACAGAGCCCTCTGGAGAAGAGCAGGCCCAGGCTCCACACAGACATCAGTGTGTCCTACAAGTGACCAATGGAGATGGAGCCCTGCACAGCTCAGCAAAATAAATAAATAAATATATATGATCATATGGTCACCCCAGTCTCACTCCTCTTCCCCCTCTTCTCTTTAGAAGCCACCCTCCTGCCCCCCAAGGCTCTCAGCATTCCTTCCTCCTACCATCTTCAGTATCTCCCCTCAGGAAAGGATCTGAAAATGATTTCCCTTGATGGATATGATGGATATGTACATGGTGGTTAATAGCTTAAAGGACTAAATGTCCATGGAAGATGGGCCCCTTTAACATAAATCTATGATTTAAGAAAAAAAAAAAATGAAGTGTGGGATTTTAGGCAGCTAGTGAGATGAGAGAAATATTATGAGGGTTTCCAAATTTTCTCAGGATGCCTTGAACAAACAATGTGCTGCCTTCCCCCCTGTGAATGAAGTCAAGCCCAACCACGATGACATACAGGCATTTGAGGGAAGAGAAGGAGCTGGAGAAGAGAGCTGGAAAGTGGTCAGAATTGAAGGCACAGACATAGAACCGGATATTATTTGGGTTACATGAACCCAATGAGGGTTAAAAGTGTGCTTTAAAGTTTATGGGTGGGAAGAGAGCAGAAAGGAGCAGGTGGTGGCCTAGTTCATGCATTGTCACTAGGGCAAAGTCCTTTGTCTCACGGTCCATTGCCTTGTGGTTAGGTCCTGCTAGCAGAGGAATGGTGCCAAGCATGCAGCCCACCCAGCAGTTCCAGGCCTCTACAGCTCCCCTTGGAACCATAGCTCCTGGAGTCTCTAGCTCTCCTGGCTCCTGCAGGCCTGTTTCTAACTTTGCAGGGCTGTTCTCAGCCTCCAGGGCAAAACCTCCCAGCCATCCGCCTGGATGGGGCCCACAGGGGTCTGAACAGCACAAGGAGATTCCCAACAGTCTTTCCAGATCCTCTGGGGAATTCCTGACACGAGCCCAACTAGGATTCCCTGTGATGAGCCGTAAAAATCCATTAGCATAATTAGATCAGACACACTATGATGTCATTACACTTCCTCTACTGTGTGCTCTCTTCATTAATAAACACATACTCTAAACGTAATTGTCTAGTCCCATCGTCCCTGTCCCTGAATTAGCTCCCATGTGCAAAAAGGAAGGCAGAGAAAATAGGGTGAGTTAGCGACTTTTCCCTTGCAAGGAAATGCCCATTTCCTTGCAACCCTGTCTCTGCACCAGCACATCCCAGCCCTCCTGGACTGAGAGGAACTTGGCACCAGTTCTCCTTCATGGAAGGAACACTGCACATTGAAGTTGCAGAATAAAGGTTATCCCATTGGTCTGGGATGTTAATGGAAGGACCTCCCCGAGGCCAAAGAAGAATCAGGTCCATGGGGCATTAGGAGAAGACAAGGATGTGGGCAGGCACACAAACATGCAGAATCTACTTTTGGGCAACCAGACAGTCACTGTGGATAAATATTTCTGGCTAAACCATAGAGAGTAGTAGCAGGAAAAGTTAGGACTGAAGGAACTTTCGACATCATCTGGTTCCCTTAGTTTAACTGAATTTATTACTGGGTCTGTGCTCCTTAGAGCCCCTTTAGTTCCACCTGTATGACAACCCTGAGGAGCCCCAAATGTCAAAATGTGCTACAAATATTCTACCCACAAAGAAACCCCTTCATTTCACAAAGGAAGAACTGAGGCGAGAGACAGGATAAGACTCGGGACCGAAGGAGTCCAGCCGGTTGGGGGCAGGGCAGTATCTGGAGACCAGGTTTGCTCTTGGCCAGTCCAACGGTCTCACAGTTGTATGTATGACTGAATCACTGTCCGAGGGCCCAGGGAGAAACAAAGTGGAATGAAACAGGATTTCACAGCAAAAGCCATCCTTTGCGTCCTTACCTACAGAGCTATCATTTCATGATGTCTGAGATAAGGGGTGGAATTCAAAATGTATCAACAGTGTAAAAGGCATGAGAAGAGGCAGAGAGGTTTTCCTTGGTGAGAACTGGTATTATTAACAACTATAACAAGTAAAGCCTAACATTTATTGAGCGTGCCGGGCCCTCTGCACAGCACTCCTTGTGCATTCTGCCAACTGACCTTCCTAACAATCCCAAGACAGAAGTATTCCTGTTCCCATTTCCCAATGAGGAAACTAGAGGACACAGAGATGAAGTAATTTACACGTGGGAAATCACGGAGCCAGGACTCAAACCAGATCTGGGTTGGCCTACCTACCTATCCAAAACACTGATTCATCGTCTGGGAACACACCCTCGGCCCCAGGCTTGCAGGTAGGACCAGATACCTTCAATTCAGCCATTCAACAGGCATTTATTTACTGAACAGAGACTAGGTGTCCAGCACTCTTATGGGCACTGAGAGCACTATGCTGAGAAAAGCAGGCAAACCTCTGCTGTCCCCTTGGACTATACATGCAGTGCCGAGAGGCAGACAATAAACATAAAACTTAGAAAATGACATACCCTGTGACAAGGTGGTGAGGATAAGTGCCACGGGGAAAAAAGCAAGAAAGGGGAATTCAGAAATGCTGGAGCAGCATAATTTTAAATAGAGTGTTCAGGGAATGCTCACCTAGAAATTGACATCTGGACAAAGAATTGAAAAGGTTAGGGAGGAAGCATGTGGTTCAAAAGTTGCTTGTGGATGGCAACAACATGCTTGGACCTTGAGGGCATTTTGCTAAGTGAGGTAAGTCAGACACAAAAAGACAAATACCAAATGATATCACTTCTATGTGGAATCTAAAAACAAAACAATTGGAAAGAGGAGCTCATAGACAGAGAACAGACTGGTAGCTACAGGGGGCAGCGAAGGGGGAATGAAAAAGAGATGAAATTCAAAGGAGCTTTCAGTAACAAAGGCCCATTAATAATCCTCTCAAGGAGAGGAACTCAACCCTGTAATGAAGGTCAAATGAAGGAGCTGCCTGTCCTTCCAGGGGTTGAACTGTGTTCCCTTAAAATTCGTATGTTGAAGTCCGAACCCCTCATATCTCTTATTTGGAAAAAGGTCCTTTGTAGATGAAATCGGTGAGGATGAGATCCACTGGAGTGGGGGGCCCCGAGCCAGCATGACTGGCACCCTCATGAAAAGGAGACATTTGGACAGGAGGCCCCCCACACAGGAAGAGCTCTGTGTGAAGATGCAAGGAAGACTGGGGTGATGCAGCAGAAGCCAAGGCACACCACAGACTGGCAGCAGACAGTCAGAAGCTAGCAGAGGGGCACGGAACAGATTGCCCTCCTAGACAGGGAAGGAACCACTCTGCCAACACCTTCGTTTCTGACTTCCAGCCTCCAAAACTGTGAGACAACCCATTTCTTGTGTTCAAGTCATTCTGTTTGTGATATCTGCTTCAGGGCAGCCCTGGCAAAGGAATACACCTGCCCAGCCTGTTTCCCATGCTCGTGGTGGCTGTTAGGAAATCGAGAGGGAGAAGGGCATAAGGCAGGGGCAAAGAAGAAACAACAAGAACACTTGAGAATTATACATTGAGAAGAGCTCTGGGTGCTGTTAATAGCATTTGGAACTTAACGGAAGCAAACTGTTCAGAAACCTACCCAAGTTTTTAGGGTGATTGAACACAGAAGAAACTACTACCCGGCCTAAGAGAGCCAGTGAGTGGAAAACTCGGACCCGCAGGAAGCAAGCTGTGAAATTTATGCAGCTCCCCAGAGGACAATTTCCCTGGTGCCCTCATCAGATATGGCCATGGAGGGTAGTAGACAAAGGGCTGAGCAGGAGCTTCAGAGAGCAACCGACAGGGACACCTCTCCCAGACAGTATAAGGAAGGTGTTATCAAGGAATGAACGCCCCCATGTCAGGGTCAGTATCTTCATGTTGCCTGCCCAGCAAGATTTCACCATTCCATGTCTGCTGTGTGGCTGCCAATTAGCACTGGCCAAATGGGCAGGGTCTTGCCCAGATCTCGTCCTCATTCCCCCACTGTATCTTGGGGGCAAGCCTGGAGGGAGTGGATAGTTTGCCTTTCCAGTTCATTAGGTAGCTGGACTTTGAGAAGGTGCGAGGAAACTTGATAGGAGAGACCATGGATCTCAGAGGCCACAGTGCCTGAGTGTTTTGTATTGGAAGCAGAGTACCAGCAGACACTTGGCAATGAGAAGGGCTACCTGTGGTAAAGTTTCCCAGCTGTTCACAATATCCAGTTTTCCGGGTTTTTTCTATTCTCTGGGCTCACAGCTAGGCTGTGTTTCCTACTCTCTGGTGGTTTAGTGTGGCCTCGTGTATGAGCTCTTACCAGCAGAACATGAGTGAAGGTGGTGGGTCTCTTGTCTTTTAAGAAGTGCCCGTGCCCCCACCTTGCTCTTTTTCCCCTTCTGCCATCTACACAGAGGGGCATCAAGACTTTCCAAATCAAAGAACCACAAGAATAAAGATCTTGAGTTGTTGTATCATCCTGGGATGGAACACCATCTGCTGATCAGGAATTCCATACCAGTGTTACAAGGACAAGAAATAAACCTCTAGTAGTACTAACGCCAGACATTTTGGGTCAGCTAGCATCATCTCATCTATATATGCAGCAATCCAATCAACAGGGAATAACAAGAACTTCTCTGCCAACACCTCAAGGTGTCATGAGATAATCCTGGATTACGGTTTGGTTCTAGAGTCAGAACTACCATTAACCATCCCCTTATCCCCAAACAAGTCACTGGTCTTTACCTAAGAGTGTAGGTCTGCCCTAGAAGGCCTGCCCCACTCAGGGCTTCCACACAGCACCTCCCAGGCTAAGCACCTAGGGCTCCAGACAACACCACACAGAATCATCTCACCTTTACCTGTTGGGTCTATGTTGTTTTTCAAGTAAGAATTTTGTTTGGAGAAATGACATCTTAAAGGATGTGCTGATAAAAATAAAGTTTGAGGTCCCTACTCCATGGGAATCTCTGAGGACCTTTATTTTTACCATGTCACTCAAATCCTTTTACACTCTCTTGACCCACTCACACCAGGCCGCCAGCTAGTTAAAACTCAC
The DNA here is from genome assembly GCF_010015895.1 of Lontra canadensis. Classification (NCBI taxonomy): domain Eukaryota; kingdom Metazoa; phylum Chordata; class Mammalia; order Carnivora; family Mustelidae; genus Lontra; species Lontra canadensis. The sequence continues at coordinate 17,438,049 of NW_022631030.1, forward strand.
AGTCAAAACACAAATGTGGCTTCTCTGAAAATCTGATCAGAGCATGTCCCAACCTATGACACTGAGCCCTGCCTTGGAGGGGTTCTGGGAGCTCAGGCATGGAGACAACAAAAACACTAACACAGAGGCCAGAGGCAGCATGGGATAGGCATCATGTTGATGCCTCCAAACCATAACTCTATTTAATCCTCACAACAACCCCATGAAACAGGCATCATTTCACTTTGATGCAGGTTAAAAACAACAACAAATCTGAGGTTCAGGGAGCTATATAACTTGCCAGAAGTCACAGTGCTAGTAATTGGTACAGCCAGGATTCCAATCCATGTCCATCTGACTCTAAAGCCTTTCCTCCAACCCAATGCCATGTCCACTTCACTCTCTATTTGTTCAGTGGGTCAGGATATGTGCTGTATAATATATATCTAATATATATCTAATATCTAGTATATATATTAGACATAATATAATTATATTTTATATAATAAAATAAATAAATATATAATATATAAATATAATATAAATATATAATATAAAAATATATAATAAAAAATAAAATATAGATATAGATATAATATAATTATATAACTATCTAATATATATTAGGTAATATATATTATATTATATATATAATATATAATATAATATATATATCTCTGCTGCCATGTGCCCCTCACTGCACTTACCATGGCCACCAAAATCGGGATGAGCTCTCCTTGCCCACTACCCTGCAGCTGCTCTGAGGATGGCGGGAGTGAGGGTCAGGTGGATGCTCCAAGTATGTGGACAGGTGAGGTCCTTCCTCCAGAGCTCTGAGGCCTGCTCCTCAGCTTGGCACACTTATATTTCTTAAATAACCACTATAACATGAAGTAAATGTACATATTTTTACAGACTGGTATGAAGCCATTTCAAACATTATCCAAGGGATCCAGTAAATACCTTCTCTACTGTTTGCATAACTGCTTGCTTCTTTCCTTCTTTTTTTTTTTTTTAGCTTAAATCCCTCTGATACCAGTCTAAGTGTTCAGACAATGTATGCTAATTATAATGGTTAATTTCCTAGCTAAAGAAAATAAAAATCACTTCAAAGCCAAATAAATTGTATTTTACTGTCCTCCATTTTATGGGGCCCAGCCCCTGTTCTCCCCCAGTACCAACTGCGAATCAATATTTCACTGAGAAGGGGATGTTTGATCCTAATGGGGAGCAGCGGAGCTTATGAAGCCCATTCACACAGTTTTCTTTCTCACATCTATGAGCCATGCACCGCACAGCTGCCATTATCTCCATCTAGTTGATAAGGAAACTGAGTCTCAAATATATTAAATGAATGTTTTGAGAGACTGAGAAATAGTGTGGGGTGGCTGGAGAAATGGCGGAGGCCCTGCTGGGTCCCAGGTTCTGTAAACAAGATCTTGGGACTACTAAGGCCTGCCTGGGAGCCCAGCGGTCCAAACCACCCCCCACCAATGCCTGAGGGGCTTTGCTTGGCCCAGGAGAGCTGGTCCAAGACCAACTCCTTCCAAATCTCTTCTTTAACCCCTCCCTTCTCCACATTTTGTTGACAAAAAGTGAAATCAGAGGTCTCCATTTTCTCCTCACTTCAATAAAAGCCCATTCTGTTTCCCTCCCCCAATTTATGGACAGAGAAATTGTAACACAGAAAAAGTAAGTGGCTTTTCCTTCAGACTTTTCCAAGGATGGAGTCATCATCTTGAAAGGACATTTAATTCATCTCCTGTTTTTGGGCAGAACTCCCACCAACCCTCGAAATACAGATGGAGATGACCCTCGGGCCCCTGAACCGCCCCACTCCCTACCACCTGCAAACACTCAGGTGGGCCAACCTGGAGGGCAGTCAAAAAGTCACAGCCCCAAAACCCTTCGGCACATTGTTCCTTTGAATGCCAGGGGTTTATGTGAGGATGAATTTCAGAATTTGGAGCCAAAGATTGAACTCAGAAATGAGGTTGTGTTGGAATATTAATGTCAGAGGTGGGAGTGGAGGGGACAAGGCAGAGAAAGCCAGAGAGGAAAGAGAGCTGTCTACTTCTGTCAGGTGCAGGCTCCAGAGCAATAGAGATATACTGGGAGTTCAATTTCTGTTTGCCTGAGCCAGGGAGAAAATCTAATTAAATATGGTGTCTGAGTTTGGAGAAGCCGGGATGGGGCTGGAATATAAAGTGTGGCGGCTACCCCTAGATCAGAGGGCAATATTAATAAACCCACAGAAAGGGACAGCAGGATCCGCTGGTGGTATTGATAAAATGCAAAGCAAAGACAAAGCAGGCTGGGAATATTGCATGGTAACACTGATAAAAGCACACCAGGGACACCTCCCCCACCCCTGTGGCCCCTGAGCTGCTACAGGAGCAGAACCATAGCTGGTCTCCTCTCCTTTCCCTCCTTCTCTCACTCTTCACCCAAACTCCTATTTCACTTCTGCTCCCCATAAATATGCAAACTCAGCATCAGTGAGCTTGTCTGAGAACCACGGAAGCCAGGACAAGAGATTGAGAATGAATGAGAGGAAGAACTAAGCCTCCATTTCAGCAGAGAAGTTTCAGATGAGGAGGAAAGAATCAAGGCTACATACCAAAGTTGGTTCTCTACAGTCTGAAGGTGCAAAAGTCGCACGTTGGCTCTGATAAAGGGTTGTCTTGCTTGGAAACTGAGGGTTGCTCTAAGCAACCTCTCTGGAAGTGTTCCTTGGTCAGCTGCCCATCAGGTGTGGGACATTTGCAGGGTTCCCATGACTGCTGGCACTTCCAAAACCAGCAAAAGCCCTACAGACTCCAATTTTCAAAGAACCCCAGGCATGCCTTTAAAGTTTATAGAGTAGACTTTAGGGTTTGGGGTGAAATTCCTGGAGACTATTTGTCACTCTTTCCTAGCTCCTCTGGCTTCCTAAGAGGTGTTCCTGGCAGGGCTGGGGCTGGGGGCATTTCTCGGTGAGTGGAAGCACCACCGCCAGCCCAGCTCCCCTGTGCACCCTGATCTTCTCAGGGACATTGTCACATTCAGAGAAAGGCTCTCAGATCTTAGCAGAACTATGTTGTTCTTTTGTCATCTGTATTTAATTGCCATCAGCTGGTATGTTATGATTCCGCCTTATTTTCCTAAGCTTTCTGTGTTATAGCTAGCATCTGCCTGGAGTATTTTCAGCAATTTTTATTGTGTATTAATCTGTGCTGTCTATAATGCTGCATTATTTTCCAGGGACTGTGTGTGTGATCAAAACAACAGTTATCACTCTAAATAAGCCCATGTCTGCCCACATCCAATCAAATTTTAAATCAATACCTGACCTCCCTACCCCACCTCTCCACATCCCACCTGTACAAACACCTAACACCTTTTGGGGGCCAACTCAATTTAGAATCAGAAGGTATTGGTCATAAGCACACTCCCAGTGCTGACTGGCTGTGTAACAGCAACCTCTCTGACTTCTCTGAGCCTCAGTTTTCTTTCCCATTAAATGGGAACAATAAGGAATTTAACCACTCCAGATGGGCTGTAAAGATTACGTGAGATCATCTCTGAGGAAAGTGCTCTTTGAGTTTTGAGACTGTTGTCTGGCCACTAAGCCTGTAGAAACAGAAAGCCATGCAACAGTCTGGAGTGGGCCTAGCTGACATAATGGCAGCTTGCCTTTGCATCAGACGTCAGGGCTCTAAGCAGCCCCTAGCAAACTTTCCATTTCATCATCTCAACAATGTCTTACGAGGCTCAACGGCAGAGCTCTCATGTCCTCGTTTAAGAGATGAGGAAACTGGATGACAGTGACACCAAGAGATCTTTCAAGCTGCAAAGCTGATCATGCCCTTCTGTGGCTGCCCTAAACTTTTCCTTTAGGAAAGAGGCAGACCAGAATCATAATCGGAGCCTACGGCCCACCTCACCTGACCAGAACACCCTCCCTGCTCTTCTCCTGGCCTGCGGGGCCCTCCTGCTCCACCCAGCGGCCCTGCCTGCACATGTTGCTGCACAGTCCTCCATTCATGGGGCAACGTCCTGCCCTCTATCCTTCCAGCTCACTCTGCTCCAGCCACAGCACCCACTTCTCAGACAGGTCTGGCCCAGCCCACGTGTGTTCCAGCACTTACCGCCCCCTCTGCCCAGATATCCATGGCTCACTCATCACTTCCTTCAATCCATCCTCAGATCTTACCTCTGCAGCACTGCCATCTGGGACCATGTTAAACAGATGAACAATTCCCAGGCGTTCTCTGGGTCCTCCCTCTGCTTTTTCTTTCCTTCAAAGCATATACTACCACCAGCTCTTCTGTCTATATCGATCCATCAATCACCTACCAATTTGCTCTGCCCTCACTAGAAGGAAAAGTCAGGATGTCTTTTACCCACTACCATAACTTCAGGTCCTATAAGAGTACCTGGCAAATACAATGTCCTCAACCTACAGCAGAAGTGATCATTACTGTTACTGCACTTCACGCACAAGAATCTCACAATCATCCCAGCTACCTGGAGGCAATATGTTTAACGGTTAAACGCACAGGTTAGGAGCCAGACAGTATAAGCTACAATTGCATTCCTCCATTTATAACCTATATGTTCTTATGCCAGTTTCTTAACCCCTCTGTCTGTTTTATCCTCTGTAAAGTGATGATATGAATGGCACCAACATTGTAAGGTTGTTTCGAGAAGTAAATGTTATAACTGAACACATAGCAAGTGCTTGGTACATGTGACCGATGACTTTATTACAACTGTCCCCATCATCATCATGACTATTAACCCTGTGAGTTAGTCCCAATAAATATACTGATGCTTTAAAAATATATTTTTTTAAAGGCTCAGTGAAGTTCATAGAACAAAGTCACAGAGTAAGTGTCTACCACAGCAGAGCCCATTCATCTCTCCCCTAGACAGAGTTCCTGTCACAGTGCCCCTCACTCTCCCTTTTCCACAGTCAAATAGAGAGCACCCAAATGGTACGGGGAGCAGAGAGCTCTCCTAGCTTCACCCCACTCTGCACAGAGCACCCCTCCCACAGCCACATACACCTTTGTCTCTCCCAGCATTGTAGCCCACACTAGCTGTTCCCTGTCCAGCCACCTTGTCCTCTCTTTCTTATTATGGAAATAAGAGTTACTTTAAGTTTGTTGGCTTAATACAAGCAGGAATGTCCTCAACATTTGACAAGAAAAGTAACTTAAGATGACGATTAGCTATTTGATATCTAACCCAAGTGTAATTGTTAAAAGCAAGTAATTTAAAATAAATATGAATATGGGCTCCTGAATGGCTCAGTTGGTTAAGCAACTGACTCTTGATTACAGTTCAGGTCATGATCTCAGGGTCGTGAGATGGAGCTCCATGTTGGGCTCCAGCACGGAGCCCTGCTTAAGATGCTCTCTTCCTCTCCCTCTGCCCCTCCCACCTCCTCCCTCTCTATTAAAAAAAAAAATAAAAAAAATAAAAATTAAAAAATATATATATATACACACACACACGAATAAGAGTTTATACTAAGTTAATCGAAATTAATTAATAATTAATTAATTAATTAATGGATATTAATTGATATCAAAACCATTTCCAAACAAGACAAACATTAGATGTTAAACATAAGTTTATCTGCTTTTAGCCTTTTGACAATTTACAAACAGATAAAATATATTTGGGTCTATTAATAGGCATGTTTTGTGCCACATAGAAAAATTTACTTTAAGGAAAAATATAGTTCTAAAAATTATAAAATGTGTTTACAAATTTGCTAATCTACTTCACAATGCTAATGTATGACAGTTCACAATTGCCTGCTTCCCAGTTTTTGCTGGGAAGCAAAAATTACTAATCGTTAAAATGTATAACTAATTTGTAAAAATAAAACTACTGGAAATAGTCGGGATAAAAGAAAATCACTGTATATTAGAAGTGGATAAGTAAAATGGAACTTGTTTTTGGATAAGGAAAGATATGAAGGACATGGGTTTGCTTTGTGCTAAAAGAAAAAAGGAAGTGGATTTTGTCTTAAAGTAAAATGATCTTTCCAGAATAAGAAAAGGAAAATGGCAAAAGCTGAATGGATATAGAAAATTCTGGAAGGTCTGTGGAGTAAGAATCATGAGAAAGGAATTTTATGTGTGATCAAGCTAAGATTAGAATAGATTCATTGAAGTTAATGTCGAAAGTATAGGGGTGTAAAAGAATTTTATTTCCTATTAAAATCACAAATATTTTTAGATTGTTGTTCAGCTCTTAGTAAGAGATTACGGACACAGGTTTTTCTTTACCTTTAATGTGATCTGCTAGAAAACAAAGCTTCATGTGTTGTCTTTACCAGGTCTTCTATTACTTAAGAAAATGGAATCTTCTCTCTCAAAAGAACTAAGTTTTTTAATAACTACGTAACTTTTGCCCATGTTACATTTCATGGGGGAGCATTGCCAAATAAGAAGTGGCGCTAAACTTTCTTTAGGAAAAAATGGATACATCCTGGTATAATGTTGTTACCAATCATAATTTCAGCTATTATCTTAAAATCTTGTATATCACAAAATAAACAAACGTACTTGTCAATCGCATCCTTTGTTACGGTGAAATCTCACCAGATCTTTAACCACAGCTACTTTTAAGTCTTTTTGGTATTAACAGACATTTATTGTTCTGCTCTGATATTTTCACAGAAGTGTTCCTGCAAAAGACCTTCATCTTCAAAGGGACTTATGGAAAACCCTGCAAGTACTCTAAAATGCAGGTTTCTGATAACTTTAAGATCCCAACAGTAAACTGGGGAAGAATTTCTAAAATTTTGATGGAAAACTGATTGATTCATAAAGCTACTGGGGCGCGCCTGAGTGGCTCAGTGGGTTAAAGCCTCTGCCTTCGGCTCAGGTCATGGTCCCAGGGTTCCGGGATCCAGCCTCCCCCGAATGCCGTTGGGCTCTCTGCTCAGCAGGGAGCCTGCTTCCTCCTCTCTCTCTGCCTGCCTCTCTGCCTACTTGTGATCTCTGTCTGTCAAATAAATAAATAAAATCTTTAAAAAAAAAAAAAAGCCTACTAACCCAAGATGCAAAATAAGAATTAATTACATCAGACTGAGTGAACTGATGAAGATGATTATAATTTGTATGACTTCATTTAAAACAGTGCTGGTTCCTTAATGTCCTCTTTTCAGATTTAAAGGACCCCTTTTTGTCCTCTCTTTTAAGCAATCTATAAGTTACAGCAATTTGGTAAAGTGTCTCTTTGCAACAAAGGTTGAAACATTTATCTTTTTCTTCCTACCTGATCCCTCCAGAATTCAGAAATTCTTATTAATATTCTTGATTTTCATGACAATATATGTATTTGCATAAGTTCAATTAAGAATCTGTTCTCCTTGTAACAGGACACAATTGGACAAGTCCTTGGCTTGGCTTCTTAGCCTCTAGAGGCTTTTGAAAGTTTAATCTGAGATTCCTTATGAAAAGCTCCAGCAAAGCAGATTTAAAAGCACCCATAAGATCAATTGTTATTCTTGCTACACTTGAGTAAATAATCAGGCCAAGTTTATTGAAACTAGATTAATTTGCAAGCAAATTAGTCTTACAGTGGTTATCTGTGATAGCAAGGGAGAAGATTATAGGGGAAAAAGTAGTACACCTTAGTGGATCAGATTCTGGTGCTGTTAATTGTCTTTGAGGTCTTGCTTTTTGCCTGTAAACTGGACTGGATCCTGAAATCTTCCAGTTTCCTCAAGTATTTGGCTAGAAGGCTCCAAACGAACATCTCCAATGTTCTCCTCCTCTTTCGACTCGGGGTCACTATGAAACTAACACTGCCCCTTTCCTGAAGCCATGCAAGCTAAAGCCAGAGAGCATGTCCTAAACTTCAGAGACATCATCCCAATAGCTCCTGTGTGGACAACCTTTGTGATGACTGTTGTGTGGCCCCTCAGAAAGACTCCCAGACATTCACACTATAAGCTAGGACATCTATGTGATGGTCACTGGTTGTCCTCACTCTACCCAAGGGTGCTTAGAACCCAACATCTAGAAGATTTCTCAAATCGCTGCTCTCCAAACTCAGAAACTTAATTTATAATTAGCTCCAAATAATACCTTTGTTTTCTCTTATTCCTACAGAAATGCATCTCAGAAATGCACCTGGTTGCTCACATTATATAGAGCCCTAATTAGGTGGACATTCACGTTCTTCTTACCCCATCCTGAATTAAACATGCTCATATTCATTCTGTTCTATTCATTCATCCTATGTGAAAAATACATGTTTGATGATATATCATGCTATGCACATGTAAATAACTTTAAAAATAAATACAACTCACTTGAGTTATTTTTTTGGTTAAATCTTGGCTCCTGAGACTCTCTGCTCCAGGAAACATTTCAGTCCTTGGTCTCTGCCTCCTTATAGTCATCCTATTGTCCTCTCTGTGCCTTGTATACCCTCAAGAGCTTTCAGCGCCTATCAGTAGTCACCCACGTGCGACATAATATCCATCAGGATCAGACAACTGCCTGAAATCCACAATAACAACAGAAATGATAGAGACAGTGGCCACATCATGGAATCAGTGAATGTGTGATTCTTGGGCCTGACTACCTCATCCGTGGTAATGAGAATCACACTACAATGGAAAGAGAAAAATTGCTAAAACCAAAACCAGTGGAGACCAACTTTGAAATTCTCTGAGAAGACAAAACTAATTTGGTCAAACAAAGTTTAACTGAGCTTATTTTGCAAGACTAACCTGAACTGTGTCATTTCTTGTTCTGTCTCTGGAAATGGTAAGCAAGAGTTAAACTGGTTCCCAAGGCTGATATGATACAACCACTAACCAATTCTCTATTACTTAAGAAAAGTCTAATATTATAAATAATCACTGTGAAGAAAAAAATTCACTGCCTTCTATGTAAGCTGTTTTATAACAACACATTCCTGAGCTTCATTCCATGTTCTGGTTTGAGGGCTCCCAGTTTGCAAACTATCTTCTTTGCTTGTGCACAATAAACTTTTACTAATTCTTACTGGAGTGATTCATTGGTTTTACTTGTGTAACTTAGAAACTTCTGACAATACAAAGAGGACTCCTATAGTCAAGGACAACCTGCAATGATCCAGGAAGTCATTTCTCCTACAGCCAGTCTCTCATGTCTGGGCAACACTTAGGGGTGACCTAGAGTTGAGAGAATAGGACGGACCTGGGCTCATACTCAGAGGATCATGACCAAGCGGCCAAAATGCACAGGACCCCTTCCTTCGGGTCCTTCTTTGAAGGAATTCTTCAGCCTTTTTGCCAAATACAGCTGTATGAGTGGCAGATTACCCTGTAATTATTCTTTTTGTACCCTGGTCACAAAGAATGGGGTGAGAGGGTTTACTCCTAGCAGGGAAGCTAGCATCCAGATAGGAACTGCAACGCTGAAGGTGAGATTCGAGGAAAGATAGAAAGAGAGAGACCCACAAGGGGAGTAAGTCTGCAAAAACCGCATTATGTCCAACCTTTCTTTCTGTCTTCCGGTTCCTTCTGAGGCCTGTGTGTTCAGTATGAAATAGAAACAGCAGTCCCCAAAGATCGTCCCTGAGGCTGCTAATCACTATAGGAATTTGGAAAGGTGCTTTCACAACCAGGGTTCTTTTCTGGGGAGCCTCATTAAACCCAGGGCAGGGTTGCATTCAAGGAAGGAAACACACAGTTTGCACATCAGATTGCAGACACTGATCGGAGGTGAGGGGGATGGGCCATGGAAAAATCCAAGTTTTAGTAACACAGATAGGGTGCTGTTAGCATGGGTCCCAGAACATAACAAGCAAATCAGTTTGCATTTCAGTGGGGTGGTTTAGGCTACCCTGCATCAAATCAGGTTCTATTGAGCACCTATGAAAGATGAACAAAACCTAGATCTCACCCTAAGGAGTCTTGCAATCTAGCAAATCTGGAAAAAGCCATTACAAAGAAAAAAAACTATTTAAAAATACAATGTAAAAAATATGCTAAATAGAGACACAGACAGTGAGATGCAAAAATAAACTTGATCCTTGTTGGCAAGCTCGGAGCAAGGAAACAAGAGAAACATTTCACAGGGTAGGTGGCATTTGAGCTGGGTGTCAAGGGCAAGTGTAAAGTCCAAAACAGAGAATGGAGATATGAAGGGCATTTAAGCCTGAAGAATAGAAGATTCACGCAGAGTTGTAGGACAGAGGAATAAGCTACCAAGGAAACTTACAGATCTGCACCTGTCTGAGATGGGTCATCAGTGGGTCCCTCTGGGTGCACAGATCAGATGACCTCTGGAGATCCTACCTCATCATCAAAAATAACTCAGTTGGTTAGGTGTCTGACTCGATTTCAGCTCAGGTCATGATCTCGTGCGTCACAGGACTGAGCCCTGTGTAGGGTTCCATGCTCACAGAAGAGTTTGTTTCTCTCCCTCTCCTTCTGCTCCCCTGCCCCCTCCCATATGTGCACTTTCCCTCTCTCTCTCTCTCTCTCTCTCTCAAATAAATAAAGAAATCTTTAAAAATTAAACAAAATAAAATAACTCTTGGAAGTCCAGAGATGCACAAACATTATAAGGAGAATTACACACATGCAATCCCAGCCCATAACTGCATATGAAGGAAGCACATAAATTAATTGCCCAAACTGAATTTCCTGGTGCAAACCCTCGGGGTTCCTGGAGTTGAAAGTGGGACAGGTCTCAGATTTGGGAGTTTGGCAGAGAGGCAGCCTTAACTGCGCTGTGGCTTTCTCCTCTCCTGTTGTGGAAATGAAAACAATGTGTTTCCATCCATCAGGAATTAAACCTTACTCCTTGACAACATTCTCTCTGAGCCTTTTCTCCACCCCTTCAAAACACAGGGTAGGGTGTGCTTAGAAACATAGCTCTTCTTTTAAAAAAAAATATATATATATATTTATTTATTTATTTATTTATCTGAGAGAGAGAGAGGCAGACAGAGAGTGTGAGCAGGGGGAGGAGGTAGGAGGAGGAGAGAGGGGCAGAGGGAGAGGGAAAAGCAGACTCCCCACTGAGCAGGGAGTCCATTGAGGTTTTCTCTTAGGACCCTGGGATCATAAACTGAGTTGAAGACAGATGCTTAGCCAGCTGGGTCACCGAGGCACCCCAGAAACACAGCTTTTTTTATTAAAAAAAAGTCCTTGGAGAGGTGGAGACAGGAAAGGCCATCCTTCAGAGCTACACTCTTCATTTATGTGGGCGCTTAGGAAGTATGCAGGGCACTGTTCAAAGTTCTAACACACTCATTCTGTCCCTGCCATGTAAATAGTATCATTCCCATTTTGCCCATGAGCCCAAGGCCACTCACTCAAACCAAAGTTTGATTCCCTCAACACAATTTATTGAGCCACAATTCTATGTGACTCTCAAGGCCAGGCTGTCCAGCCCAGGCTGGGATAAGGGTACAGGCAGGTCTCAGAAGACTGGACAGAGCAAAGACAGGCAGTCAAGGTCCTGGCCAGGACCCTAAAGCAGGAGGGAGGGAAGCATCCATCCACTCCACTGATTAGGCCAGGGCCAATTCTCGTTGCACGTGCTCCAACAGTCCCATTTTCCAGACAGGTAAGCTGGGGTCTGGACACACTGAATGATTTTCCTAAAGGTTTGCCCTTCTGAACTCTGGAGAAATGGAGTGCAGGGAGAGGTCAGGGTAGGTGACACCACTGAACACCAGCTCTGCCTTGCCTAGCACCACACAGAGGACTTCACACATGCTGCCTTACCTAGTGTTGAACCAACACTGAAAGAAGGACACGGTTAGCTTACAGCTGGCAATAACCCAAGTCGAGAGAAGTCAGTAGCTCAACCTCGCTCCGCAGCTGGTACAAGCAAATCAGAAATGGGCACAGCACTGCTGCCTCTCTTCCCTGCTCTCACAGCTTCCCAGGGAGTCAGCCAAGGGTCCTGAGAAAAGGGAGTCCAAACAGTGCAAACAAAGAAAAGCATCCTTTTCACTCCCTTTGCCTCACCAGTTGTTGTTTGATGCTAACAATATGAGACCCAGGGAAGCAAAATGCACCCCCCCCCACACACACACACACACTCACACCCGTCAGGAAGGACTCTGAACAAGCTAGAAACCAAGAGATCCTGGATGAGAGAGATTAAAGAGGAGAGATCCAGGAAAGGGGAGGGGTATTTCATGGGCTCAAGTTGAATAAGATTACAGATTAACCCAATTTTCCAGGACTTGTTTCTCTCTCTGCTTCTCTTCCCTTTGTTAACTCTCTTGGACAAAGCAGAAGAGAAAGTCTAGAGGTGGACACAGGGGTGATTGGTAAAAGATGCCCCCAAAGACCAGGTAGAGGAAGCAGCTCAAGTGAGCAGAATGTTCTCCTCCTGGTGCTAACCCTTGGAGTTCCCAAGCTCTCCTCTATTAAGAAAAGGCAGGTAGTGATTTTAATCCCTGTGCATCTCAACGTGTAGGCTGAGGACAGCTGTCTCAGAATCACTGGATAGGTCTAATAAAAATGCAGGTTCCTGGGTTCCATCCCAAGCCTACCCATCCAAATAAATCAGGTGGTGCTCAAAAATCTCCATCTTTAACAAGTGTCCTGGTGCTTTGGTGGAACTCTGCTGCCCGCAAAGTTGGAGAAACACTCCTTTACTTCAAAGAGGATGCGGGACTTAGGTCAAAAAAGGGGCTCCAAAACCCTAGGGCTGATTCACAGTGATTCTCCTTCCTTTGTCCACACACACCCTACATACCCCTACCCCCATTCTATCCCTTCTCTCAGGGCATCCCAGAAGCCCGGAGCGGTGTGCAGGAAGGGGTTGCCATTTTGTGGAGTGGCCAGGAGACGGCATTCCCCAGGTCTCTGCCTGCAGTCGGGAACAAGGCAACGGCTTCCCTGTATGGTGCACACGGTGGACACAGATGAGAAATTCACAGCTTGAGGTTGAATGGAAGAAGGCGGCACCATCTAGGGACCAGCAGCTGGCAACACTGGATCAACAGCATCACCTGCTGGCCACAAAATGCCACATCCTCCTCCTTCTTGGTCCAGGCCACGTGGGGGCCTCTCTCCCCAGATCCCAAGAAAGTCTGAGTTCAGAGGAAGCAGTGCCTTTTCTCAGTTGGCACACTAACCAAGAGACTCTTCTCCTCAGAGTATGAGGGGAGAGTCATGGTGTACAGCCCATCCCCAAGAGCACATGTCCTGAGAGTCTGCAGAGCTGGGACTTGGTTCTTCTAGGCAAACTCCGCCTCCCTTAAAGAGATGCAGAACCTGCCCTCATTCTGTGTAGATCTCCAACACGCACTGGCTCCTAGATGCATTATGAACAATTTTATTTTTAGCTACTGTCTGTAGTCCCCCCAGCATCCTTAAATGTACCCAAAATCTTTCACCTTCCAGTATAAGCTCCTGCAGGCCAGGGACTGAGTATTCCTTTACAGAATGACTAGATCACCACCTCTCACTCCAAAGTGCTGAGGAGAGTATTTTACGAATGTGAAGAAAAAGAGCCAATCCATCACTGTCGGAAAAGGCTTGCACGGGGACAGATGCCTCCTCCTGGGGATGATCACCATCGCGGCCACAACGTTTGGACAGTTGGCATTTTCCCAAGTGCCTGGCATCTTCTGTACAGGGATGGTCTTACTGGATCTTCCCAAAGATTCAAGGAAACTGCGTCACAGAGAGGTTAAGCAACTTGCTCAAAGGCAGACCACCACTGAATAGCAGAACCAGAATTCCAGTGCAAGCAATCTAGTGCTTGGTCTCAGCAGTCATGCTATATTGCCCCCCAAAAAAGCACACATGTACACACCCAGTTAGTAAATGCATTCTCTTTACCGGAAGTATGCCACGTGTAGCTTGTCACCAGGCCTTCCATGCATTCCACTTATGAGGTAGGACCTGCTATGGCGCTGGTCTCTCTGTGATGGCCTCTCACAGACCAGACCACTTCTCAATGACTCATTCCTTCATCTGCAAGACTCCCAGGCCCACCCACAACACGTGGCTTATGGGGGGCTCTGCAAATGGGCCCTGGAAGGGCGGAGGAGGCCCCAGAACCGAGGTGCACGCTAAGAAAATGGTAACACAAATCCTGGAGTTCACCTTGCAGCCAGATGTTCCTTCCATCAGGATTTACTGAGCACCTGTATCAGGCACTCTGCGGGGACAGGGAAAGCACACCCTACCTTCCGCAGGTGCACGCTAGAAAAGGAGCCAGTCAGTAAAGAAACTGGTCAGGAACCACAGGCAATGGGTTATGCCAAGAGAGGTGTTCAGAAAGTTGTTGGTTTGGACCTTCTCCACTTACCAGCTACTGCTTTGCTACCTTCCCCTCAAAGTCCCTCCATGGCCTCCGTCACCCCGACCAAGCGCACTCACTGTGGACTCCTGGCTGTAGGCTTTGGTCTCCACCCTCCTTGAGAGTACCAGAGTGCACCCCGTCTGGTCGTGCTACAGAAGTCCCCAGGTCCCACCACTGGAAAAGAGGAGGGGGGCTAGGGTGAGGAGATAAGCAGGAGTGAGGGGAGCTGGGCCAAAGGGAAAGACAGTGGAGAGAGATCAAGGTGCGAGGAGGGGTTGGGGAGGAGGAAGGCCGAGTGAAGGGAGATGAAGCAGAAGGAAGGAGGAGACAGAGTGAAGGAGAATGTGCGGTGGGGGAGAGGTGGGGAAGAGGAGGGTACGGAAGAGGGGGAGAGTGGGGGGAAGCGAGCGAGGTAGGGTGTAGAGGGAATGAGGCGGTGAGGAAGAGAGCAGACACAGGGGGAGGAATACGGTGGGGGAGAGACAAGGGGCAGTCCCGGGGGGCGGGGGAGACTGGAGGACCCGCGGAGGCGCGGGGAGCGGGAGGCGGGGCCAGGGCCGAGGCCGGTGGGAGGCCCGACAGCGCCCCCTGCCGCCTGGCCCGCCCCGCTGGCTCAGTTCCGCCTGGCTGCGAGCAAAGTTTCCCAAGCTGGCCCAGAGCAGCTGCTGCTCTCCCCTGCAGTTGTTTTCCCCTCTCAGGATGGAAAATGAATTTCGAGCATCGCTGCCGAGCCTACCAAGTAATTGGAAAGCATGTCGAACACTGTGTCTGGTGGCTCAGCGCAGGTCTCCGGGTCGGCTACCGCCGTCCCAGGCCGCGAGGTAGAGGAGAGGAGGGGGGAGAGGGCATGGGGACGGGTGGGAGCGCACCTGGGGAGGGAGATAAACAGAAGCAGAGCCAGACCCCGCAGCGCGGGCCTGCATTTAGCATCCCCGGGTAAGCCGAGCAGAAGTCAGCCCAGGCCCCACTCTGTCCTCCAGACTGTGTGCCCTCCCCACTTCACACCTCAGCCACACCCTGGTGTTCAGCCTCAGAAGGTGCCTGCAGGAGCTAGAGCCCGGTTCCTCTGTGAAAAGGAAAACCACAGGCGTCACTTAGAGTCCTCAAAGCCAGATTAACTGCAGTTCAACCTTCCCCAGAAATGGTGTCCTAATCAGTCAGGAATTTCCCTATCAGTGCCATTGAGGTAATCTGCTAACCGGGACACTCTCCAGCGCCCAACCCCCACCCCCCACCCCCGCCCACAGATGAGGCAATCTGCATGATAGAAGCCCCTGTTCTTCCGTAAGAGGAGCAATGCTTTTCTTTTGTTAATAACTTCCTTGCCTCACCCACCTTTCCAATAAAAACCTTCCATTTGTACAACTCCTCAGAAGATCCCCTCTATTAGCTAGACGGTATGCTGCCCAGTAGTTTGATGAAGACGATTAAGTCTTCTAATTGACTAGGTTGAATTGTTTTTTAACACCTCCCTGCTGTCTGCACTCCTCCTCCCCAAGCCCTCCCGCTGTCTGCTCTGGGGTAGCCCACTTGCCAGGCATCCTCTCCTGGGCTTGCCCTCAGTCCTGCACCCTTGGCTCTGCCAGACCAGCCCACCCCAATTCATGTACTGCTTTGGCTGGGTGCCTTCCATTCTCCTCTGGGGATGGACCAGAGCTCCATCCCGCCCAGTGGACAATGGTTGTGTCTTCGTCCAGCAATCCCCTGCGTCTGGTGCTGTTCCTTACATCATGTGGATCCTAAGTCCCCTACATGTACCTCACTCTGCAGTGACAGAGTCAGGAAGCTCTGGTTCCTACCCTCTAGTGTCCCAAGGCTGTCTTCTTTGAGAGAGATATGAGTGGGTTTGTGTCACTGTCTCTGTCTAGTATCAGCAACTTCCCCATTAGGTCTTGACACACACCTGATGAGAAGAGGCCAACATCCCCACCACCACCACCACTACCACCAGCACCACCGGGCAAGACTTCCACAAGCATCAGCCTGGACCAGCCCCCCAACCACATACCCACTCCCATTTCCCATGCCCTCCCCTCACAGAAGGATCCATGACCCACAAAGCCTTTATTAGCTCTTTCAGCTCCATTTAACTACACAAATGGCTTGGTCACAGCTGACTGATCCCAAATTTGCCAGTGATTTTCTTTTAATTTACCATGGCTCAGTCTCCCTGTAATACAGGTAGAGGCGGCATATTTGTTCCCAAACTCCCCTCCTGGGGTTAATCATGCACAGAACAAAACTCCATTTGAGCCACTTAATGATTTCATTTCCACCCTAGGTTTGAAGGAGCTGCGGCTATAATACTAATGTAGGTCCCTCTCTCCCCAAACTCCAGATGTTTGTGTGTGAGAGAACAAACCGGTGGGGGCCTGTGCGCTCCTTAACCATTACTTCCCAAGTCAGAGCCCAGCATTGTAGGGCTCCCTTTCTTTCTGAGTGCAGTGGGCTCCCCCTCTTTTCCAAGTGCCTGGAAATCTCTGCACATCGGTCTCCTGAGAAGCCTTGCCTAGCCAACATTGCAGGGTTGGCTCAGCTTCCCCTGGGGTCCTGCAGCCAGGTTTCATGGGCTTACTTTGCACTCACCTGTAGGATCCCTACCTATGCACTTCTCAACATCCTGGCCTGATATTCTCCCCACTGCATCCCGATTTCCAAACATTTAGGCCCAGACCCAATCCCCTGAACATTCGGCCTTCCTATGTGGGTATTCCTTCCTTTGCTGCCACAGCCTGGCAAACCTCTGCTTCAATGTCCCCTCTGCTGGGAAGTCAGCACCTTTCCTCTCAAGCAGGGAAAATCACTCCCTCTTCTGCGCTACCATACATATACGCTTTCGGTTTACTTACACACAACATTAAAAATGTGTTTGCATGTCAGCCCCTCCACCACTCTGCGCTCCCTGAGGGTATGACAGAATATTCATCTGGGTATCCCCATACTCTATTCAGTGCTGGATGTAAACACTCAATAACTTTTATTTGAATGAATAGCCCCTCTGTAGTTCATGTATGTGGATGCGAACTGTATTCATCATTAGACTAAGATACTCAAAGGCCTTCCATCTGTTTAGGCTTCCTGATTGGTGCTAAAATTTAAATCCTGCCCTGCAAATGCTGCCTGACTCCACTAGTTTGCCTTCAGAAAATGATTTTTGTGTGGAAATGGTGCCATCTGGTGGTTTCTGGCAAAACAGCTTCTCAGCTGGGTAATGAAGAGGGCTTTGTTCCTTCACTAGATTGTGGGGACCGAGCCCTTGAAGCTCTGGCCAGGTGCACGCCACTCCTTGCCTCTTAAGAACTAGAGCGAGGGTTTGGTAAAGTAAGGTCACTTCTACAACTGCTGAGGAAAGGGTTCTTACTTCTCTACCTCTTTTCCTGCAAGTGTACCCCCAAGAAGGACAGGCTCTTCCTTGCCACCAGGGGCCCCTTTTCTACCAAGACTCCCACCTGCTAGCCCAGTCCTGTCTGTCCTGCTTGACATCACCACTGTGATATCCTACAGAGACCTAAATCATTACCCAAACCAAACTCATCTCCCCCAACTGAGACCTCCCTGTCTAAGCAAATGGCAGCTCATGGCCAGCTGCCCAGGACCTTTCTTCTCCCCACTCTCCAGCTGCCACACATCACCAAGTCACAATTGTCCTGTCTCAAATCCTTTGGTTTCTCTGTCCCCTCAACTTCCCAAGAGTCCCCTCCTGAGGTCCCTGCTTCCACTCTGTGCCACAGCTCACCTCCACATGTGTGATCCCCTTCTGTCCCCAACATTCCTGCACTTTCCCTCTCTGCTCGGACAAGGCTCCCAGCCCACATGACCTGGCCCTGGCTCCCTTTCAACAGCCTCCTCTGTGGCCTTTCTTCCTCCTGCTCCCATCCAGCCAGAGTGGCTTTTTTGCATCATGCTCCTCTCCTCATTCCAGAGCCCTCTTACTTGCCCTGCTCAGGGCTATGCCCCTGTCCCCTAGCTGGTTGACTCCTACCTGCATCCTTCCTCCCTGCATCCTTCCTCCCCTGCCTCCCACCTGGAGCAAGCAGACAAAGGCTGGCTGGCTGGCAGGGAGAGATGCTGGAGGGGAAAACTGCAGGTACTCCTGACCTCAGGGAATAATGCAGCAGGGTGGGTAAGGACCTACTTAGCACCACCTGGCACATAGTAGGTGCTCAGTCCATGCTGGTGGTTGTTCTAGCAGACACTCAATGAAGACTTGAATAAGATTTCCAGTTTCTGGTCTGATATGTAAAGAGCTTGGAAGTTTCACTCCCGTTTTCACAATTAGAAAAAAAGCCAAACAAACCAAAACCCAGCAATACTACCTAGATCAATGAGAGAATTTAGGTCATAGGGCAAAACGCTGATCTGAGAATCGGAGAGACAGACAGGTTATTATGGAGAATCACAACTTTGCAGACACAGAAACTTTGAGGAAACAGCACCAGAGTAGGGAAGCTTAAATATAATTGAGAATTGCTGGTGGCTTAATGTGGACAAGCTTGAGATTTAGCAAGTCCAGAGGCCCCAGCGTTAGAAGGCCCCCAACTTCCTGAATTTTGCCCCCAGGAGCCCCATTAGGTTCTCACAGTGAAGATCAGAGAACCCCACCCTCCTGCCCACTTCAGCAAGGGGAGGGGAAAATAGCCATTTTGAAATGTATCCAGAGATGGGGCACCTGGGTGGCTCAGTGGGTTAAAGCCTCTGCCTTCGGCTTTGGTCATGATCCCAGGGTCCTGGGATTGAGCCCCACATCGGGCTCCCTGCTCATCAGGGAGCCTGCTTCCTCTCTCTCTGCCTGCCTCTCTGCCTACTTGTGATCCCTGTCAAAAAAAATTAAAAGAAAGAAAGAAAGAAAGAAAGAAAGAAAGAAAGATAGATATCCAGAGCAATTGGTTCTCCCTAACAAAGTCCTGCCCTCAAGATGGACTGCTATTTCAGAGCCTACCTAACCTGAGGGAAGGAAAACATTCAACTCTGGCCTGCTTTGACTTTCTTGTCTCTCCCAAAGTAGGAGCAGTGAAGGGGGAAAAGGCAAGGAGGACACAGGCCAAGGCCACAGGCTCACTAAGAGACTGGGGCCTGATCAGAGGACCCTCCACTCTCCCCTCGGGCCCCACCACCACAGGGATTTCAGCTGGAAGAAGTAAAAGCCTCAGACCCTGTTTAAGAAGGAACCTCTAGGGAAACCTAAAGACAATAAGGGAGACGAAAACAAGAGCACAATAAAAAAATGTTAATCTCTGAAACTACAGCTGCTGGGGAGAGTAAATACAGCCTAACTCCTAACCAGAGAAATATAAAACCTCACACTCTCTACCTCCACTCCTCTACCTGCTGCAGCATTATCTGGCTTTCAACAAAACATGACTCTGCATGACACAAGGTAAAAAATACAGTCTGAAAAAATAAGGCAAGCATCAGAACCACACTCAGATAAGGCAGAGATGTTGGAATTGTCAGACTGGGAATTTAAAACTGTAATAAATAATAAACAAAGAGATCGAATAGAAATAGTGGGTGA